>NC_135237.1:261177364-261777364 GCF_051348905.1 Ranitomeya variabilis | reverse complement strand
TTCGTCTTGGACATGCTAGTGTCCAAGGCAGATGTAGGGGAAACCTGCTCTGGGATGTTGTGTTGGGAAATAGGCTGCAGGATGGTAGTCATGCAGTCCGTTTTATTCCAGGTGTGGATTTTCCATGTGGCTGAAGGCCACAGGTTTCTTTGTTAAAAGCCCTGCAGTAAAAGGTTTGGGTGTGTTAGGGCCAGTTTCAGTTGGCGTAGGTGAGAGTTCAAAGCAGAGGTTCTGCAGAGCTTTGTCTGTGTGTAGAGACTCAAGATAGAGCGGAGCAAATAGGCCTGGCACCGGCAGCATACACAGCAGGGCGGCCGTCCACGTTAACTGGTCTCAGAGGTGGACTGTCTTGTGCATGGAGGTGAGCCGGAGGTAGGCTGTCCTGTGCCCAGAAAGAGGACTGGCGTGTTTAATGGTTGCAAACAGGTGGATATGGTACCTGGTTGTAATCCAGAGGATATCAAGGACTGTGTACGGCTGTGAGTAAAAGACATTGACACAGCAGTGCAGTCGCTCATGGCTACTGGTCAAAGGGAAGACCAGCATGTTTAGTTACTGCAAACGGTGAAAGTTGTGAGTAAGAGACATTGACACGGCGGTGCAATTGCCCATGGCTACTGGTCAAAGCGTGTGTAGTGACTCTAAGTGGAAGGATTCCGTGTAGTATGTAGTGCGGTGAAATGGACATTAATACTATGCACTAAGATTACATGCACTAGTGTGAATTTTGGATATTTAATGCTGTGAAGAAACACATTAAAGGAGTTTTGCATTTGAACTTTGTGAATCACTGCCTCATCACTGCACAGCATGCTACCGTGGCACTACAATAGTGAATAAAAGTAAAAAAATATTCTGCTGACTCAATAACCACAAAGTTCAAAACCTCCTCTGGCAGTAAAAGGGTGGTCCAGAAACCAATTTAAGTTTCATACTTATTACCTATCTGTTTAATGCCATAAACTTAATGATGCTCTAATATACTTGAATTGAATATTCCCTATCCTTCCCTTACTGCACTATGTACGGTAGCTACTTTTCTTTTTTTTTTCAAATGGCAATTGACATCTGGATCTCTATGGTATGGTATGGTATGTTCATCCACCCAGCTCTCCTGCTCCTGCTCTGTCTGTCTATGAAGTGCATTTAATACATCACCCAACTTTGCACACAGACTTTCCTCTGCTCCTAGCATTCACATGGTATGCCTTTCAGCTAACCCCAGCTTACCCCAGTGTTATTTATGAGCTTGTTTACATTGGCTTGATTGAATGCATCTGGTCCACTCTTAATTCTCTGACCAAGATGAATAGAGACCACTTCTCTCAGGTTCACACCTGAATGCACTTTGTAGCAGATATATTGCATAGCTCAAGTCTGCAATGAATTTAGTCTGCAGTGTGATTCCTATAAGTGTGTCCTAGAAGTGTGAAGATTATGTAGAATTAAAACCAGAATTGAACCAGAAGGGAACTGAAGGTAACTGGCCAGTCACTGTAAACAATGTTTCTGTTTGTCTTCACTTTCACCCCTATAATCCTTCAATTTCTGCTAACCCCCCTAATCCCTACACCAAGTAAGGAACTGTTCATCTCTTCCTCAATCCTCCCCATCCATCATACCTCCTCCTCAGAACTGTTCATCAACATACAATCTTCAAACTCAAAGCACAGACAGCCACCTCATGCCCTCTCCTGCTCCCACCTGCAAACACTTTCTCTGATCCTTCTCACTGCTGGTGATATCTCTCCAAATCTTGGTCCGCCTCACCAAATCCCCACTGTCATTTCTACCTTCCATCCACGCTCTATCACAAACTTCCGAAACCTCTCTAACCATATACCCATTCACCCAGCCCCCGCTTCCCCAGTCCCACTAACAGGAGCTCTGTGGAACGCTTGCTCTGTCTGCAACAAGCTTTCCCACATCCATGATCTTTTTGTTACTACCAAACTTTCCTTCCTCGCCATCACTGAAACCTGGCTCACCCCTTCTGACACAGCCTCCCCTACTGCAATTTTGTATGGTGGCTACCACCTTTCTCACACACCCCACCCCAGCAGCAAGCATGGCAGAGGAGTTGGTTTTCTCCTGTCAGATAACTGCTGATTCACCCCAATTCCACTGCCACCCTCTATTACCCTCACTTCCTTTGAGGTGCACTATGTGCGCATCTACTCCCCCTCCAACCTCCAACTGGCTGTCATTTACTGCCCCCCAGGGCCAGCCACCACTTTCTTTGACCACTTCACCACCTGGCTACTTCATTTCTTCTCCGCTGACATCCCCACTATCATCTTGGGCGACTTTAACATCCCCATTGACACTTCCCTCTCAGCTGCCACTAAACTTCTATCTCTCACTTGCTTCTTCGGCCTCACTCAATGGTCTTCTACAGCCACCCACAAAGACGGTCACACACTGGACCTCATCTTCACCCGCCTCAGCTCCCTGTCTAACCTCTCTAACTCACCTCTTCCTCTTTCTGACCACAATCTACTCACATTCTCTTCCCTCTCCACTCCTTGTCTACTGTCCCCACCCCACAAACTTTCACACCCTTGCAGAAATCTTAAACACCTTGATCTACACTCACTCTCTGAATCCCTCCTCCCTCTCACAGACATAAGTTGTCTCCCTACACAATGCGGATGATGCTGCCACTCTATATAACACCACAATAGCTGTAGCTTTGGAATCTCTTGCCCCTCTCACACATACGAAAGCTCGCAAAATCAACAGACAGCCCTGGCACACCAACCTGACCAAAGAACTGAGGCGAGCTTCCAGGGCTGCTGAGCGGAGATGGAAAAAATCCCACTCCAACGAGCACTTCATCGCATTCAAACAGTCCCTCACTACTTTCAAGACCACACTCGCCACAGCAAAACAAACCTACTTCTCATCTCTCATATCCTCCCTGTCTCACAAAAAGAGTTATTCAACATCTTCAACTCTCTCCTCCGTCCCCCAGCACCTACTACCTCCCCACTCATCTCAGCTGAAGACTTTGCCTCATTTTTCTAGCAGAAAATTGATAACATCAGAGACAGTTTTGGTCAACAACACCCAGAGCCCTTCCTCCCGACTTCCCAGCCCTCCTCCTCCAAAACCAACTTCTCCACCATTACAGAAGATCGACTCTCCTCTCTACTCTCAAGATCGCATCTCACCACCTGTGCACTTGACCTGATCCCATCCCACTTCATCCCAAACCTCGCCACAGTCTTCATCCCAACCCTAACCCATCTCTTCAACCTATCACTAACAACTGGTGTTTTTCCCTCAAGCTTTAAACATGCCTCAATCACACCTATCCTCAAAAAGCCCTCTCTTGACCCATCCTCTGCATCTAGCTATTGCCCTATGTCACTTCTCCCCTATGCCTCCAAGCTACTGGAACAACACGTCTACCTTGAACTGTCCTCCCATCTCTTTCTTGCTCCCTCTTCAACCGCTTAGAATCTGGCTTCCAGTCACACCACACCACTGAAACTGCCCTTACTAAGGTCACCAATGACCTCTTAACCGCCAAGAGCAAGCGACACCATTCTGTCCTCCTCCTGGACCTGTCCTCTGCCTTTGACACAGTGGACCATTCTCTATTATTACAGACCCTCTCATCCCTTGGCATCACAGACTTTGCCCTATCCTGGATCTTGTCATACCTAATAGACTGGACATTTAGCGTCTCCCACTCACACACCACCTCCTCACCTCGCCCACTATCTATCAAAGTCCCACAAGGTTCAGTCCTAGGGTCCCTGCTTTTCTCCATTTACACCTTTTGCCTGGGACAGCTCATAACATTTCATGGCTTTCAGTATCACCTCTATGCTGATGACACACAGATCTACATCTCTGGACCAGATATCACCACCCTACTAGCCAGAATCCCACAATGTTTGTCCGCTATTTCATCCTTCTTCTCCGCTAGATTTCTAAAACTTAACATGGACAAAACAGAATTCATCATCTTTCCCCATCTCATGAAACCCCCCCATTACAGTAAACGGCTGCCCACTCTCCCCAGTCCCACAAGCTCGCTGCCACGGGGTAATCCTTGACACTGATCCCTCCTTCAAACCGCATATCCAAGCCCTTTCTACTTCCTGCCGACTTCAACTAAGAATCTGCAAAAACCCTAGTCCATGCCCTCATCATCCCTCGCCTTGACTATTGCAACCTCCTGCTCTGTGGCCTCCCCTCGAACACTCTCGCACCCCTCCAATCTATTCTAAACTCTGTTGCCTGACTAATCCACAAGTGCCCCTACTATTCCCCGGCCTCTCCCCTCTGTCAATACCTTCACTGGCTCCCCATTGCCTAGAGACTCCAGTACAAAACCCTAACCATGACATACAAAGCCATCCACAACCTGTCTCCTCTATACATCTGTGACCTCGTCTCCTGGTACTTACCTGCACGCAACCTCTGATCCTCACAAGATCTCCTCCTTTACTCCCCTTATCTCTTCTTCCCATAATGGTATTCAAGATTTCTCTCGCGTATCACCCCTACTCTGGAACCCTCTACCACAACATATCAGACTCTCGCCTACCATCAAAACCTTCAAAAAGACCCTGAAGACCCACCTCTTCCGACACGCCTACAACCTGCAGTAACCACCGATCAACCAAACCGCTGCATTACCAGCTCTACCTTCGCCTACTGTATCCTCACCCATCCCTTGTAGATTGTTAGCCCTCGCGGGCAGGGTCCTCTCTCCTCCTGTACTAGTTGTGACTTGTATTGTTTAAGATTATTGTACTTGTTGTTATTATGTATACCCCTCCTTACATGTAAAGTGCCATGGAATAAATGGCGCTATAATAACAATTAGTAATAATATCTCAAGCTGTACAGCTTCCTCTTGTCAGACCACAAGATACATTATTACCACAACATTTTTACTATTTAAAATATAACTCTCATTACAGAAGAATTTATCTCAGATTGTCTGTTTGCCTGTAGATCCTCCCTTCTCCTGCCACACCTCTTTCCATAGCATTTTATGAGCAGCAATTGCTACATATACCTTAATAATAATAATAATAATTGTTTTTATTATTATTATATTTTTATATCATCAACATTTTCTGCAGAATTATTTGAAAGTAAAAAATGAATCCAGAAAGACAAAGAATTTTCTTATATTTTACTTCTACTATTGTTTCATGAAAAATGGACAGTTGCTCTTTAAAGGTAGTCCATCACACCTACCCCTAAAATGGATTTGAAATAGGCTATGAGGTGTTGTAAAAGACTTAGCCCCCATAGAAACTACACTAACAATGTATCTATTACTGGTACAGTGCCTGAGAAAATAACTTTTTACTGGTATGTAAATAAGGGGACTTTGATGCACCTTTGACGTGGCAAGAGTTTGGTGCACCATTAAGCCTACTCATTTGCATATTAGGGGATTTCCCCCATTTATGATTGACAGTACTCGCTATTAGGGCTGGTGGAATGCACCGAATAAATCTAAAGATAGTAAAAGGTGCTTTCGCAGCCCGGGGGCCACCGTGCAGAGATGGAACCTGCTGCTAGGTAATGGCGGCACTATATGGCGGTACTACGGTACCGGTATGAACTGATGTGAACTCTGTTGCTTCACAGAGTCACAGGAAACAAAGGAAATGCTGTGCCCTGTTAGCAGTCACAGGGTGCAGCAGATGGATGCTAGTGGGATCCCTGAATTTCACCCCCACTATGCTGGTGATTGATCTCGCTCTGACCCCCGGTGGCATTTGAGCCCATGCCTGAGGATGCCCTGAGTCAGATGCTGAGATCAAGTGGGAGTTCCCACTCTACACTGACCGGTTGCCAGGACTAACTAAAGATTACCGCACAGGGTGCTTACAGTGCCGCTCTGGTGGATGCCACTAACCACCCTAACTAGGGCTAGGAAAGCGCAGTGATTGCGCACAGCACCACACTGGCGGTCACTGCTGGTTTGACACAGTATGGATCATACTCTTGTGTTTAGGAAAGGACTGTCAGGCGCTAGGCAGCCTTTGAGGCTATGTTCACACTTTGCGGTTTTTGCTGCGGATCCGCAGCGGATTTGCAGCTGCGGATCCGCAGCCGTTTTCCATGCAGGGTACAGTACAATGTTACCCTA
The DNA here is from genome assembly GCF_051348905.1 of Ranitomeya variabilis. Classification (NCBI taxonomy): domain Eukaryota; kingdom Metazoa; phylum Chordata; class Amphibia; order Anura; family Dendrobatidae; genus Ranitomeya; species Ranitomeya variabilis. The sequence goes on along the minus strand of NC_135237.1, from coordinate 261,771,237 downwards.
TGGAAAACAAAAACCGCTGTGCCCACTTTGCGTTTTTCCGCTTGAAAATCCGTGCGGATTTTCTGCGGAAAAAAAGAAGTAGCATGTCAATTCTTTCTGCGGATTCCGCAGCGGTTTTCCACCTGCACCAATAGGAAAGTGCAGTTGGAAACCCGCAGTGGAATCCGCAGTAGAAACCGCACAAAAAACCGCAGTGAAAACCACCGCGGTTTTGCACTGCAGTTTTTCCAAATCCGCGGCTGAAAAATCCGCAGCAAAAAAAGGAAAGTGTGAACAAGCCCTTATAGTGGAAGTTCTCCGGGACCTTCCTAGTGGTCCAATAGGAGCTGCTACAGGACCTGAGCATGTGACCCCTGACCTAAAATTAGGAGGTCATTCCTTTTGCATGCTCAGAAGAAGAAAAGCAGGACTTAGTCCCAGGAGCGCCCACTCACCGCTGATCAGAACTGGTTACGATGGCTGAGCCTGAAAGGACAGCAGTAACCACCCGCACAGTATCAGCTTGAGCCAGATGCTGGTACCGATGTCTCTGCTGAGCAGGCTCCACTGCAGCTGGAGGAGAAGGGGAGACCGCAGCGGAGATGGTTTGAGATTCCCCCTGTGCAGCAGCGGGAACTCGACACCTAACACTCGCTTTCCAGAGTAATCATAGTCTGAATGATGCCTGTTTGTGTGCATATGTAACCATGGAGAACAAAAAGAGTCAATTCTGGTATATAACAAAAGTGAAAAGCTTTATTATTATTAACTAGACTGTGGCCCGATTCTAAAGCATCGGGTATTCTAGAATACGCATGTCCCCGTAGTATGTGATTCGCGGCAGACTGTGCCCGTCGCTGATTGGTCGAGGCAACCTTTATGACATCATCATCGCCATGGCAACCATTATGACATCTACGTCAATACTGTGCCCGTCGCTGATTGGTCGAGGCCTGGCGGCCTCGACCAATCAGAGACGCGGGATTTTCATTATGACATCATCGTCGCCATGCTGTGCCCATCCCTGATTGGTCGAGGCCTGGCGTCCTCGACCAGTCAGAGACGCGGGATTTCCAGGACAGACAGACAGACAGACAGACAGAAAAACCCTAAGACAATTATATATATATAGATAAATCACACATAAAAATATTAAAACCAAGGAACACAGAGAACAATGTAGCGCATATACAAGTGTATTTAACGCAAGGTAATTCACAGATGAATCCAAGCTAAGTGCCGATGCAAAAAATACCAGCACAACAAAAGGGTACTATATAGCACTTGCGTAATGTATCAAATATCTACTGCCAACCAAACGTATGGAGCACCCCCTGAGGAAGGAATTTATATACCGAAACGTGCGTTGGGGAGCGAGTGCTGGCGCAATTATCAGTGGCAATGATGGGTAACTAACACCTTTATAGCATGTGCTGTCTTTTTATTTGTACTTACGCTACCATGTGTGTTTAATGACCCAAATAGAGTGGGCGTGTTCCACGGTTGTAGTCCATTATACTGGGGGGCAGCTATTGCTGTTGATGTCTGATGTCCACTAGGACGTATATTAACCTAGGACTACATTTAGGTACTTGTTGTAGCTCCATACGTTTGGTTGGCAATAGATATTTGATACATTACGCACGTGCTATAAGGTACCCTTTTGTTGTGCTGGTATTTTTTGCATCGGCACTTAGCTTGGATTCATCTGTGAATTACCTTGCGTTAAATACACTTGTATATGTGCTACATTGTTCTCTGTGTTCCTTGGTTTTAATATTTTTATGTGTGATTTATTAATAATAATAAAGCTTTTCACTTTTGTTATATACCAGATTTGACTCTTTTTGTTCTCCATGGTTTCTTATGCTATTGAGTCGCTTTTTCTGTCTTCATGGCATGCAACGTAGCATGTGAAAGCAAACTTTTGCTGGGTAATATATTTACCTTTTCTGATATATAATGCGTTTGGGACTAATTTTGCAATTAGTGTGTGCATATGTGTACTGTCTGTGCATTGCCACACATGCACACAGTGCACATTTCTGTTCTCCTCCCTGTCTTCTGCTGATGCTGCTACCTACATTAATACACTAGGAGGTGTAGAGAGAGACTTCGGAGAATTGTGCGCCAGGGAAAGGCAATGTCAGTACACATTTCAGAATTTGGACAGTGCTCACTCTGGGAAACGAGCACTGTCGGTCAGAAGTGAGGAAAATAAACGAGGAGGTTTAACAGTGCACCAAACTCATGGTCTCTAAAGTTATTTTACCAGGCTCTGTACTTGTTAACTACAGTCTCACCTTGCTACATGCACTTTTGAACTGATTGGTGGTACTATTTGACTAGGTACCAGGCTCTGTACCAATAAAAGATGCAGTGCTTTTTACGGCTTTTATAGGGACTACATCCCTTACAACACTACATAGGTAAAATGCATTTTGACCATGATGGACATTTAAGATTTAAACTGTGGAACATGAACAATCTACATTCCGAAATATTGTTTGTTTATGACATAAAATGCTGTATTGCTTTTTACTATCCAGATTCCGAAAAAATAAAATACTGATATAAAGCTTCATCAAATTATTCTGATACTTCATTTGCTTTTCTGGAGCTTAAAATATTGGAAAAAGTTCAAAAACTTTAAGCGTTATAAAATAACTGTATATTTCAAATATACTGTGTTGTTTGCGCTATGCATATAGTCTCCACTTTTAGATTCCAATAAAAATTACCCGTATTTAATAAAAATATCATAAAACAAATATCATAAAACAAAACAAATAACAAAAAATCACCCTAAAACCCCAATCAGCACACAAGTATAATAACTATACATATACAGCAGTACACCAAATTTTGAGAATGTAAGCCAAGTAGTCCAAGTACCGCAATATTGTCAGCAGTTCAATTAAATAAAGTGCATAGTGCTAGCGGTTACCTTAGTGGTAGGCGATAACATCAGTCTCAAAGATTGAAATAACGATTCCGAATGGTGTCCAGATGGAATCCGAGGTAAAAGAGAAGGGAAAATTGACTTTATTAAAAAAATGTCCAGAGCTGAGAGTAGGTGGATCTTCAACCTGGATACACTGAGGTCGATTGGTCTGAACACCGAAGTTGAACTTTTTGCATTTACCTAATTGACTTTGCGGTTTGGTTGCTTGATTGGAGTGGATAAAGGAACTGTATATAAGAGAGCTTTTGTCTGTAGTGGACCATCCCTGACGAAGAAGACCACGATATTCGAAACTCGTAGGAACTGGTCCTCACAGCGTTCCTTACATTGGATGGTCACGTGACTTTCTACGTCACGCAAGGTCCTGTTCGGCGTCTGCAGCACCACAGGTCTGGAGCGTGTACCGGCTCTTGTTGTGCACCATTAGTAAGGACGTTTAGGGGGTGTATGTCACCGGCCGGGACTACACTCCTGAAGAAATTTCCTTTCTCTTTTACCTCGGATTCCATCTGGACACCATTCGGAATTGTTATTTCAATCTTTGAGACTGATGTTATCGCCTACCACTAAGGTAACCGCTTGCACTATGCACTTTATTCAATTGAACTGCTGACAATCTTGCGGTACTTGGACTACTTGGCTTACATTCTCAAAATTTGGTGGACTGCTGTATATGTATAGTTATTATACTTGTGTGCTGATTGGGGTTTTAGGGTGATTTTTTGTTATTTGTTTTGTTTTATGATATTTGTTTTATGATATTTTTATTAAATATGGGTAATTTTTATTGGAATCTAAAAGTGGAATCTAAAAGTGGAGACTATATGCATAGCGCAAACAACACAGTATTTTTAATATTTATTTCTTGACAAAATTTGTGGTTTTTGTCTTGTTTTGCAGCTGCGTTCTTTTTCCCAACTATTGCCATTCTTTGCACCCACCGCTACATATCTCAATTGGTATATTTCAAATATACACTACAGTTCAAAAGATTAGGGTCACCCAGACAATTTTGTGTTTTCCATGAAAACTCATACTTTTATTAATAAAATGAGTTGCCAAATGAATTGAAAATCTAGTCCAGACATTGACAAGGTTAAAAAAAGGTTTTTATATGAAATAATAATTTTCTCTTTAAAACTTTGCTTTCGTCAAAGAATGCTACCTTTGCAGCAATTACAGCATTGCAGACCTTTGGCATTCTAGCAGTTAATTTTCTGAGGTAATCTGGAGAAGTTTCACCCCATGCTTCCAGAAGCCCCTCCCACAAGTTGGTTTGGCTTCATGGGCACTTTTTTGCGTACCATACAGTCAAGCTGCTCCCACAACAGGTCAGTGGGGTTGAGATCTGGTGACTGCACTGGCCACTCCATTACAGATAGAATACAAGCTGCCTGCTTCTTCCCTAAATAGTTCTTGCATAATTTGGAGGTGTGCTTTGGGTCATTATCCTGTTGTATGGCATTGCAAAATGGAGTGATAGCCTTCCTTATTCAAAATCCCTTTTACCTTGTACAAATCTCCCACTTAACCAGCAACAAAGCAACCCCAGACCATCACATTACCTCCACCATGCTTGACAGATGGTGTCAGGCACTCTTCCAGCATCTTTTCAGTTGTTCTGCATCTCACAAAGGTTCTTCTGTGTGATCCAAACACCTCAAACTTGGATTCATATGTCCATAACACTTTTTTCCAATCTTCCTCTGTCCAATGTCTGCTTTCTTTTGCCAATATTAATATTTTCCTTTTATTAGCCAGTGTCAGATATGGCTTTTTCTTTGCCACTCTGCCCTGAAGGCCAGCATCCCAGAGTCGCCTCTGCACTGTAGACGTTAAACACTGGCATTTTGCGTGTGCTATTTAATGAAGCTGCCAGTTGAGGACCTTTGAGGCGTCGATTTCTCAAACTACAGACTCTAATGTACTTGTCTTGTTGCTCAGTTGTGCAGCGGGGACTCCCACTTCTCTTTTTCTCTTTCTACTCTAGTTAGAGCCTGTTTGCGCTCTCCTCTGAAGGGAGTAGTACACACCGTTGTAGGAAATCTTCAGTTTCTTGGCAATTTCTCGCATGGAATAGCCTTCATTTCTAAGAACAAGAAAAGACTGTCAAGTTTCACATGAAAGTTCTTATTTTCTGGCCATTTTGAGAGATTAATGGAACCAACAAATGTAATGCTCCAGATTCTCAACTAGCTCAAAGGAAGGTGAGGTTTAAAGGTTCTCTAATCATCCAAACTGTTTTCAGCTGTGCTAACATACTTTCACAAGGGTTTTCAAGGGTATTCTAACCATCCATTAGCCTTCTTACACAGTTAGCAAACACAGAGTACCATAAGAACACTGGAGTGATGGTTGTTGGAAATGGGCCTCTATACACCTATGAAGATATTGCATTACATGCCAGATGTTTGCAGCTAAAATAGTCATTTACCACATTAACAATGCATAGAGTATATTTCTGAATCATTTAATTGTTAGCTTCATTGGAAAAAACTGTGCTTTTCTTTCAAAAATAAGGAAATTCCTAAGTGACTCTAAACTTTTGAACGGTAGTGTATACTACATGTACTAGCCCTGTAAATGTAATGCACAAAAGAGGAAAAAGTATACTATTTATGATATGTATTGCTTGAAACTGAACATTTTCTATATAAAATATAAATATGTTTTCATTAATGATTGGAGAGATTGCTCTCCACTGTTCAAAACTAGTTTGAGCTTCGGGGTACTCAAACAAGCTTGTTACTCAATCGAGTATCATGGATGCTCAAGCGCAACGCTTGAGTCCCTGACCAGCATATTTCATGGATGTTTCACAGCCAATAAACATGCCGTGATTTCCCACCATACGCAGCAACGCCGTAGTAATTGACCGGCCACAACGCGCCATGAGGTTTACAGAAGACCTGGTAAAGCAATGCATGGTACAATGTGTTCAGGAAACAGTTCAGGTAGAGTTGTTATACAAGAGAGAACTTAGAATTATAATGTTGCACCCATGTGGCACTGAAGCGTGTTTTTAACCTTTTTTAAACCTATTAAATAAATAATTAATTAAAAAAATTATGCAGGCTCTCCCTCATTTTTGCTAACCTGCCAAGGAAAAGATTACAGCTGGGGGTTGATATTATAAGACTGGGAAGGCCCATGGATATTGGACCCTTGGCAGCTTAAAAATACCAACCTGCAGCAGCCCCAGAAGGTAGACTGCTGACTAACTGGGAGTGACTTGTAAGCTATAAAGTTAAGTACTCCGAACAAAGCTCCATAGGTTGCAGTACAGAATTGGTGGACTTCATGGTAATGCCATGAATTACGTTGGAGCTGGGGGGATAATAAATTGGTGAATGAGGGATAGTATCTTGTCTTTTTATGTCTTTCAGGTTGCCATTTGTGGACTACATTGGAATCTTTGAACTACTTCAGAAAAGCATGTATTTTTTTAATTAATAAATTGGTGAATCAGGGAGTGTGGAGTGTTTTCTAAAATAAAATATACCTCTGTGTGTTTTTTCTCCTTTTAACTTACTGGGTTAGGTAATGATTGTGTCTGATAGACGTCTCTCCATTACTATCCTTTGGATTTGATGCCAGCTGACACTACAGACCTGACATTAACCCTAAGAAATATCACTCTTATTGACAATGCATCAGGGCAATCGGGAAGAGCCAGGCAAAGTACTAAAATTGTCACGTCACGTTAGATGCAGATCTGTCGTCTGTGAATGCAGCAAAAGTACAGCTATTCACAGGCGCTAGCTAGTGACGACAACTCTCATCAGAGCCCCTGTCTCTTTCTGGGTACAGCATTGATCCAGCAACGATGATGAAATTTGTCATCACTACCCAGCGCCTGTGAGTTGCAGTGCTTTACTGCTATTCACAGGTGCCAGAGACACCGGGGAATGTGGACTGCAATGGAGCTGCTTCATGGGAACAGTTTTGATAATAAAATGGTGAATGAGGGAGAGTGTGGGAGAGTCATTATTCAAATAAAGCATTTTTTTCTGTGTCTGCGTTTTTTTTTTTCACATTACCAAGTTAGTAATGGAGGTGTCTGGTAGACACCTCTCCATTACTAAACCATGGACTTAATGTCAGCTGACATTACACTCCTGACATCAATGCCAAAAAATATTACCCCGATTGCCACAATGTCAGGGCAATCAAGAAGAGCCAGACAAAGCATCAGAAAACGTGTATCTAATGTGATGTGCCAATTTTGGGGTGGCTGCGGGCTGGTATCTTTCAGCTGGGAAGTGCAAAATACCCATGAACCTCTCTTTCCAGCCTGATATTATCAACTCCTATCTATCTGCATTACCCTGGCTGGTTATCAAAAATAATGGGGCCCCAAGTCATTTTTTAAAATTATTTATTTTTTAAAGTTCCCAGCAGCGACCTGCTAGTCATAGATGCATCCAGTCACCTTCCACATGCTGTTCCCATTCCATATGAGTGCTGTTCATTCATTTCTGCAATTTTGCTGACTACCCAGCCCTCCTGTTAGTTAGTGCTGTATCTTATATCTTCAGTGATAATTCTCATCCTTTTCATTGACTTGCGCTATGCTCGTTACGTCTGAGCGTCCAACTTGCTTGTTTTGAGTAACGAGCACTCAAGCATTTTAGTGCTTGATCATCACTAGTTTTCATATGTTTGCCATTATATAAACCACCATGACAAAAATCTACTGCAACATATTGTTTATGCAGGTCATCTTAATCATATATTTTCGGGGCCCCACAGCATTGTAAGCCTGTAACACAAAGAGTAAATAATTTTCAGTGGCTTTCTGCACTACTTATCTAGGAAGGGTTCAGAGATAAAAAATGAATTAACTACAATGAAATTATTTATTCCATAATCTCTTCACTTCGAAGCCAATTTCCATTTTTTTTTTCATTTTTGTCTTTTCCTCCCTGTTTCATTTTAGTTTTCTGAAAGAGCCATAAGTTTTATATTATTTGTCCACATAGCCAAATGAGGGCCTGTGGTTTGAGGAATGAATTGCACTTTTGAATAAATCATTCATTTTCTCATGTGATGCACTGGAAAGCAAAAAATCTCAATCTGCGCATGCACTGCCTCCATATTTTCCTGAAGCCCGCTGCAGGAAAATCAATGGAAAATGTGAACACACCACTCATGGCCGACATTTTCTGAAAGCCCAGAGTTTGCAGACTTGCACTGCGTCAACACCCTCTGCTCCCGGCCCAGAGCCCACTGCATTGCCCCACTCCTGTCGCCACCAGCCAGCTGCCTAAAGCAGCAATACTGAATCCTGTGACCCTACTCCACCACCACTGCCATCCCACTGGTAAGGTACCATAACATTGGACTATAAAACTCACCACTAGTGTTGAGCGATACCGTCCGATACTTGAAAGTATCGGTATCGGAAAGTATCGGCCGATACCGGCAAAGTATTGGATCTAATCCGATACCGATACCCGATACCAATACAAGTCAATGGGACTCAAGTATCGGACGGTATCCCTGATGGTTCCCAGGGTCTGAAGGATAGGAAACTCTCCTTCAGGCCCTGGGATCCATATTAATGTGTAAAAGAAAGAATTAAAATAAAAAATATTGCTATACTCACCTCTCCGACGCAGCCTGGACCTCACCGAGGGAACCGGCAGCGTTCTTTGCTTAAAATGCGCGCGTTTACTCCCATGTGACCGCGACGCGACCAATCACAAGCCGTGACGTCACGGGAGGCAGGGAACGCGCGCATTTTAAAATTAGGTCACGGCTTGTGATTGGTTGCGTGCCGCCCATGTGACCGCGACCAATCACAGCAAGCCGTGACGTAATTTCAGGTCCTGTATGCCTAATTCTGCATTCAGGACCTGAAATTACATCACGGCTTGCTGTGATTGGTCGCGTCGTGGTCACATGGGCGGCACGCAACCAATCACAAGCCGTGACGTAATTTTAAAATGCGCGCGTTCCCTGCCTCCCGTGACGTCACGGCTTGTGATTGGTCGCGTCGCCCATGTGACCGCGACGCGACCAATCACAAGCCGGATCGTAATTTTAAAATCCTGAATGCCTAGAATTAGGCATTGAGGACCTGAAAATTACGTCACGGCTTGCTGTGATTGGTCGCGTCGCGGCCACATGGGCGGCACGCGACCAGTCACAAGCCGTGACGTCACGGAAGGAAGTAAACGCACGCATTTTAAGCAAAGAACGCTGCCGGTTCCCTCGGTGAGGTCCAGGCTGCGTCGGAGAGGTGAGTATAGCAATATTTTTTATTTTAATTCTTTCTTTTACACATTAATGTTATTTCGATACCGATACCCGATACCACAAAAGTATCGGATCTCGGTATCGGAATTCCGATACCCACAAGTATCGGCCGATACCCGATACTTGCGGTATCGGAATGCTCAACACTACTCACCACCATTTTATGAAAACATTTTTTCCTATTTTCCTCCCCATAATTTGGGGTACATCTTATGGTCTGGTGCGTTCCATAGTCTGCAAAATACAGTATATTAATTTTATTTTTTAATAGATCAGACTTATACAAATGCAGCATAACCAAATATGGATATTTATTTTATTGCTTCATTTTAAATGGGGCAAAGGGGGGTGATGTGAACTTTTATAATGTTTTTTCACATTTTTTTGGCTTTCAGTCAATGAAAACCCAAAAGTCATTATCTCAGTAAATTAGAATAATTAACAAAAGACACCTGCAAAGTAGTGTTGAGCATTCCGATACCGCAAGTATCGGGTATCGGCCGATACTTGCGGGTATCGGAATTCCGATACCAAGATCCAATACTTTTGTGGTATCGGGTATCGGTATCGAAACAACATTAATGTGTAAAAGAAAGAATTAAAATAAAAAATATTGCTATACTCACCTCTCCGACGCAGCCTGCACCTTACCAAGGGAACCGGCAGCGTTCTTTGCTTAAAATGCGCGCTTTTCCTGCCTCCCCTGACGTCACGGCTTGTGATTGGTCGCGTCGCCCATGTGACCGCGACGCGACCAATCACAACGCCGGAACGTAATTTTAAAATACTGAAGGACCTAAAATTACGTCACGGCTTGCTGTGATTGGTCGCGTCGCGGCCACATGGGCGGCGCGCGACCAATCACAAGCCGGGACTTCACGTAAGGAAGTTAAAGCGCGAATTTTAAGCAAACAACGCTGCCGGTTCCCTCGGTAAGGTGCAGGCTGCGTCGGAGAGGTGAGTATAGGAATATTTTTTATTTTAATTCTTTATTTTACACATTAATATGGTTCCCAGGGCCTGAAGGAGAGTTTCCTCTCCTTCAGACCCTGGGAACCATCAGGAATACCGTCCGATACATGAGTCCCATTGACTTGTATTGGTATCGGGTATCGGTATCGGATTAGATCCGATACTTTGCCGGTATCGGCCGATACTTTCCGATACCGATACTTTCAAGTATCGGATGGTATCGCTCAACACTACTGCAAAGGCTTTCTAAGCATTTAAAAAGGCCCCTTAAGGTACCGTTACACTAAATGATTTACCAACGATCACGACCAGCGATACGACCTGGCCGTGATCGTTGGTAAGTCGTTGTGTGGTTGCTGGAGAGCTGTCACACAGACAGCTCTCCAGCGACCAACGATGCCGAAGTCCCCGGGTAACCAGGGTAAACATCGCTGGCGGCTTCCCGCACTGACTGTGTCAGTGCCGGCCGTAAAGCACAGCACAGTGGTGACGTCACCGCTGTGCTCTGCTTTTACTTTACGGCCGGCGCTCACAGTCAGTGCGGGAAGCCGCCGGCGGGGGACGTGACAGACACTGGAATGTAAGTATGTAGTGGGTTTTTTTTCTACATTTACAATGGTAACCAGGGTAAACATCGGGTTACTAAGCGCGGCCCTGCGCTTAGTAACCCGAGGTTTACCCTGGTTACAAGCGAACACATCGCTGGATCGGCATCACACACGCCGATCCAGCGATGACAGCGGGTGATCCAGTGACGAAATAAAGTTCTGGACTTCTAGCTCCGACCAGCGATGTCACAGCAGGATCCTGATCGCTGCTGCATGTCAAACACAACAAGATCGCTATCCAGGACGCTGCAATGTCACGGATCGCTGTCGTTCTCATTCAAAAGTTGCTCAGTGTGACGGTACCCTTAGTCTGTTTTAGTAGGCTTCACAATCATGGGGAATACTGCTGACTTGACAGATGTCCAGAAGGCAGTCACTGACACACTCTACAAGGAGGGTAAGCCACAAAAGGTCATTGCTAAAGAAGCTGGCTGTTCTAAGAGTGCTGTATCAAAGCATATTAATGGAAAGTTGAGTGGAAGGAAAAAGTGTGGTAGAAAAAGGTGAACAAGCAACTGGGATAACCGCAGCCTTGAAAGGATTGTTAATAAAAGGCCATTCAAAAATTTGGTGGAGATTCACAAGTAGTGGACTGCTGCTGGAGTCATTGCTTTAAGAGCCACCACCCACAGATGTATCCAGGACATGGGCTACAAGTGTTGCATTCCTTGTTTCAAGCCACTCATGACTAATAAACAATGCCAGAAGCTTTGTTCCTGGGCCATGGAGAAGAAGAACTGGACTGTTGCTCAGTGGTCCAATGTGTTGTTTTCAGATAAAAGTAAATTTTGCATTTTATTTGGAAATCAAGGTCCCAGGGTCTGGAGGAAGAGAGGATAGGCACACAATCAAAGCTGCTTGAGGTCTAGTGTGAAGTTTCCACAATCAGTGATGGTTTGGGCAGCCATGTTTTATCAAGACCAAAGTCTGCGCAGCTGTCTACCAAGAAAATTTAGAGCACTTCATGCTTCCCTCTGCCGACAAGGTTTTTGGAGATGGAAATTTCATTCTCCAGCAGGACTTGGCACCTGTCCACACTGCCAAAAGCACCAATACCTGGTTTAAAAGCAACAGTATCACTGTGCTTCATTGGCAAGAAAACTCACCTGATCTTAGCCCGGTAGAAAATCTATGGGGTATTGTCAAGAGGAAGATGAGAGACACCAGACCCAACAATGCAGATGATCTGAAGACTACTATCAAAGCAACCTGAGCTTCAATAACACCTCAACAGAGCCACAGACTGATCGCCTACATGCCACGCAACATTAATGCAGTGATTGATGCAAAAGGAGCGTCGACCAAGTATTGAGTGCAATTACTGAGCATACATTTCAGTAGGCCAACATTTCAGATTTTAAAGTAATTTTTCAAGCTGGTGTTATAAAGTATTCTAATTTACTGAGATAATGACTATAAATGATATGTGGGTTTCACTTTTTATACTCAAGAACTGAAATAAATTAACTTTTTGATGATATTCTAATTTTGTGAGAAGCACCAGTAGTTTAGCACTACAATATTGCAGTTTATAGTATAAACGGTAGAATGATCAGGTTCAAAATAAGGATGAAAAATAAAAATGTTTTAAAAAATTAAATTATTTGAAAGTTTAACCCCTTTACCGAAGGCCATTTTACGTTTTTGCATTTGTGTTTATTGCTCTTCTTCTTCCCAGAGCCATAGCTTTTTTTATTTTTTGGTCAATATGGCCATTTGAGGAAATTGTTTTCACAGAACAAGTTGTACTTTTGAATGACACCATTGGTTTTAACGTATCATGTACAGGAAACCAGGAAAAAATGTCAATTGCATTGAAATTGCAAAAAAGTGCAATTCTACAGGTTTTTTTTTACCATGTTCATTAAATGCTAAAACTGGCCTGCCATTATGATTCTCCAGTTCGTTACGAGCGCACAGACACCAAACACATATACGTTATTTTTTATTTACGTGGTGAAAAAAAATCCCAAATTTGTAAAAAAAAAATGGAGCTATTTTCCAAGACCTTTAGCGTCTCCATTATTTGTGATCTGGGACTGGGTGAGGGCTTAATTTTTTGTTTGCTGAGCTGACGTTTTTATTTATATGATTTTGGTGTAGATACAATGTTTTGATCGCCTGTTATTGCATTTTATTGCAATATAGTGGTGACCAAAAAAACGTAATTCTGACATTTTTAATTTTTCTCTTGTTATGCCGAATAGTGATTTGGTTAATTATTTATTTATAGTGATAGATTCTGAATAATTGCATATTTGGTTTATTTATCGTTTATTTTGAATGAGCCAAAAGGGGTGGATTTGAACTTTTATCTTTTTTATTATTTATATCTTTAAAAAAATTGTTTTATTTTTTATTTTTGCATGCTTCAATAGTCTCCATGGGAGACTAGAAGCTGTAGTACTTTGATTGCCTCTGCTACACCCGGGCGATGATCACATTTGCCTGGGTGTAGCAGAAATGTTCACTTGCTATCAGCGCCGACCACAAGGCGGCATTTGCAGCAATCTGGCAATGACACAGATCTGCTGCAGACATCAGGTTGTAATGCCAACCCATCTGTGCAGATGGGCAGTACAGTGGTGCAGTGGATAGCACAGCAGCCTTGCAGCGCTGGAGTCCTGGGTTCAAGCCCCACTAAGGACAACATCTGCAAAGAGTTTGTATGTTCTCTCTGTGTTTGTGTGGGTTTCCTCCGGGGACTCTGGTTTCCTCCCACATTCCAAAGACATACTGATAGGGAATTTAGATTGTGAGCCCCAATGGGGACAGTGACGATAATGTGTGTGCAACCTGTAAAGCGCTGCGGAATATGTTAGCGCTATATAAAAATAAAGGTTATTGTAAAAAATAAAGATTATTATCTGTGATCCATGATCATTTGAACACGCACAGCTGTTGGAGACACATGTCGACTATACAGATCCTAGTGAAAAACCGTGGCACTACGGTAGGGTCCCAAACCAGTGTATATAGTAGACAAAAATTTGGCACTCAGCTTAACCCCTTTACCCCCAAGGGGGGTTTGCACGTTAATGACCAGGCCAATTTTTACAATTCTGACCACTGTCCCTTTATGAGGTTATAACTCTGGAACGCTTCAACGGATCCTGGTAATTCGGACACTGTTTTCTCGTGACATATTGTACTTCATGACAGTGGTAAAATTTCTTTTATATTACCTGCATTTATTTGTGAAAAAAATGGAAATTTGGCAAAAATTTTGAAAATTTTGCAATTTTCCAACTTTTAATTTTTATGCAATTAAATCACAGAGATACAGTGGTGTTCAAAAGTCCTGCATAGGCATAGGATAAATTGATTTTTCCAGTTTTAAACGTTTTCTGTCGAATATCTGCGATACTAATATGACATATTATATATGGTTTTGTTCAGAATACAATTTTGCATTCTCTCCCTGTAATATTTGTAGCTTTTGAAGCAGTTTTACCTGAAATTATTGCAACAATATGGGAATTGAAAGCACAACTAAATATTGCACAGCTTCAGATCCAAAATTAGCCAATCACAGATGAGGGTCTTGTGACCAATCATAACCTGGATATGGCAGCCAATCACATTGCATTACATTGCATCACATCTGCTGCTTTGTTTGTTTGTTTTATCTGTTGGTCTATCTAGTGAATCATACTGTAGAGTTTTATGATGGGAGCCTTCAAATTTTTGTCAGCGGAGGATCGTGTGTGAGTTGTGGTGCTACATGAAGAGGGTTATATTGGCCCCTAGATCACAAGGAAGGTCGGCTGTAGTCAGAGTACTGTCGTAAGAATTTTGCAGAAACATAAGCAGCTTGGAATTACCCAGGACAGGCCCAGATCTGGTCGGCCCAGAAAGTCAACTAAAAGGGAGGATGGGGCTGTATGGCAGCCAATGGTGTTGGAAGGCTTCATATTGTGGAGGGTATGGTTAATGCAAAAAATACATAGACATCCTTAATAAGAAAATGCTGCCTTCTGCTCAACACCTGTTTTCAGGGGATTATATCTTCCAGGATGATAATGCTTCTTGTCACATAGCTAAGACAGTAACGGAATGGAAAAAAAAGAACAAGGTGGCTACTATTGACTGGCCAGCTCAGTCCCCGGACCTCAATACAATTGAAAATTTGTGGCACAAGGTATCATTAGAGATATCTAGAAAACAGCCAAGGACCAAGAGTGGGTTGATTGAGGCTCTGATACATGCCTGAAACCACATCATCACTCGTGAACATCTGCAGAAGCTTGTTCACTCAAAGCCACAGAGATGCAAGCTGGTGCTCAAGAGCAAAGGCTGGCCAATAAAGTATTAGAAGCTAAAGATGCACTCAAAAGGCCCTTTTCAGGACTCTGAATTAAATAAAAATATAATAAATCTTAAAAAGTAAAATTTAAGTCTGTGTGAACTTGCATTGGAAGTTAATGAACTTAGAAACCATTCTACACACTGTACTGGTGTAGGTATGGTTATGCTGTAAAAAAAAATATCAAAAATGCTCATACCATAACAATTTATACACTTGGGACATTCAAAAATGAGTATGGCATACAATGAAGGATTACAAAAACATATATGTTCCACCAGTTTCACTGTAGAGATGCAGAAGTATGAAACATATAGTTTTCTTCACGCCTATGCAGGACTTTTGAACACCATTGTATGTCACACAAAATACTTAATAAGTAACATTTCCCACATGTCTACTTTACATCAGCACAATTTTGGAACCAAATTTTTTTTTGTTAAGGAGTTATAAGTGTTAAACGTTGACCAGCAATTTCTCATTTTTACAACACCATATTTTTTTAGGGACCACATCTGATTTAAAGTCATTTTGAGGGGTCTATATGATATAAAATAACCAAGTTTGAAACCATTCTAAAAACTGCACCAGAGAAGGTGCTCAAAACCACATTCAAGAAGTTTATTAACCCTTCAGGTTATTCACAGGAATTTTTGGAATGTTTAAATAAAAATGAACATTTAACTTTTTTCGCAAAAAATTTACTTCAGCTCCAATTTGTTTTATTTTACCAAGGGTAACAGGAGAAAACGGACCCCAAAAGTTGTTGTACAATTTGTCCTGAGTACGCTGATACCCCATATATGGGGGTAAACCACTGTTTGGGCACATGGCAGAGCTCGGAAGCGAAGGAGCGCCATTTGACTTTTCAATGCAAAATTGACAGGAATTGAGATGGGACGCCATGTTGCGTTTGGAGAGCCCCTGATGTGCCTAAACATTGAAACCCCCCACAAGTGACACCATTTTGGAAAGTAGACCCCTTATGGAACTTATCTAGATGTGTGGTGAGCACTTTGACCCAACAAGTGCTTCACAGAAGTTTATAATGCTGAGCCCTAAAAATAAAAAATCATATTTTTTCACAAAAATGATATTTTTGCCCCCAATTTTTTATTTTCCCAAGGGTAAGAAGAAATTGGACCCCAAAAGTTGTTGTGCAATTTGTTCTGAGTACGCTGATACCCCATATGTGGGGGTAAACGACTGTTTGGGCGCATGGCAGAGCTCGGAAGGGAAGGAGAGCCGTTAGACTTTTCAATGCAAAATTGACAGGAATTGAGATGGGATGCCGTGTTGGGTTTGGAGAGCCACTGATGTACCTAAACATTGAAACCCCCCACAAGTGACACCATTTTAGAAAGTAGACCCCCTAAGGAACTCATCTAGATGTGTTGTGAGAGCTTTGAACCCCCAAGTGTTTCACTACAGTTTATAACGCAGAACCGTGAAAATAAAAATTCTTTTTTTTTCCACAAAAATTATTTTTTATCCCCTAGTTTTGTATTTTTCCAAGGGTAACAGTTGAAATTGGACCCCAAAATTTATTGTCCCATTTGTCCTGAGTACGCTGATACCCCATATGTGGGGGGAACCACCTTTTGAGCGCATGGCAGAGCTCGGAAGGGAAGGAGCGTCATTTGGAATGCAGACTTAGATGGATTGGTCTGCAGGCATCACATTGCATTTGCAGAGCCCCTAATGTACCTAAAAAGTAGAAACCCCCCACAAGTGACCCCATATTGGAAATTAGACCCCCAAGGAACTTATCTAGATGTGTTGTGAGAACTTTGAACCCCAAGTGTTTCACTACAGTTTATAACGCAGAGCCGTGAAAATAAAAAATCCTTTTTTTCCACAAAAATTATTTTTTAGCCCCCAGTTTTGTATTTTCCCAAGGGTAACAGGAGAAATTGGACCCCAAACGTTGTTGTCCAATTTGTCCTGAGTAAGCTGATACCCCATATGTTGGGGTAAACCCCTGTTTGGGCACATGAGAGAGCTCGGAAGGGAAGGAGCACTGTTTTACTTTTTCAATGTAGAATTGGCTGGAATTGAGATCGGACGCCATATCATGTTTGGAGAGCCCCTGATGTGCCTAAACAGTGGAAACCCCTTAATTAGAACTGAAACCCTAATCCAAACACATCCCTAACCCTAATCACAACGGTAACCCTAACCACACCCCTAACCCTGACACACCCCTAACCCTAATCCCAACCCTATTCCCAACCGTAAATGTAATCCAAACCCTAACCCTAACTTTAGACCCAACCCTAACTTTAGCCCCAACCCTAACTGTAGCCCTAATCCAAACCCCAACCCTAACCCAAACCCCAACCCTAACTCTAGCCCTAACCCTAACCCTAGCCCTAACCCTTGCCCTAACCCTAACCCTAGCCCTAACTCTAGCCCTAACCCTAACCCTTGCCCTAATCCTAACCCTAGCCCTAACCCTAGCCCTAACCCTAGCCCTAACCGTAGCCCTAACCCTAGCCCTAACCCTAACCCTAGCCCTAACCCTAACCCTAATGGGAAAATGGAAATAAATACATTTTTTTAATTTTTTTATTTTTCGCTAACTAAGGGGTGATGAAGGGGGGTTTGATTTACTTTTATAGCGGGTTTTTTAGCGGATTTTTATGATTGGCAGCTGTCACACACTGAAAGACGCTTTTTATTGCAAAAAATATTTTTTGTGTTACCACATTTTGAAAGCTATAATTTTTCCATATTTTGGTCCACAGAGTCATGTTAGGTCTTGTTTTTTGCGGGACGAGTTGACATTTTTATTGGTTACATTTTCAGGCACGTAACTTTTTTTATCGCTTTTTATTCCGATTTTTGTGGGGCAGAGTGACCAAAAACCAGCTATTCATGAATTTCTTTTGGGGAGGCATTTATACCATTCTGCGTTTGGTAAAATGGATAAAGCAGTTTTATTCTTCGGGTCAGTACGATTATAGCGATACCTCATTTATATTTTTTTATGTTTTGGCGCTTTTATACGATAAAAACTATTTTATAGAAAAAATAATTATTTTTGCATCGCTTTATTCTGAGGACTATAACTTTTTTTTTTTTTTTTTTGATGATGCTGTATTATGGCTCTTTTTTTGCGGGACAAGGTGAGGTTTTCAGCGGTACCATGGTTATTTATATCCGTCTTTTTGATCGCATGTTATTCCACTTTTTATTTGGCTGTATGATAATAAAGCGTTTTTTGCCTCGTTTTTTTTTACGGTGTTCACTGAAGGGGTTAACTAGTGGGACAGTTTTATAGGTCGGGTCGTTATGGACGCAGCGATACTAAATATGTGTACTTTTATTTTTATTTTTTTATTTAGATAAAGGAATGTATTTATAGGAACAATATATATATATATATATATATATATATATATATATAATTTTTTTTTTTTTTGGGGGGGGGATATTTTTTTATTTTTTTTACACATGTGAATATTTTTTTTTTACACTATAACATTGCCCCAGGGGGGGCATCATGTTATAGTGTAAGATCGCTGATCTGACACTTTGCTGTGCACTGTGTCAGATCAGCGATCTGACGTGCACAGCTCCAGGCTTCCCGGCGCCTGCTCTGAGCAGGCACTGTGAAGCCACCTCCCTGCAGGACCCAGATGTCGTGGCCATTTTGGATCCAGGTCTGCTGCAGGGAGGAGGAGGTAAGAGACCCTCAGAGCAGCGCAATTACATCGCGTTGCTCCAGGTGTCTCAGGGAAACAGACAGGGAGCCCCCTCCCTGCGCGATGCTTCCCTATACCGCCAGAATACTGCGATCATGTTTGATCGCAGTGTGCTGGGGGTTAATGTGCTTGGGCGGTCCGTGACCTCTCCTGGCACATAGTGCCGGATGTCAGCTGCGATAGTCAGCTGACACCCGGCCGCGATTGGCCACGCTCCCCCCATGAGCACAGCCGATCGCATATGACGTACTATCCCGTTGGTGGTCATACGGGCCCACCCCACCTCAATGGGATAGTATGTCTAATGTCAGAAAGGGGTTAAGGTTCTTGAATTAAACTGTATTTTAATGAGATCCAAAAAGTGGTACAATCCCAGACGTTTCGGTCACATCTTGACCTTCCTCAGTGTTCTATAAACATACATATACAATTAAACATCATTGTATTAAATAGAACCCCAATTCTCCATATCATATAACATACTGTCAAAAAAACAATGAGGATATCACATAATGGATAAAAGTATCATGTAGTGCAAAAGAAAAAGAAAAAAGAAGAAAAGCCTACCCGACTATTTCACTCTGTTTTTGTTTCAGAATTCAGTGGATCCTTTTAATCTAGTATTTTAACAACAAATATATATTATAGGATATACTATATATAAAAATTTAAAGTCAATGTATCCCCCAGTAACAGGTGGGAAGTCTAACTAGCATGGTATCATATATAAGAAAAATATGTATGCCCCATAAATATACATAAAGAGTTAATGAATAAATTAATTACCTATCACTCATGATTTTGGAATCTCGTAAATGGGGCAGGTGGATCTGGTGTCCACCGGTTATCCGTACAAGTTCGTCTTTTGTAGAGACCGATGTGATTAGATGGACATGAAATAACATACTCCGGGGAAGAACCAATTAATGCTTACCAGTGGTGACTGTGAGGGTTAGGTCCTCCGTGAGGTGAAGCGCCCGCCATAAGTGATCCATACCCAGGCTGCTGTTTTTATGCTGCCGGTCTGTGTACTGAGCGGGAATCATTGGGATTTGTGCAGCAGAAGTGACGTGAATGGATGTGTCGCGGTCTGTGCTCCGTCGACCGGAAGTGCATCATGTGCGTTCCACCAAGTCCCTAACAGAGAGTTTTCCATTCCACTGTACCACATTAGCAAAGACATGTGTTCCCCCTTGGCTGGAAGAGGAATAGTCTATAATAAAATATATATTACCAAGTTCACTAGGTGTTTGAATTAATTAAAGATTGTAAAGGGAAAAATAGGTGATATTTCAACTGTATAGATCCGACATGTGTGTATTATTACTAGTGTTGAGCATTCCGATACCGCAAGTATCGGGTATCGGCCGATACTAGCGGTATCGGAATTCCGATACCGGGATTCCGATACTTGGCGCGTATCGGATACCGGAATCGGAAGTTCAATGATTCAAAATTCAGAAATTCAGCCAATGAGAATGATTCCAAGTGTGGGCACACCCTGTTTAGCATGGATGGCATGAAACTACTGGCAAGGCTGTGATTGGCTGCTGAAATGATGTCATGATGCAGTTTAAAAGTCGCTGGCGCCATTTTGCGATCACTCTGCTGTGAATTCAGTTAGTGACAGGACGCTGTTTGCTGACTGAGGGACAGTTTAGAGATAGCGATTTGCTTCTTTGTGCTTTCCAAAGGCTAATTTAGCAACCGCTGTGTTCACCTACTATTCACCTTCCTTTTGCCTTGTAGCGCTGTTTTCACAGCGATCTGCAAGGTCTCTCTGTGTGTGTGTGTGTGTGTGAGTGCAGCCCACTCTCTAGTCTGAGTGCAGCCACATAGGCCATCCATAGCTGGTTGTATTCAGTTCAGGGAGGATGGTTCATTGCCTCATACTGTCCTTTTTTTTTTTTTTTTTGAAGTAGTGCAGGCTGCTGCACATTTTTTCCAAAAATTCCTATTAGTGTCTTTCCACCCGTCTCCAGCTAATTTGTGGAAAAACACTACATAGGATAAAGTAGAGGAGGGTTTTTGGGCCTTGCAGCGCCGTTTACGGCTGTCTGCACGGTCTCCGTGTGACTGCAGCTCGCCCTGTAATCTGTGAGCAGCTATAGCCTGGTTGTCTCCAGCTCAGGGTTTTTCACTGCGTCATACCGCCAAATCAATTTTCTTTTTTTTCAAAGTAGTGTAGTCTGCTGCTAATTTATTTTAAAAAATCCTATTAGTGTCTTTCCACCCGTCTCCAGCTAATTTGTGGAAAAACACTACATAGGATAAAGTAGAGGAGGGTTTTTGGGCCTTGCAGCGCCGTTTACGGCTGTCTGCACGGTCTCCGTGTGACTGCAGCTCGCCCTGTAGTCTGTGAGCAGCCGTAGCCTGGTTGTCTGCAGCTCAGGGTTTTTCACTGCGTCATACCGCCAAATCAATTTTCTTTTTTTTCAAAGTAGTGTAGTCTGCTGCTAATTTATTTTAAAAAATCCTATTAGTGTCTTTCCACCCGTCTCCAGCTAATTTGTGGAAAAACACTACATAGGATAAAGTAGAGGAGGGTTTTTGGGCCTTGCAGCGCCGTTTACGGCTGTCTGCACGGTCTCCGTGTGACTGCAGCTCGCCCTGTAGTCTGTGAGCAGCCGTAGCCTGGTTGTCTGCAGCTCAGGGTTTTTCACTGCGTCATACCGCCAAATCAATTTTCTTTTTTTTCAAAGTAGTGTAGTCTGCTGCTAATTTATTTTAAAAAATCCTATTAGTGTCTTTCCACCCGTCTCCAGCTAATTTGTGGAAAAACACTACATAGGATAAAGTAGAGGAGGGTTTTTGGGCCTTGCAGCGCCGTTTACGGCTGTCTGCACGGTCTCCGTGTGATTGCAGCTCTATCCGTTGTCAGTTCAGCCCCCAAAAAATAAATAAATAATAAAGTTCACCAAACACACCAGTTACACACCACTTTACATTTGTGTAGGCCACATTAGCTCATATTCAAGTCTAGTCCACACTTTAGAAAATTAGTGTGTCTTATACCTGTTAGGAGGAGTTGCTCAGGAATAAGCACACAAAGCCGTTAGTACTTTTCTGCTTATCTTTATCAGTCAACCAAGATGAAGAAGGCAGTGAGTAAGGCACGTGGGCGTGGGCGTGGGCGCGGAGCAGGGAGGGGACGTGGGGATTCTGTGCCTGCTGCGGGCACCGGTGAGTCATCAGCACCCACTTTCACAAGGGAACAGTCGTTCATGCGCAGCTT
The DNA here is from genome assembly GCF_051348905.1 of Ranitomeya variabilis. Classification (NCBI taxonomy): domain Eukaryota; kingdom Metazoa; phylum Chordata; class Amphibia; order Anura; family Dendrobatidae; genus Ranitomeya; species Ranitomeya variabilis. The sequence goes on along the minus strand of NC_135237.1, from coordinate 261,749,204 downwards.
TGTCGCCGAGCGCCGTACACCGCTGCTGCGTGAAGACCAAATTGAAGCCGTTGTGGGATGGATGGCAGCTAATGCATCAACTTCCATTAGTGCCACATCCTCTCAGACACAGAGCACTGGAGAGCAGCCATCTGTCTCTTCACCACCTGCAAAATTGCCCAGGCAGACAGAGATCCCAGGACAGGAGCAGTCTCTACTTCTGTTCTCTGAATCATCTCTTGGCTTGGAAACAGGGGGCCAGCCAAGCAGCATTGGAGAAATGGAAGAAGAGGCAGGGTGCAGTGATGCCCAACAGCTTTTTCTGTCTTCCTCTGAAGAGGCGGGTGGGCCAGTGGCTCCGGTCACCACCTCGCAGGCCGCATCAGCTGATGATGACACTCAGGTGCCACTTACTGGTGCGTGCTCTGCTGCTGAGACTACCCAGGAGGAGCAGTTGGGGGCAGAGGGTAGTGTAGATGATGAGGTCCTTGACCCATCTTGGCGTCAGGGACAGGAAGGTGGTGGGAGCAGCTCTGAGGAAGAGATTCCCCGTACGGCCCAAAGAGGGAGAGGGAGGGGGAAGACTGCGGATCCTGCAGCCTCCGCTTTGGCACCCGTAAGGAGCATGTCTCTTCCAAAAGTCAAAAGGGGGGCTCCCAAGACTTGCAGTGCCTGGTCCTTTTTTGACACAGTTGCAGATGACATTTGCTATGTCAGATGCAAGGTGTGTCATCAAAAAATCAAAAGAGGTCAAAAAGTCGCCAACCTCAATACCTCCAACATGTGGAAACATGTGCGCAACAGGCACCCGGCGGAGTTAGACAAACACACTGAAGAGCTAGGCCAACCAACAGCGGCAGCTACCACCTCTTCAGCTCGTGTTGCCTCTTCCTCTAGCTCACACGCAGCTGGTTCGGCTTCCTCCCAGGATCGCCGTGGAAGAACCTCTGGCCCTGTTGTCCAGAGACCCGCTGTCATTCCACCCGCAGCACCACTTTCCCAGTCAACCACACACTCCCAGCCCAGTCTACAGCCATCGGTAGTACAGGCATGGGAGAAAAGGCGGCCTTTCTCGTCAAACCACCCACGAGCACAGGCTCTGACTGCAGGCATTGCCAAACTTCTGTCACTGGAAATGCTGTCATTCAGGCTGGTGGAGACTGACAGCTTCCGTGACTTGATGTCATTGGCAGTCCCACAGTACAGTGTGCCCAGCCGCTTTTACTTCAGCAGGCAAGCCGTCCCTGCCCTGCACAAGCATGTGGAGGGACACATAAAACACGCGCTACTGAACGCCGTCAGTAGCAAGGTCCACCTCACCACCGATGCGTGGACCAGTCAACATGGACAGGGGCGATACCTTTCCCTCACTGCCCATTGGGTTAATGTCGTTGAGCCGGGTACAGACCGTGTGAGTGGCGCAGGACGTGTCCTGCCCACTCCAAGGATTGCAGGAATCCATTCTGTACGCATTGACTTCTCCTCTTACACCAGTTCCTCAGAATCATCGCTGCAGGAGCCGTCACAGTCCACCTCCACATGGACCCGTGATGAACGTGTACCTGTTACGACTGACATGAGCACAGCCGTGGCCAAACGTCAACAGGCCGTCTTGAAATTAATTTTTTTGGGGAATCGTAGCCACACAGCGCAGGAGCTCTGGAATGCCATCAAGCAGGAGAGCGATGTGTGGTTTGAGCCAGCGAATCTCCAGCCAGGCATGGTAGTGTGTGATAATGGCCGAAATCTGGTGGCAGCCCTGGGCCTCGGCAACCTCACTCACATCCCAAGTCTGGCACATGTGCTCAATTTGGTCGTGCAGAGTTTTTTGAGGGACTATCCGGATCTTGATGCACTGCTGCACAAGGTCCGCCTAGAGTGTGCTCACTTGCGGCGTTCCAGCACGGCAAAAGCGCGCATTGCGGCTCTGCAGCGCCGACACCGCCTGCCGGAACATCGCATCATATGTGACCTACCTACCAGGTGGAATTCCACGTTACATATGTTGGAGCGGTTGTGTGAGCAGCAGCAAGCTGTAATGGAGTACCAGCTGTATCAGGCGCAAAAAAGTCGCAGTCAGCGCCGTACAGACTTCACAACCACAGAGTGGGCCACTATGAAGGATGTCTGCCAGGTTTTGCGTCCCTTTGATTATTCCACGCGGATGGCGAGTGCAGATGATGCACTAGTCAGCATGACTGTCCCCCTTATCTGCCTGCTTGAAAAATCACTGCAAGCGCTAAGGGATGATGTTGTGGAAGAGGTGGAGGATGAGGATTCACCACTTCCATCATCTTCTGGACAGTCAGCGCCACGTGGTTCCTCACAAACGCGTAGGCAGGGGACAGTTTGTGAGGAGGATGAGGAGGAGTCAATGGAGGAGGAAGACATCCGTCCAGAGGAGGGAGTTCCCGAATTGTCCAGTACTCAGTGTGTACAGCGAGGGTGGGGTGATGACGAGCGGGCAGAGATCACGCCTCCAGCTGGGGACAGCGTTTCTTGGGCAGTTGGCAGTCTGCAGCACATGGTGGATTACATGCTGCAGTGCCTGAGAAACGACCGCCGCATCGACCACATTCTCAACATGTCTGATTATTGGGTGTTCACCCTCCTCGATCCTCGCTACCGGGACAACGTAGAAAGCCTCATCACACCGTTGAACCGGGAGCGAAAAATGCGGGAGTACCAAGACACACTGGTCAGTTCCATCATCTTCTCCATTCCAACTGAGAGAAGTGCTGCTAGTGCATTCCAAAGCAGCTCAGTGCGTCCAGGCAGTGGTGGAGGCTCTGCACAAAGAGGGAGCAGAAGCAGTGCCTCTGCCCAAGGCAAGACCAGTATGGCCGAACTGTGGCACAGTTTTCTGTGCCCGCCACAAAAGTCTACACCATCACAGACGGCTCCAGTCAGCAGGAGGCAACGGTTCCGTCAGATGGTGACAGACTACATGTCTTGCCCTCTTGCTGTACTCCCAGACGGCTCTTCCCCTTTCAAGTTTTGGGTCTCAAAGCTGGATACATGGCCAGAGCTAAGCCAGTATGCACTGGAGGTGCTGTCTTGCCCTGCGGCCAGTGTATTATCGGAACGTGTCTTTAGTGCTGCAGGTGGTGTACTAACTGACCGTCGCATGCGACTATCCTCCGATAACGTTGACCGGCTTACTTTCCTGAAAATGAACAAGGCCTGGATCTCGCAGGAATTTGCCACTCCTCCTCCTGATTAAATAATTAGGTCACTGTATACGTTATCCAGGTCTCCTGTTGTGTTCATCTTTCTACCACCTGAACTTAAATTCCTGGGCTCCAACACCGCCAGTTGAGGCTCAGATGTGCCGTCTGCACAGTCAAAACATACGACCCAGTGTTATTGGGTTTCAGTAACGTCAGCTGATCCCCAGCTGTGTAGCCGGCAATGTGTCATGCGACCGCCACGCTGACACAACAACTGAAATGTAAGGGAATCTGTCCCCCCCCCCCCAAGGCGTTTGTTACTGAAAGAGCCACCTTGTGCAGCAGTAATGCTGCACAAGGAAAAAGGTAGCTATTTTGGTTTTGCTCCTTGCACACGCAAAACTTAACACTTATAAAATGTGTCCACTGATACCGTAAAACCGTCCCGGAGGTGGGACTTTCCTTCGTAATATGACGCAGCACAGCCGTCATTCCTACCCCCCCGGCGCCGCGCCCCGGCTCCTCAGCGTTGTTTGATTCCGTCCCGGAGCCTGCGCTGTTATGTTATCCCGTGGCCAGGCACACTTAGCGCTGCCCGTCTTCTGGCATCATTTGGTGTCAGGCTGGCTGCGCCTGTGCGGCCACGCTGGCCGAGAGCCCGCCTCGCAGTGTCTTCTGATTTAATCCCACTGGGGGCCTGGGATCTATGGACATGCGCAGTGCATATCTGAACCTCCACCTCTCACTCATCTCCCTATGGCTTCTTCAGACTGTTCGGTGTCAGCTGGTCCCTAATAGCATGCCACGGCCGTGACACCGCACAGTCTGAAAAAGAAGCCGTAGGGAGGGCTGTCATGATCTCTGCAGGCAGAAATCATAGCAAGCCTATAGAGGGACAAGCTCTCGGAAGATGGAACTATACTGACCATGAACTAAGCCTGCCGCGCAACTAGAAATAGCCAGGTAGCATTTCCTATTTATCGCTAGATGCCCAGCTCTGGCCTAAGACCTAAATAGCTAGCAGAGGGAAATATAAGACCTGGCTCACCTCTAGAGAAATATTCCCAAGAAGACAGTAGCCCCCCACATATAATGACGGTGAGTTCAGATGAAACAACAAACGCAGCAGGAAAATAGTCTTAGCAAATTTGAGGTCCGCTTACTAGATAGCAGAAGACAGATAGTATACTTTCATGGTCAGCAGAAAAACACTAACAAAACACCATCCAGAGATTACCTTAAACTCTGGCATTAACTCATAACGCCAGAGTAGCAATCCCTGATCCACGAGAGCTTTCCAGACACAGTAACAAAACTTCAGCTGTGAACTGGAACAAATAGGCAAAACAAAACATGGACAAAAGTCCAACTTATCTAGTAGTTGTCAGAAGCAGGAACAAGCACTGAGAGGCATCAGATAACATTGTTGACCGGCAAGAAACCACCAGAGAAATGAGCTTAAATAGCGACACCCACTACTGATGGAATCAGGTGAAACAGGAAAGAGGATGACAAGTCCAATTCCACAAGCGGCCACCGGGGGAACCCAGAATCCAAATTCACAACAGTACCCCCCCCTCAAGGAGGGGGCACCGAACCCTCACCAGATCCACCAGGGCGACCAGGATGAGCCCTATGGAAGGCACGAACAAGATCAGAAGCATGAACATCAGATGCATTGACCCAAGAATTATCCTCCTGGCCGTAACCCTTCCAGTTGACCAGATACTGGAGTTTCCGTCTGGAAACACGAGAGTCCAAAATTTTCTCCACAACGTACTCCAACTCACCCTCAACCAACACCGGAGCAGGAGGCTCAACTGAAGGTACAACAGGTACCTCATACCTGCGCAATAACGACCGATGAAAAACGTTATGAATGGAAAAGGACGCAGGGAGGTCCAAACGGAAAGAAACAGGATTAAGGATCTCCAATATTCTATAAGGGCCGATGAACCGAGGTTTAAACTTAGGAGAAGAGACCCTCATAGGGACAAAACGAGAAGACAACCACACTAAATCTCCAACACAAAGCCGAGAACCAACACGACGATGACGGTTGGCAAAACACTGAGTCTTCTCCTGGGACAACTTCAAATTGTCCATAACCTGCCCCCAGATGTGATGCAATCTCTCCACCACCGCATCCACTCCAGGACAATCCGAGGATTCCACCTGACCGGAGGAAAATCGAGGATGAAACCCCGAATTACAGAAAAACGGGGACACCAAGGTGGAAGAACTGGCCCGATTATTAAGGGCGAACTCTGCCAATGGCAAAAAAGCAACCCAATCATCCTGGTCAGCAGAGACAAAACACCTCAGATATGTCTCAAGGGTCTGATTAGTCCGCTCGGTCTGGCCATTAGTCTGAGGGTGAAAAGCAGATGAAAAAGACAAATCTATGCCCATCCTAGCACAGAATGCCCGCCAAAATCTAGACACAAATTGGGTACCTCTGTCAGAAACAATATTCTCAGGAATACCGTGCAATCGGACAACATTCTGAAAAAACAGAGGAACCAACTCAGAAGAAGAAGGCAACTTGGGCAGAGGAACCAAATGGACCATTTTAGAGAAACGGTCACAGACCACCCAGATGACAGACATCTTCTGGGAAACAGGCAGATCTGAAATAAAATCCATCGAGATGTGTGTCCAAGGCCTCTTAGGAATAGGCAAGGGCAACAGCAGTCCGCTAGCCCGAGAACTACAAGACTTGGCCCGAGCACAAACGTCACATGACTGCACAAAGACTCGCACATCTCGTGACAGAGAAGGCCACCAGAAGGATCTTGCCACCAAATCCCTGGTACCAAAAATTCCGGGATGACCTGCCAATGCAGAAGAATGTACCTCAGAGATGACTCTGCTGGTCCAATCATCCGGAACAAACAGTCTATCAGGCGGACAACGATCCGGTCTATCCGCCTGAAACTCTTGCAAGGACCGCCGCAGATCAGGAGAAACGGCCGACAAAATTACTCCCTCCCTAAGGATACCTGTGGGTTCAGAATTACCAGGAGAGTCCGGGTCAAAACTCCTAGAAAGGGCATCTGCCTTAACATTCTTAGAACCCGGTAGGTATGACACCACAAAATTAAAGCGAGAAAAAAATAAAGACCAGCGCGCCTGTCTAGGATTCAGGCGTCTGGCAGTCTCAAGATAAATCAAATTTTTGTGGTCAGTCAATACCACCACCTGATGCCTAGCCCCCTCGAGCCAATGGCGCCACTCCTCAAACGCCCACTTCATGGCCAAAAGCTCCCGATTCCCAACATCATAATTTCGCTCTGCGGGCGAAAATTTGCGAGAAAAGAAAGCACAAGGCCTAATGACGGAGCAGTCGGAACCTTTCTGCGACAACACTGCCCCAGCTCCGATCTCCGAAGCGTCAACCTCAACCTGAAAAGGTAGAGCAACATCAGGCTGACGCAACACAGGGGCAGAGGCAAAACGGCGCTTAAGCTCCCGAAAGGCCTCCACAGCATGAGGGGACCAACCAGCAACATCAGCGCCTTGTCTGGTCAAATCAGTCAGTGGTTTAACGACATCCGAAAAACCAGCAATAAATCGGCGGTAAAAGTTGGCAAAGCCCAAAAATCTCTGAAGACCCTTAAGAGAGGAGGGCTGAGTCCAGTCACAAATAGCTTGCACCTTGACGGGATCCATCTCAATGGAAGAGGGAGAAAAAATATACCCCAAAAAGGAAATTTTCTGGACTCCAAAAACGCACTTAGACCCCTTCACACATAAAGAATTAGACCGCAGAACCTGAAAAACTCTCCTGACCTGCTGGACATGAGAGTCCCAGTCATCAGAAAAAATCAGAATATCATCCAGATATATTATCATAAATTTATCCAGAAAATCGCGGAAAATATCATGCATAAAAGACTGGAAAACTGAAGGGGCATTAGAAAGACCAAAAGGCATGACCAAATACTCAAAGTGGCCCTCGGGCGTATTAAATGCGGTCTTCCACTCATCCCCCTGCCTGATCCGCACCAAATTATACGCCCCACGAAGATCAATTTTAGAGAACCACTTAGCACCCTCTATACGAGCAAACAAATCAGTAAGCAATGGCAATGGGTATTGATACTTAACAGTGATCTTATTCAGAAGCCGATAATCAATACATGGTCTCAAAGAGCCGTCTTTTTTTGAGACAAAGAAAAACCCAGCTCCCAAGGGAGAAGAAGATGGACGAATATGTCCCTTTTCCAAAGACTCCTTTATATATTCCCGCATAGCAGCATGTTCCGGCACAGACAAATTAAACAAACGACCCTTTGGATATTTACAACCCGGTATCAAATCTATGGCACAATCGCACTCACGGTGCGGAGGTAACGACCCAAGCTTGGGTTCGTCAAAGACGTCTTGATAATCAGAAAGGAACTCAGGGACTTCAGAGGGAATGGACGACGAAATAGAAACCAAAGGTACGTCCCCATGAATACCCTTACATCCCCAGCTCAACACAGACATTGCTCTCCAGTCCAAGACTGGGTTGTGAGACTGCAACCATGGCAATCCCAGTACCACATCGTCATGTAAATTATACAGTACCAGGAAACGAATAATCTCCTGGTGATCCGGATTGATACGCATGGTTACTTGTGTCCAGTATTGTGGTTTATTATTAGCCAATGGGGTGGAGTCAATCCCCTTCAGAGGAATAAGAGTCTCCAAAGGCTCTAAATCAAAACCACAACGATTGGCAAAGGACCAATCCATAAGACTCAGAGCGGCGCCAGAGTCAACATAGGCGTCCGTGGCAATGGATGACAAAGAGCAAATCAGGGTTACAGACAAAATAAACTTAGACTGAATGGTGCCAATGGAAACAGACTTATCAAGCTTCTTTGTACGCCTAGAGCATGCCGATATAACATGAGTAGAATCCCCACAATAGAAACACAATCCATTCTTCCGTCTAAAATTCTGTCGCTCGCTCCTGGACAGAATTCTATCACACTGCATACTTTCTGGCGTCTTTTCCATAGACACCGCCAGATGGTGCACCGGTTTGCGCTCCCGCAGACGCCTATCAATCTGAATAGCCATTGTCATGGACTCATTCAGACCTGCAGGCAAAGGGAACCCCACCATAACATCCTTAACGGCATCAGAGAGACCTTCTCTGAAAGTTGCCGCCAAGGCGCACTCATTCCACTGAGTAAGCACAGACCATTTACGGAATTTTTGGCAGAAAACTTCAGCTTCGTCTTGCCCCTGAGATAGTGCCATCAAAGTTTTTTCTGCCTGAAGTTCCAAATGAGGTTCCTCATAAAGCAAGCCCAAGGCCAGAAAAAACGCATCCACATCGCGTAACGCAGGATCCCCTGCTGGCAATGAGAAGGCCCAATCTTGAGGGTCACCCCTGAGCAAGGAAATCACAATCCTAACCTGCTGAGCAGGGTCTCCAGCTAAACGAGACTTCAGGGACAAATAAAGCTTACAATTATTTCGGAAATTCTGGAAGCTAGCTCTATTCCCTGTGAAGAACTCCGGCAAAGGAATTCTCGGCTCAGATACCGGAGCATGTACCACAAAATCTTGTAAATTTTGTACTTTCGTGATGAGATTATTCAAACCCGCAGTTACACTCTGGAGATCCATTATTGTCAGGTGCACACAGAGCATACAGAGATTAGGAGGAGGGAGAGAAAAAAGACTGCAGCAAGGCAGACTGGAGGAAAAAAAAAAAAAAAAAAAAAAAAAATTCCAGCAGACTTCTTATCACTCTCCTTTCTCAACCTGGGTCTTTAACACTTTATTGGCCGGTCAAACTGTCATGATCTCTGCAGGCAGAAATCATAGCAAGCCTATAGAGGGACAAGCTCTCGGAAGATGGAACTATACTGACCATGAACTAAGCCTGCCGCGCAACTAGAAATAGCCAGGTAGCATTTCCTATTTATCGCTAGATGCCCAGCTCTGGCCTAAGACCTAAATAGCTAGCAGAGGGAAATATAAGACCTGGCTCACCTCTAGAGAAATATTCCCAAGAAGACAGTAGCCCCCCACATATAATGACGGTGAGTTCAGATGAAACAACAAACGCAGCAGGAAAATAGTCTTAGCAAATTTGAGGTCCGCTTACTAGATAGCAGAAGACAGATAGTATACTTTCATGGTCAGCAGAAAAACACTAACAAAACACCATCCAGAGATTACCTTAAACTCTGGCATTAACTCATAACGCCAGAGTAGCAATCCCTGATCCACGAGAGCTTTCCAGACACAGTAACAAAACTTCAGCTGTGAACTGGAACAAATAGGCAAAACAAAACATGGACAAAAGTCCAACTTATCTAGTAGTTGTCAGAAGCAGGAACAAGCACTGAGAGGCATCAGATAACATTGTTGACCGGCAAGAAACCACCAGAGAAATGAGCTTAAATAGCGACACCCACTACTGATGGAATCAGGTGAAACAGGAAAGAGGATGACAAGTCCAATTCCACAAGCGGCCACCGGGGGAACCCAGAATCCAAATTCACAACAGAGGGGAGTGAGAGGCGAGGATATGCACTGCGCATGGCCATGGATCCCAGGCCCCCAGTGGGATTACATCAGAAGACACTGCGAGTCGGGCTCTCGGCCAGCGCGGCCGCACAGGCGCAGCCAGCCTGACACCAAATGATGTCAGAAGATGGGCAGCGCTAAGTGTGCCTGGCCACGGGATAACATAACAGCGCAGGCTCCGGGACGGAATCAAACAACGCTGAGGAGCCGGGGCACGGCGGCGGGGGGGTAGTAATGATGGCTGTGCTGCGTCATATTACGAAGGAAAGTCCCACCTCCGGGACGGTTTCACGGCTTCAGGGGACACATTTTAAAAGTGTTTAGTTCTGTGTTTGCAAGGAGCATGATGAAAAGAGCCACCTTTTCCTTTTGCATCTTTTGTGCTGCACAAGCTGGCTCTTTCAGCTACAAACGCCTTGGGGGGGGGGGTTAAAGGTTCCCTTTCGACTTTCTCAGGCTTCGGCCTACATTGTGTTCCTCTGCTTTTCCACCTGCCCCTGGGCTCCAACACCGCTAGTTGCCGTCCAGAAGTGCTGTACGCACAGTCAACAGTCGCTCCTCTGTTATTGGGGTTCAGTAACGTCAGCTGTTCCCCTGCTGTGTGTGTGGCAATCCCTCCTACCTCCTCCAACCTCCTCCAACCTCCTCCTCCTCCACCTGTCCCTGGGCTCCAACACCGCCAGTTGCCGTCCAGAAGTGCTGTACGCACAGTCAACAGTCCCTCCTCTGTTATTGGGGTTCAGTAACGTCAGCTGTTCCCCTGCTGTGTGTGTGGCAATCCCTCCTACCTCCTCCTACCTCCTCCAACCTCCTCCTCCTCCACCTGTCCCTGGGCTCCAACACCGCCAGTTGCCGTCCAGAAGTGCTGTACGCACAGTCAACAGTCCCTCCTCTGTTATTGGGGTTCAGTAACGTCAGCTGTTCCCCTGCTGTGTGTGTGGCAATCCCTCCTACCTCCTCCAACCTCCTCCAACCTCCTCCTCCTCCACCTGTCCCTGGGCTCCAACACCGCTAGTTGCCGTCCAGAAGTGCTGTACGCACAGAGCCAAACACCTCGCCAATGTGTTAGTGGGGTTCAGCACCGCCAGCTGTTCCCCTGCTGTGTATACGGCAACGTGTACTGCGACCGCCACGCAGACACAACAAGTTAAATGTAAGGGAACCTGACCCCCCCCCCCCAGGCGTTTGTTACTGAAGGAGCCACCTTGTGCAGCAGTAATGATGCAAAGGGAAAAAGTGCCTCTTTTCGTGATGCTCCTTGCACATGCTGAACCAAACACTTATGAAATGTGTCCCCACACAGCGTTAAACCGTCCGGTAGGTGGAACTTTCCTTTGTCGTGTGACGCAGCACAGCCATCATTTTTACCCCCTTGGCGCCGTGCGCCCCCTCCTCAGCGTTGTTTGAATCTGTCCCGGAGCCTGCGCTGTTAGGTTAGCCCTTGGCCATGCACACATGTTGCGCTGCCCGTCTTCTGACCTCATTTGGTGTCAGGCTGGCTGCGCCTGTGCGGGTGCGCTGGCCGAGATCCCGCCTCGCAGTGTCGTCTAATGTAATCCCACCGCGGGCCTGTGATCCGTGCCCGTGCGCAGTGCATATCCTCTCCTCTCACTCCCCTCCCTACGGCTTCTTCAGACTGTGCGATGTCAGCTGGTCCCTAATAGCATGCCACGGCCGTGACACCGCACAGTCTGAAAAAGCCGTAGGGAGGGGAGTGAGAGGAGAGGATATGCACTGCGCACGGGCACGGATCACAGGCCCGCGGTGGGATTACATTAGACGACACTGCGAGGCGGGATCTCGGCCAGCGCACCCGCACAGGCGCAGCCAGCCTGACACCAAATGAGGTCAGAAGACGGGCAGCGCAACATGTGTGCATGGCCAAGGGCTAACCTAACAGCGCAGGCTCCGGGACAGATTCAAACAACGCTGAGGAGGCGGCGCACGGCGCCAAGGGGGTAAAAATGATGGCTGTGCTGCGTCACACGACAAAGGAAAGTTCCACCTACCGGACGGTTTAACGCTGTGAGGAGACACATTTCATAAATGTTAGGTTCCGCATGTACAAGGACCATAATTAAAAGAGCTAAGTTTACCTTTTCCAGCATTAGTGCTGTACACAATGGCTCTTTCAGCTACAAACGCCTGGGGGGGGGGGGGGTTAAAGGTTTCCTTTCAACTTGCTCGAGTGCAGGCTTCGGCCTACACTCCACTCCCCCTGCTCCTCCTGCTGACCCTGGGCTCTAACACCGCCAGTTTTTGCCCAGATGTGCTAGCTGCACAGAGAAAAACACCAGCCAATGTGTCAGTGGGGTTCAGCACCGCCAGCTGTTCCCCTGCTGTGTAGCCGGCAACGTGTCCTGCGACCGCCACGCAGACACAAGAACTGAAATTTAAGGGAACCTGTCCCCCCTCCCCCAGGTGTTTCTATGTTTTACAGCTACCTTGAACAGCAGTAATGCTGCATGTGTTCAAGGTGGCTCAGAAACGTATTCTCCTCGCACATGTGGAACTGAAAACACGTCTGAAATGTGTCCTCTGTGTGACCATTTAACCGTCCCGGTGGTGTGACTTTCCTTTGTAATGACACGCTGCAACCCCCTTGGTAGCGCTGCCCGTCTTCTGGCATCATTGTTTGGCTGGCTGCGCCTCTGCGGCCGCCCTGACCCACACAACGCCCCTCGGTGTCTTATTTATTGGGACTGCGAGGGTGCGATTCATGGGCAGGATCAGTGCATCAGTTCGCCTGTCCCTCCTCTCCTTCCGCCTTCTTCGGACTGTGCGGCTTCATGGCCGTGGCATGCGATAAGGGATCAGATGACGCCGCACAGTCTGAAGCGGGTGTAAGGACCCGAGTGTGAGAGGCGAACATATGTGCTGCGCCAGGCCCTGAATCCCAGCCCCACAGTGTTTTAACAATGTTAAGACACTGCGGGGCTGGGATTCAGGGGCATCGCGAACCGCACCGGCCGACATTACATGATGCCAGAAGATGGGCAGCGCTAACGGCGCTAGGCCAGGGGATAACACGACAGCGCAGACTCCTGTACAGCAAATAACAACGCTCGGGAGGCTGCACCCAGCACCAAGGTGGGATTCTTGACACCTGTGCTGCGTCTCATTACAAAGGGAACTCTCGCCTCCATTACACAGTTTGACTGTATAAAGGGCTAAATGTTATACGTGTTCCATTCAGCGTGTGCAAGGAGAAAAATTACAAGAGCAACCTTTGACTTGCGCAGCACTGCTGCTGCATAAGCTGTGGCTCTTCTACTTTGTAACCCCTGAGGGGGGGTTAAAGGTGACTTTTGAAATCGGTTCAATTAGGCTTCGGCCTACACTCTGCTCCACCTGCAGAGCCCGGGCTCCAACAACGCTAGTTGCTGTCCGGAAGTGCTGGCTGCACAGAGCCAAACACCTCGCCAATGTGTCAGTGGGGTCCAGCACCGCCAGCTGTTCCCCTGCTGTGTAGCCGGCAACGTGTCCTGCAAAAGCCACGCAGACACAACACACCCAAAGCTGCCGCCTGTGCAGGCTTCGGCCTACACTCCCCTCCCCCTGCTCCTCCTCCTCCTGCTCCTCCTCCTGCTGTCCCTGGGCTCTAACACACCGCCAGTTGGGGCCCAGATGTGCTAGCTGCACAGAGAAAAACACCAGCCAATGTGTCAGTGGGGTCCAGCACCGCCAGCTGTTCCCCTGCTGTGCAGCCGGCAACGTGTCCTGCAAAAGCCACGCAGACACAAGAACTGAAATTGAAGGGAACCTGTCCCCCCTCCCCCAGGCGTTTTTACGTTATCCAGCCACCTTGTACAGCGGTAATGCTGCATGTGTGCAAGGTGGCTCAGAAACGTATTCTCCTCGCACATGTGGAACTGAAAACACGTCTGAAATGTGTCCTCTGTGTGACCATTTAACCGTCCCGGTGGTGTGACTTTCCTTTGTAATGACACGCTGCAACCCCCTTGGTAGCGCTGCCCGTCTTCTGGCATCATTGTTTGGCTGGCTGCGCCTCTGCGGCCGCCCTGACCCACACAACGCCCCTCGGTGTCTTATTTATTGGGACTGCGAGGGTGCGATTCATGGGCAGGATCAGTGCATCAGTTCGCCTGTCCCTCCTCTCCTTCTGCCTTCTTCGGACTGTGCGGCTTCATGGCCGTGGCATGCGATAAGGGATCAGATGACGCCGCACAGTCTGAAGCGGGTGTAAGGACCCGAGTGTGAGAGGCGAACATATGTGCTGCGCCAGGCCCTGAATCCCAGCCCCGCAGTGTTTTAACAATGTTAAGACACTGCGGGGCTGGGATTCAGGGGCATCGCGAACCGCACCGGCCGACATTACATGATGCCAGAAGATGGGCAGCGCTAACGGCGCTAGGCCAGGGGATAACACGACAGCGCAGACTCCTGTACAGCAAATAACAACGCTCGGGAGGCTGCACCCAGCACCAAGGTGGGATTCTTGACACCTGTGCTGCGTCTCATTACAAAGGGAACTCTCGCCTCCATTACACAGTTTGACTGTATAAAGGGCTAAATGTTATACGTGTTCCATTCAGCGTGTGCAAGGAGAAAAATTACAAGAGCAACCTTTGACTTGCGCAGCACTGCTGCTGCATAAGCTGTGGCTCTTCTACTTTGTAACCCCTGAGGGGGGGTTAAAGGTGACTTTTGAAATCGGTTCAATTAGGCTTCGGCCTACACTCTGCTCCACCTGCAGAGCCCGGGCTCCAACAACGCTAGTTGCTGTCCAGAAGTGCTGGCTGCACAGAGCCAAACACCTCGCCAATGTGTCAGTGGGGTCCAGCACCGCCAGCTGTTCCCCTGCTGTGTAGCCGGCAACGTGTCCTGCAAAAGCCACGCAGACACAACACACCCAAAGCTGCCGCCTGTGCAGGCTTCGGCCTACACTCCCCTCCCCCTGCTCCTCCTCCTCCTGCTCCTCCTCCTGCTGTCCCTGGGCTCTAACACACCGCCAGTTGGGGCCCAGATGTGCTAGCTGCACAGAGAAAAACACCAGCCAATGTGTCAGTGGGGTCCAGCACCGCCAGCTGTTCCCCTGCTGTGCAGCCGGCAACGTGTCCTGCAAAAGCCACGCAGACACAAGAACTGAAATTGAAGGGAACCTGTCCCCCCTCCCCCAGGCGTTTTTACGTTATCCAGCCACCTTGTACAGCGGTAATGCTGCATGTGTGCAAGGTGGCTCAGAAACGTATTCTCCTCGCACATGTGGAACTGAAAACACGTCTGAAATGTGTCCTCTGTGTGACCATTTAACCGTCCCGGTGGTGTGACTTTCCTTTGTAATGACACGCTGCAACCCCCTTGGTAGCGCTGCCCGTCTTCTGGCATCATTGTTTGGCTGGCTGCGCCTCTGCAGCCGCCCTGACCCACACAACGCCCCTCGGTGTCTTATTTATTGGGACTGCGAGGGTGCGATTCATGGGCAGGATCAGTGCATCAGTTCGCCTGTCCCTCCTCTCCTTCCGCCTTCTTCGGACTGTGCGGCTTCATGGCCGTGGCATGCGATAAGGGATCAGATGACGCCGCACAGTCTGAAGCGGGTGTAAGGACCCGAGTGTGAGAGGCGAACATATGTGCTGCGCCAGGCCCTGAATCCCAGCCCCGCAGTGTTTTAACAATGTTAAGACACTGCGGGGCTGGGATTCAGGGGCATCGCGAACCGCACCGGCCGACATTACATGATGCCAGAAGATGGGCAGCGCTAACGGCGCTAGGCCAGGGGATAACACGACAGCGCAGACTCCTGTACAGCAAATAACAACGCTCGGGAGGCTGCACCCAGCACCAAGGTGGGATTCTTGACACCTGTGCTGCGTCTCATTACAAAGGGAACTCTCGCCTCCATTACACAGTTTGACTGTATAAAGGGCTAAATGTTATACGTGTTCCATTCAGCGTGTGCAAGGAGAAAAATTACAAGAGCAACCTTTGACTTGCGCAGCACTGCTGCTGCATAAGCTGTGGCTCTTCTACTTTGTAACCCCTGAGGGGGGGTTAAAGGTGACTTTTGAAATCGGTTCAATTAGGCTTCGGCCTACACTCTGCTCCACCTGCAGAGCCCGGGCTCCAACAACGCTAGTTGCTGTCCGGAAGTGCTGGCTGCACAGAGCCAAACACCTCGCCAATGTGTCAGTGGGGTCCAGCACCGCCAGCTGTTCCCCTGCTGTGTAGCCGGCAACGTGTCCTGCAAAAGCCACGCAGACACAACACACCCAAAGCTGCCGCCTGTGCAGGCTTCGGCCTACACTCCCCTCCCCCTGCTCCTCCTCCTCCTGCTCCTCCTCCTGCTGTCCCTGGGCTCTAACACACCGCCAGTTGGGGCCCAGATGTGCTAGCTGCACAGAGAAAAACACCAGCCAATGTGTCAGTGGGGTCCAGCACCGCCAGCTGTTCCCCTGCTGTGCAGCCGGCAACGTGTCCTGCAAAAGCCACGCAGACACAAGAACTGAAATTGAAGGGAACCTGTCCCCCCTCCCCCAGGCGTTTTTACGTTATCCAGCCACCTTGTACAGCGGTAATGCTGCATGTGTGCAAGGTGGCTCAGAAACGTATTCTCCTCGCACATGTGGAACTGAAAACACGTCTGAAATGTGTCCTCTGTGTGACCATTTAACCGTCCCGGTGGTGTGACTTTCCTTTGTAATGACATGCTGCAACCCCCTTGGTAGCGCTGCCCGTCTTCTGGCATCATTGTTTGGCTGGCTGCGCCTCTGCAGCCGCCCTGACCCACACAACGCCCCTCGGTGTCTTATTTATTGGGACTGCGAGGGTGCGATTCATGGGCAGGATCAGTGCATCAGTTCGCCTGTCCCTCCTCTCCTTCCGCCTTCTTCGGACTGTGCGGCTTCATGGCCGTGGCATGCGATAAGGGATCAGATGACGCCGCACAGTCTGAAGCGGGTGTAAGGACCCGAGTGTGAGAGGCGAACATATGTGCTGCGCTAGGCCCTGAATCCCAGCCCCGCAGTGTTTTAACAATGTTAAGACACTGCGGGGCTGGGATTCAGGGGCATCGCGAACCGCACCGGCCGACATTACATGATGCCAGAAGATGGGCAGCGCTAACGGCGCTAGGCCAGGGGATAACACGACAGCGCAGACTCCTGTACAGCAAATAACAACGCTCGGGAGGCTGCACCCAGCACCAAGGTGGGATTCTTGACACCTGTGCTGCGTCTCATTACAAAGGGAACTCTCGCCTCCATTACACAGTTTGACTGTATAAAGGGCTAAATGTTATACGTGTTCCATTCAGCGTGTGCAAGGAGAAAAATTACAAGAGCAACCTTTGACTTGCGCAGCACTGCTGCTGCATAAGCTGTGGCTCTTCTACTTTGTAACCCCTGAGGGGGGGTTAAAGGTGACTTTTGAAATCGGTTCAATTAGGCTTCGGCCTACACTCTGCTCCACCTGCAGAGCCCGGGCTCCAACAACGCTAGTTGCTGTCCGGAAGTGCTGGCTGCACAGAGCCAAACACCTCGCCAATGTGTCAGTGGGGTCCAGCACCGCCAGCTGTTCCCCTGCTGTGTAGCCGGCAACGTGTCCTGCAAAAGCCACGCAGACACAACACACCCAAAGCTGCCGCCTGTGCAGGCTTCGGCCTACACTCCCCTCCCCCTGCTCCTCCTCCTGCTGTCCCTGGGCTCTAACACACCGCCAGTTGGGGCCCTAGGAAGACAAGCTTGAATAGGTCCCCATCCGGGTTCCAGTACCGTCAGCTGGTTCTCGGCAGTGTCTTTTGCTCTTGTACCTTCTGCTCCCCATCCTGGTTCCAGTACCGTCAGCTGGTTCCGGGCAGAGCCTTTGGCTTAGGTGCCTCCCTCTGGGTATCCGAGTTCCACCAACGTCAGGTGGTCCTTGGTAGTGCTTTCAGGCACGGGTACCTCCTGCTTAGTAACCGGGTTCCAGTAACGTCAGCTGGTCCTCGGTAGTTCCATTGGCTCTTGGACCTTCGGCTACCCATCCGGGTTCCAGTACCGTCAGCTGGTTCTCGGCAGTGTCTTTTGCTCTTGTACCTTCTGCTCCCCATCCTGGTTCCAGTACCGTCAGCTGGTTCCGGGCAGAGCCTTTGGCTTAGGTGCCTCCCTCTGGGTATCCGAGTTCCACCAACGTCAGGTGGTCCTTGGTAGTGCTTTCAGGCACGGGTACCTCCTGCTTAGTAACCGGGTTCCAGTAACGTCAGCTGGTCCTCGGTAGTTCCATTGGCTCTTGGACCTTCGGGTAGCCATCCGAGTTCCAGTTCCATCAGCTGTTTCTCGGCATTTTCTCAGCCTTCTTGTACCTTCTGCTACATTTCCAAGTTCAAGACCCGAAAGACGATGACCCGGAAGACCACCCCTAAGATGATGACGACACCAGAGACGACAACCACCGAGATGACGACGACCCTGGAGACGATGACCCTGAAGACGACCCCGATGACGACGACCCCGATGACGACGACCCCGATGACGACGACCCTGGAGATGACGACCCTGGAGATGACGACGACAACCTGGAAGACCGAGAAGCAGAAGAACAAGAGGCTGCAGAACAAAGAGCAGAAGAACATTAAGCATAAGACTAAATATCAGAGCAAAAGATATTATCTAAATTATAAGCAGAAGAAGACTAAGCAGTGTATGGGGGTGAGTCCGTTCCTCCTCGTGGTGCCCCTGGATAAAGCCTGATGCTGCAGGCCAAACTGAACGCGGACAAATGTAACTGTTTTGTGACAGGCAGAACGGAAGGTGTAATCTTCAAACTTTTATAGATAACAACTACGGGAATGCCTGTCACAAATAAGAATATGATGAAGAAGTTGAATATAAAAAAGATAATAGTTAAATAAAAAGAATATGAACAATGTAAAAAAGAAAAAATATATATACGTAGAAAAGAAGAAGATGAATAAGGTGAAGAAGTTGATGTCACAGAAGCTGATGATGAGGATAATGAAGAAGAAAGTGTGGGAGAAGTAAAAAATAGGGTGAAGGGCGTGGAAGTAGTGAAACATCAATATCTGACAAAATAAATAAAAAATTAACATAGTCAAATTCTTTCTAACGCCGAACGTCATAAAAAAATTAAAAATACTGCTATTCTATTTGATTGGGATAAACCCCTGTGCCTTTAATGTCTCCGCCACCTCCCCCAATACATCCTACATTATTCTTAGTTGTTTTCCTTCATGTAGAATTAACCTACAAGGAAAGAAAGGGTTTATTTTAATTCCGATATTTTCGTCCCATTGACTTGCATTGGGATCGGGTATCGGTATCGGATTGGATTCCGATACTGTGACGGTATCGGCCGATACTTTCCGATACCGATACTTTCCGATATCGGAAAGTATCGCTCAACACTAATTATTACGGTACATGTTGGAGAGGGGTTAAATTTCCAATTTTTTGCCTTTCAATCATAAAGTGTATATGAAATCTCAAAAAGAAAAATACAAAAAGTTAGAGAAAATTTTCTAACCATGATTTTTTCTTCATCTAGCATTGTAACATGCTGAGTCCTAACAGTGTAAAGTACACACTGATGGAATCTGACTCTGATTGATGGCTCAAGCAGTTGTCACCTTACTGTTCATAGGCAATTTGCATACCTGTGGTTTCATGCCAACTAACTTCTTTACCCGTTTTTTTTCAATAAGCAATAAGAGAAGAAGGAAAATAAGTTAGTATATTACTGCAAGTATACAAATTGTATTTAAAGTTGTGTGAAAACCGCATGAAATGGCAAGCTGAACAGAAATCATAATAGTGTATTTCACACTCTTTTAGGGTTCGACAAGTTATAGTGCCGGATGAAAATTAGATTGGCATGGAAAACTCCTTTAACAATAGTGGTTCAGGTAAATGTTCATAGATGATAACATAATGTTAAATCATTATGGTAGTATCTATATTATTAAAGATAAAAAGGTAGCACACACCATGAATCAAGCGAGTTCAGTTCCTGTGCCACATCTATATACCTGCCATACATGAAGAAGAACATACATATTCGACATCTGGAAGGAGTTTACTGGTAAATCAAGTTTAATTATTGTGTAAAGTAATTAATCCCTTCCGGACTGAGTAATTTTCCATTACTGTAGTTTCATTTCTTTCATCCCTTTGTTCCAAGAGTCATAACTTTTTTCTATTTGTGTCAATATAACATTTCTATTTCTGTCAACATTGCCATATGAGGCATTATTTCTGGGGGGGATGAGTTGTAACGTAGAGTGACAATATTAACCATACAATGTGCTTATAAATTTCTGTATCTCAGTATGAGTATAGATATACCAAACTTGCATAGTTTTGCTTTTTTAAAAAATTGTATATTTGCAAAAAAGAAATTTCAATTTTTCGAGACCTGTAACATTGTAATTTCTCTGTCGATTGCTTGTTTTTTGCATGGTGAGCTGACATTTTATTAAAAGAATTTGGAGGTAGATACAATGTTGTTATAGTTTCTTATGTCTTTCTTTGTCAACTTACAGTGACCATAAGACGTGCTTCTGGCATCTCTCTTTACAGCATTTACCAATCAGGGTAATTAGTTTTATATTTTGATAGATTGAACATTTCTAGGCACTGCTTTTTTATTATTTTATTATTTTTTTGTTGTTTATTGGGGTAAAGAGGGGTGATTTAAACTTTTATATATTTTTTTCATATTATTTATAGTTTTGCTGTTTTTTTAGTACACTCAGGGAACTTAAACCTGCGATTTTCTTATTGCTCTTTCAATTTACTGCAGTCAACACTTTCCTTTCATCACCTTTGTATGAATATGTATTGGAAATGTAAAAAAATCTAATATTTTTATTTTTAGATGCATTGAAACATTGTTGAAGATTTACTAATCTTCTCTAATTTTTATATAGTATAAACTTCAGGCAGCACTCACCATTCCAGGTGTTGATTCTTTATTTGCAAGCAGGTAAAAACATTGCAGTGTGGGAGAAGAGGTGAAGACAATGTAGGTCTAAGGCCGTTTCACGCTGCAAGCCTTTCAGCAAAACAGCCATAGTCCTACGTTGTCTCCACATCTTCTCCCACACTACAATGTCTTTACCTGCTTATGAATAAAGAATCAATGCCCAGAACGGTGAGAGCTGTTTCCTTTGCTTTTTTGCTGTACTTTTTTTCTGGCTGGTACCCTGTACAATGGGTTTCTCTATATTGGTTGCTTCAGGAACTGCCTCGCTCAGGTGCTTCGGGACCGGACTTCCTGCCTGGTGCTGGGTCATATCCTGCTCTCCATCTATTGACCAGATATTGGTCTAACTTTACAGAATGTATTGATTGGCTTTCTTTGCTTCCAATAACTTGTGCCAAATGGGGTCATGCAGAGTCAAAATTTAAGCCACTAACACCCATTTTCCAGTTACCCCTGCCCCCTTGTTCAATGAGGTGACAAAAAAATTAGTAAAACAGTAAATGTGGTAAATAACATATTTGTAAGCACAAATTACACCAGATTTCTAACACTTTCACTTTAGTATATAACCCCTATTGTCTTTTTTTATGATAACAGAATCAAAGGAATATCTGAAGAAAATGTAAATCTAAATCTTTTAAACCTTATCATTTAAACAACATGCATAACAAAAATATTGAAGGAGTCAGATCATCTTTTCCAGTCGTATCTTTCCAACTATCTGTCCATGTAGAACTAGAAGTTTTACTAGTCACGTCTTTGAAGACAATGTTAAACAAGTTATATATGCAAACTAGTAGATGATTGCTCTTGACAACATTGTCACAGGGTATTAATGTTCTGAAGGTATACCTCAGTATTAGTTACATAATTCATACATGGAAAGGAATTGTTTTATTATGTGCATTAGTAAGATGTCTACAGTTCAAAGCATTTATGTTCTAAAGTCTTTACATCCCAAGCAAAGACTACAATGTGGTTTTTTTATGGTTTGCATGCCTATGTCAACACCCACAATCCCTGAATAACAATATGATAAGCTCACTGAAAGATGCTCTCCATGAAATTATAGCATGTTTGCTTAGCTATATTAGGCTCATTAAACTATCTCTAAATGGAAGAGATAAAAAAGCTGTAAAGATATTTAGCATTCTGGATTTGCTTAAATAATGTTTGCCAAATGTAATGTTTATTTTGAGGGAAATACTCTCAATTTAACATTCCAGTTATAAGTTTTTGACTGGTTGAAGATAAAAATCTGTAGTTATACGGCGGAGACAAGAAGTTAAAAGCTCCATTTAATGACTTAGGTCTATCCAATTAAGGGAAATGGAGACAAAACAGAGTGGAATTTATCACATTGGAAGTCATTTTTCATAGAAGCTCATTCAGACCCATTTGGATGATAAAGATCAATGACAAGAAAGAACAGTAAATTGCCTAGGAGGATTCAAAACAGATTCCAGATACTCGAGGAAGAGATTAAGTCAAGACAACATCCAAAGATCTCGCCAAACACTTTAGCTTCACCTTAGCTGACAGGGAACTGATAGTTGGCAATTTAATTTCCATGGCCTCGCAGCTATCGTTGCATGATACTCTGTCTCAAAGTTTCAGGAAACTAACCCAAGAAGCGTCCAATCAATAGTGAGAGCAGATAATAGTATCTTAAGTGGAAAAAAACTACTCACTCTGTTTAGTGGAGATCACTTTGATTAATGGTTACTAGTAGTCAGTGCTGTTTGCCTACCAGTGATATGGTGTATGGATTACATGCTGTATATATTCTGCATCGCTGTTCTATGAAAAAGCACTAATAAGAACTGAGCTACTATACAGTATATCCACAAAATGTCCACAAATTAATGAGTGGTCACATATTTTGTCAGCTCGTTTTATACCCCTATTATTCTTTGTGGGCTAATATAATTAGCAATAACAAGCGGACAAATAATTATAATGAATTGTGAATGGGCTTGGCATTTTTAGTGGCTTGTCTCCGCTGTAGAGTAACTAAGCATATAAAAAGCTCAACTCCTTTTCATTCTCGCCTTTTTTCTTGCTAATTAAGACAGAAGATCTTATGAAGCTGCATGAGAAGAGAGCACTAATCAGATTACTGACCACTGCTGAAATCTTTCTCTCTGTGTGAAAACAAGTACCTGCCATCTTCAAACACTATCCTCTGACTGTATGGATAACTGTATCATTTGTTCTAAATCTTTAAAACATTTAATTCTGAAAAGACTGTTGTTTCTTTAAGCACAATGATGATTTCAAAGAATTCCTGCCCAGGGCAATGAACTCGGTGGCCTTTGGTACATTATAATTCCAAAGGAGAAGACAAAAGGAGATAGGCTTACTGTAGTTAATGAGATTCCCACCAAAAAACACTAATCTGTACTAAAACTAAAAGAATCATGATAAGGATATTACCGCTCATACAGAGAACAAGGAGAGTTCGCTAGAAAGATCAATGGTGGACATTAGGAGGTAGACTTTATTAGCAATTAAAACACACATCAAAATGGATTCTAGATACAAGGGCTTTCGTTCTTTAGAAATTCCGGATACTGGGTTTGAATAAAAATATATATGATTTTTTTTTTCTGTAAAGTGTAGCAAGTTCAAATCAACCAATATTAGCAGAAGTTTAACATCACTTTAAAAGAAAGAAATTGACCTACTGAGAAAGTACATGAGTAAATGTGTAGCAATACACTGATTATTACGGTTTACCCTCAGGCAAATACCTCTCTCTTAAGCCTGTGCACTGGAACATTTTGTTTTATTACCTTGTGAGATAAGTGGGGAAAAAAGCCTTCACTACCTGGGGAATTAAAATATTCTGCCTTGTCATATCAATGTCTGTTCTCAATTTCATGCAGGGTGCATAATTATAACAGTGTTTAAATTGAGCCCAGAAGAAAGATGGGTTCAAGTGCAAATTAATTTCAGATTATCACAACAAAGGCAATCAAATCTCAACAAGCTTGCCAGCAAAATACTTTGCAAAGGTCCCCAGGTCCCTTCCCGCCCCAATTTACAACAAAGACCTTTCAGTTTAAATTAAGCTAATGATCTAATGCAGCGCTCCTGTGTACTTTTTCTCGTCTCTGGCTTTATTATTTACTTTAAGAAGGCATCACCGGGCTGCTAAACAGGAGAATATAGGAAGGGAAGGTGGCACAGAAAGGTCAGTGTTTAGAATCAGCAAAGTGACAAAATAAACATTCAGCAAGTCTGACAAGGGCTGCATATTGTCAAATTGTCTAATTCTGTGGAAACTATCAGACTGAATTGACAGCGCTGAAAGAACTGTGAATTTATCCGAACCCCTTTCTCATACAAGGAAAATCCAACACCAAATAGCATGGCTCAGCTCCTCCATCTATCTATCACCACTGTCTTTATATAAATCCTACATCTTATTCTATCCTATGGGAACCTGCTGGGGAATGAAGAGAATCAAGTGCAGAAAAAATTCAAGTCAAGCCTCATTACCTCCTCATTACCTTTGCAAAAGTGGAGTGAGAGAAAATTTTATCTAGGGAACAGAAGCTTGGGAATCTCATTGAGAGTTCTGTCTGGTTATTGCACAGCCAAGCATGGCGCTGTGCCTCTACGGGATTAAAGTTTTCGAGCTATTTCACTATAGTAATGATCCACTCATTAAGGTTTTTAAGGGAAATTACCATCACTTATCATTATGCTAGTCACTAAACAGCACTAAATAAAAAAGAATGCCAGTCATACCATTTTCTTCCCCAGTTAACACCATGAATTATAGAAGATTTAATTCATTCAGTGTGTCTTTCCTCACGGCTCTCCACAGTACACAGAATTAACTATAATTACAGGAAAAAATAAATAATAATACATTTTTTTAACATCCAGTATGTGTGCAAATTCAAGAGTACAGCATTGTTTGGTTAAGATTTGCATTAATTAAACTTTTAATACGTTTCAAGTAAATTAAAATCAAACATTAGTCATTAATACACACAGCCATGGATAAATAGGTAGATAGTGATAGAAAAATAAAAATAGCACTTGTTATGTAAAAATGCAAAAAACTCCAATGCCATCATCAAAATCTCTTGTAACCAATTTCTAAAAATGGGTTTTTTTCTCCAAAGTCAGATGATGCGGAAATGGTTTTTAATTACCCTATGGTGTAGATAGATTGTAGATATATAGATAGATATGGGATAGATAAATATATATGGGATAGATAGATAGATAGATAGATAGATATGGGATAGATAGATAAAAAAGAGATAGATAGATAGATAGATAGATAGATAGATAGATAGATAGATAGATAGATATATGGATAGATAAGAGCTAGATAGATAGATAGACAGACATTTTGGAAGTGCATTGAACAGCAAGGTGCATTGCTGCTGAGGGGAAAAAGAAAAAAAACCCTCTTTAATAAATCTTCAGCTTAGCGAGTGTGAACGAGCTGAGTGTGACCTGAGCGCAAGTGTGAATGGCGGTAAGTGTGACTTGTGATTCAATGACTTTGGATTCAGGGAGTTTCCAAGGGAGGAATTACTGAATTGCTGACTGTATTTTATTAATACTTTGTATTTACTTCTATTTAACTTTTCTGTCTGGTGCAATCCTCATTAGGAAATGTGCTCCACTATTGTTAATGCCATCCAGTGCACATCTTGCCACATGTATGCAGTCCTTGATCAGCCGGTCGAGGGTGCATACTGCTGTGTGAGATGTGAGCACGTTGAGCATTTGGAAGCCCAGATTCTGGATCTAAATGTGCAGCTGGCAACACTGAGATCCATAGACAATATGGAGAGGAGTCTTCTGCTCACTGAGCAGACACTCAATGGGATAGATGAGGGGGGATGGTAGGATGGAGCTGCAGGACAGTGAAGTAGCTAGCTGGGTGACATTCAGAAAGTGGGGTAGAGGGAAGAGTGCCAGGGAGGCTAGTCCTGATCTGGCACACCCTAATAAGTTTGCTAAGTTGGCAGATGAGGGGGTGCCAGTACAGGGGTAGCACTGCTGCAGCCAGGCATGTCCTCTGAAAGCCGGATGAGTGACTGCTACAGTAAGGAGGGAAATAGGAGAGCAGGGCAGGCCAGAGAGGTGCTGGTAGTGGGGGACTCAATTATTAGGGGAACAGATAGGGCAATCTGTCACAAAGACAGGGATCATCGAACGGTGTGCTGCCTACCTGGCGCTCGAGTCCGACACATCGCTGATTGGGTTGACAGATTACTGGGAGGGGCTTGTGAGGACCCAGCGGTCATGGTGCACATTGGCACAAATGACAAAGTTAGACATAGGTGGAAGGTCCTTAAAAACGATTTCAAGGAATTAGGCTGCAAGCTGAAAGCAAGGACCTCCAACGTGGTATTTTCCGAAATACTGCCTGTACCATGTGCCACGCCAGAGAGGCAACGGGAGATTAGGGAGGTTACTAAGTGGCTCAAGAATTGGTGTAGAAAGGAGGGGTTTGGGTTCCTGCAGAACTGGGCCAACTTCTCAGAAGGCTACAGGTTCTACGCTAGTGACGGGCTGCATCTCAATGGGGATGGTGCAGCTGTGCTGGGGGGAGAATGGCTAGATGGTTGGAGGAGTGTTTAAACTAGGGAATGGGGGGAGGGTATTAATTTTATAGGAGGGGAAGATAGTGCAGATAGAGACCTTTGCACAAATAAGGAAGTTGGGGGTAGTGGTGGCATGGGGGTGGGGTTAGAACAATTAATAATTTAAGAAAGAATTGAGGTACAGAGAGATACATAAAGTGCATGTATGCTAATGCCAGAAGCCTCGTCAACAAAATGGACAAATTAGAATTAATGTTGTTGGGGCATAATTATGACATGGCGGGGATATCTGAAACATGGCTGGATGAGAGCCATGACTGGGCTGTTAACTTGCAGGGATATAGTCTGTTCAGAAATGACCGAACGGATAAGCGAGGGGGAGGTGTGTGTCTATATGTAAAATCATCCTTAAAACCCATCCTGCGTGATAATATAGGAGAATCTAATGAAAATGTAGAGTCCCTGTGGGTGGAGATAAGGGGAGGGGGAAAAAATAATAAATTACTGATAGGGGTTTGTTATAAGTCTCCAAAAATAATGGAAGCAACAGAGAATATCCTCATAAAGCAAATAGATGAAGCTGCGACTCAAGGAGAAGTCATTATTATGGGGGACTTCAACTATCCTGAAATAGATTGGGGAACAGAAATCTGCAGTTCCAGCAAAGTTAATCGTTTTTTGACAACTATGAGAAACAATTACCTTTCACAACTGGTTCAGGACCCAACAAGAAGGGGGGCACTCTAAGACCTAATATTAACCAACAGGCCAGACCGCATAGCAAATATAAGGGTTGGGGGTCACTTTGGGGAATAGTGATCACAAAATAATAAGTTTTCTTGTATCCTTTAATAAGATGTGTAGTAGAGGGGTTACAAGGACAGTAAACTTCAGGAGGGCAAATTTCCAACGGATGAGAGATGATCTTGGTGCAATTAATAGGAGGAAACAAATATGGCTAAATAGAGCTGTAAGGGACGCAATAAGGGACAAAAAGAAAGCATTTACTGTAGAGAATTAAATGAAGTAGGTAGTGATGAGGCATTAAATAAATACAGAAAATTAAATAAATTCTGTAAAAAGCAAATCAAGACAGCAAAGATTGAGACAGAGAGACTCATTGCCAGAGAGAGTAAAAATAATCCCAAAATATTCTTTAAAGGGAACCTGTCACCCCCCTCAGGCGTTTGTAACTAAAAGAGCCACCTTGTGCAGCACAAATGCTGCATTCTGACAAGGTGGCTCTTTTAGTTATGATTAGGGTTGAGCAAAACGGATCGGTCATTTTCATAAGTCGCTGACTTTTGGCAAAGTCGGGTTTCATGAAACCCGACCCGATCCCAGCGTGGGATCGGCCATGCGGTACACGATATGCGCGCCACAGTCGCGTTTCATATGACGCTTAAAGCGCCATTTCTCAGCCAAGGAAGGTGCACGCAGAGTGTAAGCAGCGTGATGACATAGGTCCTGGTCCCCACTATCTTAGAGAAGGGCATGGCAGTGATTGGCTTGCTTTCTGCGGCATCACAGAGGCTATAAAGGGGCGTTCCCGCCGACCGCCATCTTACTGCTGCTGATCTGAGCATAGGGAGAGGTTGCTGCCGCTTCGTCAGAAGCAGGGATAGCGTTAGGCAGGGTAAATTAACCCCCAAACCGCTTGTGCTGTAGCGATTTCCCCTGTCCAACACCACCTTTTCTTTGCAGGGACAGTGGAGGCAAGATTTCTGTGCAACAGCTCTGTAGCTTATAAGGCTCCCTGATCGCTGCGTTGCTGTGTGTATGCCACTGTGCAAACCAACTGCTTTTTTAAAAGCAAAAATCCTGTTGCTCCTTCCTTTCTGCACAGCTATCTTGTTTGTTTGTCCTCATTTTTTGTGTGCAGCAGTCCTTTTTATTGCTGCCTGCCATACTTTTCAGAGACTATTGTAGGGAGATAGTAATTGTAGTACAGTCCCTTTTTTTTAATATCTTCCAGCCACTTTCAGCCCCTGAAACTGTGTAGTGTAAAACAGTAGGCCTGTATTTTTCTGCACTGTCCCACACCTGAGAAGGTAGATTTACAGTCATATGAAAAAGTTTGGGCACCCCTATTAATCTTAAGCTTAATGTTTTATAAAAATTGTTTTTTTTTGCAACAGCTATTTCAGTTTCATATATCTAATAACTGTTGGACACAGTAATGTTTCTGCCTTGAAATGAGGTTTATTGTACTAACAGAAAATGTGCAATCTGCATTCAAACAAAATTTGACAGGTGCATAAGTATGGGCACCCTTATCATTTTCTTGTTTTAAATACTCCTACCTACTTTTTACTGACTTACTAAAGCACTTTTTTGGTTTTGTAACCTCATTGAGCTTTGAACTTCATATCCAGGTGTATGCAATCATGAGAAAAGCTACTTAAAGTGGCCACTTGCAAGTTGTTCTCCTGTTTGAATCTCCTCTGAAGAGTGGCATCATGGGCTCCTCAAAACAACTGTCAAATGATCTGAAAAGAAAGATTATTCAACATAGTTGTTCAGGGGAAGGATACAAAAAGCTGTCTCAGAGATTTAACCTGTCAATTTCCACTGTGAGGAACATAGTAAGGAAATGGAAGAACACAGGTACAGTTCTTGTTAAGGCCAGAAGTGGCAGGCCAAGAAATCAGAAAGGCAGAGAAGAAGAATGGTGAGATCAGTCAAGGACAATCCTCAGACCATCTCCAGAGATCTACAGCATCAACTTGCTGCAGATGGTGTCACTGTGCATCGGTCAACTATCATACAACGCACTGTGTTTTTTTGCCGCAATGCATAACGCCTTTTTGTATTACCAAACAACTCAATCTTGGTTTCATGAGTCCACAGGACCTTCTTCCAAAAAGAAATTGGATTCTCCAAATGTGCTTTTGCATACCTCAGCCGACTCTGTTTGTGGCGTGCTTGCAGAAACGGCTTCTTTCGCATCACTCTCCCATACCGCTTCTCCTTGTGCAAAGTGCGTTGTATAGTTGACCGATGCACAGTGACACCATCTGCAGCAAGTTGATGCTGCAGATCTCTGGAGGAGGTCTGAGGATTGTCCTTTGCTGATCTCACCATTCTTCTTCTCTGCCTTTCTGATGTTTTTCTTGGCCTCCCACTTCTGGCCTTAACAAGAACTGTACCTGTGTTCTTGCATTTCCTTACTATGTTCCTCACAGTGGAAATTGACAGGTTAAACCTCTGAGACAGCTTTTTGTATCCTTCCCCTGAATAACTATGTTGAATAATCTTTCTTTTCAGATCATTTGACAGTTGTTTTGAGGAGCCCATGATGCCACTCTTCAGTGGAGATTCAAACAGGAGAACAACTTGCAAGTGGCCACTTTAAGTAGCTTTTCTCATGATTGCATACACCTGGCTATGAAGTTCAAAGCTCAATGAGGTTACAAAACCAAAAAAAAGTGCTTTAGTAATTCAGTAAAAAGTAGGTAGGAGTATTTAAAACAAGAAAATGATAAGGGTGCCCATACTTATGCACCTGTCAAATTTTGTTTGAATGCAGATTGCACATTTTCTGTTAGTACAATAAACCTCATTTCAAGGCAGAAACATTACTGTGTCCAACAGTTATTAGATATATGAAACTGAAATAGCTGTTGCAAAAAAAACAATTTTTATAAAACATTAAGCTTAAGATTCATAGGGGTGCCCAAACTTTTTCATATGACTGTATATTGCCAATCAGTGCATCTGTGCCAGTGCTGTCTGTGGTATCTGTCATTCATTTTGTGCAACAGAAACTATACTGTGAAATAGTGGGCCTGATTAAATCACTTGTCTCCCATATCACAAAAAAAAAAAATAATTAAAGGGAGAATAATATTTCCAAATCTGTGCATCTGTGCCAGTGCTGTCTGTGGTATCTGTCATTCATTTTGTACCACAGAAAATATACTGTGATATAGTGGGCCTGATTAAATCACTTGTCTCCCATATAAATGAAAAAAATTAAAATAAAGGGAGAATAATATTGCCAAATCTGTGCATCTGTGCCAGTGCTGTCTGTGGTATCTGTCATTCATTTTGTGCCACAGAAACTATACTGTGATATAGTGGGCCTGATTAAATCACTTGTCTCCCATATCAGAAAAAAAAATAAAATAAACGGAGAATAATCTTGGCAAATCTGTGCATCTGTGCCAGTGCTGTCTGTGGTATCTGTCATTCATTTTGTGCCACAGAAAATATACTGTGATATAGTGGGCCTGATTAAATCACTTGTCTCCCATATAAATGAAAAAAATTAAAATAAAGGGAGAATAATATTGCCAAATCTGTGCATCTGTGCCAGTGCTGTCTGTGGTATCTGTCATTCATTTTGTGCCACAGAAACTATACTGTGATATAGTGGGCCTGATTAAATCACTTGTCTCCCATATCAGAAAAAAAAATAAAATAAACGGAGAATAATCTTGGCAAATCTGTGCATCTGTGCCATTGCTGTCTGTGGTATCTGTCATTCATTTTGTACCACAGAAAATATACTGTGATATAGTGGGCCTGATTAAATCACTTGTCTCCCATATAAATGAAAAAAATTAAAATAAAGGGAGAATAATATTGCCAAATCTGTGCATCTGTGCCAGTGCTGTCTGTGGTATCTGTCATTCATTTTGTGCCACAGAAACTATACTGTGATATAGTGGGCCTGATTAAATCACTTGTCTCCCATATCAGAAAAAAAATAAAATAAACGGAGAATAATCTTGGCAAATCTGTGCATCTGTGCCAGTGCTGTCTGTGGTATCTGTCATTCATTTTGTGCCACAGAAAATATACTGTGATATAGTGGGCCTGATTAAATCACTTGTCTCCCATATAAATGAAAAAAATTAAAATAAAGGGAGAATAATATTGCCAAATCTGTGCATCTGTGCCAGTGCTGTCTGTGGTATCTGTCATTCATTTTGTGCCACAGAAACTATACTGTGATATAGTGGGCCTGATTAAATCACTTGTCTCCCATATCAGAAAAAAAAATAAAATAAACGGAGAATAATCTTGGCAAATCTGTGCATCTGTGCCATTGCTGTCTGTGGTATCTGGCAGTCATTTTGTGCCACAGAAACTATACTGTGATATAGTGGGCCTGATTTTTCCCTGCATTCTCCCACACATAAAGAGGGAGATTTCTATTGCCAGTGTGTGCATCTGCGTGCATCAGTCCTGTTCGTGGCATATCTGCCAGCCTCTTTCTGCCAATCAAACTGTGTAGTGTAATCCAGTGGGCCTGATTTTTCCCTGCATTCTCCCACACATAAAGTGGGAGATTTCTATTGCCAGTTTGTGCATCTGCGTGCGTCAGTCCTGTTAGTGGCATATCTGCCAGCCTCTTTCTGCCAATCAAACTGTATAGTGTAATCCAGTGGGCCTGATTTTTCCCTGCATTCTCCCACACATAAAGAGGGAGATTTCTATTGCCAGTGTGTGCATCTGCGTGCTTCAGTCCTGTTCGTGGCATATCTGCCAGCCTCTTTCTGCCAATCAAACTGTGTAGTGTAATCTAGTGGGCCTGATTTTTCCCTGCATTCTCCCACACATAACGAGGGAGATTTCTATTGCCAGTGTGTGCATCTGCGTGCGTCAGTCCTGTTCGTGGCATATCTGTCAGCCTCTTTCTGCCAATCAAACTGTGTAGTGTAATCCAGTGGGCCTGTTTTTTCCCTGCATTCTCCCACACATAAAGAGGGAGATTTCTATTGCCAGTGTGTGCATCTGCGTCACCCCTGTTAGTGGCACATCTGCCAGCCTCTTTCTGCCAATCAAACTGTGTAGTGTAATCCAGTGGGCTTGATTTTTTCCTGCATTCTCCCACACATAAAGAGGGAGATTTCTTTGCCAGTGTGTGCATCTGTGTCACTCCTGTTAGTGGCATATCTGCCAGCCTCTTTCTGCCAATCAAACTGTGTAGTGTAATCCAGTGGGCCTGATTTTTCCCTGCATTCTCCCACACATAAAGAGGGAGATTTCTATTGCCAGTGTGTGCACCTGCGTCACTCCTGTTAGTGGCATAGTGGCATATCTGCAAGCCTCTTTCTGCCAATCAAACTGTGTAGTGTAATCCAGTGGGCCTGATTTTTCCCTGCATTCTTTCACACATAAAGAGGGAGATTTCTATTGCCAGTGTGTGCATCTGCGTGCGTCAGTCCTGTTTGTGGCATATCTTCCAGCCTCTTTCTGCCAATCAAACTGTGTAGTGTAATCCAGTGGGCCTGATTTTTCCCTGCATTCTCCCAAACATAAAGAGGGAGATTTCTATTGCCAGTGTGTGCATCTGCGTCACTCCTGTTAGTGGCATATCTGCCAGCCTCTTTCTGCCAATCAAACTGTGTAGTGTAATCCAGTGGGCCTGATTTTTCCCTGCATTCTCCCACACATAAAGAGGGAGATTTCTATTGCCAGTGTGTGCATCTGCGTCACTCCTGTTAGTGGCATATCTGCCAGCCTCTTTCTGCCAATCAAACTGTGTAGTGTAATACAGTGTGCCTGATTTTTCCTTGCATTCTCCCACACATAAAGAGGGAGATTTCTATTGCCAGTGTGTGCATCTGCGTCACTCCTGTTAGTGGCATATCTGCCAGCCTCTTTCTACCAATCAAACTGTGTAGTGTAATCCAGTGGGCTTGATTTTTCCCTGCCTTCTCCCACACATAAAGAGGGAGATTTCTATTGCCAGTGTGTGCATTTGCATCACTTCTGTTAGTGGCATATCTGCCAGCCTTTTTCTGCCAATCAAACTGTGTAGTGTAGTCCGGTGGGCCTGATTTTTCCCTGCATTCACCCACACATAAAGAGGGAGATTTCTATTGCCAGTGTGTCCATCTGCGTCACTCCTGTTAGTGGCATATCTGCCAGCCCCTTTCTGCCAATCAAACTGTGTAGTGTAATACAGTGGGCCCGATTTTTTCCTGCATTCTCCCACACATAAAAAAGGGAGATTTAAATTCACAACATGTTTACACACACCTTCTACCTGTTTGTACAGGACCACGTAACGGTTGTTAGTTTGGTTTCATTTTTCCAAGAATGACGAAGTCTGGTGGAAGAGGTCGTGGCCGTGGGCGGTCATTGCCAGCTGGTAATGATGGGAGTGGTGGTGGTCGTGGAGCATCAGGTGGTCATGGGAAAAGCAATATAGACCCTAAGTCTCGAGTTGTTGAGCCCGCGTCATCGTCTGGCTACACAAGGCCTTGAACGCTCCCTTTTCTGGGAGTAGGAAAACCGCTTTTAAAGCCGGAGCAGCAGGAACAAGTTTTGTCTTTCCTTGCTGACTCGGCCTCTAGCTCTTTCGCCTCCTCCTTGGAAAGTGCAAAATGTAAAAGCAGCGCATCGTTAGTGGATGTTCCCGGTCAGGGACAAGTCTCTTCCTTGTGTTCTTCACCCAGAGCAACAGAGAAGGATGCCTCAGGCGACATAACAGGTTACTCCATGGAGCTCTTTACACATACCATTCCTGGGTTAGAAAGGGAAATTGTTAACAGGCCATGCCCATCCATCTGGCAGGCCCGTATCTGGTCAAAAATTTGTGGCAAAAACAAAACCAGTTGTAGGACAGCGTGGCCATCCGGTTAAAGTAGCTCAGTGTGCAATGCCTGAAAAGGTATTCGATAGTAGGAAGAGTGCAGTCTGGAATTTTTTTAACCAAGATCCAAATGATCAGTGCAAAGTCATCTGTAAGAAATGCTCAAGGACCTTCAGCAGAGGTCAGAATGTTAAAAATCTAAATACAAGTGCATGCGTAGACATTTAACCACCATGCACTTGCAAGCCTGGACTAACTACCAAACGTCCCTTAACGTTGTAGCACCCACTCACAATGAAGCTAGTCAGCAACACTACATCCCTTCCCTCACTGTAAGCCCACCGTTTACCACACCACCTGCAGTAAATGTGGAGGTTTCGTCGCAAGGCCAAAACAGTCAGGGAATCACCAGGTTCATGGTAGGAAACACTGTATGTAGGACAACAATCACTTGTCTCCCATATCACAAAAAAAATAAATTAAAGGGAGAATAATATTTCCAGATCTGTGCCAGTGCTGTCTGTGGTATCTGTCATTCATTTTGTGCCACAGAAACTATACTGTGATATAGTGGGCCTGATTAAATCACTTGTCTCCCATATCAGAAAAAAATAAAAAATAAAGGGAGAATAATCTTGGCAAATCTGTACATCTGTGCCAGTGCTGTCTGTGGTATCTGTCATTCATTTTGTGCCACAGAAAATATACTGTGATATAGTGGGCCTGATTAAATCACTTGTCTCCCATATAAATGAAAAAAATTAAAATAAAGGGAGAATAATATTGCCAAATCTGTGCATCTGTGCCAGTGCTGTCTGTGGTATCTGTCATTCATTTTGTGCCACAGAAACTATACTGTGATATAGTGGGCCTGATTAAATCACTTGTCTCCCATATCAGAAAAAAATAAAAAATAAAGGGAGAATAATCTTGGCAAATCTGTGCATCTGTGCCATTGCTGTCTGTGGTATCTGGCAGTCATTTTGTGCCACAGAAACTATACTGTGATATAGTGGGCCTGATTTTTCCCTGCATTCTCCCACACATAAAGAGGGAGATTTCTATTGCCAGTTTGTGCATCTGCGTGCTTCAGTCCTGTTCGTGGCATATCTGCCAGCCTCTTTCTGCCAATCAAACTGTGTAGTGTAATCCAGTGGGCCTGATTTTTCTATGCATTCTCCCACACATAAAGAGGGAGATTTCTATTGCCAGTGTGTGCATCTGCGTCACTCCTGTTAGTGGCATATCTGCCAGCCTCTTTCTGCCAATCAAACTGTGTAGTGTAATCCAGTGGGCCTGATTTTTCCCTGCATTCTCCCACACATAAAGAGGGAGATTTCTGTTGCCAGTGTGTGCATCTGCATCACTCCTGTTAGTGGCATATCTGCCAGCCTCTTTCTGCCAATCAAACTGTGTAGTGTAATACAGTGTGCCTGATTTTCCCTGCATTCTCCCACACATAAAGAGGGAGATTTCTATTGCCAGTGCGTGCATCTGCGTCACTCCTGTTAGTGGCATATCTGCCAGCCTCTTTCTGCCAAACAAACTGTGTAGTGTAATCCAGTGGGCCTGATTTTTCCCTACATTCTCCCACACATAAAGAGGGAGATTTCTGTTGCCAGTGTGTGCATCTGCGTCACTCCTGTTAGTGGCATAGTGGCATATATGCAAGCCTCTTTCTGCCAATCAAACTGTGTAGTGTAATCCATTGGGCTTGATTTTTCCCTGCATTCTCCCACACATAAAGAGGGAGATTTATATTGCCAGTGTGTGCATCTGCGTCACTCCTGTTAGTGGCATATCTGCCAGCCTCTTTCTGCCAATCAAACTGTGTAGTGTAATCCAGTGGGCCTGATTTTTCCCTGCATTCTCCCACACATAAAGAGGGAGATTTCTATTGCCAGTGTGTGCATCTGCGTCACTCCTGTTAGTGGCATATCTGCCAGCCTCTTTCTGCCAATCAAACTGTGTAGTGTAATCCAGTGTGCCTGATTTTTCCCTGTATTCTCCCACACATAAAGAGGGAGATTTATATTGCCAGTGTGTGCATCTGCGTCACTCCTGTTAGTGGCATATCTGCCAGCCTCTTTCTGCCAATCAAACTGTGTAGTGTAATCCAGTGGGCCTGATTTTTCCCTGCCTTCTCCCACACATAAAGAGGGAGATTTCTATTGCCAGTGTGTGCATCTGCATCACTTCTGTTAGTGGCATATCTGCCAGCCTCTTTCTGCCAATCAAACTGTGTAGTGTAGTCCAGTGGGCCTGATTTTTCCCTGCATTCTCCCACACATAAAGAGGGAGATTTCTATTGCCAGTGTGTGCATCTGCGTCACTCCTGTTAGTGGCATATCTGCCAGCCTCTTTCTGCCAATCAAACTGTGTAGTGTGATACAGTGGGCCCGATTTTTTCCTGCATTCTCCCACACATAAATAAGGGAGATTTAAATTCACAACATGTTTACGTACACCTTCTACCTGGTTGTACAGGACCACATAACGGTTGTTAGTTTGGTTTCATTTTTCCAAGAATGACGAAGTCTGGTGGAAGAGGTCGTGGCCGTGGGCGGTCATTGCCAGCTGGTAATGATGGGAGTGGTGGTGGTCGTGGAGAATCAGGTGGTCATGGGAAAAGCAATATAGACCCTAAGTCTCGAGTTGTTGAGCCCGCGTCATCGTCTGGCTACACAAGGCCTTGAACGCTCCCTTTTCTGGGAGTAGGAAAACCGCTTTTAAAGCCGGAGCAGCAGGAACAAGTTTTGTCTTTCCTTGCTGACTCTGCCTCTAGCTCTTTCGCCTCCTCCTCGGAAAGTGCAAAATGTAAAAGCAGCGCATCATCAGTGGATGTTCCCGGTCAGGGACAAGTCTCTTCCTTGTGTTCTTCACCCAGAGCAACAGAGAAGGATGCCTCAGGCGACACAACAGGTTACTCCATGGAGCTCTTTACACATACCGTTCCTGGGTTAGAAAGGGAAATTGTTAACAGACCATGCCCATCCATCTGGCAGACCCGTATCTGGTCAAAAACGTGTGGCAAAAACAAAACCAGTTGTAGGACAGCGTGGCCATCCGGTTAAAGTAGCTCAGTGTGCAATGCCTGAAAAGGTATTCGATAGTAGGAAGAGTGCAGTCTGGAATTTTTTTAACCAAGATCCAAATGATCAGTGCAAAGTCATCTGTAAGAAATGCTCAAGGACCTTCAGCAGAGGTCAGAATGTTAAAAATCTAAATACAAGTGCATGCGTAGTCATTTAACCACCATGCACTTGCAAGCCTGGACTAACTACCAAACGTCCCTTAACGTTGTAGCACCCACTCACAATGAAGCTAGTCAGCTACGCTACATCCCTTCCCTCACTGTAAGCCCACCGTTTAACACACCACCTGCAGTAAATGTGGCGGTTTCGTCGCAAGGCCAAAACAGTCAGGGAATCACCAGGTTCATGGTAGGAAACACTGTATGTAGGGCAACAGCAAGAATACCATCAACAACACTCTCTCAGTCTGCCATGTCCACCGGCACCCCCGCTAGTTCCACCCTATGCAGCTCTCCAGTCCAGCTCTCCCTACATGAGACACTCATTAGGAAAAGGAAGTACTCATCCTCGCATCCGCGTACACAGGGTTTGAACGCCCACATTGCTAGACTAATCTCGTTAGAGATGATGCCCTACCGGTTAGTTGAAACCAAAGCTTTCAAAGCCCTGATGGACTACACTGTACCACGCTACGAGCTACCCAATCGACACTTCTTTTCAAGAAAAGCCATCCCAGCCCTCCACCAGCATGTAAAAGACCGCATTGTCCATGCACTCAGGCAATCTGTGAGTAGAAAGGTGCACCTGACAACAGATGCATGGACCAGTAGGCATGGCCAGGGGCGTTACGTCTCCATCACAGCACACTGGGTTAATGTGGTGGATGCAGGGTCCACAAAGGACAGCAATATTGGGACAGTTCTTCCTAGCCCACGGTCTAGGAAACAGTTGGCTGTAGGCGTTCATTCCCCCTTCTCCTCCTCCAGCAGAAGCGAGAGCTAGTCCACAGACCGCAGTCGCATGACCACTCCATCCGCAGCTGGCACTGTTGCACACGAGGTTTCCCATTATGGAACAGCTAGTGGCAAGCGTCAGCAGGCTGTATTGGCAATGAAGTGGGCGACAACAGACACATCGCGGAAGTTCTGTCCGAGTTCTTGCAGCAAGAAACTCAGTCATGGCTGGGCACTGTACATCTTGAGGCAGGCAAGGTAGTGAGTGATAACGGAAGGAATTTTATGGCTGCCATAGCCCTTTCACAACTGAAACACATTCCTTGCCTGGCTCACACCTTAAATCTGGTGGTGCAGTGCTTTCTGATAAGTTATCCGGGGTTACACAACCTGCTCCTGAAAATGCGCAGACTTTGCTCGCACATCCGCCGTTCGCCGTACACTCCAGCCGTATGCAGAACCATCAGCGGTCTTTGAAACTTCCCCAGCATTGCCTAATCATTGACGTTGCAACAAGGTGGAACTCCACACTGCACATGCTTCAGAGACTGTGTGAACAGAGGCGTGCTGTTATGTATTTGTGGGAGGATACACATACACGGGTAGGCAGTTGGATGGCAGACATGGAGTTGTCAGGTGTGCAGTGGTCGAAGCTACAAGACCTGTGTCAAGTCCTTCAGTGTTTTGAGGAATGCACATGGCTGGTTAGTGCAGACAATGCCATAGTAAGCATGAGCATCCCCCTAATGCGCCTGCTGATGCAAAGTTTGATGCACATAAAGGAGCAGGCGTCTGCAGCCGAGGACGAGGGAAGCCTAGATGACAGTCAGCCATTGTCAGCTCAGGGAAGTCTACAGGACGAGGTGGGGGGTGAAGAGGAGGAGGACGAGAAGGATGATGGGGATGAGTATTTTTTGGATGAGGAAGCTTCTCAGGGGGCAATAGAAACTGCTGTCGTTGCAAGGCCGGGTTCAGGTTTTTTGAGGGAGACAAGTGACGTTGATTTGCCCAAAAGTGCTCCTCAACCCAGCACATGCACTGATTTGACAACTGGAACATTGGCCCACATGGCGGATTATGCCTTGCGTATCCTCAAAAGGGACCCACGCATTATAAAAATGATTACCGATGACAATTACTGATTGGGCTGCCTCCTTGATCCTCGCTATAAAGGCAAATTGCAAAATATCATGCCACATGAGAACCTCAAACAAATATTGGCAACCAAACAAGCTACTCTTGTAGACCGTTTGATTCAGGCATTCCCAGCACACAGCGCCGGTGATGGTTCTCACACGAGCTGCAGGTGGCAACAGGGCAGAGGTGTTAGAGGTGCACAAATCAGAAGTGGCGTTGGACAGAGGGGTTTTCTGACCAGGTTGTGGAGTGATTTTGCGATGACCGCAGACACGACAGGTACTGCAGCATCAATTCAAAGTGACAGGAGACAACATTTGTCCAGTATGGTTACTAACTATTTTTCCTCCATTATCGATGTTCTCCCTCATCCATCATTCCCCTTTGATTACTGGGCATCCAAAATGGACACCTGGCCTGAATTGGCCGAATATGCATTGCAGGAGCTTGCTTGCCCAGCAGCTAGTGTGCTATCAGAAAGAGTATTCAGTGCTGCTGGTTCAATACTGACCGAAAAAAGGACTCGTCTGGCGACCCAAAATGTTGAGGATCTCACCTTCATTAAAATGAACCACTCATGGATTTCTAATTATTTAGCCCCACCTTTCCCGGCTGACACCTACCTTTCCTGAAAAAAGGTCTTGCTTTGGGACTGGTGTTACTGACTGTTCCAATCTCTTAATTTGCAGCTGCTGTTTGTACAGCATACGACATGTTTACACCTCCCTAAATGGCCTAACTCCCCCCACGGGGCCGTGGTCTTGCCACTTGGCGCAAGCACACGTCAGAGTACCGTTTGTCTGAAGAGGTGGGTGTGCCCACTTTTGGTCGACGGCACTGCCACTGGGTCCCTCATTGTACAATGAAGTGTCTCTGGCGGTGGTGGTGCGCACCCAACGTCAGACACACCTTTGTAACATGAGGGGCCCTGGGCCTATACCGCCGGCCACGAGAGAGTGTCCCCCCCCAGGTCAAACAGTGCTCTACCACTTGCAAAATTATCTCTCGCTGCTCCACCACTGTTTAGTCTATGCGCTGAAATCCTTCAATGCCTGGCACTGACAATAACCATTTTTTTTACATGTATGATGCTATTTAAAATAGGCAGGGGCCCTGTCCTACATTTACACCAGTAAATACTTTGCACCAAATTACAATGTCTGAAAGTCAACATAGGAGCCCACCCCTGTACCTAAGTATGGCATTTTTTTTGCGAGACATTAACATCTATTTAGTTTTTTGGAGTACTTACTGTCTGAGGTCCCTCCTTCCAATTGTCCTCCACTGAGCACACCAATG
Source organism: Ranitomeya variabilis (assembly GCF_051348905.1). Classification (NCBI taxonomy): domain Eukaryota; kingdom Metazoa; phylum Chordata; class Amphibia; order Anura; family Dendrobatidae; genus Ranitomeya; species Ranitomeya variabilis. The sequence goes on along the minus strand of NC_135237.1, from coordinate 261,709,025 downwards.
CTGCCTGTGTACCCCTGCCACATAATGGAAGCTGCATAGAGCCTATTTTGTTTTTTTAGGCCTACTAAGTCTGTCTGCGGTCCCTCCTTCCAATTGTCCTCCACTGAGCACACCAATGCTGCCTGTGTACCCCTGCCACATAATGGAAGCTGCATAGAGCCTATTTTGTTATTTTAGGCCTTCTAAGTCTGTCTGCGGTGTCTCCTTCCAATTGTCCTCCTCTGAGTTAACCAATGCTGCCTGTGTCCCCCTGTAGCCTAATTTAAACCACATTGAGCCTGCTTTATTATTTTATGCCTAGGAAGTCTGTCTGCGGTCCCTCCTTGAAATCTTCCTCCGCTGACCTCAACAATGCTGCCTGTGTACCCCTGTAGCCTACTTTAAACTGCATAGAGCCTACTTTCTATTGTAGGCCTACTACCTGTGTCTGTCTCGGCCAGTCCACTCATTGCAGTTGTCCTCCACTGAACAAAGCTATGCCGCCTGTGTACTCCTGTGACCAATTGTGAACTGCATGTATACTTACTTTTTTGTGCCTAGTAACTGTGTAAGCCTGTCATAACAGTTGTCCTCCACCACAGAACCCAGCTATGCCACTTGTGTTCTCCTTTTACCAATTTTGAACTTAATATAGCCTTCATTTTTATTTTAGGCCTACTTCCTGTGTCAGAGCCATTAATTACACATGCCCTCCTCCGCTGAACCATGCTATGCTGCAAGTGTACTCCACTTACCAATTTTGAATTGCATTTTCCCTAATTACTTATTTAGGCCTACTTATTGTGTCTGTCTCCCATTACAGTTGTCCTCCACTGTACAAAGCTGAGCTTCAATCTTCAGGCTCTCATTAAGTAGTTGTTGTTAAGATAACAGTGCAGTTGGCCTACTATTTTGTTTGGGGCCTACTAACGGTGTCTGCCACTCCCTTGTGTTGTGTTTCACTGTACAAAGCTGAGCTTCAATATTCAGGCTCTCATTAAGTAGTTGTTGTTAATATGTGTGGTTGGGGCCTACTAATGGTGTCTGCCACTCCCTGGTGTTGTTCTCCACTGTACAAAGCTGAGCTTCAATCTTCAGGCTCTCATTAAGTAGTTGTTAATATGTGTGGTAGGGGCCTACTAACGTTGTCTGCCGCTCCCTGGTGTTGTCCTCCACTGTACAAAGCTGAGCTTCAATCTTCAGGCTCTCATTAAGTAGTTGTTGTCAATATGTGTGGTTGGGGCCTACTAACGGTGTCTGCTGCTCTCTGGTGTTGTTCTCCTCTGTACAAAGCTGAGCTTCAATCTTCAGGCTCTCATTAAGTAGTTGTTGTTAAGATAACAGTGCAGTTGGCCTACTATTTTGTTTGGGGCCTACTAACGGTGTCTGCCGCTGCTTTCTGTTCTCCGCTGAACAGAGCTGAGCTTCAATCTTCAGGCTCTCATTAAGTTGTTGTTTATATAACACTGCAGTTGGCCTACTATTTTGCTTGGGCCTAGAAACGGTGTCTGCCACACCTTGGTGTTGTCCTGTGTTATTTTCCAGAGCTTCAATCTTCAGGCTTTCGGGCTAGATTTGTAATATTAAACTGCATTGGGAATACTACTGTGGTTGGGCCCTTAAAACCATGTCTGCCGCTCCTGGGTTTTCTACTCCACTGAACAAACCAATGCCGCCTGGTTAGTCCTGTTACCAATTTTAAACTGCACTTAGCCCACTTTATTATTTGGGTCTATATCTGTGTTTCCTCCTCATCCTGCCCATTGCCCAGCCAGTGCTAGATGAGTCTTGTGGTACATTTACCCAGACCACTACATTCCCCTTGCACGCTACAGAGCCACAATCTGACCCTGCTGAAAGTCAGGTTCCCCTTCCCGCATACTATACCACCTTACACAGGGATAAAGAGGAAGGTTCAGATGAAAGTGCAGGTTCCTTCATCAGGTGGGGTGCATACTCATTGGCGACGTCACAGGCACAGGGCCCCTCAGAGTACGCAGAAGTGTCGCTGCCGGTGGGAGGCGCCCCCGCCATGCAAACACACCGCTGTACTTTGAGGGGCCCTGTGCCAGTGCCAATGCGAACGAGTGGGCCCCCCCTGCTTGCTCAGGATCACAGCACTTGCAAAGTGGAAATATTAACCTCTCACTGCTCCATCGCCGTGACGTAGTCCACATTTCCTGGGCCCACTAAAAACTTGAACCAGCCCTACCCCCCACAACTTTAGCCAAATGACCCCCAATTTCCAATGCCCAACTATTATTATAAAGTTAATTAAGATTGACAAGCTTCAGAAACAAGAATGGATGTTTTTGCCATTAAAATGGGCACTGTAGGTGATTTCCTGGCCCCCACTCACTGCCGACTATGCTTTCCCATTGACTTGCATTGAGTTTCTTGTTTCGGTCGATCCCCGACTTTTCACGATAATCTGCCGATTGCACTCAACTCGACTTTTGAGATAGTCGGGTTTCGCAAAACCCGACTCGACCCCAAAAAAGTAAAAGTCGCTCAACCCTAGTTATGATGCCTGCACACGCTGAAATAAACATTTATAAAATGTGCCCCCTCATACCCTGATATCGCCAGGGAGGCGGGTCTTTCCTTCTTAATCAGACGCAGCACAGCCATCACTACGGGCCTGAGCACGCCGGGCGCCACCTCCTCTTCCAGCATTATCGTCCCCGGCGCCTGCGCATGAAGTTTTTTTTTTCGGGCGTGCGCAGTTGCACTGCCCTTTGTACTTACAGCGCAGGTGCCGGGGACGATAATGCAGCAAGAGGAGACGGCGGCTGGTGTGCACAGGCCCGGAGTGACGGCTGTGCTGCATCTGATTAAGAAGGAAAGACGTTTAAACGTTTATTTCAGCGTGTGCAGGCATCATAACTAAAAGAGACACCTTGTCAGAATGCAGCATTTGTGCTGCACAAGCTGGCTCTTTTAGATACAAATGCCTGAGGGGGGTGACAGGTTTCCTTTAACTACGTAAGAAACTAAAAAATGATAGTGTTGGCCCCCTTAAAAATAGTCTGGGTGAAATGGTGGATGAGGATTAGGAAAAAGCCAATTTGCTAAATGACTTTTTTTCATCAGTATTTACACAAGAAAATTCCATGGCAGACAATATGATCAGTGAAAAATCACTAAAATTGACAAATCTCCGGGCCTGGATGGGATACACCCCCAAGTTTTGCAGGAATTAAGTATAGTCATTGATAGACCATTATTTTTAATCGTTAAAGACTCCATAATAACAAGGTCTGTACCACAGGTTTGGCATATAGCAAATGTGGCGCCAATATTCAAAAAGGGATAAAAACTGAACTCAGAAATTATAGGCCAGTAAGCTTAACCTCTACTGTGGGTAAAATCCTGGAGGGCATTCTAAGAGATGCTATGCTGGAGTATCTGAGGAGGAATAACCCCATGACCCAATATCAACATGGGTATACTAGGAATCGTTCCTGTCAGACTACTGTAATCTGATCAATTTCTATGAAGAGGTAAGTTCCGGACTGGACCAACGGAACCCAGTGGGCGTAGTGTATATGGACTTTTTAGAAGCTTTTGATACTGTGCCACACAAAAGGTTGATACATAAAATGAGAATAATGGGGATAGGGGAAAATATGTGTAAGTGGGTTAAGAGCTAGCTCAGGGATAGGAAACAAAGGGTGGTTATTAATGGAGCACACTCGGACTGGGTCGCGGTTAGCAGTGGGGTACCACAGGAGTCAGTATTGGGCCCTCTTCTTTTTAACATATTTATTAATGAACTTGTAGGGGGGCATACAGAGCAGAATTTCAATATTTGCAGATGACACTAAACTCTGCAGGGTAATCGATACAGAGGAGGACAATTTTATATTACAGGTAGTGTTGAGCATTCCGATACTGGAAGTATCGGGTATCGGCCGATACTTGCGGTATCGGAATTCCTATACCGGGATTCCGATACTTGCCGCGTATCGGATACCGGAATCGGAAGTTCACAGATTCAAACTGCACAAATTCATCCAATGAGAATGATTCCAAGTGTGGGCACATCCTGTTCAGCATGGAGGGCATGAAACTACTGGCATGGCTGTGATTGGCTGCTGAAATGATGTCATGATGCAGTTTAAAAGTCGCTGGCGCCATTTTGCGGTCACTCTGCTGTGAATTCAGTTAGTGACCGGACGCTGTTTGCTGACTGAGGGCCAGTTTAGAGATAGCGATTTGCTTCTTTGTGCTTTCCAAAGGCTAATTTAGCAACCGCTGTGTTCACCTACTATTCACCTTGCTTTTGCCTTGTAGCGCTGTTTTCACAGCGATCTGCAAGGTCTGTGTGTGTGTGTGTGTGTGTGAGTGCAGCCCACTCTCTAGTCTGAGTGCAGCCACATAGGCCATCCATAGCTGGTTGTATTCAGTTCAGGGAGGGTGGTTCATTGCCTCATACTGTTCTTTTTTTTTTTTTCCCAAGTAGTGTAGTCTGCTGCTAATTTTTTTTAAAAAATCCTATTAGTGTCTTTCCACCCGTCTCCAGCTAATTTGTGGAAAAACACTACATAGGATAACGTAGAGGAGGGTTTTTGGGCCTTGCAGCGCCGTTTACGGCTGTCTGCACGGTCTCCGTGTGACTGCAGCTCGCCCTGTAGTCTGTGAGCAGCCATAGCCTGGTTGTCTCCAGCTCAGGGTTCTTCACTGCGTCATACCGCAAAATCAATTTTCATTTTGTTTTAAGTAGTGCAGGCTGCTGCACATTTTTTCAAAAAATTCCTATTAGTGTCTTTCCACCCGTCTCCAGCTAATTTGTGGAAAAACACTACATAGGATAACATAGAGGAGGGTTTTTGGGCCTTGCAGCGCCGTTTACGGCTGTCTGCACGGTCTCCGTGTGACTGCAGCTCCCCCTGTAGTCTGTGAGCAGCCATAGCCTGGTTGTCTCCAGCTCAGGGTTCTTCACTGCGTCATACCGCAAAATCAATTTTCATTTTGTTTTAAGTAGTGCAGGCTGCTGCACATTTTTTCCAAAAATTCCTATTAGTGTCTTTCCACCCATCTCCAGCTAACTTGTGGAAAAACACTACACAGGATAACGTAGAGGAGGGTTTTTGGGCCTTGCAGCGCCGTTTACGGCTGTCTGCACGGTCTCCGTGTGACTGCAGCTCTATCTGTTGTCAGTTCAGCCCCAAAAAAATAAATAAATAATAAAGTTCACCAAACACACCAGTGACACCACTTTACATTTGTGTAGGCCACATTAGCTCATATTAAAGTCTAGTCCACACTTTAGAAAATTAGTGTTTCTTATACCTGTTAGGAGGAGTTGTTCAGGAATAAGCACACAAAGCCGTTAGTACTTTTCTGCTTATCTTTATCAGTCAACCAAGATGAAGAAGGCAGTGAGTAAGGCACGTGGGCGTGGGCGTGGGCGCGGAGCAGGGAGGGGACGTGGGGATTCTGTGCCTGCTGCGGGCACCGGTGACTCATCAGCACCCACTTTCACCAGGGAACAGTCATTCATGCGCAGCTTTGTCGCAGAGCGCCGTACACCGCTGCTGCGTGAAGAACAAATTGAAGCCGTTGTCGGATGGATGGCAGCTAATGCATCAACTTCAATTAGTGCCACATCCTCTCAGACACAGAGCACTGGAGAGCAGCCATCTGTCTCTTCACCACCTGCCAAATTGCCCAGGCAGACAGAGAGCCCAGGACAGGAGCCGTCTCTACTTCTGTTCTCTGAATCTCTTGGCTTGGAAACAGGGGGCCAGCCAAGCAGCATTGGAGAAATGGAAGAAGAGGCAGGGTGCAGTGATGCCCAACAGCTTTTTCTCTCTTCCTCTGAAGAGGCGGGTGGGCCAGTGGCTCCGTTCACCACATCGCAGGCCGCATCAGCTGATGATGACACTCAGGTGCCACTTACTGGTGCGTGCTCTGCTGCTGAGACTACCCAGGAGGAGCAGTTGGGGGCAGAGGGTAGTGTAGATGATGAGGTCCTTGACCCATCTTGGCGTGAGGGACAGGAAGGTGGTGGGAGCAGCTCTGAGGAAGAGATTCCCCGTACGGCCCAAAGAGGGAGAGGGAGGGGGAAGACTGCGGATCCTGCAGCCTCCGCTTTGGCACCCGTTAGGAGCATGTCTCTTCCAAAAGCCAAAAAGGGCGCTCCCAAGACTTGCAGTGCCTGGTCCTTTTTTGACACAGTTGCAGATGACATTTGCTATGTCAAATGCAAGGTGTGTCATCAAAAAGTCAAAAGAGGGAAAAATGTCAGCAACCTCAATACCTCCAACATGTGGAAACATGTGCGCACCAGGCACGTGGCGGAGTTAGAAAAACACACTGAAGAGCTAGGCCAACCAACAGCGGCAGCTACCACCTCTTCAGCTCGTGTTGCCTCTTCCTCCAGCTCACACGCAGCTGGTTCGGCTTCCTCCCAGGATCGCCGTGGAAGAACCTCTGGCCCTGTTGTCCAGAGACCCGCTGTAATTCCACCCGCAGCACCACTTTCCCAGTCATCCACACACTCCCAGCCCAGTCTACAGCCATCGGTAGTACAGGCATGGGAGAAAAGGCGGCCTTTCTCGTCAAACCACCCACGAGCACAGGCTCTGACTGCAGGCATTGCCAAACTTCTGTCACTGGAAATGCTGTCATTCAGGCTGGTGGAGACTGACAGCTTCCGTGACTTGATGTCATTGGCAGTCCCACAGTACAATGTGCCCAGCCGCTTTTACTTCAGCAGGCAAGCCGTCCCTGCCCTGCACAAGCATGTGGAGGGACACTTAAAACACGCGCTACTGAACGCCGTCAGTAGCAAGGTCCACCTCACCACCGATGCGTGGACCAGTCAACATGGACAGGGGCGATACCTTTCCCTCACTGCCCATTGGGTTAATATCGTTGAGCTGGGTACAGATCGTGCGAGTGGCGCAGGACGTGTCCTGCCCACTCCAAGGATTGCAGGAATTCATTCTGTACGCATTGACTCCTCCTCTTACACCAGTTCCTCAGAATCATCGCTGCAGGAGCCGTCACAGTCCACCTCCACATGGACCCGTGATGAACGTTTACCTGTTACGACCGACATGAGCACAGCCGTGGCCAAACATCAACAGGCCATCTTGAAATTAATTTATTTGGGGAATCGAAGCCACACAGCGCAGGAGCTCTGGAATGCCATCAAGCAGGAGAGCGATGTGTGGTTTGTGCCAGCGAATCTCCAGCCAGGCATGGTAGTGTGTGATAATGGCCGAAATCTGGTGGCAGCTCTGGGCCTCGGCAACCTCACTCACATCCCATGTCTGGCACATGTGCTCAATTTGGTCGTGCAGAGTTTTTTGAGGGACTATCCGGATCTTGATGCACTGCTGCACAAGGTCCGCCTAGAGTGTGCTCACTTGCGGCGTTCCAGCACGGCAAAAGCGCGCATTGCGGCTCTGCAGCGCCGACACCGCCTGCCGGAACATCGCATCATATGTGACCTACCTACCAGGTGGAATTCCACGTTACATATGTTGGAGCGGTTGTGTGAGCAGCAGCAAGCTGTAATGGAGTACCAGCTGCTTCAGGCGCAAAGAAGTCGCACTCAGCGCCGTACAGACTTCACAACCACAGAGTGGGCCACTATGAATGACGTCTGCCAGGTTTTGCGTCCCTTTGATTATTCCACGCGGATGGCGAGTGCAGATGATGCACTAGTCAGCATGACTGTCCCCCTTATCTGCCTGCTTGAAAAATCACTGCAAGCGCTAAGGGATGATGTTGTGGAAGAGGTGGAGGATGAGGATTCAGCATTTCCATCATCTTCTGGACAGTCAGCGCCACGTGGTTCCTCACAAACGCGTAGGCAGGGGACAGTTTGTGAGGAGGATGAGGAGGAGTCAATGGAGGAGGAAGACATCCGTCCAGAGGAGGGAGTTACACAATTGTCCAGTACTCAGTGTGTACAGCGAGGGTGGGGTGATGACGAGCGGGCAGAGATCACGCCTCCAGCAGGGGACAGCGTTTCTTGGGCAGTTGGCAGTCTACAGCACATGGTGGATTACATGCTGCAGTGCCTGAGAAACGACCGCCGCATCGCCCACATTCTCAACATGTCTGATTATTGGGTGTTCACCCTCCTCGATCCTCGCTACCGGGACAACGTAGAAAGCCTCATCACACCGTTGAACCGGGAGCGAAAAATGCGGGAGTACCAAGACACACTGGTGAATTCCATCATCTTCTCCATTCCAACTGAGAGAAGTGCTGCTAGTGCATTCCAAAGCAGCTCAGTGCGTCCAGGCAGTGGTGGAGGCTCTGCACAAAGAGGGAGCAGAAGCAGTGCCTCTGCCCAAGGCAAGACCAGTATGGCCCAACTGTGGCACAGTTTTCTGTGCCCGCCACAAAAGTCTACACCATCACAGACGGCTCCAGTCAGCAGGAGGCAACGGTTCCGTCAGATGGTGACAGACTACATGTCTTGCCCTCTTGCTGTACTCCCAGACGGCTCTTCACCTTTCAAGTTTTGGGTCTCAAAGCTGGATACATGGCCAGAGCTAAGCCAGTATGCATTGGAGGTGCTGTCTTGCCCTGCGGCCAGTGTATTATCGGAACGTGTCTTTAGTGCTGCAGGTGGTGTACTAACTGACCGTCGCATGCGACTATCCTCCGATAACGTTGACCGGCTTACTTTCCTGAAAATGAACAAGGCCTGTCTCTTCACAGGAATTTGCCACTCCTCTTCCTGATTAAATAATTAGGTCTCTGTCTACGTTATCCAGGTCTCCTGTTGTGTTCATCTTTCTACCACCTGAACTTAAATTCCTGGGCTCCAACACCGCCAGTTGAGGCTCAGAAGTGCCATCTGCACAGTCAAAACATACGACCCAGCGTTATTGGGTTTCAGTAACGTCAGCTGATCCTGTCATGGTTCCCAATGGCAAGGGAACGTAAAAAACACATAAGTAACGAACGAGCTCTCGGGTGATGGAAACTCGAGTTGACCGTGAGCTAAATCTACCACACAACTAACAGTAGCCAGGGAGCATACCTACGGCTTCCTATATGCCACGCGCCAGCCGGAGGACTAACTACGCCTGGTAGAGGAAGAAACAGACCTGGCTTACCTCTAGGGAAATACCCCAAAAGATGATAGCAGCCCCCCACATGTGATAACGGTGAATTAAGAGGAAAAGACATACACAGTATGAAAGTAGATTTAGCAAAGAGAGGTCCACTTACTAGATAGCAGAAGGATACAAAAGAGGACTTCACGGTCAACTGAAAACCCTTTCAAAAACCATCCTGAAATTACTTTAAGACTCCTGTGTCAACTCATGACACAGGAGTGGCAATTTCAGCCCGCAAGAGCTTCCAGCTACAGAGAATTACAAAAACTGCAAACTGGACAAAAGGTACAAAACAAAAGGACAAAGTCCACTTAGCTGATCAGCAGACTAGTAGCAGGAACATGCAACCGAAGGCTCTGGTTACAATGATGACCGGCAAGGAAATGACTGGAGAGCAAGGCTAAATAGGAAACTCCCAAACACTGATGGAAGAAGGTGAACAGAAGAAGCAAAGTGCAAACAAGTCACCAGTACCACCAGCAACCACCAGGGGAGCCCAAAAAGCGGATACACAACAGTACCCTCCCCTTAAGGAGGGGGCACCGAACCCTCACAAGAACCGCCAGGGTGATCTGGATGAGCCCTATGAAAGGCACGAACCAAATCGGAGGCATGAACATCAGAGGCAGTTACCCAAGAATTATCTTCCTGACCATAGCCTTTCCATTTAACCAGATATTGAAGTCTCCGTCTGGAAATACAGGAGTCCAAGATCTTCTCCACGACGTACTCCAATTCACCCTCCACCAGCACAGGAGCAGGAGGTTCAGTAGAAGGAACCACCGGTACCTCAAATCTCCGCAACAACGACCGATGGAACACATTATGGATAGCGAAAGATGCCGGGAGGTCCAAACGAAAGGAAACAGGGTTAAGAATCTCCAAAATCCTATAAGGACCGATGAACCGAGGCTTAAATTTGGGAGAAGAAACCCTCATAGGGACAAAACGGGAAGACAACCACACCAAGTCCCCAACGCGAAGGTGGGGACCAACACGACGACGACGGTTAGCAAACTGCTGAGTCCTCTCCTGGGGCAATTCCAAATTATCCACCACTTGTCCCCAAATCCGATGCAACCGATCCACCACCGCATCCACTCCAGGACAATCCGAAGATTCAACCTGACCAGATGAAAAACGCGGATGAAACCCTGAATTGCAAAAGAAAGGAGAAACCAAAGTGGCAGAACTAGCCCGATTATTAAGAGCAAACTCCGCCAACGGCAGAAAGGCAACCCAATCATCCTGATCCGCAGACACAAAACACCTCAAATAAGTCTCCAAAGTTTGATTAGTTCGCTCCGTCTGGCCATTGGTCTGAGGATGGAATGCAGACGAAAAGGACAAATCAATGCCCAACCTGGCACAGACTGCCCGCCAAAATCTAGACACGAACTGGGTACCTCTGTCAGAAACGATGTTTTCCGGAATACCATGCAAGCGAACCACATTTTGAAAAAACAGAGGGACCAACTCAGATGAGGAAGGCAACTTAGGCAATGGCACCAAATGAACCATTTTAGAAAAACGGTCACACACCACCCAGATGACAGACATCTTCTGAGAAACAGGGAGATCCGAGATAAAGTCCATAGAGATGTGCGTCCAAGGCCTCTTCGGAATAGGCAAGGGCAACAACAACCCACTAGCCCTAGAACAACAAGGCTTGGCCCAAGCACACACATCGCAAGACTGCACAAAAACACGCACATCACGAGACAGGGAAGGCCACCAGAAGGATCTAGCCACCAAATCTCTGGTGCCAAAAAATTCCCAGATGACCTGCCAGAGTAGAAGAATGAACTTCCGAGATGACTCTAGTGGTCCACTCGTCAGGAACAAACAGTCTACCAGACGGACAACGATCAGGTCTATCCGCCTGAAATTCTTGCAAAGCACGTCGCAAATCTGGAGAGACAGCAGACAAAACCACTCCATCCTTAAGGACACCAGCAGGTTCAGAATTCCCAGGAGAGTCAGGCTCAAAACTCCTAGAAAGAGCATCTGCTTTCACATTCCTAGAACCCGGTAAGTACGAGACCACAAAATTAAACCGGGAAAAGAACAACGACCAACGTGCCTGTCTAGGATTCATGCGCCTGGCAGACTCCAAATAAATTAAATTCTTGTGATCAGTCAAAACTACCACCTGATGTCTGGCACCCTCAAGCCAATGACGCCACTCCTCAAATGCCCACTTCATGGCCAAAAGCTCCCGATTACCAACATCATAGTTTCGCTCGGCGGCCGAAAATTTTCGCGAAAAGAACGCACAAGATCTCATCACTGAGCAGTCGGAACTTTTCTGCGACAAAACCGCCCCCGCTCCGATCTCGGAAGCATCGACCTCAACCTGAAAGGGAAGAGAAACATCAGGCTGGCGCAACACAGGGGCAGACAAAAAGCGGCGCTTAAGCTCCCGAAAGGCCTCCACGGCAGCAGGGGACCAATTGGCAACATCAGCACCCTTTTTAGTCAAATCCGTCAGAGGTTTAGCAACGCCAGAAAAACCAGCTATAAATCGACGATAAAAATTAGCAAAGCCCAAGAATTTCTGGAGACTCTTCAGAGAAGTAGGCTGCGTCCAGTCGTAAATAGCCCGAACCTTGGCAGGGTCCATCTCAATAGAAGAAGGGGAAAAAATATACCCCAAAAATGAAATTTTTTGAACCCCAAAAACACACTTTGAACCCTTTACACACAAAGAATTCTCCCGCAAAACCTGAAAAACCCTCCTGACCTGCTGAACATGAGACTCCCAGTCATCAGAAAAAATCAAAATATCATCCAAGTACACAATCATAAATTTATCCAAATATTCCCGGAAAATATCATGCATTAAGGACTGAAAGACAGAAGGTGCATTTGAAAGGCCGAAAGGCATTACCAAATACTCAAAATGGCCCTCAGGCGTATTAAATGCGGTCTTCCACTCATCCCCCTGCTTAATTCGCACCAAATAATACGCCCCACGAAGATCAATCTTAGAGAACCACTTAGCCCCCCTTATGCGAGCAAACAAATCAGTCAGCAAAGGCAACGGATACTGATATTTGACTGTAATTTTATTCAGGAGACGATAATCAATACAAGGCCTCAGAGAGCCATCCTTTTTAGAGACAAAGAAAAAACCGGCTCCTAAAGGTGATGAAGAAGGATGAATATGTCCCTTTTCCAGGGACTCCTTAATATACTCGCGCATAGCAGCATGTTCAGGTACAGATAGGTTAAACAAACGACCCTTTGGAAATTTACTGCCAGGAATCAGATCTATGGCGCAATCACAATCCCTGTGAGGAGGGAGTGAACCAATCTTAGGCTCTTCAAAAATATCACGATAATCAGACAAAAATGCCGGAATCTCAGATGGAATAGATGACGAAATGGACACCACAGGAGTGTCCCCATGAGCCCCCCGACATCCCCAGCTTAACACAGACATAGCCTTCCAGTCAAGGACTGGGTTATGAGACTGTAACCATGGTAATCCAAGCACCAAAACATCATGTAAATTGTACAACACAAGGAAGCGAATCACCTCCTGATGGTCTGGAGTCATACGCATAGTCACTTGCGTCCAGAACTGTGGTTTATTACAAGCCAAAGGTGTAGAATCAATATTCTTCAGAGGTATAGGGACTTCCAGAGGCTCTAAATCAAACCCACAGTGCCTGGCAAAGGACCAGTCCATAAGACTCAGAGCGGCGCCCGAGTCCACATAGGCATCCACGGTAATAACTGATAATGAACAAATCAAGGTTACAGACAAAATAAATTTGGACTGTAAAGTGCCAATTGAAATGGACTTGTCAACCTTCCTAGTACGCTTAGAGCATGCCGATATAACATGAGCAGAATCACCACAATAGAAGCATAACCCATTTTTACGCCTATAATTCTGCCGCTCGCTTCTGGACATAACTCTGTCACATTGCATTTTCTCTGGCGTCTCTTCAGAAGATACCGCCAAATGGTGCACGGGTTTGCGCTCCCGCAAACGCCGATCAATCTGAATTGCCATTGTCATGGACTCATTCAGACCTGTAGGCGCAGGGAACCCGACCATAACATCTTTAACGGCATCAGAAAGGCCCTCTCTGAAATTTGCCGCTAAGGCGCACTCATTCCACTGAGTAAGCACAGACCACCTACGAAATTCTTGGCAGTATATCTCCGCTTCATCTTGCCCTTGAGATAGGGCTATCAAAGCTTTTTCAGCTTGAATCTCCAAATTAGGTTCCTCATAAAGCAACCCTAAAGCCAGGAAAAACGCATCCACATTGAGCAACGCAGGATCCCCTGGTGCCAATGAAAATGCCCAATTTTGAGGGTCACCTCGCAGCAAAGAGATTACAATCTTAACCTGCTGGACAGGATCTCCTGAGGAGTGAGGTCTGAGAGAAAGGAATAATTTACAATTATATTTGAAATTCAAAAACCGAGATCTATCTCCGGAAAACACCTCTGGTGTAGGGATTTTAGGTTCAGAAATAGGAGCATGTATAACAAAATCTTGTAAATTTTGAACCTTCGTAGCAAGATTATTTAAACCTGCAGCCAAACTCTGGACATCCATGTTAAACAGCTAAGGTCAGAGCCATTCAAGGGTTAAGAGGAGGTAAGAAGCAGCTAGACAGCAATTAAGGGCTAGGCAGCCAAACTCTGAGGGAAAGAAAAAAAAAAAATTTCCCTTCAACACTTATTTTTCTCCTGCTTCAGCCCAAACAATTAACACTTTGTAGGCCGGTCATACTGTCATGGTTCCCAATGGCAAGGGAACGTAAAAAACACATAAGTAACGAACGAGCTCTTGGGTGATGGAAACTCGAGTTGACCGTGAGCTAAATCTACCACACAACTAACAGTAGCCAGGGAGCATACCTACGGCTTCCTATATGCCACGCGCCAGCCGGAGGACTAACTACGCCTGGTAGAGGAAGAAACAGACCTGGCTTACCTCTAGGGAAATACCCCAAAAGATGATAGCAGCCCCCCACATGTAATAACGGTGAATTAAGAGGAAAAGACATACACAGTATGAAAGTAGATTTAGCAAAGAGAGGTCCACTTACTAGATAGCAGAAGGATACAAAAGAGGACTTCACGGTCAACTGAAAACCCTTTCAAAAACCATCCTGAAATTACTTTAAGACTCCTGTGTCAACTCATGACACAGGAGTGGCAATTTCAGCCCGCAAGAGCTTCCAGCTACAGAGAATTATAAAAACTGCAAACTGGACAAAAGGTACAAAACAAAAGGACAAAGTCCACTTAGCTGATCAGCAGACTAGTAGCAGGAACATGCAACCGATGGCTCTGGTTACAATGATGACCGGCAAGGAAATGACTGGAGAGCAAGGCTAAATAGGAAACTCCCAAACACTGATGGAAGCAGGTGAACAGAAGAAGCAAAGTGCAAACAAGTCACAAGTACCACCAGCAACCACCAGGGGAGCCCAAAAAGCGGATACACAACATGATCCCCAGCTGTGTAGCCGGCAATGTGTCCTGCGACCGCCACGCTGACACAACAACTGAAATGTAAGGGAATCTGTCCCCCCCCCCAAGGCGTTTGTTACTGAAAGAGCCACCTTGTGCAGCAGTAATGCTGCACAAGGAAAAGGTAGCTATTTTTGTTTAGCTCCTTGCACACGCAGAACTTAACACTTATAAAATGTGTCCACTGATACCGTAAAACCGTCCCGGAGGTGGGACTTTCCTTCGTAATATGACGCAGCACAGCCGTCATTCAAACCCCCTTGGCGCCGTGCCCCGGCTCCTCAGCGTTGTTTGATTCCGTCCCGGAGCCTGCGCTGTTATGTTATCCCGTTGCCAGGCACACTTAGCGCTGCCCGTCTTCTGACATCATTTGGTGTCAGGATGGCTGCGCCTGTGCGGCCGCGCTGGCCGAGAGCCCGCCTCGCAGTGTCTTCTGATTTAATCCCACTGGGGGCCTGAGATCCATGGACATGCGCAGTGCATATCTGAACCTCCACCTCTCACTCATCTCCCTACGGCTTCTTCAGACTGTGCGGTGTCAGCTGGTCCCTAATAGCATGCCACGGCCGTGACACCGCACAGTCTTAAGAAGCCGTAGGGAGGGGAGTGAGAGGCGAGGATATGCACTGCGCATGGCCATGGATCCCAGGCCCGCGGTGGGATTACATTAGACGACACTGCGAGGCGGGCTCTCGGCCAGCGCGGCCGCACAGGCGCAGCCAGACTGACACCAAATAATGTCAGAAGATGGGCAGCGCTAAGTGTGCCTGGCCAGGGGATAACATAACAGCGCAGGCTCCGGGACGGAATCAAACAATGCTGAGGAGCCATGGCACGGCGCCGGGGGGGTAAGAATGACGGCTGTGCTGCATCATATTATGAAGGAAAGTCCCACCTCCGGGACGGTCTCACGGTTTCAGGGGACACATTTTATAAGTGTTTAGTTCTGTGTTTGCAAGGAGCATAATGAAAAGAGCCACGTTTTCCTTTTGCATCTTTTGTGCTGCACAAGCTGGCTCTTTCAGCTACAAACGCCTTGGGGGGGGTTAAAGGTTCCCTTTCGACTTTCTCCAATCAGGCTTCGGCCTACATTGTGTTCCTCTGCTTTTCCACCTGTCCCTGGGCTCCAACACCGCTAGTTGCCGTCCAGAAGTGCTGTCCGTCCGCACAGTCCCAACAGTCGCTCCTCTGTTATTGGGGTTCAGTAACATCAGCTGTTCCCCTGCTGTGTGTGTGGCAATCCCTCCTACCTCCTCCTACCTCCTCCTCCTCCTCCACCTGTACCTGGGCTCCAACACCGCTAGTTGCCATCCAGAAGTGCTGTCCGCACAGTCCCAACAGTCGCTCCTCTGTTATTGGGGTTCAGTAACGTCAGCTGTTCCCCTGCTGTGTGTGTGGCAATCCCTCCTACCTCCTCCTACCTCCTCCTCCTCCTCCACCTGTCCCTGGGCTCCAACACCGCTAGTTGCCATCCAGAAGTGCTGTCCGCACAGTCCCAACAGTCCCTCCTCTGTTATTGGGGTTCAGTAACATCAGCTGTTCCCCTGCTGTGTGTGTGGCAATCCCTCCTACCTCCTCCTACCTCCTCCTCCTCCTCCACCTGTACCTGGGCTCCAACACCGCTAGTTGCCATCCAGAAGTGCTGTCCGCACAGTCCCAACAGTCCCTCCTCTGTTATTGGGGTTCAGTAACGTCAGCTGTTCCCCTGCTGTGTGTGTGGCAATCCCTCCTATCTCCTCCACCTCTTCCTCCTCCACCTGTCCCTGGGCTCCAACACCGCTAGTTGCCGTCCAGAAGTGCTGTCCGCACAGTCCCAACAGTCCCTCCTCTGTTATTGGGGTTCAGTAACGTCAGCTGTTCCCCTGCTGTGTGTGTGGCAATCCCTCCTACCTCCTCCACCTCCTCCTCCTCCACCTGTCCCTGGGCTCCAACACCGCTATTTGCCGTCCAGAAGTGCTGTCCGCACAGTCCCAACAGTCCCTCCTCTGTTATTGGGGTTCAGTAACGTCAGCTGTTCCCCTGCTGTGTGTGTGGCAATCCCTCCTATCTCCTCCACCTCCTCCTCCTCCACCTGTCCCTGGGCTCCAACACCGCTAGTTGCCGTCCAGAAGTGCTGTCCGCACAGTCCCAACAGTCCCTCCTCTGTTATTGGGGTTCAGTAACGTCAGCTGTTCCCCTGCTGTGTGTGTGGCAATCCCTCCTACCTCCTCCACCTCCTCCACCTGTCCCTGGGCTCCAACACCGCTAGTTGCCGTCCAGAAGTGCTGTCCGCACAGTCCCAACAGTCCCTCCTCTGTTATTGGGGTTCAGTAACGTCAGCTGTTCCCCTGCTGTGTGTGTGGCAATCCCTCCTACCTCCTCCACCTCCTCCTCCTCCACCTGTCCCTGGGCTCCAACACCGCTAGTTGCTGTCCAGAAGTGCTGTCCGCACAGTCCCAACAGTCCCTCCTCTGTTATTGGGGTTCAGTAACGTCAGCTGTTCCCCTGCTGTGTGTGTGGCAATCCCTCCTACCTCCTCCACCTCCTCCTCCTCCACCTGTCCCTGGGCTCCAACACCGCTAGTTGCCGTCCAGAAGTGCTGTCCGCACAGTCCCAACAGTCACTCCTCTGTTATTGGGGTTCAGTAACGTCAGCTGTTCCCCTGCTGTGTGTGTGGCAATCCCTCCTACCTCCTCCTACCTCCTCCTCCTCCTCCACCTGTCCCTGGGCTCCAACACCGCTATTTTCCGTCCAGAAGTGCTGTCCGCACAGTCCCAACAGTCCCTCCTCTGTTATTGGGGTTCAGTAACGTCAGCTGTTCCCCTGCTGTGTGTGTGGCAATCCCTCCTATCTCCTCCACCTCCTCCTCCTCCACCTGTCCCTGGGCTCCAACACCGCTAGTTGCCGTCCAGAAGTGCTGTCCGCACAGTCCCAACAGTCCCTCCTCTGTTATTGGGGTTCAGTAACGTCAGCTGTTCCCCTGCTGTGTGTGTGGCAATCCCTCCTACCTCCTCCACCTCTTCCTCCTCCACCTGTTCCTGGGCTCCAACACCGCTAGTTGCCGTCCAGAAGTGCTGTCCGCACAGAGCCAAACACCTCGCCAATGTGTTAGTGGGGTTCAGCACCGCCAGCTGTTCCCCTGCTGTGTATACGGCAACGTGTACTGCGACCGCCACGCAGGCACAACAAGTTAAATTTAAGGGAACCTGTCCCCCCCCCCAGGCGTTTGTTACTGAAGGAGCCACCTTGTGCAGCAGTAATGATGCAAAGGGAAAAAGTGCCTCTTTTCGTGGTGCTCCTTGCACATGCTGAACCTAACACTTATGAAAAGTGTCCCCTCCTACCGTGATACCGTCCGGTTGGTGTAACTGTCCTTTGTGATGTGACGCAGCACAGCCGTCATTCTTACCCCCTTGGCGCCGTGCGCCGCCTCCTCAGCGTTGTTTGAATCAGTCCCGGAGCCTGTGCTGTTAGGTTAGCCCTTGGCCATGCACACATTTTGCGCTGCCCGTCTTCTGACATCATTTGGTGTCAGGCTGGCTGCGCCTGTGCGGCCGCGCTGGCCGAGAGCCCGCCTCGTACTGTCTTCTGATTTAATCCCACTGGGGGCCTGAGATCCATGGACATGCGCAGTGCATATCTGAACCTCCACCTCTCACTCATCTCCCTACGGCTTTTTCAGACTGTGCGGTGTCAGCTGGTCCCTAATAGCATGCCACGGCCGTGACACCGCACAGTGTGAAGAAGCCGTAGGGAGGGGAGTGAGAGGTGAGGATATGCACTGCGCATGGCCACGGATCCCAGGCCCGCGGTGGGATTACATTAGACGACACTGCGATGCGGGCTCTCGGCCAGCACGGCCGCACAGGCGCAGCCAGCCTGACACCAAATGATGTCAGAAGACGGGCAGCACAAAATGTGTGCATGGCCAAGGGCTAACCTAACAGCGCAGGCTCCGGGACTGATTCAAACAACGCTGAGGAGGCGGCGCACGGCGCCAAGGGGGTAAGAATGACGGCTGTGCTGCGTCACATCACAAAGGACAGTTACACCAACCGGACGGTATCACGGTAGGAGGGGACACTTTTCATAAGTGTTAGGTTCAGCATGTGCAAGGACCATAATTAAAAGAGCTAAGTTTACCTTTTCCAGCATTAGTGCTGTACACGATGGCTCTTTCAGCTACAAACGCTTGGGGGGGGGGGTTAAAGTTTCCCTTTCAACTTGCTCCAGTGCAGGCTTCGGCCTACACTGTAATCCCTCTCCTCCTCCTGCTGACCCTGGGCTCTAACACCGCCAGTTGGGGCCCAGATGTGCTGGCTGCACAGAGCCAAACACCAGCCAATGTGTCAGTGGGGTTCAGCACCGCTAGCTGTTCCCCTGCTGTGTAGCCGGCAACGTGTCCTGCAAAAGCCTCGCAGGCGCAAGAACTGAAATTGAAGGAAACCTGTCCCCCCTCCCCCAGGCGTTTGTATGTTTTACAGCCACCTTGTACGACAGTAATGCTGCATGTGTGCAAGGTGGCTCCGAAACTTATTCTCCTTGCCCAGGTTGAACTGAACACGTCTAAAATGAGTCCTCTGCGACCATTAAAACGTCCCTCAGGTGTGATTTTCCTTTGTATTGACACGCAACAAGCTCCTTGGTAGCGCTGCCCGTCTTCTGTCATCATTGTTTGGCTGCCTGCGCCTCTGCGGCTGGCCTGACCCACACAACGCCCCTCGGTGTCTTATTTATTTTGACTGCGAGGGTGTGATTGATGGGCATGAGCAGTGCATATGTTCGCCTGTCACTCGTCTCCTTCCGCCTTCTTCAGAGTGTGCGGCTTCATGGCCGTGGCATGCGATAAGGGATCAGCTGACGCCGCATAGTCTGAAGCGGGTGTAAGAACCCAAGTGAGAGGCGAACATATGTACTGCGCCAGGCCATGAATCCCATCCCCGCAGTGTTTTAACAATGTTAAGACACTGCGGGGCTTAGATTCATGGTCATCGCAAACCGCAACGGCCGACATTACATGATGTCAGAGGATGGGCAGCGCTAACAGCGCAAGGCCAAGGGATAACACAAAAGCGCAGACTCCTGTGCAACAAATAACGATGCTCAGGAGGCCGCGCAAAGCACCAAGGTGGCATTTTTGCCAGCTGTACTGCGTCTCTTTACGAAGGGAACTCACGCCTCAAAATCAGTTTGACTGTGTAAGGGCCCAAATGTTATACGTGTTCCTTTCAGCGTGTGCAAGCAGAAAAATTAAAAGAGCAACCTTTGACTTGTGCAGCACTACTGCTGCATAAGCTGTGGCTCTTCTACTTTGTAACCCCTGAGGGGGGGTTAAAGGTTACCTTTGAAATTGGTTCAATTAGGCTTCGGCCTACACTCTGCTCCCCCTGCAGAGCCCGGGCTCCAACACCGCCAGTTGGGGCCTGGTACTGCTAGCTGCACAGAGAAAAACACCAGCCAATGTGTCAGTGGGGTTCAGCACCGCCAGCTGTTCCCCTGCTGTGCAGCCGGCAACGTGTCCTGCAACTGCCACGCAGACACAACAGACCCAAAGCTGCCGCCAGTGCAGGCTTCGGCCTACACTCTGCTCCCTCTCCTCCTCCTGCTGACCCTGGGCTCTAACACCGCCAGTTGGGGCCCGGTACTGCTAGCTGCACAGAGAAAAACACCAGCCAATGTGTCAGTGGGGTTCAGCACCGCCAGCTGTTCCCCTGCTGTGCAGCCGGCAACGTGTCCTGCAACTGCCACGCAGACACAACAGACCCAAAGCTGCCGCCAGTGCAGGCTTCAGCCTACACTCTGCTCCCTCTCCTCCTCCTGCTGACCCTGGGCTCTAACACCGCCAGTTGGGGCCCGGTACTGCTAGCTGCACAGAGAAAAACACCAGCCAATGTGTCAGTGGGGTTCAGCACCGCCAGCTGTTCCCCTGCTGTGCAGCCGGCATCGTGTCCTGCAAAAGCCACGCAGACACAAGAACTGAAATTGAAGGGAACCTGTCCCCCCTCCCCCAGGCGTTTGTATGTTTTACAGCCACCTTGTACAGCGGTAATGCTGCATGTGTGCAAGGTGGCTCATAAACGTATTCTCCTCGCACATGTGGAACTGAAAACACGTCTAAAATGTGTCCTCTGTGTGACCATTTAACCGTCCCGGAGGTGTGACTTTCCTTTGTAATGACACGCTGCAACCCCCTTGGTAGCGCTGCCCGTCTTCTGGCATCATTGTTTGGCTGCCTGCGCCTCTGCGGCCGCCCTGACCCACACAACGCCCCTCGGTGTCTTATTTATTGGGACTGCGAGGGTGTGATTGATGGGCATGAGCAGTGCATCAGTTCGCCTGTCCCTCATCTCCTTCCGCCTTCTTCAGACTGTGCGGCTTCATGGCCGTGGCATGCGATAAGGGATCAGCTGACGCCGCACAGTCTGAAGTGGGTGTAAGGACCCGAGTGTGAGAGGCGAACATATGTGCTGCGCCAGGCCATGAATCCCAGCCCCGCAGTGTTTTAACAATGTTAAGACACTGCGGGGCTGGGATTCATGGTCATCGCGAACCGCACCGGCCGACGTTAAATGATGTCAGAAGATGGGCAACGCTAACAGCGCTAGGCCAGGGGATAACACGACAGCGCAGACTCCTGTACAGCAAATAACAACGCTCAGGAGGCTGCACCCAGCACCAAGGTGGGATTCTTGACATCTGTGCTGCGTCTCATTACGAAGGGAACTCGCGCCTCCAACACAGTTTGACTGTATAAAGGGCTAAATGTTATACGTGTTTCATTCAGCGTGTGCAAGGAGAAAAATTAAAAGAGCAATCTTTGACTTGTGCAGCACTACTGCTGCATAAGCTGTGGCTCTTCTACTTTGTAACCCCTGAGGGGGGGTTAAAGGTTACCTTTGAAATTGGTTCAATTAGGCTTCGGCCTACACTCTGCTCCCCCTGCAGAGCCCGGGCTCCAACACCGCCAGTTGGGGCCCGGTACTGCTAGCTGCACAGAGAAAAACACCAGCCAATGTGTCAGTGGGGTTCAGCACCGCCAGCTGTTCCCCTGCTTTGCAGCCGGCAACGTGTCCTGCAACTGCCACGCAGACACAATAGACCCAAAGCTGCCGCCAGTGCAGGCTTCGGCCTACACTCTGCTCCCTCTCCTCCTCCTGCTGACCCTGGGCTCTAACACCGCCAGTTTGGGCCCGGTACTGCTAGCTGCACAGAGAAAAACACCAGCCAATGTGTCAGTGGGGTTCAGCACCGCCAGCTGTTCCCCTGCTGTGCAGCCAGCAACGTGTCCTGCAACTGCCACGCAGACACAACAGACCCAAAGCTGCCGCCAGTGCAGGCTTCGGCCTACACTCTGCTCCCTCTCCTCCTCCTGCTGACCCTTTGCTCCAACACTGCTATTTGGGGCTCTAGGAAGACAAGCTTGAATAGGTCCCCATCCTGGTTCCAGCACCGTCAGCTGGTTCCGGGCAGAGCCTTTGGCTTAGGTGCCTCCCTCTGGGTATCCGAGTTCCACCAACGTCAGGTGGTCCTTTGTAGTGCTTTCAGGCACGGGTACCTCCTGCTTAGTAACTGGGTTCCAGTAACGTCAGCTGGTCCTCGGTCGTTCCATTGGCTCTTGGACCTTCGGCTACCCATCCGGGTTCCAGTACCGTCAGCTGGTTCTCGGCAGTGTCTTTTGCTCTTGTACCTTCTGCTCCCCATCCTGGTTCCAGTACCGTCAGCTGGTTCCGGGCAGAGCCTTTGGCTTAGGTGCCTCCCTCTGGGTATCCAAGTTCCACCAACGTCAGGTGGTCCTTGGTAGTGCTTTCAGGCACGGGTACCTCCTGCTTAGTAACCGGGTTCCAGTAACGTCAGCTGGTCCTCGGTAGTTCCATTGGCTCTTGGACCTTCGGCTACCCATCCGGGTTCCAGCACCGTCAGCTGGTTCTCGGCAGTGTCTTTTGCTCTTGTACCTTCTGCTCCCCATCCTGGTTCCAGTACCGTCAGCTGGTTCCGGGCAGAGCCTTTGGCTTAGGTGCCTCCCTCTGGGTATCCGAGTTCCACCAACGTCAGGTGGTCCTTGGTAGTGCTTTCAGGCACGGGTACCTCCTGCTTAGTAACCGGGTTCCAGTAACGTCAGCTGGTCCTCGGTAGTTCCATTGGCTCTTGGACCTTCGGGTAGCCATCCGAGTTCCAGTTCCATCAGCTGGTTCTCGGCATTTTCTCAGCCTTCTTGTACCTTCTGCTACATTTCCAAGTTCAAGAGACTAAACACGATGACCCAGAAGACCACCCCTAAGATGACGACGACACCAGAGACGACAACCACCGTGATGACGACGACCCTGGAGACGATGACCCTGAAGACCACCCCGATGACGACGACCCCGGAGACGACGACCCTGAAGACCACCCCGATGACGACAACCCCGGAGACGACGACCCTGGAGACGACGACGACCTGGAAGACCGAGAAGCAGAAGAACAAGAGGCTGCAGAACAAAGAGCAGAAGAACATTAAGCATAAGACTAAATATTAGAGCAAAATATATTATCTAAATTATAAGCAGAAGAAGACTAAGCAGTGTATGGGGGTGAGTCCGTTCCTCCTCGTGGTGCCCCTGGATAAAGCCTGATGCTGCAGGCCAAACTGAACGCGGACAAATGTAACTGTTTTGTGACAGGCAGAACGGAAGGTGTAATCTTCAAACTTTTATAGATAACAACTACGGGAATGCCTGTCACAAATAAGAATATGATGAAGAAGTAGAATATGATGAAGATAATAGTAAAATAAAAAGAATATGAACAATGTAACCAAAAAAATAATAGGTAGAAGATGAAGAAGAAGATGAATAAGGTGAAGAAGTTGATGTCAAAGAAGCTGATGATGAGGATAATGAAGAAAAAAGTGTGGGAGAAGTAAAAAAGAAGGTGAAGGGCGTGGAAGTAGTGAAACATCAATATCTGACAAAATAAAAAAAAATTAACATAGTCAAAATCTTTCTAACGCCGAACGTCATAAAAAACAAAACAAAATCCTGCTATTCTATTAGATTGGGCTAAACCTCTGTGCCTTTAATGTCTCCGCCACGTCCCCCAATACATCCTACATTATTCTTAGTTGTTTTCCTTCATGTAGAATTAACCTACAAGGAAAGAAAGGGTTTATTTTAATTCCGATATTTTCGTCCCATTGACTTGCATTGGGATCGGGTATCGGTATCGGATTAGATCCGATACTTTGACGGTATCGGCCGATACTTTCCGATACCGATACTTTCCGATATCGGAAGGTATCGCTCAACACTAATTACAGGATGATTTATGTAAACTAGAAGCTTGGGGTGACAAACGGCAAATGAGCTTTAATGGGGATAAATGTAAGGTCATGCACTTGGGTATAAGTAATAAGATGTATAACTATGTGCTTAATTCTAAAACTCTGGACAAAACCGTCAATGAAAAAGACCTGGGTGTACGGGTGGATGACAAACTCACATTTAGTGGCCAGTGTCAGGCAGCTGCTACAAAGGCAAATAAAATAATGGGATGCATTAAAAGAGGCATAGATGCTCATGATGAGAACATAATTTTACCTCCATAGAAGTCACTAGTTCGACCACACTTAGAATACTGTGTACAGTTCTGGTCTCCGGTGTATAAGAAAGACATAGCTGAACTAGAGCGGGTGCAGAGAAGAGCGACCAAGGTTATTAGAGGACTGGGGGGTCTGCAATACCAAGATAGGTTATTACACTTGGGGCTATTTAGTTTGGAAAAACAAAGGCTAAGGGGTGATCTTATTTTAATGTATAAATATATGAAGGGAAAGTACAAAGACCTTTCTGATGATCTTTTTAATCATAGACCTGAGACAGGGACAAGGGGGCATCCTCTACGTCTGGAGGAAAGAAGGTTTAAGCATAATAACAGACGCAGATTCTTTACTGTAAGAGCAGTGAGACTATGGAACTCTCTGCCGTATGATGTTGTAATGAGTGATTCTTTACTTAAATTTAAGAGGGGACTGGATGCCTTTCTTGAAAAGTACAATGTTACAGGTTATATGTACTAGATTCCTTGATAGGGTGTTGATCCAGGGAACTAGTCTGATTGCCGTATGTGGAGTCGGGAAGGAATTTGTTTTCCCCAATGTGGAGCTTACTCTTTGCCACATGGTGTTTTTCTGCCTTCCTCTGGATCAACATGTTAGGGCATGTTATTTTAGGCTATAGGTTGAACTAGATGGACTTAAAGTCTTCCTTCAACCTTAACAACTATGTTAGATAGATATGGGGTGGGTAGATAGATAGACGGATAGATAGATAGATAGATAGATAGATAGATAGATAGATAGATAGATAAGAGCTAGAAGATAAATAGATAAATAGATAGATAGATAGATAGATAGATAGATAGATAGATAGATAGATAGATAGATAGATAATAGATAGATATATATGGGATAAAAAAATAGACAGATAGATATATATGGGATAGATAGATAGATAGATAGATATGGGATATTAAGATAGATAGATAGATAGATAGATAGATAGATAGATAGATAGATAGATAGATAGATAAGGGATAGCTAGATAGATATGTAGCTCCTGCTAGGGCTGTGGGGCACTCAGTACCGGGTCTGACACAGTTCTTAAAGGGGAAGGTCATGGCAGCAGTGACCTGGTCCATGGCCCTGGGCATACAATAAAAGACTCTGTGAACAAAAGGGGAAAATAAAAGTTTATAGAGGAAAAGGGGAAATGTTTGTGACGCCACCTGTGGTATTCGGAAATGAGATGGTGGCTGATGCTGCAATTCAGATCCTCTGGGACAGATGTGATGCAGCAGAGTTGATGCAGCTCCCCATGGGTAGAGCTAACCCCAGGGCAGATGTAGTGTTAAATGATAAGATGACGGTGGTGGTTATGCCGGGCAGTTGACGCAGCAATTACACAGCAAGGTGCAGTTTCCACTTTTACTTACAGTTTCCAGTCCACAAACACCAGCCGGATGCTGTGTTCCCCGGGTCAGTGGTCTAGCAACTTCCCAGGTAAATTGGGGTGCACCTTTCCAGGGCTCCATTCTTATGCCTTTCTCTGGCTGTCTCACTACACTGGCTTCCACTTCTCCTGCCCAGCATCTCACCCACAGTTTCTTAAGCCAGCAGCCACGAACCTGGTCGGGCGACATCCTCTGAGTCCCCTGGATTCTATCTGGCTGCCTTTTTGGCAAGTTAGGGGCGGATGTGGCTATGACTCCTACAGACCTTACAGCCTCCGGTTTGTTAGCTGAACTTGAAGCTTTTCACTAAGTTGGGGCCGGTCCCCTGACTGTGGCCTGGTCCCTCCACCTGGCACTGGTCAGTGTGGATGCGGGTCTTACGGGTGGCTTCTGCACTTCCCGTGCCCCTAGGACCCCTTCTGTCCTCCTGGGAGCTTCTCTCTGTCTCTCCCTCACACTTCTCTCTTCAGGCTGTCAGGAGCTGCAGACCCTCACGACTGCTCAGCTCCACTTCTTCTCATAGACTCCTCTCTGCACTGTTCTTCCCGCCGTCTAAGCTCCTCCCCCTTTTTTCTACCTACCCACTCCCACCACCCATTCCTATCCAGTCTGAGATGAGGTCTTCCTCCCTAAGGGTACACCCACGTGCCCCAAATGAACTGGTGTGTGTTGGATGTGAGTGTTGGAATCCTGGGTAGTGCCCCTTCCTTACCTGAGAGTGGGATACCACACCTCTGGATGAGGTGCAGTACCTGTGTGGCGACTGGACTCCAGGAGTGCCATAGATAGATAGATAGATAGATAGATAGATAGATAGATAGATAGATAGATGGATAGATGGATGGATGTAGTGTAGTAATTCAAATTCACCATTTGAGATACAAATGTTCTTTTTCTTTATATAAGTTGAGAGAGGCATTTGGAGGCACAGTAAGGAAGACCCCTTTCACCTAAGCTCTATTAGTTACAAGTCATTTACATTGTATGTGTGGCCTCCTAGTTTAGTTAAACTACAATACTTCAATGCTTAGACAATGTACATCAGCAGTACACCATTACAATGTCTATGGCGAGTAGAATTTCAATGTGCGTACAAGTGTTAATGCAAACATTTCATGTAATTTAGGTCAAGTGAACACAGCACGTATTTTTATTATTATTATATTATTATACTATACTAAATAAAAGCACAGGGTAACCATATAGGGATTTTGAAGTTATTAACTCATTGCATTTTTCCAATGTTCCTTTGCAGAAATATACAGAATTACAATTTCTGTTACTGTTATTAAACAGATTTTCCCAGGATGGACATTCATTCACATGTCTGGAATCCTCATCAATTGGGCTTGTGCAGAAGACCGCAGTTTTGGACTGAGGGCGATCTGTCAAAACATCAGATTGAGCTTGGTCCAATGTTATTGAACGAGGCAGTGCAGCTTAAAAAAAAAATAGTAGCATGCACAATTTTCCTCAGATGCCACTCGCCCATTCACGTCATGGGTCCTTGGAAAACATCAGACTGTACTCGAACAACGTTTTTCACGGAGAGATGGAATGGAGAAGATGGAGAATTTTTTTTTATAATTCTCCACAAGTGTGATTAACATAATCAAATCGCTTTTCTCCAATGGAGAAGATGCAGCCCTCTGCACCTTCTCTTACAAGAGTCTTGAGCTCCCAATTCTTCTTCACAGCTTTCTAAGCCTGTCCTATAGCCTGGTTTTCAGTAATCACACTTTACTCTCTGGCAAGAACTGGTAGACAGTACAGTCGTTGATTCCAGTTTCATCTTCCTGCCATACACTGTTCCTACAGATCAGGGGTGGTCATGAGTATATAGGGCTGCGAATGTAGTAGAACAAATGCATGCTCTTTCCATGATCAGGCAAAGAGCTTCTCCTGTGCTCTACCTGACCAGAAAGGAAGTGTTTAAGTGAGCCGCTCATCAATTATTTTCTTTCTAACAGAGGATTTTACAGCCATAAGGGCTGTCCCACACGTCCAGATAATTCCGGTACCGGAAAAAATCGGTACCGGAGTTATCCGTGTCCGTGTGCCCGTGAGCTCACGTAGGCCATACGTGCGGCACATGTGTGCTGCCCGTGTGCCGAGTGGGTACCACACGGAGCGTGTGGTACCCACGCGTGTGGTACACTGCATCATGCTGAAGCCGCGATTCATATCTTCTGTGCAGCAGCATTTGCTGCATAGAAGATATGAATAATAGTGTTTAAAAGAAAGATCTATGTGTCCGCCGCCCCCCCACCACCTGTGCGCCCCCCCGCTGTTCTGAAAATACTCACCCGCTTCCCTCGTTGGCTGTAGATGCTTCCTGGTCTGACCGTGCCTTCTATTGTATGCGGTCACGTGGGGCCGCTCATTTACAGTCATGAATAGGCGGCTCCACCCCTATGGGAGGTGGAGCCACCTATTCATGACTCTAATCGGTGGCCCCACGTGACCGCATACAGTAGAAGGGGCGGCCAGCACAGAACACTGCAAGGAAGGCGGGTGAGTATTTTCAGAACAGCGGGGGGGCGCACAGGGGGTGGGAGGGTGGCGGACAGATAGATCTTTCTTTTAAACACTATTATTCATATCTTCTATGCAGCAAACGCTGCTGCAGAGAAGATATGAATGGCGGCTTCAGCACCATGTGGGGGGGACAGCGCTTACTGTAGCGCTGTCTCCTGCACGCCACACGGACTGCACATGGAGAAGGTCCGTGTGTGGTCCGTGTTTTACACGGACCCATTGACTTTAATGGGTCCGTGTAATACGTGCGCTCCCACGAACACTGACATGTCTCCATGTTTGGCACACGTAGACACGGTCCGCAAAAAATCAATGACATCTGCACAGATGCATTGATTTTAATGGGTCTACGTGTGTCAGTGTCTCCGGTACGTGAGGAAACTCTCACCTCACGTACCGGAGCCACTGACGTGTGAAACCGGCCTAAAATATTAGATCCTTTTTAGCCTACTAAACTACTACTACATAAACTACTTATGCCATAAGCAAAATATATTTATTTCTATAGTTTAAAACATTTATTTTGTCAACAATACTACCTCCCACTATGTCCCAAATGATTACTGCTAACAATGCCGGTTGAATGTGCAGTTTAAATGGACATCTAAGAAGTAAAGTATTTGAACCATTATTGCCCTCTGTTGTACAATATACAAAGTGCAATCAAGCTTCACAATAATATTGTTATATCATGCTATGGAATTATGTGTTAACATTTTTCAGGACATTAGAAGTGGATTTTTAAACATTTGGTCATCTCTATTACTTCTAGCATTTCTAATAAGAAACAATAATCTAAGGTAAAATGCTTATATTTTTCATATACAGTATACTTTTTTGGTATTTCTCACTAGAGCTAAGAACCATATAATGGACAAGAAATTCACCACCAGTCCATATAAATATCATGCAGCCATTGTCCTTATACTACCTTGTGAGCAGTAATAAATTGCCGTTAGAGCCACAGCAAGGTAAGCCACACTGCCACATAGCTATAGTATTACTCTGTTTTAAATGACCCTGTCATACGGCCAGGGCCGTATTTGCCACTAGGCACTTGAGGGCACGTGCCTAGGGTGGGACAATGCGGGGGTGGCACCTGAGCAAGGTTTTTTTTTTTATTTAAGTCGTGAGTCACCTCCTGATCGACCGCCCCCCAGCCCCCTCGGCCACCCTCCTTGAAGATGTAATACTCACCCTGCTCCAGCGATGCCTGGTCTCAGTGTCTGCAGCTCATCCTGAGTGAGCGGTCACGTGGTATCGCTCATTAAGGTCATGAATATGTGCATATACATGACCTTAATGAGCGGCATCACATGATTGCTCAAGCAGGAAGAAGGTGCTGCGACGGGAGTCGGGACAGAACCAGAGGGATGTCGACGCGGCCACGCGGTGTGGGAAAGAAAGGTGAGTATGAGGGATGGGGCGGATGAAGGAGGACGGTAAGTGGCACCATGCAAGATGGGAGCGGGAGAGGGGGGTTGGGGGGTAGGTTGAGAGATGAGCCATGCATACAGGGGGGAATATGAGCCATGCATACAGGGGGGAATATGAGCCATGCATACAGGGGGGAATATGAGCCATGCATACAGGGGGAATATGAGCCATGCATACAGAGGGGGGAATATGAGCTATGCATACAGGGGGGAATATGAGCCATGCATACAGGGGGAATATGAGCCATGCAAACAGGGGGGGATATGAGCCGTGCATACAGGGGGGAATATGAGCCATGCATACAGGGGGGGAAATGGACCATGCATACAGGAGGGGGAATATGAGCCATGCATACAGGAGGGGGAGTATGAGCCATGCATACAGGGGGGAAATATGAGCCATGCATAAAGGAGGAATATGAGCCATGCATACAGAGGGGGGAATATGAGCCATGCATACAGGGGGGAATATGAGCCATGCATATAGGGGGGGAATATGAGCCATGCATACAGGGGGGAATTTGAGCCATGCATACAGAGGGGGATATGAGCCATGCATACAGGGGGGGAATATGGGCCATGCATACGGGGGGGATATGAGCCATGCATACAGGGGGGGATATGAGCCATGCATACAGAGGGGGGAATATGAGCCACGCATACACGGGGAGGAATATGAGCCATGCATACAGGAGGGGGGATATGAGCCATGCATACAGGAGGGGGGTCATTATACAGTATGGAGCATCATGTGTGGCCATTTTACAGTATGGAGCATCATGTGGGATCATTATACAGTATGGAGAACTGTGTGGCTATTATACAGTATTGAGCATCATGTGTGGCTGTTATACAGTATGTAGCATCATGTGTGGCCATTATACAGTATGGAGCATCATGTGTGGCCATTATACGGTATGGAGCATCATGTGGGCCATTATACAGTATGGAGCATCATGTGGGGCCATTATACTGTATGGAGCACTGTGTGGCCATATTTTTTTTTGTTTATAATTATTGTATATGTAACAGCATGATCAGCAGTGCTAAACAGCTGTGGTTGGGACGTGGATATGGGTGTGACTAGTTGTGAATATGAGCCATGCATACAGGGGGAATATGAGCCATGCATACAGAGGGGGGAATATGAGCTATGCATACAGGGGGGAATATGAGCCATGCATACAGGGGGAATATGAGCCATGCAAACAGGGGGGAATATGAGCCGTGCATACAGGGGGGAATATGAGCCATGCATACAGGGGGGGAAATGGACCATGCATACAGGAGGGGGAATATGAGCCATGCATACAGGAGGGGGAATATGAGCCATGCATACAGGGGGGAATATGAGCCATGCATACAGGGGGGGAGTATGAGCCATGCATACAGGGGGGAAATATGAGCCATGCATAAAGGGGGAATATGAGCCATGCATACAGAGGGGGGAATATGAGCCATGGATACAGGGGGGAATATGAGCCATGCATATAGGGGGGAATATGAGCCATGCATACAGGGGGGAATTTGAGCCATGCATACAGAGGGGGATATGAGCCATGCATACAGGGGGGGAATATGGGCCATGCATACGGGGGGGATATGAGCCATGCATACAGGGGGGGATATGAGCCATGCATACAGAGGGGGGAATATGAGCCACGCATACACGGGGAGGAATATGAGCCATGCATACAGGGGGGAATTTGAGCCATGCATACAGAGGGGGATATGAGCCATGCATACAGGGGGGGAATATGGGCCATGCATACGGGGGGGATATGAGCCATGCATACAGGGGGGGATATGAGCCATGCATACAGAGGGGGGAATATGAGCCACGCATACACGGGGAGGAATATGAGCCATGCATACAGGAGGGGGGATATGAGCCATGCATACAGGAGGGGGGTCATTATACAGTATGGAGCATCATGTGTGGCCATTATACGGTATGGAGCATCATGTGGGCCATTATACAGTATGGAGCATCATGTGGGGCCATTATACTGTATGGAGCACTGTGTGGCCATATTTTTTTTTGTTTATAATTATTGTATATGAAACAGCATGATCAGCAGTGCTAAACAGCTGTGGTTGGGACGTGGATATGGGTGTGACTAGTTGTGAAATGGGTGTGGTCAGAGGCGTGGCCTAAAATTTGCCACGGCGCACTACATGCGCCGCAAATTTTATACCTCCTTCCATTCATCAAATGTTGGGGGGTATGATATCGCATTTGCCAGATCACGGCAAGTGCCGCAAATCCCATAGGGAATGAATGAGGCCGAATGCAGTGTTGCTGTAAGTGATCTGTTACGCGGCAGATGCAGAAAAACTGCCCGATCTGCTGCAAAAGGCTACTTTCACATCAGCGATTCTTGCCAAAGTTACTGCCGATAGTGTCATACTCACCAAAGGGGGAGGCAGCACTAAAAGTGCCTAGGGCAGCAGAAACTCTAAATATGGCCCTGCATACGGCCTTCAAGGAGATGCATATTGTAACTCCTTATAGCTAAGATTTCAGAATCATACAATTTAAAGGGAATCTGTCAGGTCAGCCTTGTCCTCCAATCTATCAGCATTCCGCTATTTGTGATTAAAATTCCTCCCTAACTATCCCTGTATAACATAATTCAGTTAAATAAATGCTTTATAAAAGCATTTATAACCTCCGCTTTCCCTATGCTAAATAGGGGTTTGACTAGTTGATGGGCCGTTAGTTTTCCCTGGCTAGTCAGCACTCTTTCCACGCCTCTGTGGGTGTGATAACATAATTTGAACATGAGGCGTCATCGCTAATCATGCAAATCTGCGCAGGCACGCTGTTTATTCTGACAGCTTCACTGCATCTCTGAAGTCAGGTGTACACTTTCTGGCTTCAGAGGCGTGCACTGCTCATGTCTGGAAGTTCAGAAGATGGCTTTTAGTCATGTGCAGTGCGCGCCTCTGAAGCCGGTCAGTTTACACCTGGCTTCAGAAATGCAGTGACGCTGCTGGAATGAGCGGCACGCCTGCGCAGATTTACATGGGTGGCAATGACACAGTTTGGGAAAATTATGTTATCACACCCACAGGAGTGTGATAACATGGAAAGAGGACTGACTAGTCTGGAGCAACTAATACTCCATCGACTAGTCAAAGCCCTCATTAGCATAGGGAAAGTGAAGGTTATAAATTCTTTTCCAAAGCATTTATTTAAGTGAATTAGGTTATACAGAGCTCGTTAGGGAGGGAGTTTAATCACAAATAGCAGAATGCTGATGGATTAGAGTGCACGGGAGACCTAAAAGGTTCCCTTTAATTATTTTTTTAGAATCCAAATTAATCCTAAACTACTAAAATCATAACTTGTTAAAGACATATTTGAAAGGTATTGCAATCTTCTTTAGATGTTTTTGCCTTAACAGAATAGACTTCTATACACGTACAGTATATTCTGATGGACCATGTAGTGAAGTGTGTAAAAACTGTATTTAGTAAAACTACCTTTTGCAGCAGTTACATCCTGGATTGTGTGAATATTTATTTTCTTCACCTTTTTCTTTATATACAGTTTAACCTCAACATTGACAATGTTCATTTTTGTGCTTCCATTTTTGCCTCCCCTTCTTCCAAGAGCAAAAACTTTGTTTTATTTTTCCTTCAACAAAATCATATAAAGCCTTGATTTTTTTGATGGATGAGTTGAAATTTTACATGACAACATTACATTTTACATATAATGCACTAAAAATGAAAAAAATTGAAATGGGATGAAATAGAAAAAAAAATTGAAATGATTGTCAACTACTGGGTCAATCTGGATGTTTGCCCCCATATAAAAATATCTATACTCACCTCCGTTGCCAATGTCATTCCAGCAGTGTCAGTGTCATGATCCAGTCCGGAGTTTGTTTTCTGTTATTCCCTCTCTGGACTAGTCTGCCTCGTTTTTGAGCTGGCTGGGCCTTTTTGAGTCCTCTGCAGTCTGCTGGCCAGCATCAGTGATAGTTCATGCTTCCAGGCTAGAGCAGATGACCCGTATACCCTTGTGATCCTTCTGCCTCTTATATTTGTATAAGACCCATTCCCTATCCCTGACGTAGTGTTCGTCTGGTGGTTTTCCTTACAGTGTATGACTCGGCCTGACCTCTGAACCCTGCCTCTTGCTTTACGTCTCTGATACCTCGTTCCCCAACTGGCTTTGACTTTTGGTTTCTACCCCGACTTCGCCTTACATCTCACGTTTTGGATACCGCTCTCCCGTTTGGCTCTGACTTCTGGCTTGTCTCTGACTTTGTGCATGCTGTGACCTCTAATACCTCTGCTCCTGAGATTTTCTGGCTCTACTCGTCTGACCACTCTTTCGTTACCTGTGACACCTGTGCAGCTGCTCAGTGTTGCTACGCTGTTAGAGTGCAACCTCTCTTCCCTCACCAGCACCCCCTGGTGGAGGTTGCGCTAACTGCACTGCAGCAGCAACACATTATCACTGACCACACATTTAAAAGGGGATTTTGCATTTTTTTCCTCTGGTCATGGATCCGCTTGGTAACTTGGCAGATCAAGTGTCCAGTTTGACACAGTTGATGCTGGATTTTTCAGTGGAACATCGGACACTTGCCACATCTCATATTCACTTAAGAAAAAAGCTGACGGAGACTGTTAAGACCGTGCAGGGAACCACCTCTCATGCTTTTAGTCGACCTGGTGATTCAGTAGATGTTGTTTTGCACTCTCCTGAACTCTCAGTTAGGCTTCCTGACACCTTTTCTGGTGAAAAAGATACATTTTGTACGTTCAGGGAGAATTGTAAATTATTGTTTTCTCTTAGACCTCGATCATCTGGAAATGAGACTCAGTGGGTAGGGAATATTATCTCCTTTCTTAGGGAGGGTCCCCAATCTGCCCCCTACAGCTCCTGAATGGACGTAGGTAGATAGGTTCTTTGAGGCCCTAGGACTTATCTATGACAAACCAGACTGTGTTGACAGAGGACACTATTATGGGTCTGATTCAGGGAAAGCACTCAGCCGAGTGGTACAGCTCTGAGTTCCGTCGATGGTCCACTGAGGCATCCTAGGATGACTCCATGCTGAGATGTCAGTTCATAAGTGGACTGTTGGATTACCAGAAGGATACTCTGGCTCTCCATCCACCTCCCAGCTCATTGGAGGAAGCTATGACTCAGACTATTCATATGGATCAGAGGCTGCAGGAGAGAGGTGTTACACAGCGTGAGGTTCCATTGCTCCCTGCTGGTTTTGTTATTTTGCCTCCATCTGAACCTATGGAGGTGGAGGCCGCCAACTTTGAGGAGAAGGAGAGGAGACCGAGATGTGTAGGAAAGCTGTGTTTTTTCTGCGGAGATCCCAGACATTGCAAAAAGGACTGCTCCTTCTGTTCATGGACTACCATGTTGCTGAGTCTGGGTGATTGTCATGGAAGTCTCCCAGACTCTCAGGTACCTTTTTCTGCATTATCAAAAATGTTGTTGGAAGTGGAACTTTGTTGTGTAAGTGGCTCCATGCCTACTTCTGCCTTCGTGGATTGCAGGTCGTCCTTGAACTTTACTGACTTTGACTTGGTGTCCAAGTGTAAGTTAGGGACAGTTTGGCTGGAAAATCCTATTCATGTTGTTGCCATTGACAAAACGCCACTGGCTAAGAATGTAATCAAATGTGTTTCTGAGGAGTTTCTTCTTAAAGTGAGTTCCCTACACCAGGAACATATTTTATGTTTTGTTATGGACAATCTGCCTGCGGGACTGGTGTTGGGGTTCCCCTGGCTACAATTACATAATCCTGTGATAAACTGGGAATCTCGGGACATTGGTAAATGGGGTCCTAATTGTAGTAAGAATTGCCTCACTACTGTACTTGTGTCTTCCGTCAGTCTGGAGGGTATTCCGGAGTACCTGAAGGACTTTGAGGATGTGTTATCCGAAAAGGAGGCTGAGGTTCTACCACCACACCGCCCATTCAATTGTGCTGTTGATCTTGCTCCCAGGGCCAAAGTGCCCAAAGCCCATTTGTACATTTCCGTCCCTGAGCTGGCCGCTATGAAGGAGTATATCTCTGATAGCCTCCGTAAAAGGGCACATTCAGCCATCTGTCTCTCCTGTGGCTTTGGCTTTTTTGTGAAGAAAAAGGATGGTGGTTTACGCCCATGCCTCGATTTTTGAGAGCTGAATAAAATCACTATAAGAAACACTTATCCCCTCCCACATACCCGATTTGTACATTCAATTGTCGGGGGCCAGGTGGTTCTCTAAGTTGGACCTCAGGGGAGCAAACAATCTCATCTGTATGTGTGAGAGGGATGAGTGGAAAACTGAATTTCTCACCTCTGAGGGTTTGTTTGAAAATTTGGTTATGCCCTTTGGCCTGAATAACGCGCCAGCAGTGTTCCAGAATTTCATGAATCATGTTTTCTCAGATTTTATTGGGCAATTTATGATAGTTTATTTGAATGACATCCTCATATATTCTTCTAACAAACAGAGTGACATGGGCGACCTTTGGGCTGTTCTTCAGAGGCTAAAGGAGAACTCACTATTTACTAAACCAGAGAAGTGTGCATTTTTTACTCAAGAATTGTCCTTTCTTGGGGTCATTTTGTCTGCTAAGTGGTTTCGCATGAACCCTAGGAAGGTACAAGCTATTGTGGATTGGGTGCAACCCAGAGACCACAAGGGTCTTCAGCGTTTTTTGGGTTTCGCTAATCATTATAGAAAATTCAATAAGGGTTTTTCTCAGGTGGTCATCCCCTCATGGATTTAACTCATAAGGGGGCTGATCTTAAGACCAGATAAGCTCCAGCTGTGGTGGCGTTTTCTTCCTTGAAGAACTGTTTCATTACTGCCTCTGTATTAGTTCAACCTGATTTGTCTAAACCATTTATTGTAGAGGAGGACATCTCGGAGGTGGGAGTGGGGGATGTGTTGTCTCAGGGGCCCACCACATAGACTAACTTAAGACCCTGTACCTTTTCAAAAAAAATTTCCTTGGCTGAGATGAATTATGATGTGGGTACCCGGGAACTGTTGGAAATTAAATTAGCGTTCGAAGAATGGAGGCATTTTTTGGAGGGGGCTGTCCATCGTATCACTGTCATTACGGATCACAAGAACCATTCCTACATCGTGTCCAAAAAAACGTTTAACTCCGAGACAGGCAAGGTGGTCACGTTTTTTCCAGATTTCAGTTTTCTATTACTTTCAGATCAGGTTCCAAGAATGTTAAGGCTGATGCTTCATCTCGTAGCCTAGATCCAATATCACCTCCTGGAAATTGTACCTCCATTCTTTAGCTCAGAGTGGTGGTGGCTGAGGTGTCCTCGGCATTGGAACGAGAGATTTGTGAGGCCCATTCTCTTGCTCCTTCATCCACACCTGATAAAGATTTTTGTGCCGATTAAGGGTGCTTCGGGAGTTCCTTGAGTCAGCTCTGGGTGGACTTCCCGGAATTTCAGCCACACGTAAAGCCATCTCTAGGCTGTTTTCGTGGCCCTCTTTGGCTTCTGACGTTACTGGGTTTGTGTCCTCCTGTGAAACTTGAGCCCATGCAAAAAAAACCCTTAACCGTCCGGCTTGGGAATTGTGCCACTGCCAATTCCAGATAGATTGTGGACTCATCTGTCATGGATTTTATCACCGATCTTCCTCCCTCTAATAATAATAATAATAATAATAATAATAATAATTTTATATAGCGCCAACATATTCCGCAGCACTTTACAAATTATAGAGGGGACTTGTACAGACAATAGACATTACAGCATAACAGAAATCACAATTCAAATAGACACCAAGAGGAGTGAGGGCCCTGCTCGCAAGCCTGCAATCTAGTTGTTTATAGGTTCAGTAAACTGGCACATTTTGTACCATTGTCAGGCCTCCCTAATGCTGAGACTCTATCTAAACTATTCGTTGAGCATGTGGTCCGATTGCATGGTGTGCCTGTCAGTGTGGTGTCTGACAGAAGGGTGCAATTTGTGGCAAAATTCTGGAAGGTTTTTTGTAAAAGGCTGGGTATCAGTCTGACCTTTTCATCGGCTTACCATTCTGAGACCAACGGTCAGACTGAAAGGACCAATCAGTCTTTGGAGCAGATATTATGTTGTCTTGCCACATCTAGACAGGATGATTGGTGCTCTTCGGTATCCATGGCAGAATTTACTTTCAATAATCGTGTCAATCAGTCCACTGGTACTTTCCCGTTCTTCTACAACTATGGGTTTCACCCCCACTTTGGTGAGTTTTCTCAGATGGATTTGGGTGTCCAAGGGCTGATTCAGCTTTCATGCGACTGGGAGAGGTCTGGAGGGAGGTTCAGAGAAACATTGGCCTCAGAGCAAATATAAATTTTTTGTGGATAAACAATGTTTCGTTGGACCGGCTTACCAGGTGTGGGATAAGGTATGGTTATCCTCCAAGAATATAAGATTGAGGATTCCCTCTGCTAAGTTGGGTCCCAAGTTTACTGGCCTTTATGAAATTTTAGAGGTGGTTAATCCTGTGGCCTTTCGCCTGCGCTTGCCTCCATCATTGCGGATCCCCAATATGTTCCATAAGGCGCTTCTGAAGCCGTCGTTGCCTTCCTCAGGTGACTCTCCCTTGCACCGGCCGCCTGTTGTGGTGGATGGCCAGACCGAGTATGAGGTGGAACGGGTGGTGGATTCTCGTATGTTCCACTGTTCACTTTAGTACTTGGTCCATTGGAAAGGTTACGGTCCTGAGGTCCGGTCATGGGTGCCGGCGCGTTCAGTCTTGTGGATCGCTTGGTGCAGGCCTTTCATGCTCGCTGTCCAGGGAAGCCTGGGGGTCCTGTGGCCCCCCATTGAGAGAGGGGTACTGTCATGATCCAGTCTGGAGCTTGTTTTCTGTTATTCCCTCTCTGGACTGGTCATGCGGGGGTTAACACCCTCTGCCTCATTTTGGAGCTGGCTGTGCTTTTTCAGTCCTCTGCAGTCTGCTGGACAGTGTCAATGATAGTTCACGCTTCCAGGCTAGAGCAGCTGACCTGTATACTCTGGTGATCTTTCTGCCTGTGACTTCTCGTATTTGAGTGAGACCAGTTCCCTATCCCTGACGTAGTGTTCATCTGGTGGTTTTCCTTACAGTGTATGACTCGGCCTGACCTCTTAATCCTGCCTCTTGCTTTCCATCTCTGATACCTGGTTACCCAACTGGCATGGACTTCTGGCTTGTACCCCGACTTCATCTTGTGTCTCATGTTTTGGATACCACTCTCCCATTTGGCTCTGACTTCAGGCTTGTCTCTGACTTCGTTCATGCTGTAACCTCTGGTACCTCTGCTCCTGACTGTTTCTGACTCTGCTTGTCTGACCACTCTTTCGTTACCTGTGACACCTGTGCGGCTGCTCAGTGTTGCTACGCTGTTAGAGTGCAACCTCTCTTCCCTCACCAGCACCCCCTGGTGAAGGTTGTGCTAACTGCACTGCAGCCACATCACAGTCGGCTCTCGCATTGCAAGGGATCACATGTGGTTATTATGTCACATGAGCCCTGTGCCCAAACAGCGCTGATGTCACTGTCCCCACCTTCAGAGGTATAAGTAGTCAAGAGAAAATGAGCAGCCAGCAGCAGCTCTCACTTCCTGTTGATTAATTATACAACAATAGGCGGGACAGTGATGCCAGCACTGAATGGATTTTGGTTTCATGTGACATAACAACTTGAAGTGAGCCTCAAGAATGCAAGTGTTGGCACCAGAGGTGAGAATAGATGTTTTTATTTTAACGGAGTAAACATTCATATTAAGAAGGGATTGTTCTACTACTGGGCAACTGTTGTGAACTCTATTTTTGGGCTCCCTCTAGTGGTCACAAGCGGTACTGTGTAGTGTTGTCTTTCTGCAGGTTGCAGCATCAGCTGGTTCATTATCCTTGGTTGGTTTCTTATTTAGCTCACCTGGATACTCAGTTCCTTGCCTGCTATCAATGTATTCAGTGCTCTTCAGATGCCTTGTGTCTACCTTGCTCCCAGTCTCTCCAAGACAAGCTAAGTTTTTGTTTGATCATTTTTTGATTATCAGTGTTCATTATGTTTTTAGTCCAGCTCGCTAAAATGTGATTTCCTCGCTTGCTGGTTGCTCTAGGGGACTGAGTTTCTCCCCCCACACCGTGAGTTGGTGTGGGGGTTCTTGAAATCTCAGTGTGGATATTTTGTAAGGGTTTTTTACTGACCGCATAGATTCCCTTTTCTATTTTCTGCTATCTAGTATTAGTGGGCCTCATTTGCTGAATCTGCTTTCACCCCTGTGTATGTGCCTTCCTCTTACCTCACCGTTATTATCTGTTGGGGGCTTCTATATCTTTGGGGATTATTTCTCTGGAGGCAAGAGAGGTCTTTCTTTCTCTCTAGGGGTAGTTAGTTCCTCAGGCTGGCTCGAGACGTCTAGGATTTTTTAGGCACGTTCACCGGCTACTTCTAGTGTGTTTGGATAGGTTCAGATTTGCGGTCAGTCCAGTTTGCCACCTCCCTAGAGCTTGTCCTACGTTTGTTACTTAGCTGGAGTAATTTGTGATCCTCAACCACTAAGGATCATAACAGTATAGCAGGCCAAAAAGTGTTTAATGCATCGCAGAAGTGGGATAAAAAGAAGACCTGAGTACATTTTTTTTTTTTCCCTTCCTCCCGCTTTTCCTTTGCTGCAGCCTGTTTAGCTTCTTTCATCCCCTTGAACTCTGGGTGGTTTTGAGCTCAGCTTCAGACATGAATGTTCAGACTCTAACTTCTAGTGTGGATCATCTTACTGCACGGGTGCAAAGTATTCAGGATTTTGTTATTCGTAGTCCTATGTCAGAACCAAAGATACCCATTCCTGAGTTGTTTTCTGGAGATAGATCTAGGTTTCAAAATTTTAAGAATAATTGTAAGTTATTTCTATCTCTGAGACCTCATTCCTCTGGTGATTCTGCTCAGCAAGTTAAAATTGTTATCTCCTTGTTGCGTGGCAACCCTCAAGATTGGGCTTTCTCTCTGGCGCCAGGAGATCCTGCATTGCTTAATGTAGATGCATTTTTTCTGGCTCTTGGACTGCTTTATGGGGAGCCTAATCTTGAGAATCAGGCATAAAAAGCGTTGCTGGCTATCTCTCAAGGTCAGGATGAAGCAGAGGTATATTGTCAAAAATTTCGGAAATGGTCGGTGCTTACTCAATGGAATGAGTGTGCCCTGGCTGCAAATTTCAGAGAAGGTCTTTCTGAGGCCGTTAAGAATGTTATGGTGGGGTTTCCCACCCCTACAAGTCTGAGTGATTCTATGGCTTTAGCCATTCAGGTTGATCGGCGTTTGCGGGAGCGCAAATCTGCTCATCCTTTGGCGGTATTTTCTGGACAGAGACCTGAGTCTATGCAATGTGACCGAACTCTGACCAGAATTGAGCGACAAAGTCATAGACGTCAAAATGGGTTGTGCTTTTACTGTGGTGATTCTACTCATGTTATCTCAGCATGCTCTAAACGCTTAAAAAAAATCGCTAAACCTGTCACCATTGGTACTATACAGCCTAAATTTATTTTGTCTGTTACTTTGATTTGTTCTTTGTCGTCCTACCCGGTTATGGCTTTTGTGGATTCGGGTGCTGCCCTGAATCTGATGGATTTGTCGTTTGCCAGGCGCTGTGGTTTTGTCCTGGAGCCTTTGGAATTTCCTATTCCTCTGAGGGGAATTGATGCTACGCCATTGGCTGAGAATAAGCCTCAGTATTGGACGCAAATGACCATGTGCATGACTCCCGTACATCAGGAGGTGATTTGCTTTCTCGTTCTGCATAATTTGCATGATGTTGTCGTTTTGGGTCTGCCATGGCTGCAAGCTCTTAATCCAGTTTTAGATTGGAAAGCTATGTCTGTGTCAAGTTGGGGTTGTCAGGGAATTCATGGCGATACTCCGTTGGTGTCTATTGCTTCTTCCACTCCTTCTGAGGTCCCTGAGTTTTTGTCTGACTACCAGGATGTATTTGATGAGCCCAGGTCCAGTGCTCTGCCCCCTCATAGGGATTGTGACTGTGCAATAAATTTAATTCCTGGTAGTAAATTCCCTAAGGGACGACTTTTTAATTTGTCTATACCAGAGCATGCCGCGATGCGGAGTTATATAAAGGAGTCTTTGGAGAAGGGACATATTCGCCCATCCTCTTCCCCTCTTGGTGCAGGATTTTTTTTTGTGGCCAAGAAAGACGGTTCTTTGAGACCTTGTATAGATTATCGTCTTCTGAGTAAAATTACAGTCAAATTTCAGTATCCTTTGCCACTATTGTCTGATTTGTTTGCTCGGATTAAGGGTGCCAGTTGGT
This sequence comes from Ranitomeya variabilis, assembly GCF_051348905.1. Classification (NCBI taxonomy): domain Eukaryota; kingdom Metazoa; phylum Chordata; class Amphibia; order Anura; family Dendrobatidae; genus Ranitomeya; species Ranitomeya variabilis. The sequence goes on along the minus strand of NC_135237.1, from coordinate 261,667,205 downwards.
TCACCAAGATAGATCTCCGTGGTGCGTATAACCTTGTGCGCATTAAGCAGGGAGATGAATGGAAAACAGCATTTAATACGCCCGAAGGCCATTTTGAGTACTTGGTGATGCCTTTTGGACTCTCTAATGCTCCTTCTGTGTTTCAGTCCTTCATGCATGACATCTTCCGAGAATATCTGGATAAATTTATGATTGTTTATTTGGATGACATCTTGGTCTTTTCTGATGATTGGGAGTCCCATGTGAAGCAGGTCAGGATGGTGTTTCAGGTCCTGCATGCTAATGCTTTATTTGTGAAGGGCTCAAAATGCCTCTTCGGAGTACAGAAGGTCTCCTTTTTGGGTTTTATTTTTTCTCCTTCTACTGTGGAGATGGACCCAATCAAGGTCCAGGCTATTCATGACTGGACTCAGCCCATGTCTGTTAAGAGTCTTCAGAAGTTCTTGGGTTTTGCTAATTTTTACCGTCGTTTCATCGCTAATTTTTCTAGCGTGGTTAAACCTTTGACGGAGTTGACCAAGAAGGGTTCTGATGTGACTAATTGGTCTCCTGCGGCCGTGGAGGCCTTTCGGGAGCTGAAGCACCGGTTTTCTTCAGCTCCAGTCTTATGTCAGCCAGATGTCTCTCTTCCCTTCCAGGTCGAGGTTGATGCTTCTGAGATTGGAGCAGGGGCTGTCTTGTCGCAGAGAAGCTCTGATGGCTCTGTGATGAAGCCATGTGCTTTCTTTTCAAGAAAGTTTTCGCCTGCCGAGCGGAATTATGATGTTGGTAATCAGGAGTTGTTGGCTATGAAGTGGGCATTTGAGGAGTGGCGACATTGGCTCGAAGGAGCTAAGCATCGTGTGGTGGTCTTGACTGATCACAAAAATCTGATTTACCTTGAATCTGCCAAGCGCATGAATCCTAGAGAGGCTCGTTGGTCGTTGTTTTTCTCCCGTTTCAACTTCGTGGTCTCATACCTGCCTGGTCCGAAGAACGTGAAAGCTGATGCACTTTCTAGGAGTTTTGTGCCTGACTCTCCGGGAGTTTCTGAGCCGGCTGGTATTCTCAGAGAAGGAGTGATTTTGTCTGCCATTTCCCCAGATTTGCGACGAGTACTGCAGAAATTTCAGGTGGATAGACCTGACCGTTGTCCACCAGAGAGACTGTTTGTCCCGGATAGATGGACCAGCAGAGTTATTTCCGAGGTTCATTCTTCGGTGTTGGCGGGTCATCCTGGGATTTTTGGTACCAGAGATTTGGTGGCTAGGTCCTTCTGGTGGCCTTCCTTGTTGCGGGATGTGCGTTCCTTTGTGCAGTCTTGTGGGATTTGTGCTCGGGCTAAGCCTTGCTGTTCTCGTGCCAGCGGTTTGCTTTTGCCTTTGCCTGTTCCGAAAAGGCCTTGGACGCACATTTCCATGGATTTTATTTCGGATCTTCCAGTATCTCAGAAAATGTCTGTCATCTGGGTGGTGTGTGATCGTTTTTCCAAGATGGTCCATTTGGTGCCCTTGCCTAAGTTGCCTTCTTCCTCCGATTTGGTTCCTCTATTTTTTCAGAATGTGGTTCGCTTGCACGGCATTCCTGAAAATATTGTGTCTGATAGAGGATCCCAGTTTGTGTCCAGGTTTTGGCAGACTTTTTGTGCTAAGATGGGCATTAATTTGTCTTTTTCGTCGGCCTTCCATCCTCAGACTAATGGCCAAACCTAGCGAACTAATCAGACCTTGGAAACTTATTTGAGATGTTTTGTTTCTGCTGATCAGGATGATTGGGTGACTTTTTTGCCTTTGGCCGAGTTTGCCCTTAATAATCGGGCTAGTTCTGCTACTTTGGTTTCACCTTTTTTCTGCAATTCTGGTTTCCATCCTCGTTTTTCCTCGGGTCAGGTTGAGTCTTCTGACTGTCCTGGGGTGGATTCTGTGGTGGATAGGTTGCAGCAGATTTGGAACCATGTGGTGGACAATTTGAGGTTGTCACAGGAGAAGGCTCAGCGCTTTGCCAACCACCGCCGCGGTGTGGGTCCCCGACTTCGTGTTGGGGATTTGGTGTGGCTGTCTTCTCGGTATGTTCCTATGAAGGTCTCCTCTCCTAAATTCAAGCCTCACTTCACCGGTCCTTATAAGATCTTGGAAATCCTTAACCCGGTGTCTTTTCGTTTGGATCTCCCAACATCGTTTGCCATTCATAATGTGTTCCATAGGTCTTTGTTGCGGAGGTATGTGGTACCTGTGGTTCCTTCTGTTGAGCCTCCTGCTCCGGTGCTGGTCGAGGGCGAATTGGAGTTCGTGGAGAAGATTTTGGATTCTCGTATCTCTAGACGGAGGATTCAGTATTTGGTTAAGTGGAAGGGCTATGGTCAGGAGGATAATTCCTGGGTTGTCGCCTCTGATGTTCATGCGGCCGATTTGGTTCGTGCCTTCCACGCGGCTCATCCTGATCGCCCTGGGGGTCTTGATGAGGGTTCAGTGACCCCTCCTCAAGGGGGGGGTACTGTTGTGAACTCTATTTTTGGGCTCCCTCTAGTGGTCACAAGCGGTACTGTGTAGTGTTGTCTTTCTGCAGGTTGCAGCATCAGCTGGTTCATTATCCTTGGTTGGTTTCTTATTTAGCTCACCTGGATACTCAGTTCCTTGCCTGCTATCAATGTATTCAGTGCTCTTCAGATGCCTTGTGTCTACCTTGCTCCCAGTCTCTCCAAGACAAGCTAAGTTTTTGTTTGATCATTTTTTGATTATCAGTGTTCATTATGTTTTTAGTCCAGCTCGCTAAAATGTGATTTCCTCGCTTGCTGGTTGCTCTAGGGGACTGAGTTTCTCCCCCCACACCATGAGTTGGTGTGGGGGTTCTTGAAATCTCAGTGTGGATATTTTGTAAGGGTTTTTTACTGACCGCATAGATTCCCTTTTCTATTTTCTGCTATCTAGTATTAGTGGGCTGTTATGATCCCAGTGGTAGAGGATCTCTGATATTCCGGCAAGATAGCAAAAACATAAATACTGCTCTAGGGAGGTGGAAACTGGGCTAACCGCATACCTGATCCTAACACACACAACTAGAAGCAGCCGGTGAACGTGCCTACATTGGTTCTAGACGTTTCGAGCCAGCCGGAGAACTGACTACCCCTAGAGGGAAAATAAGACCTCACTTGCCTCCAGAGAAATTGAACCCCAAAGATATAGAAAGCCCCCAACAAATAATAACGGTGAGGCAAGAGGAAAACACAAACGTAGAGATGAACTAGATTCAGCAAAGTGAGGCCCACTAGTCTAGATAGGCAGAAAATAGATAGTGGACTATGCGGTCAGCAGAAAACCCTACAAAAACATCCACGCTGAACATTCAAGAACCCCCACACCGACTGATGGTGCGGAGGGAGAATATCAGCCCCCTAGAGCTTCCAGCGAGCCAGAAAATCTAATATTAAGCAAGCTGGACTAAAACACTGAAAAATGCAAACGATCCAAATTATACAAAACGGACTTAGCTTTTCTTGCATTAGACAGACTGAAAGGAATCCGGAGGAGACCATATAGGTCTGGATACAACGATGCCAGGCAAGAGACTGAGTCCAGAAGAGACTTAAATAGGGAACACCCGCTGCTTAACGACATAGCTGGAGCTCAGGCCTGCAACAAGACATGCCTAACACAATACTGTTAGTGACCACCAGAGGGAGCCCAGAAACACAGTTCACAACAGTGGGCCTCATTTGCTGAATCTGCTTTCACCCCTGTGTATGTGCCTTCCTCTTACCTCACCGTTATTATCTGTTGGGGGCTTCTATATCTTTGGGGATTATTTCTCTGGAGGCAAGAGAGGTCTTTCTTTCTCTCTAGGGGTAGTTAGTTCCTCAGGCTGGCTCGAGACGTCTAGGATTTTTTAGGCACGTTCACCGGCTATTCTAGTGTGTTTGGATAGGTTCAGATTTGCGGTCAGTCCAGTTTGCCACCTCCCTAGAGCTTGTCCTACGTTTGTTACTTAGCTGGAGTAATTTGTGATCCTCAACCACTAAGGATCATAACAGGCAACTTAATTTCTTTAATTTCAAGATTTTCAGTTAAAGCACAAAATAAATTCAAACATTCCAGCTTGCTTTTGCATGCCAAGCTGATGTCTTATTGATTTAGGGTTTGGGGTGTGTGTTAAATTTTAATACATTTTATTGCATTTATGAAAGGAAAATGTGTTGAAAATAACCCTTGTGAAAATAAAAAAAATTGGGACTAAAATAGTATTTTTGTGTGAAAATTTTGAATTTTTAATTTTCATGGCTTATCACCATAAATTTCTGTGAAGCACTTGAGGGTTCAAGGTACTCACCACACATCTAGATAAGCCTCTTGAGCGGTCTAGTTTCTAAAATGGATTGTGTGAGGGGTTTCCACTGTTTAGGGACATCCAAATGCAAAAGAATTGTCCTTTCCACAAAAGATTTCAGCAAATTTTGCATTCAAAAAGTCAAATGACACTCCTTCCCTACCGAGCTGTGTCATGCATCTATACAGTTTTGCCCGCCATATGGGGTATCAGCATGCTCAGGATAAATTGCAAAACAAACTGGTTTCCATTTTCTCCTGTTATTCTTGTGAAAATAAAGAAATTGTTGGGTACATTTTTTTCTTTTTTTTTGTTAAAAAAAGTTAAATGTTAATTTTTTCCTTCCACATTGCTTCAGTTACTGTGAAGCACCTGAAGGATGAATACACTTCTTGAATGTGGTTTTGAGAAACTTGAGGGGTACACTTTTTAGAATGGTGTTACTTTTGGGTATTTTCTGTTAGATAGACCTTTCAAAGTCATTTCAAATGTGATGTGGTCCCTAAAAAAATGGTTTTGTAAATTTTGTTGTAAAACGCAAAATTACTTGTCAACTTCTAACGTGTCTAACTTGCTAACAAAAAAAGTTTCAAAAATTGTGCTGATGTAAAGTAGATATGTGTGAAATATTGTTTATTAACTTATTTCTGTGTCATACAAAGTTCAACAAATTCAAAGTTTGAAAATTGCAAAATTTTCTAAATTTTCACCAAATTTCCTTTTTTTCACAATTAAACACAAGTAATGTCAAATAAATGTTACCACTAAAATGCAAACCCAAAATATGTCACAAAAAAAATCTCAGAATCAGTGGGATCCATTGAGTTCCAGAGTAATTACCACTTAAAACGACAGTGGTCAGAATAGTAAAATTTAGCCATGTTATGAAGGTGAAAATAGGCTTGATGGTGAAAGGGTTAAATTTTAGATTTTTTTTATAATTGGAAAATAAATAAGGTTTTTGAACCAGTGATTATTTGCTTTTTTGCTCCTTACATTACAACACTATAACATTACAGCACATAGTGTCAGAATTTAGCTTACTGATTAGATACATGCTTCAAATATCCAATGCTCTTCTCCTTCCCAGCTTTTAATAATGACAACTACACAATACAAGCAAAAATATAAATGTAAAATCAAAAATAAAAAGATATTCAACTGCCTGCCTTTATAGGGAAGTCCTCCAATCATTGTATAGGCAAGTCATTGTCACAAAGTGACTGTCCTAGCGTAACCCGAACCGACGATGGGACGGTCACAAAACTGTGAAACACACAAGGGTACATTGGGGACACTTTCACAATGGTGGGCCCTGTCGGTATTGAATGGGGAATGGACACCTCATGCACTCACTTGAGGATGTGCCCTGCTCTCACTAGTGTCCCTATATGGGTTCTTTCACCCTGTCGCCAAGCAGGATACCTAGTCTCTCTATTGCCCTGCTCTTATCCCTAAGTAGGGAACTGGCAGCTGAGTGCACTGGTCCCACTGCTGCACTAGTACAACACAGGGGAAGTTACAGACAACAAAGGGACAAAGCAGCAATAAACTCCATACTTAGCTTTCTCTGCTGCAATGCACCATAAGAGTAAGGCACCAGATGTTAGTATTCAGCTGAAGAACGACAGCACTCAGCAAGCTCCTGACTCCAGCTAGGTTGGTCTCCAAAAGGGCCTGTATAACCAACAGTCAGCTGATGCATCAGGTGACCTTTTGAAGGATGGTGGGAGTGGTCACCACCTGCATCAGCCAACTCAGCAGCAATGTAATTACATCAGCGGCCGCCGGGGAAAAACTGCATTAACCCCCGATAGCCTGAAAGGAAAAAAAGTTTTAATTTAAGAGTCTAGATTTGCCACAGATCCAAACATGGATCGTGACAGTCATATTACACAGTAAGACATCCCAGTCTATCTTACAAACAAAACAGTTTGTAAAGAATTGACAATTCTGGCTGCACACAAATTGCAAGCAAACTAAGGTTTCAGCAAGGCCAAGAATTATTTGATCTGGAATTCTTTCCTTTATTTTGTGCCATCCAATTAATGAAGAGTGATTTATAACCAGACTGAATTGTCTTATCAGACAATATATTACCTTTATGACCCATTTGCCCTCTAAAGTGCAAGCCTTTCTCTTTCTATACTGGTGTGACAGTATAGAACAACCAAGATGTACTGATAACGACGCTTTACAAACTTAGTAAGTACTCTGATCAGGCACGACAATTCACAAAAGCGACAAGCAAACCTCACTGATTTAACATGGATATCATTAGGGAGTTTGGATTCCGCACTTTGGAAAAGATTTGCATAAGTTCTTGACTTATGCGCCCTGTCATACTTACCTGTTCTCGGCGTCCCAGCGTGTCTCTCCTCCTGCAGTGTCTTCTTCTCAGCGCACGCTTCCGCCCTCTGCTGGTCGTCGGGCGTGTGCGCATGCCAGGTTCAGCACTGTGCGTGCGCACTTCTAATCTTCTTGTCTGCGCTTCTTCCCATCCTCTCTATCATCTTGGAGGACCTTCACCCGGAAGTGCTGTGCCGCGCTGGTATGTAACTGCTTCCGCCTGCCCCTCTGTGCCTGATGATCATTTGGGTTTTCAAGTGCTTCTGGCCGCCCGTGGTCTCTGTGCGTTCCTTGTCCTCTGACCGTGGGTCTCTGCTATTCTTTACAGTGCCGTGACTGTTTCCTGTGTACCTGCCTTGTTACCATCAGTTCCTGTTTCTCTGCGGTTCTCCTCTATGCTCCTGTGCCTCTGCCTTGCTCCCATCAGTCTCAGTGTCTCCGTGTTGTTCCTGCCAGGCCTCTATCTCCATCATATCCTTCCGTTCTTAGTCTCTTCTGTTCCCATCTATCCTGTATTCCTGCCGTCATCGCCAGTTCGTCATTTTCCGTCTTGATCCTCCAGCTTCCGTGGCGATAATCCCTCTCGGGCTTGCCCCTAACACTCCCTGTATAGGGGGCGGTCCATCTGGTCAGCTCGTCCATGAGGGGTTCATCGTCACGGTCCAGAGGGTTCACCTTTTTTGTTTTTTGTCATGTGTCCTCACAGACAGCTTCATAAATACAAGGGAAAAAATACTCTGCTACAAACACTCTTTTGATATTTTTACTCTTAAATGGCCCTAGAACATATGAATGAGCCAGTGCTAATACATGTGACTTGAGAACAGCAAGCTGTCTATAACCTCTATTTATGTTTCCTTTACCCTGTAAATTATTAATTACTGAATAGTGATAATAAGCCAAATCAGATCATGGTTACTGGAATACTTCATTTATTACTTTGACACTCTTCGAGGCATACACTAGATTTGGATCTTTCAACTGTTCTATACCATGGTTACCAAGTCCCTTTTAAATGGTTTTTATTGGTTAATATTGACTTTTAGGATTGTTACTTACAATAAGTGGCACTAAAATTCCTGTCCTCTTCTTCTCTAAGGAGGTTATTTGCATGGTTACCCTTAGAAATTGCAAGTTAGATAAACTTATCTCAAAGATGGTTTCTTCTGAGTTCCCAGTTCAGAACACCAAAGGAAAATTAAGAGGTTACTCTGGTACCAGTTGTATAGAATTACATTTTCTTGAATTTTACAGAGAATCATATTCAGCAGAATATGGATTATTTTTATATTTTTCTTTTTGTAAATACAGCAAATTGCTGTCTAGCTACGGTCTCCAAGTCAGCCAACCAATGGTTAAAAAAAAAACATAACTTATTGCTTACCTGTCCTGCCGCTTCCCTAATGGTACCGTCACACAGTGCCATTTTCATCGCTACGACGGTATGATTCGTGACGTTCTAGCGATATCGTTACGATATCGCAGTGTCTGACACGCAGCAGCGATCAGGGACCCTGCTGAGAATCGTACGTCGTAGCAGATCGTTTGGAACTTTCTTTCGTCGCTTGATCACCCGCTGACATCGCTGGATCGTTGTGTGTGACACCGATCCAGCAATGTGTTCGCTTGTAACCAGGGTAAACATCGGGTAACTAAGCGCAGGGCCGCGCTTAGTAACCCGATGTTTACCCTGGTTACCAGCGTAAACGTAAAAAAAAAACAAACAGTACATACTCACATTCCGGTGTCTGTCCTCCGGCGTCTCAGCTTCTCTGCACTGTGAGCGCCTGCCGGCCGGAAAGCGAGCACAGCGGTGACGCGGTGACGTCACCGCTCTGCTTTCCGGCTATGGTGCTTACACAGTGGAGAGAAGCAGAACGCCGGGGGACAGACACCGGAATGTGAGTATGTACTGTTTGTTTTTTTTACGTTTACGCTGGTAACCAGGGTAAACATCGGGTTACTAAGCGCGGCTCTGCGCTTAGTAACCCGATGTTTACCCTGGTTACCCGGGGACTTCGGCATCGCTCCAGCGCCGTGATTGCACAGTGTGACCGCAGTCTACGACGCTGGAGCGATAATCATACGACGCTGCGACGTCACGAATCGTGCTGTCGTAGCGATCAAAATTGCACTGTGTGACGGTACCCTTATGCTGGTCTTCTGTGCCTTTTCCTTGACCCTTTTCCTGTCTGGCACATCTTCTTAAACCCTGGCTTCCGGCTATACTAGGCCACTAATGTCATTGCACACCATGCTGTAAAGGCACAAACAATTACATCACAGAAATCCGATACTTGTTATCTGAGTTACAGCAAAGTATGCAGTGATGTTACAGGCCTAGTTGAGTCAAAAGCCTGGATTGAAATGATTAGAAAGGATACTCGAAATGGGTTAAAGAAGAGGAGTGCTGCAGTGGAGGTGGGACAGATGAGCAATGAAGTGGCTACAATTTTAATTTTTTATCCTACATTTTTTATTCTATCTGGAGAGGTGCCATAACATAATAACAAACATTCTATTTCCATTGAATAGCTTTGCTAGTAATCCAATTACCCAATAAAATCTGCGACATTTGCTGAATTTAAATCTTGGAAACTGTTATCATCTCTAATGGATAAAGTAACACCCAGTCAAGCCAGAATTTCATGTGTGAGCTAGCCAAACACCTTTGCAGACTTCATCCTCAGGTCGAAGTAAGCCTTTTAGGATTTCAAGGATACATCAGGTAAACCTACCGGTAACTTTCATTTATTAAGAGACTCTTAGCACTCAACACCATGTAAAGGTGACAAAACTAGCTGGAAAGTATTGATTGTGACTTGTAGGATCGCTACTTCCAACAGGTGGCGCTATAGAGTTAAGTCCTCTTTTTCTCAGAAGAGGCAATTTGCATATTATATTTCCCAGAGGAGCATTGCACGGCGAGTAAGCTTTCTTACCTTGACAAGCCAGAGATGGTATGTCACTCTCCATAAGGAGAAACGATACCCCTTAGACCCCAATCCAGAGCCTCTCACCAAGCCAAATCAGTTCTCATGCTTCGCACTGACGAGGGCCAACAGCCCAAAGCACCGTGTCTGCGAATTGAGATACTGATTTGGCTTTTATCCTAAGTCATATTGCACGACTCTTAAAGGGTTGATTGTGACTTGTAGGATCGCTACTTCCAACAGGTGGCGCTATAGAGTTTAAGTTCTCTTTTTCTCAGAAGAGGCAATTTGCATATTATAAATTAATATTCTTTTATGAAGCATGAAGCTGTAGCTGGGCTTCACAGGAGGAAAAAGATGGTAACAACATAAGGTTTTCAGCATTCCCCCAACTGCATTAGTAACAGCATTCTGGGATGTAGTGCATACACTGGTGAGGGTGATGGGAGCTGGTGCATGTATACATGCATGCACCAACAATCAATGCTCTAAAAGGCAAATTGTCACCTGCAGGTAATCTGTAGCTAAATACAGTCATCACTTAGTACACAATTAGCATGCTGTAATCACTGCCTGTACTTTAATTGCACACTGTACACACACACTGCAGAGCTGGCTGCTAATCAAATGTAAGGCCACAATTACTGTGTTCTCATTTTGCAGTGACCAATGACAATAACAGCTAAGTGTACCTCCTCAATAACTAAAAAAAACAGCAGCAGGGAGAAGAAAACATGTTTTCTCCTTGTAGCCACTGATCCAATAAGCCAAGCAGTAATTACACTATTCAAATACTATTTTCCTGCAGATTACCACTATACATCAAGGCAAACTGTGTTTCTGAAAGTAACAAATATCCTTTAAATACCAGTGTCATTAATTGACAGTGGTATTTATATTGTCACCCAGCAGTAATTGGAGCTAGCCTTGTGCAAGTTTTAAAACAAAAGAAGTAATCTGATCTGATTGATTGCTGTAAAAATGATGAATATTTTTTTTATTTTACCTTTCTCATTAATGCAGGAGATAATGTTTATACAATATGTACATTGTTCTCCACTAGTCATGAGCGAACGTCTTATCCGAGCACACTAGGGTGTTATCCAGGGTGTTCGTATATTATGTTGGAGTCTCTGCGGCTGCATGATTTGCAGCTGTTACATAGCCTCAACACATGTTTGTTACACAATCCCCACATGTGTTCAGGCTGTCTAAAAGCCACAAACCATGCAGCCGCAGAGACCCGAACATAATATATGAGCTAGCCCAGATGCTTAGATAACACCTGAGCATGCTCAGATAAGATGCTATCCAAGCATGTTCGCTCATCACTATTCTCTACTCTTTTGAATTTACTTTAAATTGTATTTCCTTGTAGAATGTATTGCCAAGTTCATTCAGTTGACATATAATTTAAGTATATGGATCTCTTCTTTATATAGTTGATTTAAAACAGCTTTTTCTAAGAGGGGTTTATCGTGTTTCCTGTGATCCAAGAATAGTACAGGGACATATGGAGAGGTCAGGGAGTAGGTTTCAATATTCCTGGTGCTATTTCAGGTTTTCAAACCACAAATACAGATAGACAAAGGGCAAATATTACATAATTTATAATTATAACATAGTTGGACCTTGTGTTTTTTAAACATAAAACAATTGTACATATCTAATAAGAAATTACATTTGTTTTCAAATTCCTAGCTCATTTATTACAGTACTTTAATTTATGCCTTCAGCAGTTTAACTGTTAAAAACAGACATGAAAACAAGATGCAATGTCTCAAGCCTTATAATATTATGCAGTACAATGGCAATCTTACACCCTAAAAAATTTGAAGTTGTTGGCTTTGCCAAATTTTCCCTGAAAATTCCATTTGCAGTGAATTCATTTGCTGTGAATCACAAAGATGTGTAAAACACTCATAGGTAGTGTTGAGCATTCCGATACTGCAAGTATCGGGTATCGGCCGATATTTGCTGTATCGGAATTCTGATACCGAGATCCGATACTTTTGTGATATCGGGAATCGGTATCGGGATCAATATTAATGTGTAAAATAAAGAATAAAAATAATAAATATTGATATACTCACCTCTCCGACGCAGCCTGGACCTTACCGATGTAACCGGCAGATTCCGTTCCTAAGAATGAGCGCTTGAAAGACCTTAAATGACGTCGCGGCCTGTGATTGGTCGCGTGAGTGGTCACGTGACCGCCACGCAACCAATCTCAAGCCGTGACGTCATCTAAGGTCTTTCAAGCGCTCATTCTTAGGAACGGAAGCTGCCGGTTACATCGGTAAGGTCCAGGCTGCGTCGGAGAGGTGAGTATATCAATATATATTTTTTTTATTCTTTATTTTACACATTAATATGGATCCCAGGGCCTGAAGGAGAGTTTCCTCTCCTTCAGACCCTGGGAACCATACAGGATACCTTCCGATACTTGGTGTCCCATTGACTTGTATTGGTATCGGGTATCGGTATCGACGATATATCCGATACTTTTCGGGTATCGGCCAATACTATCCGATACCGATACTTTCAAGTATCGGACAGTATCGCTCAACACTACTCATAGGTCTTTTAGGACTGTATTGAATCAATTTTGAGACCTTTAATACAAATACAGCCTTACCAATGTCCAAGGGACCTTAACCCATCTGAGCAGTGGAAAATGAAGAATGAGTAGTAACAAACAGCCAATTTAACAACACATTTCAGTGACTTTTTAGACAACTTATATCATAGAAATAGTCCAAACATTCTCCCTTTTTGTGGGCAGTTGACTGTCTTGCTGGTGTTTATATGTAGGCAGTGCAAGAGGAAGAAGAGTTCTATTCTTTGCTAAATGAAAAAGCATAAGCTTTTTCAAAAGGCATATAAAATTTCCCCATTTAATTAGAGTGCAAAAACAGATATGCGCAGAACTTTTGAAAGCAAAGAAATAATGGCTTCTCCACTAGCTGTGAAAAAAATCACCCCTTTTTTGGAATTTGCAATAGGTTTGCTGTTCACATAATAATAATATAATTACAACAGGCTTTTTATATAGTCTTGAAAAAATTGTCCCTTTTTTAGGTTGTGGACCTGGAGGAAACAGAAGAGGTCTTTGCTGCCACTATCAAATCCACAGCACCACCAGAGCCATCAAATGAGCCTTCTTGTGCTTTAAGATGATCAAGGATCAGTCCTAGGCCACCTCCTCTTCTCCATGTATACAGCCCCTATTGGAAAATCAGTATATTTGTTTTTCAGTACCATCTCTATGCTGATGACACAAAATTAAACACCTCTACTCCTGACTAGTGTTGAGCGATACCTTCCGATACTTGAAAGTATTGGTATCGGATAGTATCGGCCGATACCCGAAAAATATCGGATATCGCCGATACCGATACCCGATACCAATACAAGTCAATGGGACTCAAGTATCGGAAGGTATCCTGGATGGTTACCAGGGTCTGAAGGAGAGGAAACTCTCCTTCAGGCCCTGGGATCCATATTCATGTAAAAAATAAAGAATTAAAATAAAAAATATGGATATACTCACCCGTCCGGGGGCCCCTGGACCTTAACGATTGTAACTGGCAGCCTCCATTCCAAAGAATGAGCAGTTTAAGACCTTCAATGACGTCGCGGCTTGTGATTGGTCGCGTGCCGCTCATGTGACCGCTCACGTGACCAATCACAGGCCGCGACATCATCGCAGGCCCTTCACGCGCTCATTCTTAGGAACGGAGGCTGCCGGTTACAGCGGTAAGGTCCAGGGGCCGCCGGAGAGGTGAGTATATCCATATTTTTTTATTTTAATTCTTTATTTTTTACATGAATATGGATCCGATTCCGATTTCCGATATCACAAAAGTATCGGAACTCGGTATCAGAATTCAGATACCGCAAGTATCGGCCAATACCCGATACTTGCGGTATCGGAATGCTCAACACTACTCCTGACATCACGCTTGCATTATTACAAAACACCAGTGATTGCCTTACTGCTGTCTCCAACATCATGTCCTCCCTCTATCTGAAACTGAACCTGTAAAAAACAGAACTCATTGTGTTTTCTCCCTCTACTAGCCTATTTATGCCTGACATTGCCATTTCTGTGTGTGGCTCCACCATTACTTCCCAGAAACATGTCGCTGTCTTGAGGTTATACTTGATTCAGAGCTTTCATTCACCCCCCTCATTCGATCACTGGCTCTATCTTGTTATCTGCACCTCAAAAACATTTCTAGAATTCGACCTTATTTTACTTTCAACTCTGCAAAAACTCTTGCTGTTGCTCTTCTTTATTCTCATCTGGACTATTGTAACTCTCTACTAATCGGTCTCCCTCTTACCAAACTCTCCCCACTTCAATCTGTTTGAATGCTGCAGCCAGGATCATATTCCTCACTGACCATTACACCGATGCCTCTACTTTGTGCCAGTCATTACACTGGTTACCCATCCACTCCAGAATCCAGTACCAAACTATTACCCTCATCCACAAAGCACTCCATAGTTCAGCACCAAGCTACATCTCCTCCCTCATCTCAGTCTACCACCCTACCCGTGCCCTCCGTTCTGCTAATGATCTGAGGTTAACATCCTCAATAATTAGAAGCTTTTAATCCCGTCTCCAAGACTTCTCATGTGCTGCGCCAATTTTTTGAAATTCACTACCCAGGATAATTTGATTAATCCTCAATACCCACAGTTTTAAGCGTGCTCTAAGAACACATTTCTTCAGACTGGCCTACCTCCTCAACACATTAATCTAACTATCCCTGTGTTGCCCAGTCAAAATTTTTACCATAACCAGGTTCCTCGTATCATGTTCTCACATGCTTTATGCATTTAATAGCCCTCTGTATCTGTACTTTTGCATATTCTGGTTGATTATCGATTCATGCAGCATTACACAAACACCCAATTTCTTACACTGTGGCTGGTCAGAACAATGAAAGCAATTGTTACCATCCACCTTTCACGTCTCACCTATTTTCTCATAGATTATAAGCTTGCGAGCAGGGCCCTCATTCCTCTTGGTATCTGTTGATTTATGTGATTATTGTTATGTTGTAATGTCTTTTGTCAGCACAAGTCCCCTCTAAAAATCTAAGGTGCTGCAGAATATGTTGGCGCTTTAGAAATAAAATTATTTTTATTATTATTAATATTATTATTATTATTATGATCCAAGAAGAGAAAGGAGTCGAATATCATCACTGTGGACGAAACTGATTTCAGAATTGCAGTCCTGCTAATGATCATAGAATCATAAAATGTTAGATGAAAGGGGTGAAAGAAACCTCCATGGTCATCATTTCCAACCCCCTGCTCAATGCAGGATTCACTAAAACATCTCAGAGAGATGCCTGTCCTGCCGATGTTGGAGACTTCCATTTAATGAGAACTCACCTCCTCTCGTAGCAGCCTGTTCCACCCATTGATCAACCTCACTTCAAAAAGGTTTTTCTCATATCTAATCTGTATCTTCCCTTTTTCAGTTTCATCTTATTGCTTCTCGAGTTTCCATGTGCAAATGAGAATAAAGATGATCCCATTACACAGTGACAACCCTTCTGATAATTGTAGACAGCTATTAAGTCTCCTCCTAGGCTTCATTTTTGCAAGCTAAACATTCCTAGATTCTTTAACCCTTCCTCATAGGACATTGTTTGCAGTCCATTCACAATCTTGGTAGCTCTTCTCAGAACTTGCTTCAGGTTTTCAATGTGTAATTTAAAATGTGATTCCCAGATTTGCACACAGTATTCCAGAAGAGGTCTTAGTAGAGGGGGATAATTACTTCATGTGATCTAGACCACATGCTTCTCTTAATACATCCCAGAACGATGCTTGCCTTTTTTTTGCTGCTGCATCACACTGTTGACTCATGTGCAGTCTGTGATCTATTAGTACACCCAAGTCTTTTTTTCCACACATGCTGTTGCCTAATTCTATTCCTCCCATTCTGTAGATGCAATTTTAGTTTTTCTTACCTCATTGTGGAATTCTCCATTTCTCCCGATTAAACACCATTCTAAAAGTCACTGCCCATTGTTCAAGCTTATCTAGATTCTTTACAATCCTTTCTCTGTCTTCTCTAGTGTTAAAGTACCTTCACACATAACGATTTCATTAACAACATAGTTGCAACGTCACGCTTTTTTGTAACGTAGCAACGATCCCGCTAACGATCTCGTTATGTGTGACAGCGACCAACGATCAGGCCCCTGCTGGGAGATCGTTGGTCGTAGGGAATGATCAGGACCTTTATTTAGTTGCTGATCACCTGCTGTCATCGCTGGATCGGCGTGTGTGACGCCGATCCAGCGATGTGTTCACTTGTAACCAGGGTAAACATTGGGTTACTAAGTGCAGGGCCGCACTTAGTAACCCAATATTTACCCTGGTTACCATTGTAAGAGTTAAAAAAAAAACCCACTACATACTCACATTCCGATGTCTGTCACGTCCCCCGCCGTCAGCTTCCCGCACTGACTGTCAGTGCTGGCCGTAAAGAAGAGCACAGTGGTGACGTCACCGCTGTGCTCTGCTTTAAGGCCGGCAATGACAGTCAGTGCGGGAAGCTGACGGCGGGGGACGTGACAGACATCGGAATGTGAGTATGTAGTGGTTTTTTTTTTTTTACTTTTACAATGGTAACCAGGGTAAATATCGGGTTACTAAGCGCGGCCCTGCACTTAGTAACCCAATGTTTACCCTGGTTACCCGGGTGCTGCAGGGGGACTTCGGCATCGTTGAAGACAGTTTCAACGATGCCAAAGTCGTTCCCCTGATTGTTGGTCACTGGAGAGAGCTGTCTGTGTGACAGCTCCCCAGCGACCACACAACGACTTACCAACGATCACGGCCAGGTCGTACCGCTGGTCGTGATCGTTGGTAAGTAGGGTTGAGCAAAACGGGTCGGCCATTTTCAGAAGTCGCCAACTTTTTGCAAAGTCGGGTTTCATGAAACCCGACCCCTGTGTGGGGTCGGCCATGAGGTCGGCGATCTTCTGAATCTGGTATCGGAATTCCGATAACGAGTTCCGATATGTTTGCGATATCGGAAATCGGTATCGGAATCCACATTTAAGTGTAAAATAAAGAATTAAAATAAAAAATATTGATATACTCACCTCTCCGGAGGCCCCTGGACATCGCCGCTGGTAACCGGCAGCCTTCTTTGCTTAAAATGAGCGCGTTCAGGGCCTTCCATGACGTCACGGCTTCTGATTGGTCGCGGCCGCCCATGTGACCGCCACGCGACCAATCACAAGCCGTGACGTAATTCTCAGGTCCTAAATTCCTAATTCTAGGAATTTAGGACCTGAGAATTACGTCACGGCTTGTGATTGGTCGCGTGGCGGTCACATGGGCGGCCGCGACCAATCTCAAGCCATGACGTCATCTAAGGCCCTGAACGCGCTCATTCTTAAGAAGGAAGGCTGCCGGAAAGAAGCAGGGCGCGTCCGAGGGTGAGTATATACCTAATAGGAATATACTCACCCTCGGCTTCTTTCTGGCAGCCT
The DNA here is from genome assembly GCF_051348905.1 of Ranitomeya variabilis. Classification (NCBI taxonomy): domain Eukaryota; kingdom Metazoa; phylum Chordata; class Amphibia; order Anura; family Dendrobatidae; genus Ranitomeya; species Ranitomeya variabilis. The sequence continues at coordinate 261,650,092 of NC_135237.1, read as the reverse complement.
TCCTTCCTAAGAATGAGCGCGTTCAGGGCCTTAGATGACGTCACGGCTTGTGATTGGTCGCGGCTGCCCATGTGACCGCCACGCGACCAATCACAAGCCGTGACGTAATTCTCAGGTCCTAAATTCCTAGAATTAGGAATTTAGGACCTGAGAATTACGTCACGGCTTGTGATTGGTCGCGTGGCAGTCACATGGGCGGCCGCAACCAATCAGAAGCCGCGACGTCATGGAAGGCCCTGAACGCGCTCATTTTAAGCAAAGAAGGCTGCCGGTTACCAGCGGTAAGGTCCAGGCTGCGTCGGAGAGGTGAGTATATCAATATTTTTTATTTTAATTCTTTATTTTACACATTAATATGGTTCCCAGGGCCTGAAGGAGAGTTTCCTCTCCTTCAGACCCTGGGAACCATAGTATCCCATTGCACTGCATTGGGTTTCGTGTTTCGGCCGACCCCGACCCCGACTTTTTTATAGGATTGGCCGATTTTACTCGACCCGACTTTTGAGAAAGTCGGGTTTCGTGAAACCCGACCCGATCCTATAAAAATAAAAGTCGCTCAACCCTATTGGTAAGTCGTTTAGTGTAACGGTACCTTTAGTTATCCCTCCTAGCTTTGCATCGTCTGCCAATTTGATTTTGTTTACCTTCAGTTCCCTTATCTAGATCATTTATAAAAATGTGGAACAACACTGGGGCCAGGTCAGAGCCTTGTGGTACCCCATGTGAAACACTTCCAATTGGATGTGCCATCATTTATTACCATTTTTTTAGTACAATCACTGAGCCAGTTATGAATCCAGCTAACCATAGCCTTGTCAATCCCATACATGGTCAGTTTCATCTTATTGCTTCTCGCGTTTCCATGTGCAAATGAGAATAAAGATGATCCCATTACACAGTGACAACCCTTCTGATAATTGTAGACAGCTATTAAGTCTCCTCCTAGGCTTCATTTTTGCAAGCTAAACATTCCCAGATTCTTTAACCCTTCCTCATAGGACATTGTTTGCAGTCCATTCACAATCTTGGTAGCTCTTCTCAGAACTTGCTTCAGGTTTTCAATGTGTAATTTAAAATGTGATTCCCAGATTTGCACACAGTATTCCAGAAGAGGTCTGAGTAGAGGGGGATAATTACTTTATGTGATCTAGACCACATGCTTCTCTTAATACATCCCAGAATGGTGCTTGCCTTTTTTGCTGCTGCATCACACTGTTGACTCATGTGCAGTCTGTGATCTATTAGTACACCCAAGTCTTTTTTTCCACACATGTTGTTGCCTAATTCTACTCCTCCCATTCTGTAGATGCAATTTTAGTTTTTCTTACCTCATTGTGGAATTCTCCATTTCTCCCGGTTAAATATCATTCTAAAAGTCACTGCCCATTGTTCAAGCTTATCTAGATTCTTCACAATCCTTTCTCTGTCTTCTCTAGTGTTAGGGAGCTGTCACACAGACAGCTCTCTCCAGCGACCAACGATCAGGGGAACGACTTCGGCATCGTTGAAACTGTCTTCAACGATGCCAAAGTCCCCCTGCAGCACCCGGGTAACCAGGGTAAACATCGGGTTACTAAGTGCAGGGCCGCGCTTAGTAACCCGATATTTACCTTGGTTACCATTGTAAAAGTTAAAAAAAACAGTACATACTCACATTCTGATGTCTGTCACGTCCCCCGGCATCCACAGGGTTAAAACTGCTTTCGGCAGGAGCGCTGGTAATGCACGTGCTGCTGCCGAGTGCTTCCCTGCACTGAATGTGTCAGCACCGGCCATAAAGCAGAGCACAGCGGTGACGTCACCGCTATGCTCTGCTTTACGGCCGGCGCTGACACAGTCAACCCTGTGGACGCCGGGGGACATGACAGACATCAGAATGTGAGTATGTACTGTTTTTTTTTTTACTTTTACAATGGTAACCAGGGTAAATATCGGGTTACTAAGCGCGGCCCTGCACTTAGTAACCCGATATTTACCCTGGTTACAAGTGAACACATCGCTGGATCGGCGTCACACACACCGATCCAGCGATGACAGTGGGTGATCAGCGACTAAAAAAAGGTCCTGATCATTCCCATCGACCAACGATCTCCCAGCAGGGGCCTGATCGTTGGTCGCTGTCACACATAAGGAGATCGTTAGCGGGATCGTTGCTTACGTCACCAAAAGCGTGATATCGTTATGTGTGACTCAGCCTTTAGTTATCCCTCCTAGCTTTGCATCATCTGCCAATTTGATTTGTTTACCTTCAGTTCCCTTATCTAGATCATTTATAAAAATGTGGAACAACACTGGGGCCAGGTCAGAGCCTTGTGGTACCCCATGTGAAACACTCTTCCAATTGGATGTGCAATCATTTATTACCATTTTTTAGTACAATCACCCAGCCAGTTATGAATCCATCTAACCGTAGCTTTGTCAATCCCATACATGGTCATTTTTTCAGTATGTATAGTACGAGATACTTTATCAAATGCTTTGCTGAAGTCGAGATATGCTACATCTACTGCATTTCCCTGTTCCACCCAAGCAGTGATTCCATCATAAAAGGAAATTAGATTAGTCTGGCATGACTTATTTGCTACAAGCCCATGTTGGCTCTGGTTAATTACTGTGTTCTTATCCAATTACTTATATGCATCCTGTTTAATAATTTGTTCAAAGATCTTTCCTGGTATAGAAGCATGGCTCACTGTCCTGTGATTTTTTTGGCTTCATCTTCTTTCCTTTTTTGAAGGTTGGGACAACTTTTACCCTTCTCCAATCTTCTGGGACTTCTGTGCTACAGAAATTTTCAAGGATTCTGGCTAGTGGTTCTGCATTTTATTCTGCTATCTCTTTCAGCAGCCTAAAATGTAATTTTTATGAACCAGGAGATGGAAATTAATTTAAATTAGCTAAGTTTTTCATTACCATCTTTCTGTTTATAGATAGTGTGGATTATTTTATTCCTTCGATAGCATTGGCTATAAGTTGAAGTTACACTTGATATTATAGAGAATGCAGATGCAAAATAGGGATTTAGAAGTTTCTCAACATTATTTTTGACCACTTCAACCTTTTCATCCTGTAAAAATCCTATAGCATCATTAACTCTTCTTTTGCTTTTTTCATACCTGCAAATGCTTTTTTTTATTGCTTTTGGTTTCAATTGCAAGACTCAATTCATTACTGGCTTTAGCTTTTCTAACATTTGCCATGTATTTCCTGCCAACAACACTAAATTCTTCTTTAGATATGTTCCATCTTACCATTTAATATGCATTTTTTGTTTTCTTTTTAGCAAGTGTTTAAGTTTTGTGTTCATCCATCCTGGTCTCACTAAATACTTCCAATTATTCCTTCTTTTCAGGATTGTTACTGATTGTGCAGTGAGAATTTCATTTAGCAAAATCTCCCTTCCTCTTTCGACATTTCTGTTCTTTAGAATATCCAACCATTGAACCTCTCCTACACTCTCTCTGAGTCCATTGAAATCTGTGTTTCTGAAGTACAAATTTAAAATTTGAGTCATTGCAGGGCTTCCTCCTCTTGTATTCCGAAATCCGAAGATAGCATGATAGCTGCCTCCTAAATTCTCAGCTACCTTTGCTTCCTCATCCATTTCCTCCCTGTTGCTAAGAATTAGGACCAACATGACAGTTTTTCTTGTTCTCTCTTCTACTTTTTGAAATTCAACATAGTCAGCCAGAGAAAATAAGGATTTTCTGGACAATTACTTTTGCTTGAGAGAGATTACCATCAAATATCTGGATAGTGAAAATCTCCCATGATCACTATGTTGTACATTTTAGAGAACAAAAAATATCTGATGTAAAAAGAGTTCATTCACATCTTCAGTTTGTCTAGGTGGCTTATAGTAAACACCTACAATAATGTCCTTTCTTTTCTTCTTTCCTTATTCTTACCCAAACAGTTTCTACAGATTTACCATTCTATGGAGCTTGGATCTCTGTGGAGATATACGCTTTCCTAACATGCAATGGAACACCTGGTCCAGTCTTGCTTCTTATAAATAAGTTGTAGTTCTCAAGGTTTGTATTTAAATAATGTGCATCATTCCACCAAGTTTCAGTGCTGCAGCTCCAATTCCAATAAACTCTTCTATTTTCATTCAGAATTTGTTGTCTTTGTTCTTTATTTCCATCTTCAAGCACATTCCCTTGAGAAAGTGAAAGGGAAACGTGTGTCGGGGCAATGTGGGGCATTCCATCTCCATACACAATGTGTAAGTAGAAGATTATGTTATTAAATTGAATCTATTAGTTACCTTAGTTTATTTATAATATCTTTTCTGGGGATGCCACTTGTACTTCTTCACTGCTTGTCCTTTACTGTTAATTCACAAAACCTAAGTAGCTTGTAGTCTCTATCTACATGGGCATTATTTTGGCTACTGTCCTTGATGTCCTTTTTTCACTTTTTTAATTTTTGCTGTGAATTGCAATATCTGTATGCTTTGGTAGATGAAAATTGTAGCCATCTACTAAATGTCACCTATTACACATGTATTTATTCATAGTGTTTGGTGATATAAAATACCTCTTTTGTATTGTGATGTGACTTTTTTAACACTTATTTCAAATAAACTTTATGTTTTACCTTATTTCTGTAGGTTATGGTTGCTGCACATTTTTGTTTCTGTAACATTTTAGTTTGAAGTTGGTTTCTCTTGTTCTTCTCTTTTCATTCTGAATTTGTTGTCTTTGTTCTTTATTTCCACTTCTGATAGTAAGGAAAGAATTCAAAAGAATTCATGTTAGGTGTCGAGTTCCCGCCACTGCACAAGGGGAATCTCAAACCATGTCATCTGCGGTCTCTCATTTTTCTCCGGCCGCAGTGGAGTCTGCTCAGCAGAGGCATCGGTCCCAGCATCTGGCTCAAGCTGATACTGTGCGTCTGGTTACAGCTGCAATCCCAGATTCAGCCTTTGTAACCAGCATTGATCAGCGGCGAGCAGACGTTCCAGGGACTAAGTCCTGCTTTTCATCTACTGAGCATGCCTGTGGGATGATCTCTCATTGGAGGTCAGAGGTCACATGCTCGGGTCCTGTAGCAGCTACGATTGGACCACCAGGAAGGTCCCGGAAGGCTACAGCGGGCCCGGAAGGCTACAGCTATAAAAGGTTTGCATGACCGCTCAGCCATGCGCCAGTATAAACCTGACTAGGTGTGTGAGTGCTGTGTGTTTGAGACTGGTGAAAGTTACTTAATGATCTCCATCCCTCTGGTTGTTGTTTGGGTATTAGGGGGAGTGGAGCAAACCATCAGTGCCATATCTAAGCTGCACAGACGTGTTTATACCACCAGTCAGTGTACAGTGGGAGTTCCCATTTGGACTCAGCATCTGACTCAGGGCGTCCTCAGGCATGGGCTCAAAAGCCACCGAGGGTCAGAGCGAGTCTAATCACCAGTGTAGTGGGGGTGAATCATAGGGATTCCACTAGCATCTACCAGCTGCACCCTGTGACTGCTAACAGGGCAAAATGTTCCTTTTGCAACTCTGTGAAGCAACAGAGTTCACTTCCATTCATACTGGGTGAAGTCTAACATATGTGTGAGCAAGCGTTCATCCGCCATCTTGTTCTGCCATTACTTAGCAGCAGGTTCCATCTCTGCACGGTGGACCCCGGGCTGCGAACACACCTCATATCTCCCTTTATTTTATTTGGTGCTTTCCATCAGCTCTAACAATTCATTAACTGCATACTTTTCCCTAGCCTTATATTTCCCATCCCATATTGCTCTCGGTTAAAGCTCTCCTATTGAGTGTAGCAGGGTGTCTACCAAATATGTGTTTTCCTGTTTTCACAAGATGCAACCCATCTTTTGCAAGGTGTCCATCATACAAGTAATTCAGTCCATGGTCAAGAGACCCAAAACGTAGCTGACAGCACCATTGACATAGCCAAATTTTCACCTGTAGAATCCTGTTCAATCTCTTAGTTTCATGTCCATCCACTGGGAAGATAGATCTGTACAATGAAATTAATCAAAACTGCCAGTCTTACTTGTGTTCCTCCAGACTTTGTGTCTGTCACGTTTCAGAAAAAATCTTTTCAGGGCCGGTTCAAATCCATTTTTTGTTCTACAATAATTCCTCTCATATCTACAATTTATCTATGGTGCAGTAGGTATTAAGTATGACAGACATCTTGTCAGGGATTATTGCCTTATAAATTCTAAACTTTGCTGTTGCTTTTTTCCATGCACTCATTTACCGATTCATGTTTTTTACAGTAATCTGTACTCTAAAATTCATCAAAGCTGCCAGTGTTACTTGGGCTCCTCCAGACTTTGTTGCTGCCACATATAATAAAAAATATTTTCAGGATTGGTTCAAATCTCTTATATATTCTACAATAATACCTCTCTTAACTACAATTCATCTACAGTTAGATGTTGCAGCAGGTATAGCGTATGACAAGCATCTAGTCAATGATTATTACCTTATAATTTCTAAGCTTTGCTGTTGCTTTTTTCCATGCACTTATTGACCGATTCATGTTTTTTCAGTGATTGGTACTCAAAAATTCATCAAAGCGGGCAAAATTAAATGATTTAATGTCTCCATTCACAGTTTCTCTCTAGCATCTTTATGCAAGAGGTAGTAGTGGCAGACTGTACACTACTGATGCTGGAATTACCACTTATGAACTCTCTAGTGCTTTGTTTCCATTTATTTCTGGGTGCTTCTTGAAATATGTTTGGGGTCATTGTCCTGTTGGAAGAACCATGAACTATTGCAATGCAAACCCTGCTTTCTGACCCCAGGCACTATATTGCAACCAAAAATCCTTTGGGAATTCTCACAATTTATAATGCCTTGCACACAGTCAAAGCACCCAGGGCAAAGGAAGTAAATGATCCACAAAATATCTTTAAACCACCGCCCTTTACCATTTGATTGTAACTACTGTGTTCTTTTATTTGTAGGCATCATTCCATTTACATTAGACAGTAGAATTATGTGCTTCATCAAAAAACTCAACATTGGTCTCATCTGTCCACAATGTGTCTGATCATGTCTCATACCTCACATAGACAGAAAATGTATTAAAATTATAAAATTAAATTTCCTGTTGAATGTTTTTTCACAATTGAACACAATGCAAATGTGCAAAAATGCAGAAAAAACATTGCTTGTGAACATAGCCCAAGGTGTGGAGGAGCATTTTTTCTCTTACTTATTTTGCCTTATATAAAAAGTCATTGTCCTGGAAGGAATGTTTCTTAACATCTTTTCCATTCAAATCCATTTTATCTTCAGTTTTGCATGTTTTATTGTTAGTCCGTAAAAGTGCCGTTTTACTCTGACAACATTGTTCTCAGCACTGACCTGGGATTCAGAGATGTTTCCAGGGGTTTTCCTCATGCTGTTCCCATGCCATTTTAGTGTTGTTTACATCATTTTCAGCAATTTTTAGACTCCCTCTAGACCTTCGGTGGGGCCACCGGAAAAATGCTTGAGTTTCCCATTAGCTTCCATAATACTTGTTACTCGGGTCAAGCACCTGGGCATTGTGATTCGCTCAACTCGAGTAATGAATATCCAAGCATTCTTTGCTCGCTCATCACTTTTGGTGAGATATTTTTTTCCTGAAATTCTCTGCCCTTTTTTCTTTACACATACCTTTGATCATTATGGCCAAAACTAATTGGTCCACAGTCCATGTTTCCAAAATGCAATAGGCTTATTTAGATGTTCTTTTGCATACTTCTGATGCTGAATTTTATGGTGAAGCTGCAGGAGACCTTTTCTTCTGATGACACTTTCATGAAGGCCATATTTGTGCAAGTGTCTTTGAACAGTAGAACAATGTACCTCAACTCCAGAGTCTGCTAAATCTTTCTGATGGTCTTTTACAGTCAAGTGGGGGTTCTGATTTGCCTCTCTAGCAATCCTGCAAGCAGCAAGTTTTCTTGTTCTCCCAGACTTTATCTAGACCTCCACGGTTTCTGTTAGCTGTCAGTTCTTAACTAAACTTCGAACTGAGGAAAGGACAACTTGAAAATGCTTTGATGTGGTCAGATGAGACCAAAATGTAACTTTTTATCCACTAAGATAAACGTTATGTCTGGAAACAAACCAACACAGTTCATCACCCCAAGAACACTATCCTCACAGTGAAACATTGTAGTGGCAGCATCATGTTGTGGGGATGCTTATCTGCTGCAAAGACAGTGAAAATAGTCTGAGTTGAGGGGAAGATGCATTGTGCAAAATACAGGGATATTCTTGATCAAATCCTGTTTCAGTCTGTCAGTGATTTTAGACTGAAATGGAGGTTCACATTCTGACAAGACAATCACCAAAGAATACTGTTAAAGCAAAACTAAAGTTGTTTGAGGAGAAATGTGTAAATGTTTTGGAGCGGCCTAGTCAAAGCTCAGACTTTAATCCATTTGAGATTCTGTGTTCAGACTTGAAGATTGCTGTTCAGAGAAAACCATCTAACTCGATTAACCTAAAAAATCCCAGTGGCAAGAAAGAAACAACTAATAGAAATTTTTCCAAAGCGACTTGCAGCTGTAATTGCTGCAAAAGGAGGCTCTGCATAGTACTGAATTTGGGAGGATGAAGAGTTATGCACTAGGGATGAGCGACTTTTATTTTTATAGGATCGGGCCGGGTTTCACGAAACCCAATTTTCTCAAAAGTCGGGTCGAGTGAAGTCGGCCGATCCTATAAAAAAGTCGGGGTCGGCCGAAACACGAAACCCAATGCAGTGCAATGGGATACTATGGTTCCCAGGGTCTGAAGGAGAGGAAACTCTCCTTCAGGCCCTGGGATCCATATTAATGTGTAAAATAAAGAATCAAAATAAAAAATATTGATATACTCACCCTCGGACGCGCCCTGGTACTAACCGGCAGCCTTCCTTCCTTCCTAAGAATGAGCGCGTGAAGGACCTTAGATGACGTCGCGGCTTGTGATTGGTCGCGTGACCGCCCATGTGACCACTCACGCGACCAATCACAAGCCGCGACGTCACTGCAGGTCATTCATGCGCTCATTCTTATTTTTTATTTTGATTCTTTATTTTACACTTAAATATGGATTCCGATACCAATTCCCGATATCGCAAACATATCGGAACTCGGTATCGGAATTCCGATACCAGATTCAGAAGATCGCCGACCTCATGGCCGACCCCACACTGGGGTCGGGTCGGGTTTCATGAAACCCGACTTTGCCAAAAGTCGTCGACTTCTGAAAATGGCCGACCCGTTTCGCTCAGCCCTATTATGCACACTAAAGTTTTCAGTTATTTTGTCTTATTTGTTGTATAAAAAGAAGAAACAAATGTTCAATGTTGTAAGCATGTTTTTTTACATGAACTTATGCAAACACTTAGAAAAACAATGAAATGCCCAGTTGTGAGGTAGAAAACACAAAATATGCCAAGGGGGTGAACACTTTCACAAGCCATTGTAAGAGGCAGAAAGCCAGGTACATAGCTTGGGAATCATTCAAAACAGGAGACATCTGTAGGTAAGACACCGCCATTACTAACCCCATAGTCATATTGTTAATAAACACAGCCAGAATTAAGTCCTTTATTTGGAATAAGAATACACATCATTTTATTTTTTTATTTAAAAATTAAAAAAAAGTTATACTCATCCTTTGCCCATTCCATTGAAGCTGGGTTTCACCCTGCAGCTCTCAGGTTCGCAATGCTGGTTATTAAAAACAGAGGGAACCCTCTATTATGATATAGTTATGACTTGTATTGTTTAAGATTATTGTACCTGTTTTTATTATGTACAGGTCCTTCTCAAAAAATTAGCATATAGTGTTAAATTTCATTATTTACCATAATGTAATGATTACAATTAAACTTTCATATATTATAGATTCATTATCCACCAACTGAAATTTGTCAGGTCTTTTATTGTTTTAATACTGATGATTTTGGCATACAACTCCTGATAACCCAAAAAACCTGTCTCAATAAATTAGCATATCAAGAAAAGGTTCTCTAAATGACCTATTACCCTAATCTTCTGAATCAACTAATTAACTCTAAACACATGCAAAAGATACCTGAGGCTTTTAAAAACTCCCTGCCTGGTTCATTACTCAAAACCCCCATCATGGGTAAGACTAGCGACCTGACAGATGTCAAGAAGGCCATCATTGACACCCTCAAGCAAGAGGGTAAGACCCAGAAAGAAATTTCTCAACAAATAGGCTGTTCCCAGAGTGCTGTATCAAGGCACCTCAATGGTAAGTCTGTTGAAAGGAAAAAATGTGGCAGAAAACGCTGTACAACGAGAAGAGGTGACCGGACCCTGAGGAAGATTGTGGAGAAGGTCCGATTCCAGACCTTGGGGAACCTGAGGAAGCAGTGGACTGAGTCTGGTGTGGAAACATCCAGAGCCACCGTGCACAGGCGTGTGCAGGAAATGGGCTACAGGTGCCGCATTCCCCAGGTAAAGCCACTTTTGAACCATAAACAGCGGCAGAAGCGCCTGACCTGGGCTACAGAGAAGCACACTGGACTGTTGCTAAGTGGTCCCAAGTACTTTTTTCTGATGAAAGCAAATTTTGCATGTCATTCGGAAATCAAGGTGCCAGAGTCTGGAGGAAGACTGGGGAGAAGGAAATGCCAAAATGCCTGAAGTCCAGTGTCAAGTACCCACAGTCAGTGATGGTGTGGGGTGCCATGTCAGCTGCTGGTGTTGGTCCACTGTGTTTCATCAAGGGCAGGGTCAATGCAGCTAGCTATCAGGAGATTTTGGAGCACTTCATGCTTCCATCAGCTGAAATGCTTTATGGAGATGAAGATTTCATTTTTCAGCACGACCTGGCACCTGCTCACAGTGCCAAAACCACTGGTAAATGGTTTACTGACCATGGTATTACTGTGCTCAATTGGCCTGCCAACTCTCCTGACCTGAACCCCATAGAGAATCTGTGGGATATTGTGAAGAGAAAGTTGAGAGACGCAAGACCCAACACTCTGGATGAGCTTAAGGCCGCTATTGAAGCATCCTGGGCCTCCATAACATCTCAGCAGTGTCACAGGCTGATTGCCTTAATGCCATGCCACATTGAAGCAGTCATTTCTGCCAAAGGATTCCCGACAAAGTATTGAGTGCATAACTGAACATTATTATTTGATGGTTTTTTTGTTTGTTATTAAAAAACACTTTTATTTGATTGGACGGGTGAAATATGCTAATTTATTGAGACAGGTTTTTTGGGTTATCAGGAGTTGTAGGCCAAAATCATCAGTATTAAAACAATAAAAGACCTGACAAATTTCAGTTGGTGGATAATGAATCTATAATATATGAAAGTTTAATTGTAATCATTACATTATGGTAAATAATGAAATTTAACACTATATGCTAATTTTTTGAGAAGGACCTGTATACCCCTCCTTACATGTAAAGCGCCATGGAATAAATGGCGCTATAACAATAAATAATAATAATAATAATAACCCATGCAAGCTTTTTTATGTATTTATTTACAGTGCAGGTGCAGGCTGATTCATACTCCCATCATCCTACGCCTGTGATGGGAGGTACTGTAAATTTTTTACCTCCAGTCACAGCTGCTCACTTACTCTGTCATCTGACTGCACGAGAGCCGCAATGCTCTGATTGGCGGTCAGAGCCAGTGTTTGCCGTGCTGTCATTCAGCGCATGGTTCATCTGAATGGAGTTCAGGTTAGAGTTCAGGTACAGTTCTGGTACCCGAACCAAACTTTTTTTAACTGGTTGACCAGACTCAAAGATCCTCGGGTTTGCCTATCACTAATGTTTTCCTATGCTGAAAATATTTGGATACACAAATCATCAAGATGCACTGATGGCAACTGCCTTTACAATTGACAACCAATGACATCCATAAAGACCATGGTAGCATATTTAGACTATGCAAGCTACCCACAATAACATGATCAATATGCAGTCTGGCTTTGTCATGTTGAAAAATGGTTCCTGGAGCGTTTTACAGAAATGGTAGTAACACTGGTAATGGTCAAATCAATTTAAAACTGTCTATCAGTGTAACTGCAACAAAGACTTAAAGGGTCCAGCTATTGCATATTATTTCACCTCAAATCATAATCCTGGAAGTAGTGTCATTGTTATTTTCCCTTGTGAAAGCCTCTGTTTTGTGTTTCACCCCTGGTTTTGTAAAGCTGTAAAGCAGGTAAAATTAGACATCACATTCCAAGCCTATGGCATCAAAATATAAGAAGGTGTTTGCATAATATTTAGCTATGAGCCAGACATCAAATTCAGTTGTTCCATTGACCTTACACCACCACGCTCAAAGGTTATGCTGCAGAGCAAAATGGTAATGGTGGTCCAATCTTTTTAATGTTGAGTCCTGCTTTTTTCTTGGAATCAATGATAGACAGAGATTGGTCTTGAGAGCAAATATGCAGTGCCATAAAGAAGCCTTCACATGAATCTGTTCTAGTATCAATTTTTGAACATGACAACACAAGGCAGCACATTATTTGTTCTACTATGAGCAACCTGTGTGGTCTAAATCTTCCACTACGTTGGTTGTCATCCATTAACATCAATTTACTCATAGCCAAAAATTTTGAGGTCTATTGGATATTACTAAATCTGTAATTATGTTGAAGAATTTAAATGTGGTTCAGTATAGTTTTAGAAAACCTCAGGGTGTTATATGTTTTGTTACTGAGCAATTACATGCTTTGCAGTTTTCTGGTTTGCAATAAATTGATTTAAAACAAATTTTGGGGGAATTCGAATATTGAGAAATTCAATCATCTTTAGAAACTAAATAAAGGAACCCCATTAACACCTTAAAAGCTGGTTACTACTACTAATTGTAAGAAACTGAGCTAACGCATTTATGGCTCATCATATAAATTTGATTGTGAGTGAGGTAATAGCTATTACAGTATCCCTCTATAAAAAAAAAACAGGATTCCATTTATTTTTGCATAAGGGCCCTCTGCGGTTGTTATTTCCGTTAAGATGGCTAACATCAACACATTCCATAAACACATACCATGACCTGTAAAATGATGATAATTACAATAATTACCTGTACTAGCATCTCAAGCTTCATTAAAATGACATTGATTTTTTATTGCACACACAAACCAAAAGGCCACTATTGTCTATGAATTTACATTCTTGGTTATCACTATTTCGGTAACTTAAAACATCTGACCATGCCAACTTATTTGTTAATAAGTCTAACTTGGATTGAACATTTATAATATGTACAATAACTCAACAAAGAACACAAGAAAAACGAAGTGAAATGCTCAGAGTAAGAAATGTTTCCTGTCTACATTGCAAAATTGATGAATTTATATATTAACTAAAATCTCTTTACCATGAAACATGCCAGTGCGTTATTGAATTGCACAATAGTAAAACAAAGATGGTCCCAATGGTAACGGGGAGCAGTAAGAGAATAAAAGCCTCATTATTTTAATAACTCGAATGGTTGTAAGAAGTAATGCTTCAGAGACAAGTGAGGAAATTAGCTTACATTCAAATCTTAAAATAATAAAACATCCCCCTCTGGATGTGCTACCAGGGCTCCACTTGGCTTTAAAATAGTAATGTTTCATAGCTAACCTCTGCCCCATAAAACTCCTTGATTTCATTATAACAAAATAAATGTGTGTAAAAAATGCTACAATATTTTATTCCTTAAGCAGAACACATGCGTTTCTGCTTTCCTAGATGATAAAGCGTTTATGAATGATATAACATGATTGAATTATATTATACATGTGTTGCCTAATACGATCATTTAGCTAACAAGAAGGCTACACAAAATAAAGATAATTAAACTAGTTTTAATACTTTAATGTGACATATCCCATTAAAAAGGGATTTATGAAAGTTCTGTTCTAGTTTTCTTAGTCCTCTTAATGTATTTTACTTAAGTTCATTAAAATAAAATAATAGGAATGTCTAATTCCTTATTACAATAGTGATTTAAATAAATGCTTCTTAAGTATTACACTGAAGTAGGGAATGCAGAACCAGCAATTGTGCATTGTGTTGTTAGTTGACATACATTAATGACCCAGGCAAAGGGCCAAGAATTATAATTCCCTTGATTTTTCTGTAGACAAATGACTACTAGTCTTTGCTTGTAAAGACATAGGAAGCTGTAATCCTCAAGACAGCAAGTCATTAAGCAGCCGTTTCCTACTTGATAAATAAGTTTAACAGCAGTCACTCAACAGTTTTCTAAGTTACGCATGGACAATGTGTCTACAAAAAGAGAATCTGCCAAAAGAAAAAGCTTAATTTTAGTGATTGGAAATTAAACACAGTCCTTTAAAAACAGGAACAAGAATGTATATTAAATGATCATGTTTAGACATATTGAGAGCTTTTGCTACTGTAGCTGATAGAAATATAGCATAATATGAATGTAACATTTTAGTATGAATTTTCAATATCTAAACAGCATTTTTACATTTATCATTACTCAGAAGAAAAACAGCAATACATAATATTTACTTTTTGCATTGTATAATTTTAAACAAAGAAAATCATTACCCCCCCCCAAAAATATAATACATAGAAAGGAATGTCTAGAAAATTATGTTCTGTATTGGGATGTTACCTTCACACTGCACAGATCAGATGTAAATTTGTGGAAAGAATCGTCAACCATCTGACCTTCAGTCTGACCTTCAGACCATTTTCATCACCTCCACTCCAGCCCACAATCTCCTTTAAGTTTGGGGAGCTTTGTGGCTCAAATGGAGCACCTTGAACACAAGGAAGAAATTACCTCCCTTAGCTTAAAGTTAATATCTAAACTAGTTCCCTTCCATGTCTGTGAAACAATCATGAGAGATAAAAGGTTTTTCTAGGTATTGAAATAAGACATCCAACCTCAATTATACACATCACTGATAGGAAATATTCTCCAATGTCCACGATAAACTGGGAAAAAAATTCCCTGAACCATTGATGAAACAAGGATGTTGTTGGGGTTTTGCTAATATAATTAAGTTATGTACTGTATATTTATATATGGAACACATTTAGACATCATTTATTTTACAACTACAACTTTAATTTAAATTGGTTTATACCAATATAAAATTTAAAATATGTAAATGAATGTTTAGTTATTTGCGCAAACAATATCCCTTTAGTAACAAAAGCACATAACGTTTCAGATATCTAGCCACTTAGAGCAATACTTCAAGATCATACCCAAAATAACACCTTAATGCTGGATAAAAGTCAGGTTACTGGTGAATAGGTATTCGTAACTCTGAAGTGGCTTACTGAGTGGAGCAGCAGTTGGGATGAGAAAGAGAAAGCCGTCCGGTTATAGCAGGCTTCTGTAAGTAAATCTTCCTGAGCGCTGCCTTGGCCGGTGGCAGACGCTCCACTGCTCCTAGTTCCCACATTGCACTAGCGTGTAGTCATGTAGTGCATACTGTCTCAGTCTGCAATTGCTGCAGGACCTTCCGTGATGTCAGCAGTCACGTGGTATACCTGGGGCGTGTATCGGACCAATACATTCCAACTAGTTTCAGAAATAATACAGTTTCCTTCATTAGAGTTGGTCCATAGAGGGAATTGGTCTCTTTTAATATTGCAACTTTAACCCTTACTGCCAGTTTCAATTGAATGCAAACAATTCAACTTCACAATTTAACCCCTTTGGTGCCAGGAAGTCCAGATTAAAGATCCATTGACTCTCACCGCGGGACATCTGTTTTATAAAATCACCCTTTCTCCAACTTTTCATTATAACTTGAATTCCTGTTACCACTGTACCTGAACTTACTCTCCCATGATGGTCTGGTCTGCATAGTGCTTTGATAGGGGGTGCCCTACAAATGTATTTCTTGATATTGCCTGTGCAGCATCAATAGTAAAAGATAGAATGTTAAGAATAATAAAAAAATAAAAAATCGTGATATTCTCACCTTCCGGCAGCCCCCACAGCCTTCCCGATCCTCACAATGCTCCCAGCAACTCCCGTTCCCAGCGATGCCTCGCGACAATGACCCCAGATGATGTAGTATCACTCGAAACCGCTACGTCATCACAGGTCATTGTCACAAGGCATCACTGGGAACTGGAGCTGCTGGGAGCATCGCTAAGGCCTGGGCTGGACCCAGGGGCCACCAGAAGGTGAGTATTATAAATATTTTTTATTCCCAGGGCCTGGAGGAGAGTCTCCTCTCCTCCACACCCGGGTACCATCCGCACATGATCCACTTACTTTGCGCATGGTGGGCATAGCCCCATGCGGAAAGTAAGAGGATCAGTGCATTCCAATGTGTGCAGAATCACCCTGATTCCGCACAAAGAATGAGTATGCTGCGTATTTTTCCACGATGCGATTACGCCGCGGAAAAATAAGCAGCATTAGCACAGCATTGTGGAATCCCACTGAATTCAATGGGTTGTGTTGTGTATGCGTTTTCACAGCGTTTTTGTGGCGAAAAAATGTGGCAAAAGCACATATAATCTGCAACGTGTGCACATAGCCTTAATAACGGAGATGATAGGCCTTCCCTGGGGATTGGTTATACTCTCATGAACCTTTGGTAAGTAGTAGAAGAAAGCTATCCTCGGGTACGGTGTATCAAAAAATTTTAGTTCTTGTTTATTCAGAAAGCCCCGATCAAATCTCTTCTTTATAAGGGTTCTCATTTCTTTTATATAGTTATCCGATGGATCCTGGGCAAGCTTTTCATATGTTTGTTTGTCATCCAAGAGGCATAGACATTCTTTTCTGTAATCTGCTGAGTCCAAAATAACTAATCCCCCGCCCTTGTCTGCTGGGCTGATCACAATTTCCTTATTCTCTTGCTATTTTTTTATAGCTTTACTTTCATTAAAATTTAAATTGTATCTAAAATTAGAACACCTTTTATGTTAACTTTCCTCAGATCTTTTATAACGTTAATTTTAAAAGCTTCAAATGATTCGGAATATTTTTTTTTAGGATTTAAATTGAATTATTCCGCAAGACTGTATGATAATAGGGATAATTTTGTGCTGCCATTCCCCCCTGATTGGTTATGGTTGCTCTATTGTTCTTTAAAAAGTGTTTTTTAATAGAAAGTTGTCTCATAAAAAGCTTAATTCCAATAAAAGCCTGAAACTTGTTGAATCCCACTGCTGGAGCATATTTCAGTCCTTTAGTAAGCAATGTGGTTTCATCTTGTAGATTGTGAGCCCCCGCGGGCAGGGTCCTCTCTCCTCCTGTACCAGTTGTGACTTGTATTATTCAAGATTATTGTACCTGTTTTTATTATGTATACCCCTCCTCACATGTAAAGTGCCATGGAATAAATGGCGATATAATAATAAATAATAATAATAATAATAATAATAATAATAATAATTTTGGTCCAATTTATGTTTACTTAGATTAAAAATTTTCAGTTTTTTTGTATCTATTTCCTTTTGTTTTCCATTTTTTGGAGAATTGCCCACCCACGGCCTCTTCTCTGGCTTTTTTTTGGCCCAATCTGAAAAATGGAATATTGCTTTGCATCTTGCATTCTTGTTTCCACATTAAATTAGAGGCCTGGCTGTTTCTTCTATTAGAATCAGAGTGCCTAGCTCTACTTGTAGAGGGAAGATTTTCCCTTATGGGGGATCTAGTTTGGATAAGAGATGTTTCATCATTTAGGGATGGAGGGTTTTCAATATCCCTTAAAGGTTGAAATGTGTTAGAGGTGAAAATAGGAGTAATAGATTCAGTAATGGGACCAATCCCTGCATTAATTGATACATTTATATTGTCGGTATTGACTGAAGGCTCTCTCCTTCCATCTTGGCTGGTGAAGAATTCATCTACATGTGAGTAAGAATATCTAGCGAATCTAATTCCCAAATTTGTAGATGAGATGGGACTTCCCTCAATCTCATCTACTATTTCAAATTGGCTATCCATATCCTGAGAATTTTTTGATAGATTACTCCTTCCTTGAGTTATAACCAAGTCGCAATCAGGGAGATCATCCCTCCCAATTTTTTTTCTCTTTTTCTATATAATTTCATTTTCTTTTAAATTCATTCTCCTTATATTATCTGATAAACGAATAATGTCTGGATGTGATTGATATGCCTTGATTAGATTAAACAACTCAGCAATCCGCTGCTTACTCTCTACTAATTGTTGTTGTCTTTTTTCAATAATGAAAGAGACAGCGCGCTTAGAGAAATCCTTGAACATGGCTTCCCACACTACTAATGTATTTGCATCTCCAATATCCCAAAACAGGGATTTCTGAACAACTCTTTGGCATACAGTTAGGACAAATACCTTTCCAGAGTGGCCACCTCTCAGAGGTCTCACATTTCTTTCAATAAATAATGTTCCAAGGTTTTGAGGGATTCTATTGCCCTCCCAGTATTGCCATTAGTAGATTTAGGATCTTGTTGGTGCGCTGAATGGAATAATCTGTGGATATTGTATATCCTTGTTTTCTATCTGTTCATAGGTCACTCATATTTGAATGGCTTTTACTGCTGCCTTCAACTGTGGTGTATGATATAAATGCACCAAAATAAATAATACGAGGTGCAAGTAAAATTGGAAAACAGGGGGATACTGTTAGGGCTAGCGGAACGCACCGAGAAAATAGAGATGTTTTTATTGATATTGGTGCGTCCACCGTGCAGGAGTACCTGCTGCTAGCAAACGGCGGCACTATATGGCGGTATGGACTAACTCAGTTAATTCACCGAGTAGCCATGAAAGCAAAGCACTGTGCCCTGTTAGACTTCATAGAGGCACAGGCTAACTGCCCAAACAGAGAGCAGTCAGTGGTCACGCATGCACACAAAACTCCTCGTCGGAGGTGCCAGCATTCTAGGGGCTTATTTCAGCCAGGTCCCTGAATACATACAAACACAAACTCCTCGCCGGAGGTGCCAGCATTCTAGGTGCTTATTTCAGCCATGTCCCTGAACACACTCTCACGTGACCACACTGGCGCAAAGCACATAACAAAGAACAATACTAGTGCCGTGCGGCCATGCGAGCCTTAAATAGTTGCAGCACGTACAGGACCTTCCTGAAGGACCAATGGCCTTAGCTGCAGTATCTGATCATGTGACCCTCGATCTCCACTGAGAGATCTTACTCTGGGCATGCTCAGAACGAGAAAAGCAGGACTTAGTCCCAGAAGTGTCTGCTCGCTGCTGCCCAGCACTGACTTCAATGGCAGAAGCAGGAAAGGCAGCAGTAACTCTTTGTACAGAGTCAGACTGAGCGAGACGCTGGAACCGACGTCTCCGCTGAGCAGGCTCCACTGCGGCAGGAGAAGAATGGGAGACCGCAGCGGAGATGGCCCGAGATTCCCCCTGTGCAGAGGCGGGAACTCGACCCCTAACATTACCGGCCCTCCTCTTTGGGCCTCATTACGTTCGAAGGCAGCAATGAGCTGCGGTGCCCGAATGTGCTCAGCACGCTCCCAGGACCTATCCTCAGGACCGTAACCCTTCCAGTCCACCAAATGAATTTTTTTGCCACGAACCACCTTGCACCCCAAAATAGCGTTCACCTCATAATCGTCCGTAGATGAACCCGATGTCCCGGCAGATGACTCAGAAAACCGGGACATGTATACGGGCTTAAGGAGGGACACATGAAAGGTGTCGGTGATACCTAGGCGTGGAGGAAGGGCTAGACGGTAGACCACAGGATTAACCTGTTCAAGGACCTTGAAGGGACCTAAGTAGCGAGGAGCAAACTTAGTGGACTCAACATGCAGCCAGATGTTACGAGCGGAGAGCCACACTAAGTCGCCAGGAGCAAAGGTCGGGGCAGGGCGCCAATGAGCATTAGCAGAGGACCTCATTCTCTCCTTGGAGGCCCGGATGGCATCGTGAGTGCGGTCCCAAATGTCTCGTGCCTCCACTGCCCAGTCTGCCACCCTGGAGTCAGCAGAGGACACAGGCATAGGCATAGGAACCCGCTAATGCTGGCCGTAATTAAGGAGGAAAGGAGTCTGACCGGTGGAGTCGGCTACAGCGTTGTTAAGGGCAAAATCTGCCCACGGTAACAAGGATGCCCAGTCATCCTGCCTCGCAGAAACAAAATGTCTTAAATAAGTGACCAGAGTCTGATTGGCTCTCTCAGCCAACCCATTCGTCTCGGGATGATAAGCCGAGGAGAGATTTAACTCAATACTGAGTAGATGACAAAGCTCCCTCCAGAATCGAGACGCAAACTGGGGACCCCGGTCACTGACAATCTTGTCCGGCATACCGTGTAAGCGAAAGATATGCTTGATGAACAAGGCTGCCAGAGCCCGTGCAGAAGGTAGCTGTGGAAGAAGCACCAAATGAACCATTTTGGAAAAATGGTTGGTGATCAGCCAGATAATGGTGCAACTACAAGACTTGGGTAAGCCCACCACAAAGTCCATCCCGACCATCTCCCAGGGCCTGTCTGCCACCGGCATAGGGTAAAGCAACCCAGCTGGCCGTTGCCAAGGGGACTTGTTCTTGGCGCAAGAGACACACGCCAGAACATAGTCTGCAACATCACGAGCCATATGCGGCCACCAGTATGTCCTCACCAGTAACTCAGATGTCCTTTTGGAACCAAAATGTCCACCCACCCTGAATGAGTGTGCCCAAGAGAGAACCTCCGGTCGCAAAATGCATGGTACAAAAGTCTTGCCCGGAGGCACAGAGTCTAGCGAAACTGGGGCCATAGTTCTCAGGCTCTCGGTGGGGACAATAAGCCGAGGCTCCTCTTCCTCCTCCACAGATGACACAATGGAGTGAGAGAGCGCATCGGCACGAATGTTCTTCTCCCCAGAAAGAAAATGGAGGGTGAAATGAAACTGGGAGAAGAACAAGGACCATCTGGACTAGCGAGAATTTAACCACTGGGCTGTCTGCAGGTACACCAAATTTTTATGATCTGTGAAGACTTGGAAGGGAAAATGAGCTCCTTCCAAGAGATGTCTCCACTCCGAGAATGCCAACTTCATGGCTAGCAACTCCCTGTCCCCGATGGAATAATTCCTCTCTGCTGGTGAGAAGGTCTTAGGAAAGAAGAAGCAAGGATGCTTCCGACCTTGAGCATCCTTTTGGAAGAGGACTGCTCCAGCACCAACAGATGAGGCATCCAACTCCATGATAAATGGCTTATCTACATCGGGGCGATGTAGGATGGGAGCGCTAGTGAAGTGTGACTTTATAGAGTTAAAGGCCTTGGAGACCTCCTCAGACCACAATTTGGGATTTGCCCCCTTCTTGGTGAGGGCAACCAAGGGAGCTACCAAAGTTGAAAAGTGCGGAATGAACTGGCGATAATAATTAATGAACCCCATAAAGCCCTGCACCGCTTTAAGAGAATGGGGTTCCTGCCAGTCCATCACAGCCTGTAGTTTGGCAGGATCCATAGCCAATCCCTGGGCGGAGATGATATAGCCTAGGAAAGGTAAGGACTCCTGCTCGAACATACACTTCTCCAACTTGGCATAGAGGAAGTTTGCCCGTAGGAGGTCGAAGACTTTGCAAACATCTCTCCGGTGGGAGTCAATATCTGGAGAGTAGATGAGAATATCATCCAGATAGACTACGACCGACGTGGTGAGCATATCCCGGAAGATGTCGTTCACAAAGTCTTGGAAAACGGCTGGGGCATTACAGAGCCCGAAGGGCATCACCAGATATTCATAATGCCCATCCCTGGTGTTAAAAGCCGTCTTCCATTCATCACTCTCACGGATGCGAATCAGGTTGTAAGCACCCCGTAGATCTAATTTTTTAAATACCCTTGCTCCCCGTAGCCTATCAAAAAGCTCAGATATCAGGGGTAATGGGTACTTGTTCTTAACAGTGATGGCGTTAAGACCCCTGTAGTCTATGCATGGATGTAAGTCTCCACTCTTCTTCTGTACGAACAAGAACCCAGCCCCAGCAGGTGACACTGACTTCCTGATGAACCCTCTTGCCAGATTCTCTTGAATGTACTGAGACATTGCCTCCATCTCCTAGAGAGATAATGGATAAACTAGACTCTGCAGAGGCTCAGCACCAGGCAAGAGATCAATAGGACAGTCATAGGGGCGATGGGGCGGAAGGGTCTCTGCCGCCTTTTTGGAGAACACATCTGCATAAGACAAATATTGCTTGGGGAGAGAGGATAGATCTGCGGGTACCTCTGTAGTCGCAACCTGAATGCACTCCCTCTGACACCTACCCCCACAAGATTCACCCCATCCCAGAATTCTGCCTGAGGACCACTCGATATAAGGAGAGTGGTACCGTAGCCAAGGTATCTGTTATGATCTGGTGACCTTGGAGCCGCATGAAAACTTTCTCTGGAGTCGGTGGAACCTGTACTGACCGCAAATCCTGAACTAACACCGCTACTAGAAGTAGCCGTGGGGTGTGCCTAACAAATCCTAGACACCTCGACACAGCCGGAGGACTAAATACCCCTATAGATGGAAAAAGGAATGCTATCTTGCCTCAGAGCAGACCCCCAAAGGATAGGCAGCCCCCCACGAATAATGACTGTGAGTAGGAGAAGAATAGACACATGCAGGTAGAAAACAGGATTTAGCAAAAGAGGCCACTCTAGCTAAATAGGAAAGGATAGGACAGATTACTAGGCGGTCAGTATTAAAACCCTTCCAAAAATATCCACAGCAGATAATACAAAAAGTTCCACAATCTAACTAAAGACATGGAATGTATATCTGCCACTCCAGAGAATCCAACAAGACTGAGAAAATACTGACACAGTCTAAGCTGGACAAGAAAACACAAAGAAGAGCACTGAATTGTGAAGCACACAGCATGTGTGCCACAGAAAAAAAAAACAGACACTTATCTTTGCTGATTTGGCAGAAAGGCAGGAGGAACCAGGCAGAGGTCCAACACCTCCCAACAACAATTGACAACTGGCAAGGACTAATGAATCCTGCACACCTGAATACCCCAGTCAGAACTGCAATCAGCAGACACACCTGACCAGGACTGTTGTGGATTCTGTTTTTGGGCTCCCTCTGGTGGTTACAACTGGTACTGGGTGACTTTGGTGGGTTGCGGTCTCTGGTTTCCACCTGTCCATCAGAGGCTGGGTGTTTCCTATTTAACCTGGTTTTCCTGTCATTCCCTTGCCGGCTATCAATGTATCAGTGTGTCTCTGTTACCTTTGCTACCTGCTCCTAGGCCTTCAAGACAAGCTAAGTCTGGATTTCCCTGTTTCATGTTTGCTTTCATGTTTTTAGTCCAGCTTGCAGATATGTAATTCTCTGCTGCTGGTTGCTCTAGTGGGCTGAAATTATCACTCATGTACCATGAGTTGGCACATGAGTTCAAGTAATTTCAGGATGGTATTTTGAAGGGTTTTAAGCTGACTGCGCAGTTCACCTTTTGTATCCTCTGCTATCTAGCTTAAGCGGGCCTCATTTTGCTGAATCTGTTTTCATAACTACGTTTGTGCCTTCCTCTCATTTCACCGTCATTATATGTGGGGGGCTGCTATTTCTGTGGGAATATTTCTCTGGAGGCAAGATAGGTCTGTGATTCTTCTGATAGGGGTAGCTAGATCTCCGGCTGGCGCGAGATGTCTAGAGTCCCCCAGGAACGTTCCCCGGCTGCTGTTAGTTGAGTGTTGAGGTTCAGGATCGCGGTCAGCTCAGGTTCCATCACCCTAGAGCTCGTCCTGTTTTTGCCCGTGTTATGTGTTTAATTCCCTGCCATTGGGAACATGACAGTATAGCCGGCCCACAAAGTGTTAATTGTTTGGGCTGAAGCAGGAGAAAAAGAAGTGTTGAAGGGAATTTTTTTTTTTTTCCCTCAGAGTTTTGCTGCCTAGCCCTTAATTGCTGTCTAGCTGCTTCTTACCTCCTCTTAACCCTTGAATGGCTCTGACCTTAGCTGTTTAACATGGATGTCCAGAGTTTGGCTTCCAGCCTGAATAATCTTGCTGCAAAAGTTCAAAACATACAGGATTTTGTTGTTCACACTCCTATGTCTGAACCTAGAATTCCTATTCCAGAGTTTTTTTCTGGAGATAGATCTACCTTCCTGAATTTCAGGAACAATTGCAAATTGTTTCTTTCTTTGAAATCTCGCTCCTCTGGAGACCCTGTTCAGCAGGTCAAGATTGTAATATCTTTCCTGCGGGGCGACCCTCAGAATTGGGCATTTGCATTGGCACCAGGGGATCCTGCATTGCTCAGTGTGGATGCGTTTTTTCTGGCACTGGGATTGCTCTATGAGGAACCTAACCTGGAGATTCAGGCTGAAAAGGCTTTATTAGCCCTCTCTCAGGGGCATGATGAAGCGGAAGTATATTGTCAAAAATTTCGGAAATGGTCGGTGCTTACTCAGTGGAATGAGTGCGCCCTGGCTGCAAACTTCAGAGATGGTCTTTCTGAGGCCATTAAGGATATTATGGTGGGGTTCCCTGCGCCTACAGGTCTGAATGAGTCTATGGCTATGGCCATTCAGATTGATCGGCGTTTACGGGAGCGCAAACCTGTGCACCAGTTGGCAGTGTCTTCTGAACAGGCACCTGAGACTATGCAATGTGATAGAATTCAGTCCAGAAGTGAACGGCAAAATTATAGGCGGAAAAATGGATTGTGTTTTTATTGTGGTGATTCAACTCATGTTATATCAGCATGCTCTAAACGCACAAAAAAGGTTGATAAATCTTTTGCCATTAGTACTCTGCAGTCTAAGTTCATTTTGTCTGTAACTCTGATTTGTTCACTGTCATCCATTTCCGTCGATGCCTATGTGGATTCGGGCGCTGCCCTGAGTCTTATGGATTGGTCATTTGCCAAACGCTGCGGTTTTAGTCTGGAGCCTCTGGAAGTTCCTATTCCTTTGAAGGGAATTGACTCTACACCATTGGCTATGAATAAACCGCAGTACTGGACACAAGTGACCATGCGCATGACTCCCGTTCATCAGGAGGTGATTCGCTTCCTTGTACTGTATAATTTACATGATGTACTAGTGCTTGGTCTGCCATGGTTACAAACTCATAATCCAGTCCTGGATTGGAAAACAATGTCTGTGTTAAGCTGGGGATGTCAGGGGGTTCATGATGATGCACCTCTGATTTCAATCGCTTCATCTACTCCTTCTGAGGTCCCTGCGTTTTTGTCTGAATATCGGGATGTTTTTGAGGAGCCTAAGCTCAATTCGCTCCCTCCTCATAGGGATTGTGACTGTGCTATAGAATTAATTCCTGGCAGTAAGTTCCCTAAGGGTCGTTTATTTAATCTGTCAGTGCCAGAGCATACTGCTATGCGGAATTATATTAAGGAGTCCTTGGAAAAGGGACATATTCGTCCATCTTCGTCCCCTCTGGGAGCAGGTTTTTTTTTCGTGGCAAAAAAAGATGGTTCCCTGAGGCCTTGTATAGATTATCGCCTTCTGAATAAGATTACAGTCAAATATCAGTATCCATTGCCATTGTTGACTGATTTGTTTGCTCGCATTAAGGGGGCTAGGTGGTTCACTAAGATAGATCTTCGCGGTGCGTATAATCTTGTGCGGATAAAGCAGGGTGATGAGTGGAAAACCACATTTAATACGCCTGAGGGCCATTTTGAGTATTTGGTAATGCCTTTTGGACTTTCTAATGCTCCTTCAGTCTTTCAGTCCTTTATGCACAATATTTTCCGTGAATATCTGGATAAGTTTATGATTGTGTATTTGGATGATATTTTGGTGTTTTCTGATGACTGGGAGTCTCATGTTCTACAGGTCAGGAAGGTGTTTCAAGTCCTGCGGGCCAATTCTCTGTTTGTGACGGGCTCAAAATGTCTCTTCGGAGTCCAGAAGATTTCTTTTTTGGGGTACATTTTTTCTCCTTCTACTATTGAGATGGATCCTGTCAAGGTTCAGGCGATTTGTGACTGGACACAACCTACATCTGTTAAGAGTCTTCAGAAGTTCTTGGGTTTTGCTAATTTTTATCGTCGGTTCATTACTAATTTTTCCAGCGTTGTTAAACCTTTGACTGATTTGACTAAAAAGGGTGCTGATGTTGCTAATTGGTCTCCTACGGCTGTGGAGGCCTTTCAGGAACTTAAGCGCCGGTTTTCTTCTGCTCCTGTGTTATGTCAACCAGATGTTTCACTTCCTTTTCAGGTTGAGGTTGATGCTTCCGAGATTGGAGCGGGGGCGGTTTTGTCACAGAGAAGTTCCGATGGCTCGGTGATGAAGCCATGTGCGTTCTTTTCTAGAAAATTCTCGCCCGCCGAGCGCAATTATGATGTGGGTAATCGGGAGCTTTTGGCCATGAAGTGGGCATTTGAGGAGTGGCGTCATTGGCTTGAGGGTGCTAGACATCGTGTGGTGGTCTTGACTGATCACAAAAATCTGATTTACCTTGAGTCTGCCAGGCGTCTGAATCCTAGACAGGCTCGTTGGTCGTTGTTTTTTTCTCGTTTCAATTTTGTGGTTTCATACCTGCCAGGTTCAAAGAATGTGAAGGCAGATGCTCTTTCCAGGAGTTTTGTGCCTGACTCTCCTGGAGACTCTGGGCCTACTGTTATCCTTAGGGATGGGGTAATATTGTCCGCCGTCTCCCCAGACTTGCGACGTGCACTGCAGGAGTTTCAGGCGGATAAACCTGATCGTTGTCCACCAGAAAGACTGTTTGTTCCGGATGATTGGACCAGTAGAGTCATCTCCGAGGTCCATTCTTCTGTGTTGGCTGGTCATCCTGGAATATTTGGTACTAGAGATTGGTGGCCAGGTCTTTTTGGTGGCCTTCCTTGTCAAGGGATGTGCGCACCTTTGTGCAGTCTTGTGAAGTGTGTGCTCGGGCTAAGCCTTGCTGTTCTCGGGCCAGTGGGTTGTTGTTATCCTTGCCTATCCCGAAGAGGCCTTGGACGCACATTTCCATGGATTTTATTTCAGATCTCCCTGTCTCACAGAAAATGTCCGTTATCTGGGTTGTGTGTGACCGCTTTTCTAAGATGGTTCATTTGGTACCCTTGCCTAAGTTGCCTTCCTCCTCTGAGTTGGTCCCTTTATTTTTTCAGAACGTGGTTCGTTTGCATGGGATTCCGGAGAATATCGTTTCTGACAGGGGATCCCAGTTTGTGTCTAGATTTTGGCGGACGTTTTGTGCTAAGATGCGCATTGATTTGTCTTTCTCGTCTGCATTCCATCCTCAGACGAATGGCCAGACGGAGCGAACTAATCAGACCTTGGAAACTTATTTAAGGTGTTTTGTTTCTGCTGATCAAGATGACTGGGTTGCCTTTTTGCCACTGGCCGAATTTGCCCTTAATAATCGGGCTAGTTCTGCTACTTTGGTTTCTCCTTTCTTTTGTAATTCGGGGTTTCATCCTCATTTTTCCTCTGGTCAGGTGGAGCCTTCGGATTGTCCTGGAGTGGACGTGGTGGTGGACAGGCTACATCAGATTTGGAATCAGGTGGTGGACAATTTGAAGTTGTCTCAGGAGAAGGCTCAGCAGTTTGCTAATCGCCGTCGCCGCGTGGGTCCCCGACTTCTTGTTGGGGACTTGGTGTGGTTGTCTTCTCGTTTTGTCCCTATGAAGGTCTCTTCTCCTAAGTTCAAGCCTCGGTTCATCGGTCCTTATAAGATCTTGGAGATTCTTAACCCTGTATCTTTTCGTTTGGATCTCCCAGCATCGTTTGCTATTCATAATGTGTTCCATCGGTCGTTATTGCGGAGGTATGAGGTGCCCGTTGTTCCTTCGGTTGAGCCTCCTGCTCCGGTGCTGGTGGAGGGAGAATTGGAGTATGCTGTTGAGAAGATCTTGGATTCTCGTGTTTCCAGACGTAAACTCCAGTATTTGGTTAAGTGGAAGGGTTATGGTCAGGAGGATAATTCCTGGGTGGTCGCCTCTGATGTTAATGCGACTGATTTGGTCCGCGCCTTCCATAGAGCTCATCCTGATCGCCCTGGGGGTTCTCGTGAGGGTTCGGTGACCCCTCCTCAAGGGGGGGTACTGTTGTGGATTCTGTTTTTGGGCTCCCTCTGGTGGTTACAACTGGTACTGGGTGACTTTGGTGGGTTGCGGTCTCTGGTTTCCACCTGTCCATCAGAGGCTGGGTGTTTCCTATTTAACCTGGTTTTCCTGTCATTCCCTTGCCGGCTATCAATGTATCAGTGTGTCTCTGTTACCTTTGCTACCTGCTCCTAGGCCTTCAAGACAAGCTAAGTCTGGATTTCCCTGTTTCATGTTTGCTTTCATGTTTTTAGTCCAGCTTGCAGATATGTAATTCTCTGCTGCTGGTTGCTCTAGTGGGCTGAAATTACCACTCATGTACCATGAGTTGGCACATGAGTTCAAGTAATTTCAGGATGGTATTTTGAAGGGTTTTAAGCTGACCGCGCAGTTCACCTTTTGTATCCTCTGCTATCTAGCTTAAGCGGGCCTCATTTTGCTGAATCTGTTTTCATAACTACGTTTGTGCCTTCCTCTCATTTCACCGTCATTATATGTGGGGGGCTGCTATTTCTGTGGGAATATTTCTCTGGAGGCAAGATAGGTCTGTGATTCTTCTGATAGGGGTAGCTAGATCTCCGGCTGGTGCGAGACGTCTAGAGTCCCCCCAGGAACGTTCCCCGGCTGCTGTTAGTTGAGTGTTGAGGTTCAGAATCGCGGTCAGCTCAGGTTCCATCACCCTAGAGCTCGTCCTGTTTTTGCCCGTGTTATGTGTTTAATTCCCTGCCATTGGGAACATGACACAGGACTGCAACCCAGGGACAACTGCATTACCACCTACTACCACCGGAGGGAACCCAAAAGCAGAATTCACAACAGTACCCTCCCCTTGAGGAGGGGTCACCGAACCCTCACCAGAGCCCCCGGGCCGATCAGGACGAGCCAGATGAAAGGCACGGACCAGATCAGCAGCATGGACATCAGAAGCAAAAACCCAAGAATTATCCTCCTGGCCATAACCCTTCCATTTGACAAGGTACTGAAGCCTCCACCTTGAAAAACGAGAATACAAAATCTTCTCAACCACATACTCCAACTCCCCATCAACCAAAACAGGGGCCGGAGGATCAACAGAGGGAACAACGGGCACCACATATTTCCGCAATGAAGATCTATGGAAGACATTATGGATAGCAAAAGAGGCCGGAAGCGCCAATCGAAAAGACAAAGGATTAATAATCTCAGAAATCCTATAAGTACCAATAAACCGAGGCTTAAACTTAGGGGAAGAGACCTTCATAGGAACATGACGGGAAGACAACCATACCAAATCCCCAACCCGAAGCCGGGAACCAACAAACCGACGACGGTTAGCAAAACGTTGAGCCTCCTCCTGAGACAACACCAAATTGTCCACCACATGAGCCCAAATCTGCTGTAACCTGTCAACCACAGAATCCACACCAGGACAGTCAGAAGGCTCAACCTGCCCAGAAGAAAAATGAGGATGAAAACCAAAATTACAAAAAAAAGGCGAAACCAAAGTAGCCGAACTAGCCCGATTATTAAGGGCAAACTCGGCCAATGGCAAAAAGGCCACCCAATCATCCTGATCGGCAGACACAAAGCATCTCAAATAAGTCTCCAAAGTCTGATTAGTTGCTCGGTCTGGCCATTTGTCTGAGGATGAAATGCAGAAGAAAAAGAGAAATCAACGCCCAGCCTAGCACAAAAGGCCCGCCAAAACCTAGAAACAAACTGGGAACCTCTGTCGGACACAATATTCTCCGGAATACCATGCAAACAAACCACAAGCTGAAAAAACAATGGAACCAACTCTGAAGAGGAAGGCAATTTAGGCAAAGGCACCAAATGAACCATCTTAGAAAACCAGTCACAAACAACCCAGATAACCGACATCCTCTGGGAAACCGGAAGATCAGAAATAAAATCCATAGAAATATGCGTCCAGGGCCTCTCAGGGACCAGCAATGGCAAAAGTAACCCACTAGCACGGGAACAACAAGGCTTGGCCCGCGCACAAGTCCCACAGGACTGCACAAAAGAATGCACATCATGTGACAACGAAGGCCACCAAAAGGACCTACCAACCAAATCTCTGGTACCAAAAATACCAGGATGACCCGCCAACACAGAACAGTGAACCTCAGAAATCACTCTACTAGTCCATCTGTCAGGAACAAACAATTTCCCCACAGGACAGCGGTCAGGTCTATCAGCCTGAAATTTATGAAGAACCCGCCGTAAATCAGGGGAAATGGCAGAAAGGACCACCCCTTCTTTCAGAATGCCGACCGGTTCAAGGACCTCAGGAGAATCAGGCAAAAAACTCCTAGAAAGGGTATCAGCCTTAATATTCTTGGAACCCGGAAGATACGAAACCACGAAATCAAAACGGGAAAAAAACAAGGACCATCGAGCCTGTCTAGGACTCAGCCGTTTGGCAGACTCGAGGTAAATCAAATTCTTATGATCGGTCAGGACCACAATATGGTGCTTAGCTCCCTCAAGCAAATGTCGCCACTCCTCAAACGCCCACTTCATAGCCAACAACTCCCGATTGCCGACATAATAATTGCGTTCAGCAGGCGAAAACTTGCGGGAGAAGAAGGCACACGGTTTCATCAAAGAACCAACAGAATCCCTCTGAGACAAAAGGGCTTCTGCCCCAATCTCAGAAGCATCAATCTGAACCTGAAACAGAAGAGAAACATCTGGTTGGCGCAACACCGGAGCAGAAGTAAATCGGCGTTTAAGCTCCTGAAAGGCAGAGACAGCCGAAGAGGACCAATTCGCCACATCAGCGCCTTTTTTCATCAAATCAGTCAAGGGTTTAACCATGCTGGAGAAGTTAGCAATGAACCGGCGATAAAAATTTGCAAAACCCCAAAATTTCTGAAGGCTCTTCATGGATGTGGGTTGAATCCAATCATGAATGGCCTGAACCTTAACCGGATCCATCTCCATAGATGAGGGAGAAAAAATAAAGCCCCAAAAAGAAACCTTCTGCACCCCAAAGAGACACTTAGACCCCTTCACAAACAAAGCATTCTCACGAAGGATCTGAAATAACATCCTGACCTGTTCCACATATATCGTCCAAATATACAATCAAGAATTTATCAATATAAGTCCGGAAGATATCATGCATGAAGGATTGAAAAACAGATGGAGCGTTAGTGAGCCCGAATGGCATCACAAGGTATTCAAAATGGCCTTCGGGCGTATTAAACACAGTTTTCCATTCATCACCCTGCTTAATACGAACCAAATTATATGCCCTCCGAAGGTCAATCTTCGTAAACCAACTAGCCCCCTTAATCCTAGCAAACAAATCGGAAAGCAAAGGTAAAGGGTATTGAAACTTGACCGTGATCTTATTCAAGAGGCGATAATCAATACAAGGTCTCAAGGAGCCATCCTTCTTAGCAACAAAAAAAAACCTGCTCCCAACGGTGAAGAAGATGGCCAAATATGCCCTTTCTCCAAAGACTCCTTAACATAACTTCGCATGGCGGTATGTTCAGGCACAGACAGGTTGAAAAGTCGGCCCTTAGGAAACTTACTGCCTGGAATCAAGTCAATAGCACAATTACAGTCCCTGTGCGGTGGAAGGGAACTGGACTTGGGCTCATCGAATACATCCTGAAAATCAGACAAAAAGTCTGGAATTTCAGAAGAGGAAGAAGAGGAGATTGACATCAAAGGAACATCATCATGAACCCCCTGACAACCCCATCTAGTCACAGACATAGATTTCCAATCCAACACAGGATTATGTACCTGCAACCACAGAAAACCCAGTACGATAACATCATGCAAATTATGCAACACCAGAAATCGACAATCTTCCTGATGGGCTGGCGCCATGTGCATGGTTACCTGTGTCCAAAACTGGGGCTTATTTTTAGCCAAAGGTGTAGCATGAATCCCCCTTAAAGGAATAGGGTTCTGCAAAGGCTGCAAGGGAAAACCACAACGCCTGGCAAACTCAAAATCCATTAAGTTCAAGGCGGCGCCTGAATCCACAAACGCCATGACAGAAAATGATGACAATGAGCAGATCAAGGACACCGATAACAGAAATTTAGGTTGTACAGTACTGATAGTAAATGAACTAGCGATCCTTTTTGTCCGCTTAGGGCAGACTGAAATGACATGAGAAGCGTCGCCACAGTAATAACACAACCTATTCTGACATCTGAATCCTTGTCGTTCTGTTCTAGACAAAATCCTATCACACAGCATTGGCTCAGGACTTTGCTCTAAGGACGACGCCACAGCGCGCACAGTTTGACGCTCCCGCAAGCGCCGATCAATCTGAATGGCCAGAGACATAGAATCATTCAGACCGGAAGGTGTGGGAAACCCCACCATAACATCTTTAACGGATTCAGAAAGACCCTTTCTGAAAATTCCTGCCAAAGCATCATCATTCCATTTAGTCAACACAGACCATTTTCTGAATTTCTGACAATACAATTCTGCTGCCTCTTGACCCTGAGACAGGGCCAACAAGGTTTTCTCCGCTTGATCCACAGAATTCGGTTCATCATATAATAATCCTAAAGCCTGAAAAAAAGGAATCTACATTAAGCAAGGCCGGATTTCCAGATTCCAGGGAAAATGCCCAATCCTGTGGATCGCCACGCAGCAGGGAGATGACAATTTTAACCTGCTAAATGGAATCACCAGAGGATCGCGGTCTCAGAGCAAAAAACAGTTTACAATTGTTTTTAAAACCCCAAAATTTGGACCTATCACCAAAAAACAAATCAGGAGTAGGAATCTTCGGCTCTAAAGCAGGAGTCTGAACAATATAATCAGAAATACCCTGTACCCTAGCAGCAAGCTGGTCTACACGAGAAGCTAATTCCTGAACATCCATGCTGGCACAAGACTCCTCAGCCACCCATAAATAAAGAGGGAAGAAAAGACAAAACAGACTGCAGAAAAAAAATGGCTCAACAGCTTTCTTCCCTTCTTCTGAGATGCATTTAACTCATTATGGGCCAGTTGTACTGTTATGATCTGGTGACCTTGGAGCCGTATGAAAACTTTCTCTGGAGTCGGTGGAACCTGTACTGACCGCAAATCCTGAACTAACACCGCAACTAGAAGTAGCCGTGGGGTGTGCCTAACAAACCCTAGACACCTCGACACAGCCGGAGGACTAAATACCCCTATAGATGGAAATAGGAATGCTATCTTGCCTCAGAGCAGACCCCAAAGGATAGGCAGCTCCCCACGAATAATGACTGTGAGTAGAAGAAGAATAGACACACGCAGGTAGAAAACAGGATTTAGCAAAAGAGGCCACTCTAGCTAAATAGGAAAGGATAGGACAGATTACTAGGCAGTCAGTATTAAAACCCTTCCAAAAATATCCACAGCAGATAATACAAAAAGTTCCACAATCTAACTAAAGACATGGAATGTATATCTGCCACTCCAGAGAATCCAACAAGACTGAGAAAATACTGACACAGTCTAAGCTGGACAAGAAAACACAAAGAAGAGCACTGAATTGTGAAGCACACAGCATGTGTGCCACAGGAAAAAAAAACAGACACTTATCTTTGCTGATTTGGCAGAAAGGCAGGAGGAACCAGGCAGAGGTCCAACACCTCCCAACAACAATTGACAACTGGCAAGGACTAATGAATCCTGCACACCTAAATACCCCAGTCAGAACTGCAATCAGCAGACACACCTGACCAGGACTGCAACCCAGGGACAACTGCATTACCACCTACTACCACCGGAGGGAACCCAAAAGCAGAATTCACAACAGGTATCCCCAACAGGACCTCATCAATTCCCTCAGGAATGATGAGCAGAGATATAATCTCCTGATGGGATGGCGACATGGACAGAGTAAGAGGGATGGTCTGGTGTGTTATCTGTGAGGGCAGTGTCGACCCATTCACCACTCATACCATTACTGGTTGAGCTAGCATAACCAGGGGTATTACGTGACGTTGGGTGAAGGCAGAAGACATAAAATTCCCCAGAATCCACGCAGAGCTCTACCGAGTGGGAGGATGAGCCTAAAATAATTGTCCCCTTAAAGGACAATTTGGAGGCAAACGTCGCCGTGTCTAGTGTACCTCCACCTCCTACCACTAGATGCTGACGTTTCCTCGACCGCTGGGGACTTCTGGTGGCAAGATGTTCTGACTGCTGGCAAACATGACAGACCTTGAGTGCACAAGTGGTCCGGGACTTAGATCCCGCTTGTGACACTTCCATGGCCTCATGTGACTCAGGAACCAAGACCGGAGATTCCAGAGGTTTGGCGAAGGTGGGAGCCAGCAGAAACCTCTGCCTACACTGGGCTCGCTCAAACCTCTGCTCGATAAAACAGAGGTCAATTCGAGTAGAGACAGTTATTAACTCCTCCAGGGTGGCAGGAATCTCCCTAGTGGCCAGAGCGTCCTTAACGTGATCAGCCAGGCCCCTCCAAAATACGGGGATAAGGGCTTTATCTGACCACTCCAGCTCAGAAGCTAAAGTACGAAAGCGGCCGGCAAAATGGCTGACCAAGGACTCACCCTGAGTTAATGCCAGCAGTTGGAGCGCCGTGTCATGGGTGACTTGAGGTCCTAAAAAGACCTGTTTCAGAGTGCTCAGGAACAGCGGAGCACTCTGCTCCACATGATCGCCACGCTCCCACAGCGGCGTAGTCCTTTCCAACGCCCTGTCTGACAAGAGAGACAGAATAAATCCCACCTTAGCCCGCTCAGTGGGAAAACGTGCAGCCAGGAGCTCGAGGTGAATTGAGCACTGACTCACGAAACCCCTACAAGATTTGCTATCTCCAGAAAATTTTTCTGGCAGCGGGAGGCGAGATAATGTCGGAACAGAGGTGGCAGTGGACAAACTTGCTGCAGCCACGTTAGCAGCCTGTACAGCAACTGCGGTAACATCCACACCTGGGGTTGAGCTCTCGAGAGCCGCCATCCTACCCTCCAGCTGCTGGATATACCGCAAGGACTGCTGAATGTCCGCCATTTACTAGCCAGACCCTGGCGCTAGTATTCTGTTAGGGCTAGCGGAACGCACCGAGTAAATTGAGATGTTTTTATTGATATTGGTGCGTTCGAAGCCCGGGGTCCACCGTGCAGGAGTACCTGCTGCTAGCAAACGGCGGCACTATATGGCGGTATGGATTAACTCAGTTAATTCACCGAGTAGCCATGAAAGCAAAGCACTGTGCCCTGTTAGCCTTCACAGAGGCACAGGCTAACTGCCCAAACAGAGAGCAGTCAGTGGTCACGCATGTACACAAAACTCCTCGCAGGAGGTGCCAGCATTCTAGGGGCTTATTTCAGCCAGGTCTCTGAATACATACAAACACAAACTCCTCGCCGGAGGTGCCAGCATTCTAGGGGCTTATTTCAGCCGGGTCCCTGAGCACACTCTCACGTGACCACACTGGCGCAAAGCACATAACAAAGAACAATACTAGCGCATGGCCGTGTGGCCATGCGAGCCTTAAATAGTTGCAGCACGTACAGGACCTTCCTAGAAGGACCAATGAGAGGCTGCCACAGAGCGTGAGCACCTACAGGACCTTCCTGAAGGACCAATGGCCTTAGCTGCAGTATCTGATCATGTGACCCTCGATCTCCACTGACAGATCTTACTCTGGGCATGCTCAGAACTAGAAAAGCAGGACTAGTCCCAGAAGCGTCTGCTCGCCGCTGCCCAGCACTGACTTCAATAGCAGAAGCAGGAAAGGCAGCAGTAACTCTTTGTACAGAGTCAGACTGAGCGAGATGCTGGGATTGACGTCTCCGCTGAGCAGGCTCCACTGCGGCAGGAGAAGAATGGGAGACCGCAGCGGAGATGGCCTGAGATTCCCCCTGTGCAGAGGTGGGAACTTGACTGCTAACAGATACTTGCTGCAAAAAAACAGAACAACGCACCACTCAAGCTTTTGAAAAAGATTACAAAATTAAAATGTGTTACGACCTTCAGTTCAGGCAATTGAAAAGTTTTATATGTATTGGAAACAGCAAATACTCAAAACTCCAGACAATTAAAATACAAGTAATGCTACATTTAGATTAGAGGATCTGGTAAAATCTGAACTCACTTTTTCTCATAGGTTTTACTGGGAAATTTGATTTGCAGAGAAGTTATTCTTCACAAATGTATTGTCCCTTAAATCACTTGTTACAGAGCATAATAAATATAAGATGTAAATTTAAAAAAAAAAGCTTACACTCGTTGAGCTGCTCACCTCTCTGGTTATCTGCTCCTTGTCCATTGTCCAATCATCTGTGCCATCATCATGAAGCCTCTCAGGCCCAGACTGGGTAAGTAAGTTCTGATACGTGTGCAATTAACTCCAAAACCTGCTTGTGGTTGAAAAATCTGGTCTAGCGTGAACTCCAGGCAGGGGAAATTGTGCAACAGTGCCATGGAGGACCAGACCACTGATGATAAGCAATGAGGGTGGCTGATGAGTTAAGCTGCTGGCAAAAGGTTAAAAAGAAAAGAAAGCATATCGACCTCACCACTCACATTTCCGTCCATCCCCAATGCTTCCTGCCTACTGATGTTCCTTTGCATCTCCATTGCATCCCTGGCCCAGTGTACACTCTAGACCAGTAATTCCATCAGCAAGCAGGCCCCAAACATCACTGCGCATGCACAGTGACCTACAGGGCCAGAGACTGGAAGCCTTGATTATGTGTTAACTCTAGGCTGCAACTTTTGGCAGTGAATAGACGCTAGAGCATGCCAATGAACTCTAATCCCTGCTTGCGGCCAGAAGCCCCCACATAGAGTGGACATCGATTTGGAGACGAGAAGCGATAGAGGCACAGAGGAGTGAATAGTGGCCAGAGATCTGGCCAGAGAGGAGAGAAGTGAAATAGGCATTTTTTTAACCTTTTGTTGGCCTTCTACTGTTCAAATAGATGGCAGCTGCAGCTTAATGCTATTTGTTGAATTTACATAGAGCGAATTATAAAAAATCTGTATTCATCAGAATGTAGCTTTTGTAAACTTTGAGTAGAATTCAATTCCACTCGAATAAACTCACCAATTTTTAATACTAAAACTTAAATTATTATTATTATTATTTATTTATATAGCACCATTAATTCCATGGTGCTGTACATGAGAAAGGGGTTACATACAGGGTTATAGATATCATTTACAGTAAACAGGTTTACAGTGACACACTGGTACAGAGGGGAGAGGACCCTGTCCTTCCGGACTTACATTCTATGGTAGTAGTAATAGTAGTAGTAGTAATTTATTAAAGCACCACTCCAGCATTTTTTTTATGCACCAATTGAGTGGTGCATTAAATGTAATTCCCCTGCTCCCTGTCTCATGCTAACCTGCCATCACCTTCATCCTCTTCCAATGTCGCTCCCATCTGTCTCCAGCCCAAAGTAACCTGCTGGCAGCTCTAGAGTTTCATGGAGCCTGCTGGAGATCTTTTTTCAATACATCTGTAAGAGAGCCTCAATTGGCTCTCATAGACTTGAATTGAGCTCTTGTGACATAACTTGTGACCTTACTTCAAGAAAGTCAGAAGTTATGGGCACAAGATGGTGAAATGGGACTGTAGCGGAGTTGTTTAAAGGTGAAGCCTCCAGAAGGTGAGTAAAAGAACAGAGCAGATGGCTTACATTTAAACCGCCGTTCCAATGATGAAAAAAGTAAAACTACTAGAATGGTTCTTTAAGTAAATTTTTTTCTACCTACCAAATTCACCCCAGTGCAACATGAGTAAATAGAGATGTTAGCTGCCTAAAACACTATTCTTTTTGCCTTGTTGTGAAGTTTATATGCACTTTTTTTTTTTTTTTTGCTTTACAAAGGCCTTCTGTGACAAAAAGTTGCTGGTTTTTGCCTTACATGCTAAATTGTTCAATAAAGGATATTTTGGTCAAAATGATGAATTTTATTTTAGGTGGAGCCTATATCAGGGTGAGTGAAAGCCACAGCAAGGTGTGGACTAGGCCAAAGAGTAGGAAACATGTTACTGAGGGAGATAGAGCTCAAGATGGTGCTGGCAAGGCAGAAGTTTCTAAAGAGAGCGTAGGTGGCTAGAGGCCGTATACCTTAGGTCCATTCCTGTAAAAAAAAATCTGTATTGTCATATCCACGGTCCTTCAGCTGAAGTTCAAAGAGCAGGAGCTTGAATGTTAATGCAGGACAAGTCATGCTGACAGTGTGAGTTTGCGGCGCCCCAGGGTCCTGGTCATCGCAGTGGTATTGCTTTCCTCTCGGGGAGAGTGATGCTACATTTGGAGGCAAAGAAGGATAACTGCATCCACGTATTACAAACATGCAACACATTTCACACTCCAGACCACCAGGGGGAGCTTCTGCTCCTATTTATTAGGTCACTCCCCATATATATATATATATATATATATATATATAACTGGTAGTCTGTAGGGAAAGTTAGTCAGTTCCTGGCACAGCTCCAGTCAGGAGTTCTGTTAGTTCCAGACAGTAGTCTGACAGAGGGTCCAAGGAGCTGTGCATGCCCTCAGAGCTGCAGCTGCCAGAAAGAGACATTCAGAAGGCAGAATTGTATTGCAGCAAGCGTGAAGGAAGTCAGAGTAAAGGAGGGTATACCAGAAGGGGACCAGCCCTACACAGTCTGCCTCCTTCTGAGGCACAGAAGCCCGGTAGCCAGAACACCGAGGGAGTTAGGACCTTTATGCTTTGCTCCAGAGACCGGCAGGGCAGCTAATTGCAAGTTACCTGTCCGCCTTACACCCAGGAGGCACGGTGGCAACCCATGGAGGCCGGGGCGTGCTAGAATCCCTATAAACAGCCTCAAGCCACCAGTCATATGGGTTTGTCCTATCTTATAAGGGGGACAGAGAGAAAGACACTACATCTGTGAGACCCTTATGTGAAGCCATAGGCAGTAAGGGACTACACCACTGCAGCGCAAGGGAAGGCTATTGATTTCCACCTGGATAAGGGGACCCTGGACTTGCCTCCAAACCGGCCGGACTCTGCCTGCCCTGTGATCTGGTGCCCTGGACTGTGGATGCTGAAGTCTTCAGTAAAGGTAAAGAGACTGCAACCTTGTGTCCTCTTTCTTCTCTGCGCCTCTCACCATCCACCATCTACACATCTACACACCTGGGGACATACTTCACCTGTGTATCTAGCTGCCATAACATCACCCCAGCGGACCCCTTAAAGCAGCATCAGTCACCCTGACTGGATACCACAGGTGGCATCACAAACACAAACTTTATCCCTTTAAAGACCTCTCCCTTTTACACGGACGTCCAGGGCCACGGACCAGGTCAGCCACCGTGATATCCCCTTGTGAACCACAGGACCCGGTAACGAGTACCCCACGGCCCCATGGGGGCGCTCCAAGTTCTTTGGCTTTAGAATTACTGGATCTGCATGAAAGTTCAATCTGCCTCCACAACAATACCACCTTCACCACAAGACTGATTAAGAAGCTGAAGATGGATATGTAATTTGAAAATATTTTGATCAGAATTTAAAAGATCTGCATTTATCAGGTTTACGTGACTAGTATATATTATTCTGTGAATAGTAGATATATTACCAGTCACAAATTCTCCAGTGTACACAATAAAATCTAATGTTCCATAGTCACTTGAGATAGGAAAATTTATTTGAGTAGAATTGAATGCTTCTTGAATTTTATAAAAATCCCCGCTGACATCACTTCATGGCTTCCCATCCCCCACCAGGCAGATACACTGACTTAGTAACCACTCCTTGCCATGCCGTGAGTTCTCTCCTCTGCTTGCTGTATGCTGTAAACCACATATCCTCTGCTTGCTGTGTGCATTCTTCTTGGCTGTATGCTTAGGGCAGCCGCGCCTACTTTTCCTAATTTTTAATGAGACAGTGTGTGCATTCCTATTGTGTCCCCAGCCTATTGCTATTGCTAAGAGGCACCTGGTACTTAAGGCATATCCACCAATGGGAAGATGTCTGACAACACTCTCTTTCAGTATGTGTTCAACTACTGAGTTGCCAGGTCACGTCCTGTTTCTGTTCTTGTTTCTGCCTCCCTGGGAGCTGCATACTCAGGCCTGAAGCCTGAATTCTGAACCTGTACCTACAGTGGGTACAGAACGTATTCAGACCCCTTTAAATTTTTCACTCTTTGCTTCATTGCAGGCATTTGGTAAATTCAAAAAAGTTCATTTTTTTTCATTAATGTACACTCTGCACACCATCTTGACTGAAAAAACCCAGAAATGTAGAAATATTTGCAAATGTATTAAAAAATAAAAACTGAAATATCACATGGTCATAAGTATTCAGACCCTTTGCTCAGTATTGAGTAGAAGCACCCTTTTGAGCTAGTACAGCCATGAGTCTTCATGGGAATGATGCAACAAGTTTTTCACACCTGGATTTGGGGATACTCTGCCATTCTTAATTGCAGATCCTCTCCAGTTCCGTCAGGTTGGATGGTGAATGTTGGTGGACAGCCATTTTCAGGTCTCTCCAGAGATACTCAATTGGGTTTAGGTCAGGGCTCTGGCTGGGCCAGTCAAGAATGGTCACAGAGTTGTTCTGAAGCCTTTCCTTTGTTATTTTAGCTGTGTTCTTGGGGTCATTGTCATGTTGGAAGGTGAACCTTCAGCCAAATCTGAGTTCCAGCGCACTCTGGAAGAGGTTTTCATCCAGGATATCTCTGCATTCATGTTTCCTTCAATGGCAACCAGTCATCCTGTCCCTGCAGCTGAAAAACACCCCCATAGCATGATGCTGCCACCACCATGTTTCATTGTTGGAATTGTATTGGGCAGGTGATGAGCACTGCCTGATTTTCTCCACACATGCCACTTAGAATTATCACCATAAAGGTCTATCTTCGTCTCATCAGACCAGATAATCTTATTTCTAATAGTCTGTGAGTCCTTCATGTGTTTTTTTAGCAAACTCTATGCAGGCTGTCATATGTCTAAGGGTACCGTCGCACAGTGCAATTTTGATCGCTACGACGGTACGATTCGTGACGTTCTAGCGATATCGTTACGATATCGCAGTGTCTGACACGCAGCAGCGATCAAGGATCCTGCTGAGAATCGTACGTCGTAGCAGATCGTTTGGAACTTTCTTTCGTCGCTTGATCACCCGCTGACATCGCTGGATCGTTGTGTGTGACAGCGATCCAGCGATGCGTTCGCTGGTAACCAGGGTAAACATCGGGTAACTAAGCGCAGGGCCGCGCTTAGTAACCCGATGTTTACCGTGGTTACCAGCGTAAAAGTAAAAAAAAACCAAACCGTACATGCTCACCATCTGATGTCCGTCCGGTCCCTTGCCGTCCGCTTCCCGCTCTGACTGTCTGCCGGCCGGAAAGTGAGAGCAGATCACAGCGGTGACGTCGCCGCTGCACTCTGCTCTCACTGTACGGCCGGATCTCAGTCAGAGCAGGAAGCAGACTGCAAGGGACCTGACGGACATCAGATGGTGAGCATGTACGTTTTTTTTTTTTTTACCTTTACGCTGGTAACCACGGTAAACATCGGGTTACTAAGCGCGGCCCTGCGCTTAGTTACCCGATGTTTACCCTGGTTACCCGGGGACTTCGGCATCGCTCCAGCGCCGTGATTGCAACGTGTGACCGCAGTCTACGACGCTGGAGCGATAATCATACGATCGCTGCGACGTCACGGATCGTGCCGTCGTAGCGATCAAAATTGCACTGTGTGACGGTACCCTTACACTGAGGAGAGGCTTCTGTCTGGCCACTCTGCCATGAAGGCCCAACTGGTGGAGGGCTGCAGTGATAGTTGAGTTTGTGGAACTTTTCCCCATCTCCCTACTGCATCTCTGGAGCTCAGCCACAGTGATCTTCGGGTTCTTCTTTGCCTCTCTCACCAAGGCTCTTCTCTCATGATTGCTCAGTTTGGCTGGATGACTAGGTCTAGGAAGACTTCTGGTGGTCCCACACTTCTTCCACTTAAGGATTATGGAGGCTACTGTGCTCTTAGGAACCTTGAGTTCTGCAGAATTTTTTTTGTAACCTTGGCCAGATCTGTGCCTTAGCACAATTCTGTCTCTGAGCTCCTTGGCCTGTTACTTTGACCTCATGATTCTCATTTGGTCTGACATGCACTGTGAGCTGTGAGGTCTTATATAGACAGGTGTGTGCCTTCCCAAATCAAGTCCTATCAGTTTAATTTAACACAGCTGGGCAATGAAGGAGTAGGACCATCTCAAGGAGGATCACAAGGAAATGGACAGCATGTGACTTAAATATGAGTGTCTGAGCTAAAGCTCTGAATACTTATGACCATGTGATATTTCAGTTTTTCTTTTTTAATAAATATGCAAAAATTTCTACATTTCTGTTTTTTTTCAGTCAAGACGGGGTGCAGAGTGTACGTTAATGAGAAAAAAAAAAGAACTTTTTTGAATTTACCAAATGGCTGCAATGAAACAAAGAGCGAAAAATTTAAAGGGGTCTGAATACTTTCCGTACCCACTGTATGTCTTTCCTTGTCTGAATAAGGACCTATTCTTGTACCTGTTTGTATCCTACCCTGGTGTCTGTCCCTGTTCCTACTCCTTAAACCTGCAGTATCTGCACAGCTAATGAAAACACTCCCACAGAAATAACACGGATCCCACACACTAAGTGTGCAAGTGTGGAAAAATAGTCACTTATACCCATGTATATATAAAAGGACAGTAGCGTATACTCCGGAAACTTGAAACCCAACGAAAAGAATGGAGTTCTATACGAAAATTAAAATAATAATATTTTTATTATCATAATAAATAAAAGGACATGATAGTCCACAATTTATACACAAAATAAACAATCAAAGAAGAAAAGGAGACCCTAGTACAAAAAACATCCGAGTTACAGGCAATAAAAGTGAGGAATACCATGGTATAGGCAAAGGCATGAACA
Organism: Ranitomeya variabilis; assembly: GCF_051348905.1. Taxonomy (NCBI): domain Eukaryota; kingdom Metazoa; phylum Chordata; class Amphibia; order Anura; family Dendrobatidae; genus Ranitomeya; species Ranitomeya variabilis. The sequence goes on along the minus strand of NC_135237.1, from coordinate 261,607,279 downwards.
GGCACCCATACTAGCACAAAAAGATGTAAGCCGGGTAATCAATTCAATTATACCAAAGTCCAAGTGGACATATGTGCCATATACAAAAAGAGCGCTAATTATGGTGCAGCTATAACACAAGTGTATTGCTGAATTCCTTACCCATGGTAAAAGTAGTTGTTGCCTGGGACTCCGAGTACCCCCTGACGCGCGTTTCGCGTTGCTTTCTCAAAGAGGGAATAGCCACTTTTTTAAACCATAAATTGTGGACTATCATGTCCTTTTATTTATTATGATAATAAAAATATTATTATTTTAATTTTCGTATAGAACTCCATTCTTTTCGTTGGGTTTCAAGTATCTGCACAGCACCTATCTCTATCCTGTTGCCTCTGTACAACATTAGATCTTTGTGCACACTTGCTACTTTATTGTGAGTACCTTGTGTGAACCTGGTCCTGTCTGTCCAGTTTGTACTTGTCCTTATCTTATGCTTGCCCATTTCTGTGGCTTATTGTCTGACCGTATCTGCTGTTTTCTATGCTTGACCACATCTGTGGTTTACAATGCTTGACCATGTCTGCGGTTTCCTATGCTAGACTGCGTCTGTGGTTTACTATGCTTGAGGTTACAATCCATGCTCGCTCCAATCAGTCTGAGCACGAGCGTTACAGACAGTCATTTTGCTGCACTGTTGAGGGCCAGCAAAAGCTTAAAAAATAATAATAATCCTAACCTCATCTATCCAGCCACCTCCACTGCTTGCTGTCCCCTGTACTATCCTCAGAGCTTTTTTTTAACCCCTTCACCCCGAAGCCTGTTTTCAACTTTCTGACCGGCCAATTTTTTCAATTCTGACCACTGTCATTTTATGAGGTCATAACTCTGGAACACTCCAATGGATCCATCTGATTCTGAGTTTCTTTTTTCATGACATATTGTACTTTATGACAGAGGGATAATGTATTTGATATACTGTAACTTGCGTTTATTTGTGAAAAAAAAACAGAAAATTGGCGAAAAATTTGAAAATTTCACAATTTTCAATCTTTCATTTTTTATAAGAGAGTCATATTGCAAAAAATAGTTAATAAATAACATTTCTCACATGTCTACTTTACATCCATCAGCACAATTTTGGAAACATATTTTTTTATTAGGAAGTTATAAGAGTTAAAAGTTGACCAGCGATTTTTTTAGGGACCACCTCACATTTGAAGTGATTTTGAGGGGCCTATATGGCAGGAAATACCCAAAAATGACAACACTGTAAAAACTGCACCCCTCAAGGTACTTAAAACCACATACAAGAAGTTTATTAACCTTTCAGATGTCTAACAGGATTTTTTGGAATGTGGAAGAAAAAAATAAACATTTACATTTCTTTCACAAAAATTTTCTTTTAGACCTATTTTTTTTACTTTTAAAATTGAAACAAGAGAAAATGGATGATACATTTTGTTGTGCAATTTCTCCTGAGCATGGTGATACCTCATGTGTGGGGGAAATCTACTGTTTGGGCACAGGGCAAGGCTCAGAAGGGATGGAGCATAATTTCAATTTGTTAATGTAAAATTTGCTGGCATAATTAGCGGACGCCATGTCATGTTTGGAGAGCCCTGATGTGCCAAAACCAGGGGTTCTCATACTACAGCCCGCAGGCCACACACAGCCCACCAAGGATATTTATATGGCCACTGGGCCCAGCCGACATTGAACTTCACTACAGTTCAATGGCGGCGGACCCTGTACTCACGGGCAGAGATACGAGGCGGTGAGGAAAGGCAATGCACGGCCCTCCATATGCAGCACAGACCACTTGATTGTCATCATGCCACCTGCGCGGCCTGATGACATCACGCTTCCTGTGCCAGAAGAAGACGGAGTTGAGCAGGCGCCTCTTCAGAGCAACGAGGGACATAAGTGAGTATTGGTATTCTTTTTTAACTCCGGGTCTGGACTATGCTGCCTATTGGGGAAAATGCTGCCTGTTGGGGACCTGTGCTGCCTATTGGGGACTATGCTGCCTATTGGGGACCTGTGCTGCCTGTTGGGGACCTGTGCTGCCTATTGGGGACCTGTGCTGCCTATCGGGGACTATGCTGCCTATTGAGGACTATGCTGCCTATTGGGGACCTGTGCTGCCTATTGGGGACTATGCTGCCTATTGGGGACTATGCTGCTTATTGGGGACTATACTGCCTATTGGGGACCTGTGCTGCTTATTGAGGACCTGTGCTGCCTATTGGCCACTATACTGATGCTGCCTATTGGGGGCTATGCTGCCTTTTGGGGACTATGCTGCCTATTAGGGACCTGTTCTGCCTATTGGAGACCTGTGCTGCCTATTGGGTACTATGCTGATGCTGCCTGTTGGGGACTATGCAGCCTATTGGGGACTATGCTGCCTATTGGGGACCTGTGCTGCCTGTTGGGGGATTATGCTGCCTGTTGGGGACTATGCTGCCTATTGGGGACCTGTACTTCCTATTCGTGACCTGTGCTGCCTTTTGGGTACCTGTGCTGCCTGTTGGGGGACCTGTGCTGCCTATTGGGGACTATGCTGCCTATTGGGGACTATGCTGCCTATTTGGGACCTGTGCAGCCTATTGGGGACCTGTGCTGCCTATTAGGGACTATGCTGCCTGTTGGGGGACTATGCTGCCATTTGGGGACTATGCTACCTATTGGGGACCTGTGCTGCCAATTGGTGACCTGTGCTGGCTATTGGGGACCTGTGCTGCCTGTCGGGGACCTGTGCTGCCTGTCGGGGACCTGTGCTGCCTATTGGGGACTATGCTGCCTATTGGGGACCTGTGCTGCCAATTGGTGACCTGTGCTGGCTATTGGGGACCTGTGCTGCCTATTGGGGACCTGTACTGCCTACTGGGAACCTGTGCTGCTTATTGGGACCATGCTGCCTGTTGGGGACTAGGCTGCTTATTGGGGACTATGCTGCTTATTGGGGTTGATGCTTTCCTATTGGGGACATTTGCCTGCCTATTAGGGACCTATACTACCTATTGGGGATATTTACCTGCCTATTGGGGACATTTACCTGCCTATTGGGCCCTGTGCTGTCTATTGGGGACCATGCTGCCTATTGGGGACCTGTGCTGCCTATTGGAGACTATGCTGTATATTGGGGACTATGCTGTGTATAGGGGACTATGCTGCCTATTGGGGACCTTTACTGCTTATTGGGGACCTATACTGCCTATTGGGGACATTTACCTGCCTATTGGTTACTATGCTGCATTTTGGGGACATTTATCTGCCTATTGGGGACCAATGCTGCCTATTGCGGACACTTACCTGTCTATTGGGGACCAATGCTGCCTATTGAGGACTATGCTACCTTTTGGGGACATTTACCTGCCTATTGGGGACCTATGCTGCCTATTGGGAACCAATGCTGCCTTTTGGGGACATTTACCTGCCTCTTGGGGTCCAATGCTGCCTACTGGGGACAGTTACCTGCCTATTGGGGACCAATGCTTCCTATTGGGGACATTTATCTGCCTATTGGGGTCCAATCCTGCCTTTTGGGGACATTTACCTGCCTATTGGGGACCAATGCTGCATATTGGGGACATTTACCAGCCTATTGGGGACCTATGCTGCCTATTGGGGACCAATGCTGCCTATTGGGGACATTTACCTGCCTATTGGGGACTCTCGTACCACACCAGTCTGAGCCTGAGGTAAAAGCAGAGTTCCACCAATATGGGCACTTGTGAGGCTGAAAGAATATTAACTGGCAAGGCTGCATTGATGGGCACTGATCAGATTGCATTGATGGGCACTGCAGTCTGTATGTCTTTCTGTGGGCAATTTTATTGCTGGTATATTGTTTATGTAGCGCTGTATATGTATTGGTATTTTACTAATGGGCCCATAGATCCCATTGAAACACCAGGACGTTTGTTGATTTAACTTTACTTGTTCTTCATTTTAAATATTGTATTTGTTTTTTTTTTTGCTTTTTTTTACTTCAAAATAAGATATGTGCAGTGTGCATAGGAATTTGTTCATAGTTGTTTTTAAACTATATTCCGACCCTCCAATGGTCTGAGCGAGAGGCCGCGTGATCGCAGCACCGTACATATACTTCTCTTTTCGGGAACGCACCTCCCGCAGAGCAGTATACATACGGTGCAAGTTGGGAAGGGCTTATTCGCTTTCTATTCTGATTTTTGGGAACTAAAATGAAAAAAAAAATCCCAGAATTGTTTTTTGTTTTTTTTATACCATTCCCCATGTGGTAAAATAGATAAGGCAGTTTTATTCTTCAGGTCAGTACAATTACAGCAATGCCATATTTATATAGTTTTTTTTAGACTTTAGTGCTTTTATAGAAAAAAAATTCTCCTTTTGGAGAGTGACATACCAGCTCTGGCATATAAAGGTATTTGCTGTGCAATGCTCCTCTGAGAAATGTAATAGTTTCATAGAGAAAGAGGACTTGAACTCTATAGCGCCACCTGTTGGAAGTAGTGATCCTACAAGTCACAATCAACCCTTTAATGAGTCTTGCAATATGACTTAGGATGAAAACCAAATTAGAATCTTCATTTGCAGACATGGTGTTTTGGGATATTGGCCCTCCTCAGTGCAATGTATGAGAACTAATTTGGCTAGGTAAGAAGCTCTGGACTGGGGTCTAAGGGGTGAGGCTTCACCTTGTGGAGAGTGACATACCAGCACTGGCTTGTGACTTCATCATGAAGTCATATGGTCCCGATCTGCCATTCCATTCGGCAGTATACGGTCTGCAAATGAATCCAACTGAAGGGACAACATGCATAAAGGACCATGCATTTGGTTTTCAGTGACTTTAAAGTATTCCTCAGCCAAAGTTGTCCCTCACATCAAGATTCCTGGTTCACAGGAATGTCAAAGACTTAGTGAGCTTTAAGCCACAGCCAAAAATGATGTAACCCAAAGTAGATGCGCATGCCGCAGAAAGGTTAGCAAAAGAAGAGACACAGTGGACTGAATGGTGGGCTATCAAGGCAGCAGTGCAGGTAAATACTGAGATGACTATACAATCTTTTTTCCATCCTAAGTTTTTTTATGCTGTATGGTCTGGAGAAACCCTCAAGCATAATAGGAAACATTCTAAAAGCATTGAATAACTTCAATGCACATCAAATTTCCATAATAAATTTCCTTCTTTTCCCAAATGTAATTCTCTGCATTTTTAATCATCTTGAATAGGAACAATATTTTATGGACAAAATTAGAGCTTTCTGGTTTAAATGAGAAAATATATGTTTAGAGAATGATAAATATTGCTTTAAAGCATGAAAATGTCATATCATTTGTGAAACACAGTGGTTGTGGTATCTTAGTTTGAGTTGATTTTGCCAGATCTGGTTCAGGATCGCTTTACATTATTGATGGAACAATGAACTTAGAATTTTGTCAGGAAATTATAATGTAAAATTTGAGAGCGAACGTCAGTTATATAGGAAGACAATTAACCCTTCGTTTTACAAAAGGATGGTTAAAGATAAATAAAGTTAATGTTTCGGCATAACCAAATTGAAGTCTTGAACATAATACTTCAAAGGAGAAAAAACCCCAACATACACATATGGTCAAAATTGTTGGTACCCCTCGTTTAATTAAAGAAAAACCCACAATGGTCACAGAAATAATTTGAAACTGACAAAAGTAATAATGAACAAAAAAAATCTATGAAAATGAAAAAAAATGAATGTCAGACATTGCTTTTCAACCATGCTTCCACAGAATTTGAAAAAAAACAAAAAACTGAAATAGGCCTGGGCGGAAATGTTGGTACCCCTGAAAATAATGTGACAAAAGGGACATGTTACATCAAGGTGTGTCCACTAAGTAGCATCACAGGTGTCTACAATCTTGGAATCAGTGAGTGGGCCTGTATATAGGGTATCACACTCAACATGGACCAGAAGAAGCAAAGGAAAGAGTTGTCTCAGGAGTAGTGTTGAGCGATACCGTCCGATACTTGAAAGTATCGGTATCGGAAAGTATCGGCCGATACCGGCAAAGTATCGGATCCAATCCGATACCGATACCCGATACCAATACAAGTCAATGGGACTCAAGTATCGGACGGTATTCCTGATGGTTCCCAGGGTCTGAAGGAGAGGAAACTCTCCTTCAGGCCCTGGGATCCATATAAATGTGTAAAAGAAAGAATTAAAATAAAAAATATCGCTATACTCACCTCTCCGACGCAGCCTGGACCTCAGCGAGGGAACCGGCAGCGTTGTTTGTTTAAAATTCGCGCTTTTACTTGGTTACGTGAAGTCCCGGCTTGTGATTGGTCAGGGCGGCCATGTTGCCGGGACGCGGACCAATCACACAGCTTGCTGTGATTGGTCCGCGTCCCGGCAACATGGCCGCCATTAACCAATCACAAGCCGTGACGTCACGGGAGGCTGGACACGCGCGCTTTTTAAAATGGGCGCGTGTCCAGCCTCCCGTGACGTCCCGGCTTGTGATTGGTTGCGCCGCGGTCAACCAATCACAAGCCGGGAGGCTGGACACGCGCGCATTTAAAAATTTTAAAATGGGCGCGTGTCCAGCCTCCCGGCTTGTGATTGGTTGACCGCGGCGCAACCAATCACAAGCCGGGACGTCACGGGAGGCTGGACACGCGCCCATTTTAAAAAGCGCGCGTGTCCAGCCTCCCGTGACGTCACGGCTTGTGATTGGTTAATGGCGGCCATGTTGCCGGGACGCGGACCAATCACAAAGCCGGGACGTAATTTTAAAATCCTTAAGGACCTGAAATAACGTCACGGCTTGCTGTGATTGGTTGCGTCTCCCATGTGACTGCGACGCAACCAATCACAATGCCGGAACGTAATTTTAAAATCCTGAAGGACCTGAAATTACGTCACGGCTTGCTGTGATTGGTTGCGTCCCGGTCACATGGGCGGCACGCAACCAATCACAAGCCGGGACTCACGTAAAGGAAAGAAAAGCGCGAATTTTAAACAAAGAACGCTGCCGCTTCCCTCGGTAAGGTGCAGGCTGCGTCGGACAGGTGAGTATAGCAATATTTTTTATTTTAATTCTCTCTTTTACACATTTTTACATTAATGTTGTTTCGATACCGATACCCGATATCACAAAAATATCGGATCTCGGTATCGGAATTCCGATACAGCAAGTATCGGCCGATACCCGATACTTGCAGTATCGGAATGCTCAACACTACTCAGGAGATTAGAAAGAAAATTATAGACAAATATGTTAAAGGTAAAAGTTATAAAACCATCTCCAAGCAGCTTGATGTCCCTGTGACTACAGTTGCACATATTATTCTGAAATTTAAGATCCATGGCACTGTAGCCAACCTGTGGTCCCAGGAGGAAAATTGATGACAAATCAAAGAGAGGGATAATGTAAATGTTAACAAAAGAGCCCAGAAAAACTTCTAAACAGATTAAAGGTGAACTTCAAGCTCAAGAAACATCAGTGTCAGATTGCACCATCCATCTTTGTATGAGCCAGAGTGGACTTCATGGGAGACAATCAAGGAGGACACCATTGCTGAAAAAAAATCATTAAAAAGCCAGGCAGGAATTTGACAAACTACATGTTGACAAGCCACAAAGCTTCTGGGAGAATTTCCTATGCGCAGAAGAGACAAAAATGGAACTTTTTGGCAAGGCACATCAGCTCTATGTTCACAGATGGAAAAATGAAGCATATCAAGAAAAGAACACTGACCCTACTGTGAAACATGGATGAGGCTCTGTTATATTTTGGGGATGCTTTGCTGCATTTGGCACAGGGTGTCTATGATCTGTGCAGGGTGCAATGAAATCTCAAGACTTTCAAAGGATTCTAGAGAGAAATGTGCTGCCCAGTGTCAGAAATCTTGGTCTCAGTCGCAGGTCATGGGTGTTGCCACAGGATAATGACCCAAAACACATAACTAAAAACACCCAAGAATGGCTAAGATGAAAACATTGGATTATTCTGAAGTGGACTTCTATGAGCCCTGACCTAAATCCTATTGAGCATCTTTGGAAAGAGATGAAAAATGCCAACTGGAAAAGGCAACCTTCAAGCATGAGACAACTGGAGCAGTTTGCTCTTGAGGAGTGGGCCAAAATACCTGTTGATAGGTGCAGAATTCTCATTGACAGTTACAGGAATCATTTGATTGCAGTGATTGCCTCAAAAGGCTGTGCAACAAAATATTAAGTTAAAGGTACCATCATTTCTGTCCAGGCCTATTTAATGAGTTTTAATTTAAATAAAAAATCTGTGGAAGCATGGTTGAAATGCAATGTCTGACTTTCATTTGTTCATTTTCATAGATTTTTTATTTATTATTACTTTTGTCATATTCAAGTTATTTCTGTGACCATTGTGGATTTTTCTGTCATTAAATGAGGGGTACCAACAATTTTGACCACATGTGTAGCAGAGTTAAAGCTGTTGTATAGGGAGGAGTGCAATCACTGGAAATGTAACTGGATTTTAACATTTCCGGCGATTGCACTCCTGCATATAGAACAGCTTTAAGTCTATTATGTTTACTGCCCAAGTGGGTCAGACGAGATATTAAAAGCAAAGGTTTACATAATTTTGCCATCACAGATGTAATCAGCATTGGAATGGAGCACCTTGAGTCCATCAGAGAAAATCATTCTTGGGGCCCACTATGTAGCTACATAGAAATAAATACAAGACCACCAATTGTGTGGTAAAAAACGCTAATATCAGGGTATAATAAAAGGTAGTACATGTCTTATGTAGCAGAGGTTGGGGTAACCCCCTCATAGAACATAATGTAGCCCCCTCATAAAACATAATGTAGCCTTTCTCATGGAATATAATTCAGCCCCCTCATGGAATATAATGCAGCCCCCCTCATGGAATATAATATAGCCCCCCTCAAGGAATATAATGCAGCCCCTCATAGTGTATAATGCAGCACCCCACAAAATATAATGCAACCCCCTCATAAGGTATAATACAGCCCCCCTTAGAATATACTGTAGCCCCCTCATAGGGAATAATGCAGCCCTAATCATATAGTATGATGTAGCCTCCCAAAACATAATGTAGTCCCATGAGAGAATAATGCAACCCTCACACAGAATATATTGCAGCCCCAAAACAGAAAATAATGTAACCCCCTCAAAGTATAATGCAGCTCCTCTCATAGGGTATAATGCAGCACCCTCCACCTCCATCATTGTCCTTAACACAATCTCCATCATTGCCTTCTTACCCACAAGCCCTATCATTGCCCATTCCACCACCTCCATCATTGCCTCCTCCCTCACCACAATTGTCCTTTCCACCACTACCATCATTTTCATTTCTACCACCTCCATCATTGCTTTCTACCCCACCACCCCATCATTGCCCATTCCACAACCTCCATCATTGCCTTTTCCCCCACAACCACCATTGTCCTTTTGACCACTACCATCATGGTCCTTTCCATCACTCCATCATTGCTTTCTCCCCCACCACCCCATCATTGCCCATTCCAAGACCTACATCATTGCCTCCCCACACCACCACCATCATTGTCCTTTTCACCACAACCATCATTGCCTTCTCCCCCACCACCCCATCATTGCCCATTCCACCACCTCCATCATTGCCTCTTCCCCATCCACCCCATCATCCTTTCCACCCTCACCAACATTGCATTCCCCCACCATTCCCATCACTGCTCATTCCATCACACACATCATTGCCAATCTCCAATACACACACGGCACCACACACACACCCAGCACCACACCACATACACTCATGCAGGCTGGCAAACAGAGACACAGCAACACTCACCTATCCGCATGTTCCCCGCAGCTGCAGCACATCCAGGAAGCAGCATCATTGGCACCGGCAGCTTTCTCCCTGAAACAACCGTGCTGAATGATGATGTCATCCAGCCACGCTGTGCCAGACAGGAAGCGCCAGGCAGCGAACAGGAAGCAGGATGGCATTGGATCCCTGCAGCTCCACTTCGCTGCCAAGTGGCAGGGATTAGCTGCCCTGCAGGGGCCCACCTCCATGGCCCCAATGCAGCCGCTCCGGATTTACATGCAGGCAGCCTCAGCCTGCTTACACTGCCTGCTATGTGAAACTAATACTCACTGCTCTTCACGCCCATGGGGGCATGGGGAAGCATGAATATTAATTTATTTTTTGCAGCGGGGACAAGCTCCTGTCTCCAGCTGCTGCTCAGCTGACACTGGGCAGGCCCCCCTGACTCAGAGGCCCAATATCTGCTGGGTGTGCTGCTATTAGTGAAACACCACTGGCTGGGGGTCCCTGGAGCAGTGGGGGCCCTAGGCAGCTGCTGGCCAGTATACCAGCAGGTGTCAGTGCCTGGGCCCAGTTCTCCAGTGGGCCAATCCGACCCTGGATGTAATATTGAATCATCGTTCTCAATAAAAAATGACAAATTCTAATATTTTTGAATAATTTGATTTGGTTGTCTTTATCTATTTTAAATATCCATTTAGATTGGAAGATTATCATTAAGAGTGAGACTGCCAATGACTCGACATAATTCATTGGATGAAATGATCTTTTGTGCTGCACAAAAGATTATTATCATCGGCACCACAATAAAATAAATAGGACACCTATTCACCAGTTTCATGATGTCCATAATGTCCTAATTAATCATATTTGCAGTTTATAGTGAGAAATCTGTTGACATATCCACCACTTAACCCCTTAACGACCTTCACGTTAATGTTGGTCATTACTTACAGTACATACCTTGGACTTATGGATAGATCCAGGCGATTTTGCAAGCATAGGATCTGTGTGATCACCGCCGGGTGTTCAGCTGACATGAAGGCTGACACCCGTTACTATCTGCCAGGAGTGATACTTGCATCGCCCCTGGCAGTTTAAACTTCTAAATTCTGCGATCGATATTGATTGCAGCATTTTGAAGGCAGGCAGATGGAAGGAGCTGCCTCTGCCCTTTGATTGATACCCCACGATCATCGCAAGGGGCCAATCATTGCCATGATGACCAGATGTCATCATGATGACATCTGGGTCACCAAGGCTAGCAAGTTAGTGAGATCATGCTCAGTGCATGATTTAACGAACTTGTGGCAGCTATGAAGTGTAGCAATGCTCCTGCATTGCTATACTTTATAATTGCGATCAGATTACAAAAAGTAAAAGTCCCATAGTGGGACTAAGTAAAAAAACAAAACAAAAATATTGTACAAATATATTTTTTAACCCCTTTACCACCTAAGGCTACTTTCACATTAGCGTCGTGCACTGCACGTCACACTGCGACGTTGCGGCGCACCGACGCATACTGTGGAAGCGCCGCACAACGGGGGCAGCAGATGCTGTTTTTCAACGCATCCGCTGCCCCATTGTGAGGTGCGGGGAGGCGGGGATGGAGTTCCGGCCACGCATGCGCGGTCAGAAAAGACGGTCTCGACGCACCAAAAAACATTACATGCAATGTTTTTTGGTAGCGACGGACCGACGTAACATGACTCAACCGTCGGACGACGGTTGCGACGTGTGGCAATGCGTTACACTCCGCCGCTAATGCAAGTCTATGGAGAAAAAATACATCCTGCAAGCACTTTTGCAGGATGGGTTTTTTCTACAAAACGACGCATAGCGACGTGCAGTGCACGACGCTAGTGTGAAAGTAGCCTTAGACGGACCCATTTGTCCCTGTGACCTGGTACTTATTGACGTGTGATGTATGGATTCATCCACATGATTTTGCACGCACAGGCATTGTGTGTGCGTGATTGCCGCCGGGTATCAGCTGATTCTGACAGCTGACACCTGGCATTCAGTGCCAGGAATAGTCCAGCACTGCTTCTGACACTTTAACCCCCTAAATGCTGCAATCGAGCTCGATCACAGCATTTTGGGAGCAGGCAGAGGGAAGAAAGCCCCTATGCCCTTGGATCAGAGACCCTGTAATGTCATTGTGGGGTCCTGATCATTGCCATAGTGACCCAATGTCGTCATAATGACATCCAGATCACCAGAGCTAACAAAGTTGTTTGGTCATGCAAAGAGCATCATGAAGCAAGTTTGACTGTCAGTGCAGTGCTCAGAGCTTGCATAGCATATATGAGCAATTGATCTGCAAAAAATGTAAGCCTCATTGTGGGACAAAGTAAAAAAGAAAAAAAAAACTTTTAACAAAGTAAAAAAATTAAATTTTTTTTAAAAATAATAATTTAAAAAAATCGAAATATATTATACCCATAAATAAATATTTTTATGAAAAAAGTATTTACACAAAAAGTACACATATTTTCATGCAGAATGATCCAACCTGTAAAGCTGTCCCACTAGTTAACCTCTTTAGGTTACACCATAAAAAAATAAAAAGCAAGGAAAAAATGCTTGATCATCCTACCGCTGAACAAAAATGCAATAAAAAGTGATGAAAAAACTAATGTAAATGAAATGGTACCACTGAAAATGTCATCTTGTCCTGCAAAAAACAAAACCATACAGCTCCTTCAGCTGAAAATGTAAAAAGTTATAGCTTTCAGAATAAAGTGATGCAAAAATAATTTTGTTTATAAAATAGCTTTTATTGTGTAAAAGTGCCCAAACATAAAAAATGATATAAATGTGGTATTGCTGTAATTGTACTGACCCAAATAATGAAGCTGTCTTATCAATTTTACCACAAGCAGAACGGTATAAAAAAATAAACAAAAAAAATTCCTAAAGTGCTGGTTTTTGTTCATTTTGCCTCCCAAAAATCAGAACAGAAATCAGTCAAAAAATATCATATGCCCAAAAACGTCAACCTATCTAGTAAAAAAAACAAGCCCTCACATGACTCTGTTGGACAAAATATGGAAAAATTATAGCAGTCTAAATATAGAGAGGCAAAAACTAGTTTTTGCAATGAAAAGCATCTATTAGTGTGTCACAGCAGCCAAATATAAAAACCTGATATAAGTCTGGTATCGCTGTAATCGCACGGACCCAAAGAATAAAGTCATCTAATCACTTATACTGCATGAGGAAAGGCATAAAAAATAAATAAAAACATTCTTGACCTGCTTTTTATTTGTTCATTCTGCCTCCCAAAGATCGCAGTAAGGCTTGGCTCACATTTACCTTGCACTGTACACTGAACACTTACACCGAGTTTTCCATGTAAATCTCTGAAATACGTGTTTCAGACTGAACCCCTGGCTTAAGAATCCCTATATTGAGTCAGATGGAGGCACTGTGAACACCATAGGACCTGTGATCTGGCCTTGTCAGCTTTTTTAGGAGAGCATGAAAGCACTGTCGACCACAGTTTTGTGCACTTATGCAATGGATATCGCTGAACAGAGGCAAGATAGAGTCCAAAGTAAGTCTGCTGACTCATTATAGTCAATGGATTTAATCTGTCATATAATCCTAAATGTTATGTTAAATGTTCCCAATAAAAGCTTCAAATCAATCCACAAAAAAGCAAGTCCCCACTCAAGTCCGTCATCTGCGGAAATATAGGGGGCTTCCATGTTACTGGTACTACAAAGGCTCTGGAAAAGCGCTATGGCACCTCATCAACCAAAAGAAATCCAATGAATTCTGCACTGCCAAATTCTGCACTCCCTTTTGAGCTCCAAACTGTGCTTAAACCACATTTAGAATCTATATGTTTGGTGTTTCTGCAGTGATGAGATACCGTCTAATTTACGGATGCATGTCTCCAGAAGCACGAGCTTGGAATAAAGTACTGATGACTACAACATACTAGGCATTACAATGTTAAAGCACTACAATAGCAGATCAGCAGTTTTCACTCAGCAACATTCACTGCTGCTTGTTTCTGGAAAACACCCATGGAGTTAAAATTGTCACTACACCTGTAGATAAATAACCAAAGGGGTATCATTTCCAAAATTGGGACACTTGAGAGGGGATTCTGCTTTTCTAGCACTTAGGGTCTCAGTATATGGAGTCCACAAATTAATCTAGGAAAATCTGTGTTCCTGAGACTCGTGTGTGTATAAAGCCTTACTGTACAGTCATATATGGGTTATTTCTACATTTAGCAGAAATTGTGGGACAAATTTTGCTGCCATTTTTGATCACTGCATCCCTATATAAATTCATTGAGATGTGTAGTTTGTAAAATGTAGTCACTTGTGGGGGGTTCTGCTGTTCTGGAACCTCAGGTATTCTACTAACATGACATCTTACCCTCAAACCAGTTCAGCAAAATCTGAACTCCAATATGGCGCTTCTTCCTTTTTGAGCTTTGCATTGTGCCTCAAAAGATGTTTTTGACCACATGTGGGGTATTGGTGAACTCAGGAGGAATTGCACATTTTCTTCTGTTATCCTTCTAAAAATGCATAATTTGGTACTAAAAACATTTTTGAGGGAACATTAGATTTTTTTTATTTCCATGGCTCAACGGTATAATCTTACACATCTAAATAAGTTCCCTGAGGGGTCTAGTATCCAAAATGGTGTAACTTTTGAGGAGATTCCACTGTTTAGGCATATCAGGGGCTCTCCAAACACTACATGGTGTCCGCTAATTATTGCAGCAAATTTTGCATTCAAAACATCAAATGGCACTGTTTCCCTTCTAAGCCCTGCTGTGCAACCAAACAGTAGTTTTCTTCACATGTAGGGTGTCACCATACTCAGGAGAAACTGCAAAACAAATTATATGCTGCAATTTAAAATTTTAAACTTGAAAAATTTGGGACAAAAATAGTTTTTGTGGTAAAATATGATTTTTTTTATATTTCCACAAGTCTTCAGAATAAATTTCTGTGAAGTACCTGGGGGTGCAAGGTGCTCACCACACATTTAGATTTAAGTTTCCTGAGGAGTGTAGTTTTCAAAGTGATGTCATGTGTGGTGGTTTCCACTGGTTAAACACATCAGGGGCTCTACAAATATGGCATGGCGTCCGCTAAATATGTCAGCAAATTTTACATTCAAAAAGTCAAACGGCGCTTCTTCCCTTCCGAACCATGCTGTGCGCCCAGACAGTGGTTTCCCCCCACATATGGGGGTATTGTTGTGCTCAGCAGAAATTGAACAACAAATTGTATTGTCCATTTTCTTCTGTTACCCTTGTTAAAGTAAAAAAAATTGATCTAAAGGAAAATTTGTGTGAAAAAAGTTTATTTTATTTTCCTTTCACATACCATTAATTCCTGTGAAGCACCTGAAGGTTTAATAAACTTCTTTATTGTGGTTTTGAGCAACTTGAGGTGTGTAGTTTGTAGAATGATGTCACTTTTGGATATTTTCTGTCCTTTAGATCCCTCAAAAGTCACTTCAAATGTGATGTGGTCTGTGAAAAAATGGTTTTGTAAATTCTGTTGTAAAAATTAGAACTCATTGGTCAACTTTTAATGCTTATAACTTCCTAACAAAACAAAATATGTTTCTAAAATTATGCTGATGTAAAGTAGACATGTGGGAAATGTTATTTATTAACTATGTTGTTTGACATGATTTAAGGATACACAAATAAAAAATTTGAAAATTGCAAATTTTTAACATTTTGGTCAAATTTCAGATTTTTTCACAAATAAATGTAAGTTCTATAAAATTTTACCACTACAGCGAAGTACAATATATCTTATCAAAACAGTCTCAGAATCAGTGGGATCCATTGAAGTGTTCCAGGGTTATTACCTCATAAAATGACAGTGATCAAAATTGAAAAAACTGGCCTAGTCATGAAGGAGAAACCAGGCTGTGGGATGAAGGAGTTAAGGTACACTACAGTTCATCATATCTTAGGATGTAACAGCTCTTCATTATACAAAAAATGTGTAACTTGTCAAAGCGATACATAATAGAATTCTGGCATAAAAGCTTTGATGAATAGGGGCCTTAAAGCATATAAGCTGTGTCTCCCAAAAATGATACAGACCAGCCATGTGAAGTAAGGAGTAATACATGTGGTAAAAAATGAATCCCTAAACTATGTACACACATGTATTATTAGTTACTTAAACCACTGAGTAGTCTGTATTAATAATGTTTTGGCTGATATTATACTTTACTTTTTTTTATTTTTGATGTTATTTTGCCTATATATTTTAGCATTTATTCTTTTAAATTGCAATCACTTTTGAAAACATGGGCAACACATGGGCGGTGATTAGTGTTGAGCGATACCGTCCGATACTTGAAAGTATCGGTATCGGAAAGTATCGGCCGATACCGTCACAGTATCGGAATCCAATCCGATACCGATACCCGATACCAATACAAGTCAATGGGACTCATGTATCGGACGGTATCCCTGATGGTTCCCAGGGTCTGAAGGAGAGGAAACTCTCCTTCAGGCCCTGGGAACCATATAAATGTGTAAAAGAAAGAATTAAAATAAAAAATATCGCTATACTCACCTGTCCGACGCAGCCGGGACTTCAGCGAGGGAACCGGCAGCGTTGTTTGTTTAAAAATCGCGCTATTACTTGGTTACGTGAATTCCCGGCTTGTGATTGGTCAGGTCGGCCATGTTGCCGGGACGCGGACCAATCACAGCAAGCCGTGACGAAATTACGTCACGGCTTGCTGTGATTGGTCCGCGTCCCGGCAATATGGCCGCCCTGACCAATCACAAGCCGGGACGTCACGGGAGGCTGGACACGCGCTCATTTTAAAATGGGCGCGTGTCCAGCCTCCCGTGACGTCACGGCTTGTGATTGGTTGCGCCGCGATCAACCAATCACAAGCCGGGAGGCTGGACGCGCTCATTTTGAAATGGGCGCGTGTCCAGCCTCCCGTGACGTCACGGCTTGTGATTGGTTGCGCCGCGATCAACCAATCACAAGCCGGGAGGCTGGACGCGCTCATTTTGAAATGGGCGCGTGTCCAGCCTCCCGTGACGTCACGGCTTGTGATTGGTTGCGCCGCGATCAACCAATCACAAGCCGGGAGGCTGGACGCGCTCATTTTGAAATGGGCGCGTGTCCAGCCTCCCGGCTTGTGATTGGTTGACCGCGACGCAACCAATCACAAGCCGTGACGTCACGGGAGGCTGGACACGCGCCCTTTTTAAAATGAGCGCGTTTCCAGCCTCCCGTGACGTCACGGCTTGTGATTGGTTAATGGCGGCCATGTTGCCGGGACGCGGACCAATCACAGCAAGCCGTGACGTATTTTCGTCACGGCTTGCTGTGATTGGTCCGCGGCCCGGCAACATGGCCGCCCTGACCAATCACAAGCCGGGACTTCGCGTAACCATGTAAAAGCGGGAATTTTAAACAAACAACGCTGCCGGTTCCTGCGCTGAGGTCCCGGCTGCGTCGGACAGGTGAGTATAGCGATATTTTTTATTTTAATTCTCTATTTTACACATTTTAACATTAATGTTGTTCCGATACCCGATACCCGATACCACAAGAGTATCGGAATCCCGGTATCGGAATTCCGATACAGCAAGTATCGGCCGATACCCGATACTTGCAGCATCGGAATGCTCAACACTAGCGGTGATACATGGCCATCTTTGCATACTTTCTTGACCTGTATTTGTTGTTGTACATCATATCATTGTGTGCTTAAGGTTATTTTCTTTATTGTAGCTACATGTAGTTAGCCCATAGGCTTATGCCATGCATGTGGTAATATATATGTTTGCTATTATTTTCTGTGGAATTTTGTAATTATATTTAGTAAAATATCATCTTAATATTTTAAGAAGTATGGTTGCCATTAAAGAAGCACCTCTATAAAAGTTTTCATCATCTTAATTTATTGCAATCTCTCATTTTATGTGTCCTTACAATTGCTCATTTTGCCGTTCTACCCAGCTAATATGTCTGTTTTCCATTAGGTCTATGACATCAAGTGATTAAAAACTGACTAGTTGAATCCTTCTAAGCTCTATTTAGAAACAGGAGGTCAATTTTCCCTGCATGACTCATGAGTCACTGCAAAAGTCCATGAGGGAAGTAGCGGGTCAGCTGGGTTAGGAAATGAAGAAGGCAATGATAATTGCTGGGAGACGAGACTTTATGTTTCTACATAGAGCTAATAAATGACAAAAATTCACTGGGTAGAAAGGCAAAATGTGCAATTTTAAATACACAGTGCTATATAATATGATGATTGCAATAAATTAATAAATATATTGAAAGAATACAAACTTCTTTAAATAGATGTACTGTTTTCCAAATTTTTTTATATATATATATTTTGTCAGAAAACAATTGGCATAACAGCAAAGCTTTCCAGATATATTGCACTAAATATATTTGGAATACATAAAGTAAAATCATATATGTGTATGAACATACAGTATCTGCTTCTTGTTGAGGGCTGAAATCACAAATTGGTTTGATAACGTACAAGCCATTTGTACAATTTGTACACACCTTTATTCTCTATATGGCTTCATTGAATATTTTATATGCATGATTTCTATAGTTTGACCAAATTACTCATGCAGCAAATCATATAAATATTTCTGTAAAAACATGTGACAGAGAGAGTTGAATTTTCTACCCGGAAATACAAATATTGGAGTCCAGTAAGTTTGACCTTGTCCATTTCTGATTGGTACTTTGATAGACTTAAAAAGTGACATTTCCTGTAGTACACTGTAATTGGAGCTATAGCTTCAGATACCACCCTTAGCTATGAGCTGAAAGAGAAAGGAAATTAGAATACCCAGAGAAGCCTAGTGGTAATTAATCATCGTACAATGAAGCCTGTCAAAATACTTTCTATAGCTGATGCTGCTGTCAATTACAAGTAGCATTTCACCATCTGCAATTGTTTAAAATATCACCCAGTGCTGATATTGACGTTCTTAACACTTGTGAACTTTCTAAAGTAAAGCAATACACAACATATCATCATTGTGAATGATAAAATATGTTGTAGCAATATTTCCACTTATAATAAAGACATTTTGCTAAATATAATAAAGGATATTGTGCGAAAGCAAATATAATTTCTTGTTGCTCAATGCACACCTAGCAATCCTTTTCAGTCAGGAAATAATGGTAGTAATTTTTTAATATGAATTAGCTTGAGATAACTGGTCAGTTATAATATTACCTTTGGGCCTGATTGTCAGATCAATCTTAAACAGTGCCCCATGCAGGACTCGACAGGGAGACAAGGGCATTTATCAATTGGTCTCATGAACACATGATTGTTTGAATATACTCCATTTTTCTCTCTACTCACTCCACTTAGGAGCAACTATGTAAGCAAACCTGCAGGATGACTAGAGGCTAGAGATAAGCAAAGCAAATTCATTTGAGTGAAATTGAATTATCTTTAAATTTATAAAAAAAAAATTCCATGTTGTCAAGAATACAGATTATTTTTATAATTCTCTCTTTCCAACTTCAGCAAAATGGTGGCGAGCCAAGCTGCAGGGATTGTGAAAAGGTAAAAAACGAAAGTAATAATAATGCTCACTTCACAGTGCTGTCCCTGCTGCTCACTCCCTGAAGTCAGATTCTCTTGGTCACTTCACTTCCCCATCCCCTCTATATTTCTGGCCTGTTCACTCTAGGACATACTGGTGCAACCAGACATTGGACAGTGAACAGTGAGCAGTGGACGAGGCTGGAAAAGTGACCTGTGAGATGAGTATTAGTTTCTTAGCTTTCATATCATGTTTATAATGTTCTGGTGTTTGATGGTACCCTAGAGCATCCTAAGGAACTTTCAACTTGCAGGAAATAACTGGGCTGTAAATCGAATTACCCACTCAAATTAGCGTGATATATTTGATTTGAATTTTCCCAGATCCACTTCTCTGTATTGCACTTTATACTTGTATATTTACACAAGCTATTGTAACACACACCTTTATTACAAAGCACCTATAGTGCATAAGCAGGAAGGCAGAGCTTCACCACAACATAGTACTGATGGGCATACACCGAGGGCATAGCAAATAGGAACTCATGCATTTGCATACACTCTTCTCAGCCCAACTCCTCTAGCTGTGAGCTTTTCCCCCAACACCCGGCTATGTGTCGCTGTAGAAATGCGTTCAGCATGTTGCTGACTCTGCCCTCCTATCCTGATACGTCGAATGACGGGTGTGGACCTCTGACGTGAGATGCTGAC
Source organism: Ranitomeya variabilis (assembly GCF_051348905.1). Taxonomy (NCBI): domain Eukaryota; kingdom Metazoa; phylum Chordata; class Amphibia; order Anura; family Dendrobatidae; genus Ranitomeya; species Ranitomeya variabilis. The sequence continues at coordinate 261,587,227 of NC_135237.1, read as the reverse complement.
CCGCACTGATGTGACTTCCTGGTCAGAGAGTGAAAGCGCCATTCCCATACTGCTGCCTCCACTCTAAGAACAGGAAGAAGCAAACATGAAATGCGCATTGGGCCTCTGGAATGTATCTCAGGTCATGTATTTATCTACCCCTATTTATACCTTGTGACTAGTTTTTAATGCATCTCTTCATAGGCAAATGCTGTCTTAGTACAGTATATACCCAAGACCTACCTGGCTTATATACCTGGAATTCCTTACCTGAGGAGGTGGTGATGGCGAACTCAGTCGAGGGGTTCAAGAGAGGCCTGATTTCTTCCTGGAGTTTAACAATATTGTATCTCACAGTTATTAGGTTCTTTAGAAGGACGTAGATCTGGGGATTTATTCTGACGGAATATAGGCTGAACTGGATGGACAAATGTCTTTTTTCAGCTTTGTTGACTATGTTACTTTGTTACTATACTACATACCTAACCATACAGCATTAGATTATCAGTGCTTTTCATGCTCTGCTGCTACAAACACTTATGAACTTTAGTGGTAATATGTACTTACAGCTAACTTGGCATACATTAGTTGGCCATATACATACTCATGCACTATGCCATACTTATGACCCATTACTAGTGTTGAGCATTCCGATACTGCAAGTATCGGGTATCGGCCGATACTTGCTGTATCGGAATTCCGATACCGAGATCCGATATTTTTGTGATATCGGGTATCGGTATCGAAACAACATTAATGTAAAAATGTGTAAAAGAGAGAATTAAAATAAAAAACATTGCTATACTCACCTCTCCGACGCAGCCTGCACCTTACCGAGGGAAGCGGCAGCGTTCTTTGTTTAAAATTTGCGCTTTTCTTTCCTTTACGTGAGTCCCGGCTTGTGATTGGTTGCGTGCCGCCCATGTGACCGGGACGCAACCAATCACAGCAAGCCGTGACGTAATTTCAGGTCCTTCAGGATTTTAAAATTACGTTCCGGCGTTGTGATTGGTTGCGTCGCAGTCACATGGGCGACGCAACCAATCACAGCAAGCCGTGACGTAATTTCAGGTCCTTAAGGATTTTAAAATTACGTCCCGGCTTTGTGATTGGTTGCGTCGCAGTCACATGGGAGACGCAACCAATCACAAGCCGTGACGTCACGGGAGGCTGGACACGCGCGCATTTTAAAATGGGCGCGTGTCCAGCCTCCCGTGACGTCCCGGCTTGTGATTGGTTGCGCCGCGATCAACCAATCACAAGCCGGGAGGCTGGACACGCGCGCATTTTAAAATTTTAAAATGCGCGCGTGTCCAGCCTCCCGGCTTGTGATTGCTTGACCGCGGCGCAACCAATCACAAGCCGGGACGTCACGGGAGGCTGGACACGCGCCCATTTTAACATTTTAAAATGCGCGCGTGTCCAGCCTCCCGGCTTGTGATTGGTTGACCGCGGCGCACAAAATGAGTGAGGATGAACTAAACCAAACAAGGGGAAACTGCCAATGTTGTCAAAACATCAATTGTTGCATAATAAGTTTGGCCGAATTTGCAGGATGTGTCTCACATTCCCATGTATCACCTCTCAGCTGATGTATTATACAAGCCTCCCGGCTTGTGATTGGTTGACCGCGGCGCAACCAATCACAAGCCGGGACATCACGGGAGGCTGGACACGCGCCCATTTTAAAAAGCGCGCGTGTCCAGCCTCCCGTGACGTCACGGCTTGTGATTGGTTAATGGCGGCCATGTTGCCGGGACGCGGACCAATCACAGCAAGCCGTGACGTAATTTCGTCACGGCTTGCTGTGATTGGTCCGCGTCCCGGCAACATGGCGCCGTGACCAATCATAAGCCGGGACGTCACTGGAGGCTGGACACGCGCGCTTTTTAAAAAGCGCGCGTGTCCAGCCTCCCGTGACGTCACGGCTTGTGATTGGTTAATGGCGGCCATGTTGCCGGGACGCGGACCAATCACAGCAAGCCGTGACGTAATTTCGTCACGGCTTGCTGTGATTGGTCCGCGTCCCGGCAACATGGCCGCCCTGACCAATCACAAGCCGGGACTTCACGTAACCAAGTAAAAGCGCAAATTTTAAACAAACAACGCTGCCGGTTCCCTCCGTGAGGTCCAGGCTGCGTCGGAGAGGTGAGTATAGCGATATTTTTTATTTTAATTCTTTCTTTTACACATTTATATGGATCCCAGGGCCTGAAGGAGAGTTTCCTCTCCTTCAGACCCTGGGAACCATCAGGAATACCGTCCGATACTTGAGTCCCATTGACTTGTATTGGTATCGGGTATCGGTATCGGATTGGATCCGATACTTTGCCGGTATCGGCCGATACTTTCCGATACCGATACTTTCAAGTATCGGACGGTATCGCTCAACACTACCCATTACACAGGTCAACAAAAAAAAAATTTTTTTCTGGTGTCCAAAATATTTTAATGAATTTGGGGTATTTTTGGGGTGCTGATTCTGAATATGCTATCAGTTTTGCCAGATTGGCTCAAGTTTTTGAGATTTTTGGTATCTTATTTATAGCACTTGTTGGTAAATGCGACGCATCATCTCATTAATTTCTTTGGATTAGTACTTGAACTGAGCAGTTCTCAATATAGTTTTGTGTTAATTAGTGTTCTAAAAGTTTGTTCATAGCTTGATTTTTGCACTAACTTTATGTTGTTGTCTGTTTTCCAGTGAAAAGCATGAACTCATCAAGAAGAAGTTGTCTTAACGATCCAGACTCATTCTGTTACATTTGTGGTGAATACACACTGCCAAAACATAGAAGAAACATAACAGACTTCGTAAAAAAAGTGTATTTTGCCTATTTTGGGGTTATGCTTGGGGACCAAGACAAGTTTTGGGCACCACACATAGTATGCAAAGCATGTATCGAATTATTATGAAAATGGAGCAAAGGACAAAGAAAAAGCTTCAAATTTGGTGTTCCAATGGTGTGGAGAGAGCCAAAAAATCATCATGATGACTGTTATTTCTGTGCAGTGCAAGTGCAAGGATTCAATAAGCATAAGAAACGAAAATGGGAGTAACATGGAATCTGCAAGAAGGCCTGTCCCTCATTGTGAAGATGTGCCTGTACCTGTGTTTACCATAAATAACAGTCATCATGATGATTTTTTGGCTCTCTCCACACCATTGGAACACCAAATTTGAAGCTTTTTCTTTGTCCTTTGCTCCATTTTCGTAATAATTCGATACATGCTTTGCACACTATGTGTGGTGCCCAAAACTTGTCTAGGTCCCCAAGCATAACCCCAAAATAGGCAAAATACACTTTTTTTACGAAGTCTGTTATGTTTCTTCTATGTTTTGGCAGTGTGTATTCACCACAAATGTAACAGAATGAGTCTGGATCGTTAAGACAACTTCTTCTTGATGAGTTCATGCTTTTCACTGGAAAACAGACAACAACATAAAGTTAGTGCAAAAATCAAGCTATGAACAAACTTTTAGAACACTAATTAACACAAAACTATATTGAGAACTGCTCAGTTCAAGTACTAATCCAAAGAAATTAATGAGATGATGCGTCGCATTTACCAACAAGTGCTATAAATAAGATACCAAAAATCTCAAAAACTTGAGCCAATCTGGCAAAACTGATGACTAGTGTTGAACGATACCGTCCGATACTTGAAAGTATCGGTATCGGAAAGTATCGGCCGATACCGGCAAAGTATCGGATCCAATCCGATACCGATACCCGATACCAATACAAGTCAATGGGACTCAAGTATCGGACGGTATTCCTGATGGTTCCCAGGGTCTGAAGGAGAGGAAACTCTCCTTCAGGCCCTGGGATCCATATAAATGTGTAAAAGAAAGAATTAAAATAAAAAATATCGCTATACTCACCTGTCCGACGCAGCCTGGACCTCAGCGAGGGAACCGGCAGCGTTGTTTGTTTAAAATTCGCGCTTTTACTTGGTTACGTGAAGTCCCGGCTTGTGATTGGTCAGGGCGGCCATGTTGCCGGGACGCGGACCAATCACAGCAAGCCGTGACAAAATTACGTCACGGCTTGCTGTGATTGGTCCGCGTCCCGGCAACATGGCCGCCATTAACCAATCACAAGCCGTGACGTCACGGGAGGCTGGACACGCGCGCTTTTTAAAATGGGCGCGTGTCCAGCCTCCCGTGACGTCCCGGCTTGTGATTGGTTGCGCCGCGGTCAACCAATCACAAGCCGGGAGGCTGGACACGCGCGCATTTTAAAATTTTAAAATGCGCGCGTGTCCAGCCTCCCGGCTTGTGATTGGTTGATCGCGGCGCAACCAATCACAAGCCGGGACGTCACGGGAGGCTGGACACGCGCCCATTTTAAAATGCGCGCGTGTCCAGCCTCCCGTGACGTCACGGCTTGTGATTGGTTGCGTCTCCCATGTGACTGCGATGCAACCAATCACAAAGCCGGGACGTAATTTTAAAATCCTTAAGGACCTGAAATAACGTCACGGCTTGCTGTGATTGGTTGCGTCGCCCATGTGACTGCGATGCAACCAATCACAACGCCGGAACGTAATTTTAAAATCCTGAAGGACCTGAAATTACGTCACGGCTTGCTGTGATTGGTTGCGTCCCGGTCACATGGGCGGCACGCAACCAATCACAAGCCGGGACTCACGTAAAGGAAAGAAAAGCGCAAATTTTAAACAAAGAATGCTGCCGCTTCCCTCGGTAAGGTGCAGGCTGCGTTGGAGAGGTGAGTATAGCAATATTTTTTATTTTAATTCTCTCTTTTACACATTTTTACATTAATGTTTGTTGTGAATTTGCTTTTTGCTCCCTCTAGTGGTTACTAGTTTTTTGACTCTGGTTTTTCTGTCATTCCTTTTATCCGCACCTGGGTCGTTAGTTAGGGGTGTTGCTATATAAGCTCCCTGGACCTTCAGTTCAATGCCTGGCAACGTAGTTATCAGAGCTAGTCTGCTGTGCTCTTGTCTACTGATCCTGGTTCCAGTTATATCAGCTAAGTCTGCCTTTTGCTTTTTGCTATTTGTTTTGTTTTTGTATTTTTGTCCAGCTTGTTCCAAATCTATATCCTGACCTTTGCTGGAAGCTCTAGGGGGCTGGTGTTCTCCCCCCGGACCGTTAGACGGTTCGGGGGTTCTTGAATTTCCAGTGTGGATTTTGATAGGGTTTTTGTTGACCATATAAGTTACCTTTCTTTATTCTGCTATCAGTAAGCGGGCCTCTCTGTGCTAAACCTGGTTCATTTCTGTGTTTGTCATTTCCTCTTACCTAACCGTCATTATTTGTGGGGGGCTTCTATCCAGCTTTGGGGTCCCCTTCTCTGGAGGCAAGAAAGGTCTTTGTTTTCCTCTACTAGGGGTAGCTAGATTCTCCGGCTGGCGCGTGTCATCTAGAATCAACGTAGGAATGATCCCCGGCTACTTCTAGTGTTGGCGTTAGGAGTAGATATATGGTCAACCCAGTTACCACTGCCCTATGAGCTGGATTTTTGTATTCTGCAGACTTCCACGTTCCTCTGAGACCCTCGCCATTGGGGTCATAACAGTTTGCCAGGCCCCTATTAAATGTTTAATGCATTGCAGAAGAGGGATTATAAGAAAGAAGATTCTGAGTTTTTTTTTTTTTTTCTCTTCTTTCCCTTTACCTCAGAGTGGCTATGCTTGCTGCAGACATGAATGTCCAGACCTTGATTACAAGTGTGGACCAGCTGGCTACTCGTGTGCAGGGCATACAAGACTATGTTATCAGAAATCCTAGGTCAGAACCTAAAATACCGATTCCTGAACTGTTTTCCGGAGACAGATTTAAGTTTAGGAATTTCGTGAATAATTGTAAATTGTTTTTGTCCCTGAGACCCTGTTCATCTGGAGATTCTGCTCAGCAAGTAAAGATTGTTATTTCGTTCTTACGGGGCGACCCTCAGGATTGGGCTTTTTCGCTGGCGCCAGGAGATCCGGCATTGGCTGATCTTGATGCGTTTTTTCTGGCGCTCGGTTTACTTTATGAGGAACCCAATCTTGAGATTCAGGCAGAAAAGGCCTTGCTGGCTATGTCTCAGGGGCAGGACGAGGCTGAAGTGTATTGCCAAAAATTTCGGAAATGGTCCGTGCTGACACATTGGAACGAGTGTGCACTGGCCGCTAATTTTAGAAATGGCCTTTCTGAAGCCATTAAGAATGTTATGGTGGGTTTTCCCATTCCCACAGGTCTGAATGATACTATGGCACTGGCTATTCAAATTGACCGGCGGTTGCGGGAGCGCAAAACCGCAAATTCCCTCATGGTGTTGTCTGAACAGACACCTAATTCGGTGCAATGTGATAGAAAAACCGCAAATTCCCTCATGGTGTTGTCTGAACAGACACCTGATTTAATGCAATGTGATAGAATCCTGACTAGAAATGAGCGGAAAATTCATAGACGCCGGAATGGCTTGTGCTACTACTGTGGTGATTCTACACATGTTATCTCAGCATGCTCTAAACGTATAGCTAAGGTTGTTAGTCCTGTCACCGTTGGTAATTTGCAACCTAAATTTATTCTGTCTGTAACTTTGATTTGCTCACTGTCATCTTATCCTGTCATGGCGTTTGTAGATTCAGGTGCTGCCCTGAGTCTCATGGATCTCTCATTTGCTAAGCGCTGTGGTTTTACTCTTGAACCATTAGAAAATCCTATTCCTCTTAGGGGTATTGATGCTACACCATTGGCAGCAAATAAACCGCAGTATTGGACACAGGTTACCATGTGCATGACTCCTGAACACCGCGAGGTGATACGTTTCCTGGTTTTACATAAAATGCATGATTTGGTTGTTTTAGGGCTGCCATGGTTACAGACCCATAATCCAGTCCTGGACTGGAAGGCTATGTCAGTCTCAAGTTGGGGCTGTCGTGGTATTCATGGGGATTCCCTGCCTGTGTCTATTGCTTCTTCTACGCCTTCGGAAGTTCCGGAGTATTTGTCTGATTATCAGGATGTCTTCAGTGAGTCTGAGTCCAGTGCACTGCCTCCTCATAGGGACTGTGACTGTGCTATAGATTTGATCCCAGGCAGTAAATTTCCTAAGGGAAGACTGTTTAATCTGTCGGTACCTGAACATACCGCTATGCGTTCATATATCAAGGAGTCTCTGGAGAAAGGACATATTCGTCCGTCTTCTTCCCCTCTTGGTGCGGGATTCTTTTTTGTGGCAAAAAAGGACGGATCTTTGAGACCTTGTATTGATTATCGGCTTTTAAATAAGATCACTGTCAAATTTCAGTATCCTTTACCGCTGTTGTCTGACTTGTTTGCCCGGATTAAGGGTGCCAAGTGGTTCACCAAGATAGACCTTCGTGGTGCGTACAACCTTGTGCGCATTAAGCAAGGTGATGAATGGAAAACCGCATTCAATACGCCCGAAGGTCATTTTGAGTACTTGGTGATGCCTTTTGGGCTCTCCAATGCGCCTTCAGTTTTTCAGTCCTTTATGCATGACATTTTCCGGAAGTATCTGGATAAATTTTTGATTGTTTATCTGGATGATATTTTGGTTTTTTCTGATAATTGGGATTCGCATGTGGAGCAGGTCAGGTTGGTCTTTAAAATTTTGCGTGAAAATTCTTTGTTTGTCAAGGGCTCAAAGTGTCTCTTTGGTGTACAGAAGGTTCCCTTTTTGGGGTTCATTTTTTCCCCTTCTGCTGTGGAGATGGACCCAGTCAAGGTCCGAGCTATTCTTGATTGGACTCAGCCCTCGTCAGTTAAGAGTCTTCAGAAGTTCTTGGGCTTCGCTAACTTCTACCGTCGTTTTATCGCTAATTTTTCTAGCATTGTGAAACCTTTGACGGATATGACCAAGAAGGGCTCCGATGTAGCTAACTGGGCTCCTGCTGCCGTGGAGGCTTTCCAGGAGTTGAAACGCCGGTTTACTTCGGCGCCGGTTTTGTGCCAGCCTGACGTCTCACTTCCCTTTCAGGTTGAGGTGGATGCTTCGGAGATTGGGGCAGGGGCCGTTTTGTCGCAGAGAGGCCCTGGTTGCTCTGTTATGAAACCTTGTGCCTTTTTCTCTAGGAAGTTTTCGCCTGCCGAGCGAAATTATGATGTGGGCAATCGGGAGTTGTTGGCCATGAAATGGGCATTTGAGGAGTGGCGTCATTGGCTCGAGGGTGCTAAGCATCGTGTGGTGGTCTTGACTGATCACAAAAATCTGATGTATCTCGAGTCTGCTAAACGCCTTAATCCGAGACAGGCCCGCTGGTCATTGTTTTTCTCCCGCTTTGATTTTGTTGTCTCGTATTTACCAGGTTCAAAGAATGTGAAGGCCGATGCTCTTTCTAGGAGCTTTGTGCCTGATGCTCCTGGAGTCGCTGATCCTGTTGGTATTCTTAAAGATGGAGTTATCTTGTCAGCTATTTCTCCGGATCTGCGACGTGTGTTGCAGAGATTTCAGGCTGATAGGCCTGAGTCTTGTCCACCTGACAGACTGTTTGTCCCGGATAAGTGGACCAGCAGAGTCATTTCCGAGGTTCATTCCTCGGTGTTGGCAGGTCACCCGGGAATTTTTGGCACCAGAGATCTGGTGGCCAGGTCCTTTTGGTGGCCTTCCTTGTCAAGGGATGTGCGGTCATTTGTGCAGTCCTGTGGGACTTGTGCTCGAGCTAAGCCTTGCTGTTCTCGTGCCAGCGGTTTGCTCTTGCCCTTGCCTGTCCCGAAGAGACCTTGGACACATATCTCCATGGATTTCATTTCTGATCTTCCGCTATCTCAGGGCATGTCCGTTATCTGGGTGATATGTGATCGCTTCTCCAAGATGGTCCATTTGGTTCCTTTGCCTAAGCTGCCTTCCTCTTCCGATCTGGTTCCTGTGTTTTTCCAGAACGTGGTTCGTTTGCACGGCATCCCTGAGAATATTGTGTCAGACAGAGGATCCCAGTTCGTTTCCAGGTTCTGGCGATCCTTTTGTAGTAGGATGGGCATTGATTTGTCGTTTTCGTCTGCTTTCCATCCTCAGACTAATGGACAGACGGAGCGAACCAATCAGACTTTGGAGGCTTATTTGAGGTGTTTTGTCTCTGCTGATCAGGACGATTGGGTGACATTCTTGCCGTTGGCTGAGTTTGCCCTTAATAATCGGGCTAGTTCCGCCACCTTGGTTTCGCCTTTTTTCTGCAACTCTGGTTTCCATCCTCGCTTTTCTTCGGGTCATGTGGAGCCTTCTGACTGTCCTGGGGTGGATTCTGTGGTGGATAGGTTGCAGCAGATCTGGAATCATGTGGTGGACAACTTGAAGTTGTCACAGGAGAAGGCTCAGCGCTTTGCCAACCGCCGCCGCGGTGTGGGTCCCCGACTACGCGTTGGGGATTTGGTATGGCTTTCTTCCCGCTTTGTTCCTATGAAGGTCTCCTCTCCCAAATTTAAACCTCGTTTTATTGGGCCTTACAAGATATTGGAAATCCTTAATCCTGTATCTTTTCGTCTGGATCTTCCTGTGTCGTTTGCTATTCACAATGTATTTCATAGGTCCTTGTTGTGGCGGTACATTGTGCCTGTAGTTCCTTCTGCTGAGCCTCCTGCTCCGGTGTTGGTTGAGGGCGAGTTGGAGTACGTGGTGGAGAAGATCTTGGATTCTCGCCTCTCCAGGCGGAGGCTTCAGTACCTGGTCAAGTGGAAGGGCTATGGTCAGGAGGATAATTCCTGGGTGGTCGCCTCTGATGTTCATGCGGCCGATTTAGTTCGTGCCTTTCATGCCGCTCATCCTGATCGCCCTGGTGGTCGTGGTGAGGGTTCGGTGACCCCTCACTAAGGGGGGGGTACTGTTGTGAATTTGCTTTTTGCTCCCTCTAGTGGTTACTAGTTTTTTGACTCTGGTTTTTCTGTCATTCCTTTTATCCGCACCTGGGTCGTTAGTTAGGGGTGTTGCTATATAAGCTCCCTGGACCTTCAGTTCAATGCCTGGCAACGTAGTTATCAGAGCTAGTCTGCTGTGCTCTTGTCTACTGATCCTGGTTCCAGTTATATCAGCTAAGTCTGCCTTTTGCTTTTTGCTATTTGTTTTGTTTTTGTATTTTTGTCCAGCTTGTTCCAAATCTATATCCTGACCTTTGCTGGAAGCTCTAGGGGGCTGGTGTTCTCCCCCCGGACCGTTAGACGGTTCGGGGGTTCTTGAATTTCCAGTGTGGATTTTGATAGGGTTTTTGTTGACCATATAAGTTACCTTTCTTTATTCTGCTATCAGTAAGCGGGCCTCTCTGTGCTAAACCTGGTTCCTTTCTGTGTTTGTCATTTCCTCTTACCTAACCGTCATTATTTGTGGGGGGCTTCTATCCAGCTTTGGGGTCCCCTTCTCTGGAGGCAAGAAAGGTCTTTGTTTTCCTCTACTAGGGGTAGCTAGATTCTCCGGCTGGCGCGTGTCATCTAGAATCAACGTAGGAATGATCCCCGGCTACTTCTAGTGTTGGCGTTAGGAGTAGATATATGGTCAACCCAGTTACCACTGCCCTATGAGCTGGATTTTTGTATTCTGCAGACTTCCACGTTCCTCTGAGACCCTCGCCATTGGGGTCATAACAAATGTTGTTTCGATACCGATACCCGATATCACAAAAATATCGGATCTCGGTATCGGAATTCCGATACAGCAAGTATCGGCCGATACCCGATACTTGCGGTATCGGAATGCTCAACACTACTGATGACATATTCAGAATCAGCACCCCAAAAATACCCTAAATTCGATGAAATATCTTTGGCACCAAAAATGCTGTTGACCAGTGTTATTGTTAAACCATGTGCACTTTTTTTTACTCAATACCAGCTAAAGTCACTTTAATACTAAACTATGCACTAAGGCTAAATTCACATTAGCTAAGGGCTGCATACTTCCTCTGTTAAGCTTTGCCTACTTCCGCATAATTCTGCATGCGTCCTGCGTACCTATCTTTAACATTGGATACCCAGCACATTCGGATGTATGCGGAGGTACTGTTTTGACGCTCCTGCCGACCACACAGGAACGCAACGAATTGCGTTTTGTGTGGCGGCGGGCACGTCAAAATGACGCATCCGCATACATCCGCAAACATCTGCATGTGCTGCGTGTCCAATGTTAAAGATAGGTACGCAAAACGCATGCAGAAGTATGCGGAGGTAGGCGGAGCTTAACAGAGGAAGTATGCAGCCCTCCGCAAAGCCCCCGAATGCTAATGTGAACTTATCCTAAGCACATTTTCATTGCTCACTAGCTAAAAGGCACTTTAATGAGAAACTGTCCATTTGGAGAGATATGTCTGTTATGTGGTTCTTTTTAAATACTAGCATTTAGGTACTCTGTAATTGTTATAACTTAGCCTATGTGGTATGTATTTGGTAATTTAAAAACCTTATGAAGCCTTGACCCATAACAGATAAAATGGATTGATATAAGAACCCTCTGTAACAGGATTAATGCACACCTTTGTGTGCAGTACTCTATGTTTTGCATTTTTAATTTTTTTATTTTATTGTGAATGTTTAAGAAAGGTGTATACTTTTCATTACTTTGCATTGACTTCTCTCTAATTGTAGGATTGTATTTAGCATATGATTAGTTATTCAGATTTTTGTCATATCACTACATTGTCACCTTTTTGCTCCTAAAGATCTAAATCTTAATTATTATCATTTTGATAGTATTTTGGCTTTCAGCACTGCCTGAATCCTTCTGGGCATGATCTCGATCAGATTCAAACATGTCAACCGAAATTTGATCTCAGATCTCTTCTACACATTCCCACAGTTGGTACATACTGGTCAACTCACTTTGGTATGTATACCGTTTTATCTTCAATTCTATCCACAAGTGTTTCATTGTGTTGAGGTCTGGGGACTGTGGGGGCCATCCCAGCATCTCTGCTTCATTGTTATTGAACCATTTCTTTGCACATCACGACATATGCTTCGTGTTGTCCTGTTGGAACATTATGTGATCCTTTTCATACCCATTGTACTTGAGTACGGGAAACAGAAAAATCTGAACAGAATACATAATCATGACATCCTATAAATGATCACTTGCCTGACATTGTACTTGAGTGTACTAAGTAAGTCATCTGCTAGGATACTCACATATAGCTCAGAATTGAGAACACCACAGATCCTGGTCAAGTATTAATGCCTTTGGCTGTGAAACAACCCCATGTTATCAGGCATCCTTCATCTAACTTTAGATTTCCTTCAATTTCTCAATCCGTTAACCCCTTTTTCCTTTGTTTATTTCAAATCTATTTGCACCTATCAGAGTCTAGTCTATTGATTTTTGTGTTATTGCTCCAAATCATCCATTTCAAATCATTAAATATCCACTTTTCGTACCTGTTTGCAAACTCAAACTAATGCTTCTTATAACAATATTGAAGTTAAGGCTTCTCCATCTTTTTTCGGGTCACCATTCCAGGCTTGTGTAACGTTCGTCACAGGGTTCTTGCATCGACATCTGTGATCTCACCATTAAGAAGCATACGAGCCACCTCCATGCTGTGTTTGTCGCATCAGAACTGACAGTATTCAGGAAGAAAAATGTTTTTCTTCTAACATGAGCAAAACAGTACAATGCAGTGACAAGAATCTGTATAGCTAATCATATGCTAAATAGTTGCAAGTCAAATTTATGTATCAGATATGTTGTGAATTCTGCTTTTGGGCTCCCTCCGGTGGTTGTAGGTGGTAATGCAGTTGCCCCTGAGTTGCAGTCCTGGTCAGGTGTATCTGCTGATTGCAGTTCTGACTGGGGTATTTAGGCGTGCAGGATTCATTAGTCCTTGCCAGTTGTCAATTGTTGTTGGGAGGTGTTGGACCTCTGCTTGGTTCCTCCTGCCTTTCTGCCAAATCAGCAAAGATAAGTGTCTGTTTTTTTTCCTGTGGCACACATGCTATGTGCTTCACAATTCAGTGCTATTCTTTGTGTTTTCTTGTCCAGCTTAGATTGTGTCAGTATTTTCTCAGTCTTGTTGGATTCTCTGGAGTGGCAGATATACATTCCATGTCTTTAGTTAGATTGTGGAACTTTTTGTATTATCTGCTGTGGATATTTTTGGAAGGGTTTAATACTGACCACCTAGTAATCTGTCCTATCCTTTCCTATTTAGCTAGAGTGGCCTCTTTTGCTAAATCCTGTTTTCTACCTGCGTGTGTCTATTCTTCTTCTACTCACAGTCATTATTCGTGGGGGGCTGCCTATCCTTTGGGGGTCTCCTCTGAGGCAAGGTAGCATTCCTATTTCCATCTATAGGGGTATTTAGTCATCCGGCTGTGTCGAGGTGTCTAGGGTTTGTTAGGCACACCCCACGGCTACTTCTAGTTGCGGTGTTAGTTCAGGATTTGCGGTCAGTACAGGTTTCACCGACTCCAGAGAAAGTTTCATGCGGCTCCAAGGTCACCAGATCATAACAGTACAACTGGCCCATAATGAGTTAAATGCATCTCAGAAGAAGGGAAGAAAGGTGTTGAGCCATTTTTTTTCTGTAGTCTGTTTTGTCTTTTCTTCCCTCTTTATTTATGGGTAGCTGAGGAATCTTGTGCCAGCATGGATGTTCAGGAATTAGCTTCTCGTGTAGACCAGCTTGCTGCTAGGGTACAGGGTATTTCTGATTATATTGTTCAGACTCCTGCTTTAGAGCCGAAGATTCCTACTCCTGATTTGTTTTTTGGTGATAGGTCCAAATTTTGGGGTTTTAAAAACAATTGTAAACTGTTTTTTGCTCTGAGACCGCGATCCTCCGGTGATTCCATTCAGCAGGTTAAAATTGTCATCTCCCTGCTGCGTGGCGATCCACAGGATTGGGCATTTTCCCTGGAATCTGGGAATCCGGCCTTGTTTAATGTAGATTCCTTTTTTCAGGCTTTAGGATTATTATATGATGAACCAAATTCTGTGGATCAAGCGGAGAAAACCTTGTTGGCCCTGTCTCAGGGTCAAGAGGCAGCAGAATTGTATTGTCAGAAATTTAGAAAATGGTCTGTGTTGACTAAATGGAATGATGATGCTTTGGCGGCAATTTTCAGAAAGGGTCTTTCTGAATCCGTTAAAGATGTTATGGTGGGGTTTCCCACGCCTTCCGGTCTGAGTGATTCTATGTCTCTGGCCATTCAGATTGATCGGCGCTTGCCGGAGCGTCAAACTGTGCACGCTGTGGCGTTGTCCTTAGAGCAAAGTCATTGTGGCGACGCTTCTCATGTCATTTCAGTCTGCCCTAAGCGGACAAAAAGGATCGTTAGTTCATTTACTATCAGTACTGTACAACCTAAGTTTCTGTTATCGGTGTCCTTGATCTGCTCATTGTCATCATTTTCTGTCATGGCGTTTGTGGATTCAGGCGCCGCCTTGAACTTAATGGATTTTGAGTTTGCCAGGCGTTGTGGTTTTCCCTTTCAGCCTTTGCAGAACCCTATTCCTTTAAGGGGGATTGATGCTACACCTTTGGCAAAAAATAAGCCCCAGTTTTGGACACAGGTGACCATGCACATGGCGCCAGCCCATCAGGAAGATTGTCGATTTCTGGTGTTGCATAATTTGCATGATGTTATCGTGCTGGGTTTCCCATGGTTGCAGGTACATAATCCTGTGTTGGATTGGAAATCTATGTCTGTGACTAGTTGGGGTTGTCAGAGGGTTCATAATGATGTTCCTTTGATGTCAATCTCCTCTTCTTCCTCTTCTGAAATTCCAGAGTTTTTGTCTGATTTTCAGGATGTATTCGATGAGCCCAAGTCCAGTTCCCTTCCACCGCATAGGGACTGTGATTGTGCGATTGACTTGATTCCAGGCAGTAACTTTCCTAAGGGCCGACTTTTCAACCTGTCTGTGCCTGAACATACCACCATGCAGAGTTATGTTAAGGAGTCTTTGGAGAAAGGGCATATTCGGCCATCTTCTTCACCGCTGGGAGCAGGTTTTTTTTTGTTGCTAAGAAGGATGGCTCCTTGAGACCTTGTATTGATTATCGCCTCTTGAATAAGATCACGGTCAAGTTTCAATACCCTTTACCTTTGCTTTCCGATTTGTTTGCTTGGATTAAGGGGGCTAGTTGGTTTACGAAGATTGACCTTTGGGGGGCATATAATCTTGTTCGTATTAAGCAGGGTGATGAATGGAAAACTGCGTATAATATGCCCGAAGGCCATTTTGAATACCTTGTGATGCCATTCGGGCTCACTAACGCTCCATCTGTTTTTCAATCCTTCATGCATGATATCTTCCGGACTTATATTGATAAATTCTTGATTGTATATTTGGACGATATTTTGATTTTTTCCAATGATTGGAAGTCTCATGTAGAACAGGTCAGGATGGTATTTCAGATCCTTCGTGACAATGCCTTGTTTGTGAAGGGGTCTAAGTGTCTCTTTGGGGTGCAGAAGGTTTCTTTCTTGGGTTTTATTTTTTCTCCCTCATCTATGGAGATGGATCCGGTTAAGGTTCAGGCCATTCATGATTGGATTCAACCCACATCCGTGAAGAGCCTTCAGAAATTTTTCCGTTTTGCAGATTTTTATCGCCGTTTCATTGCTAACTTCTCCAGCGTGGTTAAACCCTTGACTGATTTGATGAAAAAAGGCACTGATGTGGCAAATTGGTCCTCTGCGGCTGTCTCTGCCATTCAGGAGCTTAAACGCCGATTTACTTCTGCTCCGGTGTTGCGCCAACCAGATGTTTCTCTTCCGTTTCAGGTTCAGATTGATGCTTCTGAGATTGGGGCAGGGGCCGTTTTGTCTCAGAGGGATTCTGTTGGTTCTTTGATGAAACCGTGTGCCTTCTTCTCCCGCAAGTTTTCGCCTGCTGAACGCAATTATGATGTCGGCAATCGGGAGTTGTTGGCTATGAAGTGGGCGTTTGAGGAGTGGCGACATTGGCTTGTGGGAGCTAAGCACCATATTGTGGTCCTGACCGATCATAAGAATTTGATTTACCTCGAGTCTGCCAAACGGCTGAGCCCTAGACAGGCTCGATGGTCCTTGTTTTTTTCCCGTTTTGATTTTGTGGTTTCGTGTCTTCCGGGTTCTAAGAATATTAAGGCTGATGCCCTTTCTAGGAGTTTTTTGCCTGATTCTCCTAAAGTCCTTGAACCGGTCAGCATTCTGAAAGAAGGGGTGGTCCTTTCTGCCATTTCCCCTGATTTACGGCGGGTTCTTCAGGAATTTCAGGCTGATAGACCTGACCGCTGTCCTGTGGGGAAATTGTTTGTTCCTGACAGATGGACTAGTAGAGTGATTTCTGAGGTTCACTGTTCTGTGTTGGCTGGTCATCCTGGTATTTTTGGTACCAGAGATTTGGTTGGTAGGTCCTTTTGGTGGCCTTCGTTGTCACATGATGTGCGTTCTTTTGTGCAGTCCTGTGGGACTTGTGCGCGGGCCAAGCCTTGTTGTTCCCGTGCTAGTGGGTTACTTTTGCCATTGCCGGTCCCTGAGAGGCCCTGGACGCATATTTCTATGGATTTTATTTCTGATCTTCCGGTTTCCCAGAGGATGTCGGTTATCTGGGTTGTTTGTGACTGTTTTTTTAAGATGGTTCATATGGTGCCTTTGCCTAAATTGCCTTCCTCTTCAGAGTTGGTTCCGTTGTTTTTTCAGCATGTGGTTCATTTGCATGGTATTCCAGAGAATATTGTGTCCGACAGAGGTTCCCAGTTTGTTTCTAGGTTTTGGCTGGCCTTTTGTGCTAGGCTGGGCATTGATTTGTCTTTTTCTTCTGCATTTCATCCTCAGACAAATGGCCAGACCGAGCAAACTAATCAGACTTTGGAGACTTATTTGAGATGCTTTGTGTCTGACGATCAGGATGATTGGGTGACCTTTTTGCCATTGGCCGAGTTTGCCCTTAATAATCGGGCTAGTTCGGCTACTTTGGTTTCGCCTTTTTTTTGTAATTTTGGTTTTCATCCTCATTTTTCTTCTGGGCAGGTTGAGCCTTCTGACTGTCCTGGTGTGGATTCTGTGATTGACAGGTTGCAGCAGATTTGGGCTCATGTGGTGGACAATTTGGTGTTGTCTCAGGAGGAGGCTCAACGTTTTGCTAACTGTCGTCGGTGTGTTGGTTCCCGGCTTCGGGTTGGGGATTTGGTTTGGTTGTCTTCCCGTCATGTTCCTATGAAGGTCTCTTCCCCTAAGTTTAAGCCTCGGTTTATTGGTCCTTATAAGATTTCTGAGGTTATTAATCCGGTGTCTTTTCGATTGGCGCTTCCGGCCTCTTTTGCTATCCATAATGTCTTCCATAGATCTTTATTGCGGAAATATGTGGTGCCCGTTGTTCCCTCTGTTGATCCTCCGGCCCCTGTTTTGGTTGATGGGGAGTTGGAGTATGTGGTTGAGAAGATTTGGGATTCTCGTTTTTCGAGGCGGAGGCTTCAGTACCTTGTCAAATGGAAGGGTTATGGCCAGGAGGATAATTCTTGGGTTTTTGCTTCTGATGTCCATGCTGCTGATTTGGTTCATGCTTTTCATCTGGCTCGTCCTGATCGGCCTGGGGGCTCTGGTGAGGGTTCGGTGACCCCTCCTCAAGGGGGGGGTACTGTTGTGAATTCTGCTTTTGGGCTCCCTCCGGTGGTTGTAGGTGGTAATGCAGTTGCCCCTGAGTTGCAGTCCTGGTCAGGTGTATCTGCTGATTGCTAGTGTTGAGCATTCCGATACCGCAAGTATCGGGTATCGGCCGATACTTGCGGTATCGGAATTCCGATACCGGGATTCCGATACTTGCCGCGTATCGGATACCGGAATCGGAAGTTCCAAGATTCAAAATGCAGAAATTCAGCCAATGAGAATGATTCCAAGTGTGGGCACATCCTGTTTAGCATGGAGGGCATGAAAGTACTGGCAAGGCTGTGATTGGCTGCTGAAATGATGTCATGCTGCAGTTTAAAAGTCGCTGGCGCCATTTTGCGATCACTCTGCTGTGAATTCAGTTAGTGACAGGACGCTGTTTGCTGACTGAGGGACAGTTTAGAGATAGCGATTTGCTTCTTTGTGCTTTCCAAAGGCTAATTTAGCAACCGCTGTGTTCACCTACTATTCACCTTGCTTTTGCCTTGTAGCGCTGTTTTCACAGCGATCTGCAAGGTCTGTGTGTGTGTGTGTGTGAGTGCAGCCCACTCTCTAGTCTGAGTGCAGCCACATAGGCCATCCATAGCTGGTTGTATTCAGTTCAGGGAGGGTGGTTCATTGCCTCATACTGTTCTTTTTTTTTTTTTTTTTTCCAAGTAGTGTAGTCTGCTGCTAATTTATTCAAAAAAATCCTATTAGTGTCTTTCCACCCGTCTCCAGCTAATTTGTGGAAAAACACTACATAGGATAAAGTAGAGGAGGGTTTTTGGGCCTTGCAGCGCCGTTTACGGCTGTCTGCACGGTCTCCGTGTGACTGCAGCTCGCCCTGTAGTCTGTGAGCAGCCGTAGCCTGGTTGTCTCCAGCTCAGGGTTGTTCACTGCGTCATACCGCCAAATCAATTTTAATTTTTTTTCAAGTAGTGTAGTCTGCTGCTAATTTATTTAAAAAAATCCTATTAGTGTCTTTCCACCCGTCTCCAGCTAATTTGTGGAAAAACACTACATAGGATAAAGTAGAGGAGGGTTTTTGGGCCTTGCAGCGCCGTTTACGGCTGTCTGCACGGTCTCCGTGTGACTGCAGCTCGCCCTGTAGTCTGTGAGCAGCCGTAGCCTGGTTGTCTCCAGCTCAGGGTTGTTCACTGCGTCATACCGCCAAATCAATTTTAATTTTTTTTCAAGTAGTGTAGTCTGCTGCTAATTTATTTAAAAAAATCCTATTAGTGTCTTTCCACCCGTCTCCAGCTAATTTGTGGAAAAACACTACATAGGATAAAGTAGAGGAGGGTTTTTGGGCCTTGCAGCGCCGTTTACGGCTGTCTGCACGGTCTCCGTGTGACTGCAGCTCGCCCTGTAGTCTGTGAGCAGCCGAAGCCTGGTTGTCTCCAGCTCAGGGTTGTTCACTGCGTCATACCGCCAAATCAATTTTAATTTTTTTTCAAGTAGTGTAGTCTGCTGCTAATTTATTTAAAAAAATCCTATTAGTGTCTTTCCACCCGTCTCCAGCTAATTTGTGGAAAAACACTACATAGGATAAAGTAGAGGAGGGTTTTTGGGCCTTGCAGCGCCGTTTACGGCTGTCTGCACGGTCTCCGTGTGATTGCAGCTCGCCCTGTAGTCTGTGAGCAGCCATAGCCTGGTTGTCTCCAGCTCAGGGTTGTTCACTGCGTCATACCGCCAAATCAATTTTCTTTTTTTTTCAAGTAGTGTAGGTTGCTGCTAATTTATTTAAAAAAATCCTATTAGTGTCTTTCCACCCGTCTCCAGCTAACTTGTGGAAAAACACTACATAGGATAACGTAGAGGAGGGTTTTTGGGCCTTGCAGCGCCGTTTACGTCTGTCTGCACGGTCTCCGTGTGACTGCAGCTCTATCTGTTGTCAGTTCAGCCCCCCAAAAAGAAATAAATAATAAAGTTCACCAAACACACCAGTTACACCACTTTACATTTGTGTAGGCCACATTAGCTCATATTAAAGTCTAGTCCACACTTTAGAAAATTAGTGTTTCTTATACCTGTTAGGAGGAGTTGCTCAGGAATAAGCACACAAATCCGTTAGTACTTTTCTGCTTATCTTTATCAGTCAACCAAGATGAAGAAGGCAGTGAGTAAGGCACGTGGGCGTGGGCGTGGGCGCGGAGCAGGGAGGGGACGTGGGGATTCTGTGCCTGCTGCGGGCACCGGTGACTCATCAGCACCCACTTTCACCAGGCAACAGTCGTTCATGCGCAGCTTTGTGTCAGAGCGCCGTACACCGCTGCTGCGTCAAGACCAAATTGAAGCTGTTGTCGGATGGATGGCAGCTAATGCATCAACTTCCATTAGTGCCACATCCTCTCAGACACAGAGCACTGGAGAGCAGCCATCTGTCTCTTCACCACCTGCCAAATTGCCCAGGCAGACAGAGAGCCCAGGACAGGAGCCGTCTCTACTTCTGTTCTCTGAATCTCTTGGCTTGGAAACAGGGGGCCAGCCAAGCAGCATTGGAGAAATGGAAGAAGAGGCAGGGTGCAGTGATGCCCAACAGCTTTTTCTGTCTTCCTCTGAAGAGGCGGGTGGGCCAGTGGCTCCGGTCACCACATCGCAGGCCGCATCAGCTGATGATGACACTCAGGTGCCACTTACTGGTGCGTGCTCTGCTGCTGAGACTACCCAGGAGGAGCAGTTGGGGGCAGAGGGTAGTGTAGATGATGAGGTCCTCGACCCATCTTGGCGTGAGGGACAGGAAGGTGGTGGGAGCAGCTCTGAGGAAGAGATTCCCCGTACGGCCCAAAGAGGGAGAGGGAGGGGGAAGACTGCGGATCCTGCAGCCTCCGCTTTGGCACCCGTTAGGAGCATGTCTCTTCCAAAAGCCAAAAAGGGCGCTCCCAAGACTTGCAGTGCCTGGTCCTTTTTTGACACAGTTGCAGATGACATTTGCTATGTCAGATGCAACGTGTGTCATCAAAAAGTCAAAAGAGGTCGAAATGTCAGCAACCTCAATACCTCCAACATGTGGAAACATGTGCGCAACAGGCACCCGGCGGAGTTAGAAAAACACACTGAAGAGGTAGGCCAACCAACAGCGGCAGCTACCACCTCTTCAGCTCGTGTTGCCTCTTCCTCTAGCTCACACGCAGCTGGTTCGGCTTCCTCCCAGGATCGCCGTGGAAGAACCTCTGGCCCTGTTGTCCAGAGACCCGCTGTAATTCCACCCGCAGCGCCACTTTCCCAGTCATCCACACACTCCCAGCCCAGTCTACAGCCATCGGTAGTACAGGCATGGGAGAAAAGGCGGCCTTTCTCGTCAAACCACCCACGAGCACAGGCTCTGACTGCAGGCATTGCCAAACTTCTGTCACTAGAAATGCTGTCATTCAGGCTGGTGGAGACTGACAGCTTCCGTGACTTGATGTCATTGGCAGTCCCACAGTACAATGTGCCTAGCCGCTTTTACTTCAGCAGGCAAGCCGTCCCTGCCCTGCACAAGCATGTGGAGGGACACATAAAACACGCGCTACTGAACGCCGTCAGTAGCAAGGTCCACCTCACCACCGATGCGTGGACCAGTCAACATGGACAGGGGCGATACCTTTCCCTCACTGCCCATTGGGTTAATGTCGTTGAGCCGGGTACAGACCGTGCGAGTGGCGCAGGACGTGTCCTGCCCACTCCAAGGATTGCAGGAATCCATTCTGTACGCATTGACTCCTCCTCTTACACCAGTTCCTCAGAATCATCGCTGCAGGAGCCGTCACAGTCCACCTCCACATGGACCCGTGATGAACGTGTACCTGTTACGACCGACATGAGCACAGCTGTGGCCAAACGTCAACAGGCCGTGTTGAAATTAATTTTTTTGGGGAATCGTAGCCACACAGCGCAGGAGCTCTGGAATGCCATCAAGCAGGAGAGCGATGTGTGGTTTGTGCCAGCGAATCTCCAGCCAGGCATGGTAGTGTGTGATAATGGCCGAAATCTGGTGGCAGCTCTGGGCCTCGGCAACCTCACTCACATCCCATGTCTGGCACATGTGCTCAATTTGGTCGTGCAGAGCTTTTTGAGGGACTATCCGGATCTTGATGCACTGCTGCACAAGGTCCGCCTAGAGTGTGCTCACTTGCGGCGTTCCAGCACGGCAAAAGCGCGCATTGCGGCTCTGCAGCGCCGACACCGCCTGCCGGAACATCGCATCATATGTGACCTACCTACCAGGTGGAATTCCACGTTACATATGTTGGAGCGGTTGTGTGAGCAGCAGCAAGCTGTAATGGAGTACCAGCTGCTTCAGGCGCAAAAAAGTCGCAGTCAGCACCGTACAGACTTCACAACCACAGAGTGGGCCACTATGAATGACGTCTGCCAGGTTTTGCGTCCCTTTGATTATTCCACGCGGATGGCGAGTGCAGATGATGCACTAGTCAGCATGACTGTCCCCCTTATCTGCCTGCTTGAAAAATCACTGCAAGCGCTAAGGGATGATGTTGTGGAAGAGGTGGAGGATGAGGATTCAGCATTTCCATCATCTTCTGGACAGTCAGCGCCACGTGGTTCCTCACAAACGCGTAGGCAGGGGACAGTTTGTGAGGAGGATGAGGAGGAGTCAATGGAGGAGGAAGACATCCGTCCAGAGGAGGGAGTTACACAATTGTCCAGTACTCAGTGTGTACAGCGAGGGTGGGGTGATGACGAGCGGGCAGAGATCACGCCTCCAGCAGGGGACAGCGTTTCTTGGGCAGTTGGCAGTCTGCAGCACATGGTGGATTACATGCTGCAGTGCCTGAGAAACGACCGCCGCATCGCCCACATTCTCAACATGTCTGATTATTGGGTGTTCACCCTCCTCGATCCTCGCTACCGGGACAACGTAGAAAGCCTCATCACACCGTTGAACCGGGAGCGAAAAATGCGGGAGTACCAAGACACACTGGTGAATTCCATCATCTTCTCCATTCCAACTGAGAGAAGTGCTGCTAGTGCATTCCAAAGCAGCTCAGTGCGTCCAGGCAGTGGTGGAGGCTCTGCACAAAGAGGGAGCAGAAGCAGTGCCTCTGCCCAAGGCAAGACCAGTATGGCCCAACTGTGGCACAGTTTTCTGTGCCCCCCACAAAAGTCTACACCATCACAGACGGCTCCAGTCAGCAGGAGGCAACGGTTCCGTCAGATGGTGACAGACTACATGTCTTGCCCTCTTGCTGTACTCCCAGACGGCTCTTCCCCTTTCAAGTTTTGGGTCTCAAAGCTGGATACATGGCCAGAGCTAAGCCAGTATGCATTGGAGGTGCTGTCTTGCCCTGCGGCCAGTGTATTATCGGAACGTGTCTTTAGTGCTGCAGGTGGTGTACTAACTGACCGTCGCATGCGACTATCCTCCGATAACGTTGACCGGCTTACTTTCCTGAAAATTAACAAGGCCTGGATCTCGCAGGAATTTGCCACTCCTCCTCCTGATTAAATAATTAGGTCACTGTATACGTTATCCAGGTCTCCTGTTGTGTTCATCTTTCTACCACCTGAATTTAAATTCCTGGGCTCCAACACCGCCAGTTGAGGCTCAGAAGTGCCGTCTGCACAGTCAAAACATACGACCCAGTGTTATTGGGTTTCAGTAACGTCAGCTGATCCCCAGCTGTGTAGCCGGCAATGTGTCATGCGACCGCCACGCTGACACAACAACTGAAATGTAAGGGAATCTGTCCCCCCCCCCCAAGGCGTTTGTTACTGAAAGAGCCTCCTTGTGCAGCAGTAATGCTGCACAAGGAAAAGGTAGCTATTTTTGTTTAGCACCTTGCACACGCAGAACTTAACACTTATAAAATGTGTCCACTGATACCGTAACACCGTCCCGGAGGTGGGACTTTCCTTCGTAATGTGATGCAGCACAGCCGTCATTCCTACCCCCCCGGCGCCGCGCACCGGCTCCTCAGCGTTGTTTGATTCCGTCCCGGAGCCTGCGCTGTTATGTTATCCCGTGGCCAGGCACACTTAGCGCTGCCCGTCTTCTGGCATCATTTAATGTCAGGATGGCTGCGCCTGTGCGGCCGCGCTGGCAGAGAGCCCGCCTCGCAGTGTCTTCTGATTTAATCCCACTGGGGGCCTGGGATCCATGGACATGCGCAGTGCATATCTGAACCTCCACCTCTCACTCATCTCCCTATGGCTTCTTCAGACTGTTCGGTGTCAGCTGGTCCCTAATAGCATGCCACGGCCGTGACACCGCACAGTCTTAAGAAGCCATAGGGAGGGGAGTGAGAGGCGAGGATATGCACTGCGCATGTCCATGGATCCCAGGCCCCCAGTGGGATTAAATCAGAAGACACTGCGAGGCGGGCTCTCGGCCAGCGCGGCCGCACAGGCGCAGCCATCCTGACACCAAATGATGCCAGAAGACGGGCAGCGCTAAGTGTGCCTGGCCACGGGATAACATGACAGCGCAGGCTCCGGGACGGAATCAAACAACGCTGAGGAGCCGGTGCGCGGCGCCGGGGGGGTAGGAATGACGGCTGTGCTGCGTCACATTACGAAGGAAAGTCCCACCTCCAGGACGGTTTTACGGTTGCAGGGGACACATTTTATAAGTGTTTAGTTCTGTGTTTGCAAGGAGCATGATGAAAAGAGCCACCTTTTCCTTTTGCATCTTTTGTGCTGCACAAGCTGGCTCTTTCAGCTACAAACACCTTGGGGGGGGGGTTAAAGGTTCCCTTTCGACTTTCTCAGGCTTCGGCCTACATTGTGTTCCTCTGCTTTTCCACCTGTCCCTGGGCTCCAACACCGCCAGTTGCCATCCAGAAGTGCTGTACGCACAGTCAACAGTCGCTCCTCTGTTATTGGGGTTCAGTAACGTCAGCTGTTCCCCTGCTGTGTGTGTGGCAATCCCTCCTACCTCCTCCAACCTCCTCCAACCTCCTCCTCCTCCACCTGTCCCTGGGCTCCAACACCGCCAGTTGCCGTCCAGAAGTGCTGTACGCACAGTCCCGACAGTCCCTCCTCTGTTATTGGGGTTTAGTAACGTCAGCTGTTCCCCTGCTGTGTGTGTGGCAATCCCTCCTACCTCCTCCTACCTCCTCCAACCTCCTCCTCCTCCACCTGTCCCTGGGCTCCAACACCGCCAGTTGCCGTCCAGAAGTGCTGTCCGCACAGTCCCGACAGTCCCTCCTCTGTTATTGGGGTTCAGTAATGTCAGCTGTTCCCCTGCTGTGTGTGTGGCAATCCCTCCTACCTCCTCCTACCTCCTCCAACCTCCTCCTCCTCCACCTGTCCCTGGGCTCCAACACCGCCAGTTGCCGTCCAGAAGTGCTGTACGCACAGTCCCGACAGTCCCTCCTCTGTTATTGGGGTTCAGTAACGTCAGCTGTTCCCCTGCTGTGTGTGTGGCAATCCCTCCTACCTCCTCCAACCTCCTCCAACCTCCTCCTCCTCCACCTGTCCCTGGGCTCCAACACCGCCAGTTGCCGTCCAGAAGTGCTGTACGCACAGTCCCGACAGTCCCTCCTCTGTTATTGGGGTTCAGTAACGTCAGCTGTTCCCCTGCTGTGTGTGTGGCAATCCCTCCTACCTCCTCCAACCTCCTCCAACCTCCTCCTCCTCCACCTGTCCCTGGGCTCCAACACTGCCAGTTGCCATCCAGAAGTGCTGTACGCACAGTCCCGACAGTCCCTCCTCTGTTATTGGGGTTCAGTAACGTCAGCTGTTCCCCTGCTGTGTGTGTGGCAATCCCTCCTACCTCCTCCTACCTCCTCCAACCTCCTCCTCCTCCACCTGTCCCTGGGCTCCAACACCGCCAGTTGCCGTCCAGAAGTGCTGTCCGCACAGTCCCGACAGTCCCTCCTCTGTTATTGGGGTTCAGTAACGTCAGCTGTTCCCCTGCTGTGTGTGTGGCAATCCCTCCTACCTCCTCCTACCTCCTCCAACCTCCTCCTCCTCCACCTGTCCCTGGGCTCCAACACCGCCAGTTGCCGTCCAGAAGTGCTGTCCGCACAGTCCCGACAGTCCCTCCTCTGTTATTGGGGATCAGTAACGTCAGCTGTTCCCTTGCTGTGTGTGTGGCAATCCCTCCTACCTCCTCCTACCTCCTCCAACCTCCTCCTCCTCCACCTGTCCCTGGGCTCCAACACCGCCAGTTGCCGTCCAGAAGTGCTGTCCGCACAGTCCCGACAGTCCCTCCTCTGTTATTGGGGTTCAGTAACGTCAGCTGTTCCCCTGCTGTGTGTGTGGCAATCCCTCCTACCTCCTCCTACCTCCTCCAACCTCCTCCTCCTCCACCTGTCCCTGGGCTCCAACACCGCCAGTTGCCGTCCAGAAGTGCTGTACGCACAGTCCCGACAGTCCCTCCTCTGTTATTGGGGTTCAGTAACGTCAGCTGTTCCCCTGCTGTGTGTGTGGCAATCCCTCCTACCTCCTCCAACCTCCTCCAACCTCCTCCTCCTCCACCTGTCCCTGGGCTCCAACACCGCCAGTTGCCGTCCAGAAGTGCTGTACGCACAGTCCCGACAGTCCCTCCTCTGTTATTGGGGTTCAGTAACGTCAGCTGTTCCCCTGCTGTGTGTGTGGCAATCCCTCCTACCTCCTCCAACCTCCTCCAACCTCCTCCTCCTCCACCTGTCCCTGGGCTCCAACACCGCCAGTTGCCGTCCAGAAGTGCTGTCCGCACAGTCCCGACAGTCCCTCCTCTGTTATTGGGGTTCAGTAACGTCAGCTGTTCCCCTGCTGTGTGTGTGGCAATCCCTCCTACCTCCTCCTACCTCCTCCAACCTCCTCCTCCTCCACCTGTCCCTGGGCTCCAACACCGCCAGTTGCCGTCCAGAAGTGCTGTACGCACAGTCCCGACAGTCCCTCCTCTGTTATTGGGGTTCAGTAACGTCAGCTGTTCCCCTGCTGTGTGTGTGGCAATCCCTCCTACCTCCTCCAACCTCCTCCAACCTCCTCCTCCTCCACCTGTCCCTGGGCTCCAACACCGCCAGTTGCCGTCCAGAAGTGCTGTACGCACAGTCCCGACAGTCCCTCCTCTGTTATTGGGGTTCAGTAACGTCAGCTGTTCCCCTGCTGTGTGTGTGGCAATCCCTCCTACCTCCTCCTACCTCCTCCAACCTCCTCCTCCTCCACCTGTCCCTGGGCTCCAACACCGCCAGTTGCCGTCCAGAAGTGCTGTACGCACAGTCCCGACAGTCCCTCCTCTGTTATTGGGGTTCAGTAACGTCAGCTGTTCCCCTGCTGTGTGTGTGGCAATCCCTCCTACCTCCTCCAACCTCCTCCAACCTCCTCCTCCTCCACCTGTCCCTGGGCTCCAACACCGCCAGTTGCCGTCCAGAAGTGCTGTACGCACAGTCCCGACAGTCCCTCCTCTGTTATTGGGGTTCAGTAACGTCAGCTGTTCCCCTGCTGTGTGTGTGGCAATCCCTCCTACCTCCTCCTACCTCCTCCAACCTCCTCCTCCTCCACCTGTCCCTGGGCTCCAACACCGCCAGTTGCCGTCCAGAAGTGCTGTACGCACAGTCCCGACAGTCCCTCCTCTGTTATTGGGGTTCAGTAACGTCAGCTGTTCCCCTGCTGTGTGTGTGGCAATCCCTCCTACCTCCTCCAACCTCCTCCAACCTCCTCCTCCTCCACCTGTCCCTGGGCTCCAACACCGCCAGTTGCCGTCCAGAAGTGCTGTCCGCACAGAGCCAAACACCTCGCCAATGTGTTAGTGGGGTTCAGCACCGCCAGCTGTTCCCCTGCTGTGCAGCCGGCAGCGTGTACTGCGACCGCCACGCAGGCACAACAAGTTAAATTTAAGGGAACCTGCCCCCCCCCCCAGGCGTTTGTTACTGAAGGAGCCACCTTGTGCAGCAGTAATGATGCAAAGGGAAAAAGTGCCTCTTTTCGTGATGCTCCTTGCACATGCTGATCCTAACACTTATGAAAAGTGCCCCCTCCTACCGTGATACCGTACGGTTGGTGGAACTTTCCTTTGTGATGTGACGCAGCACAGCCGTCATTCTTACCCCCTTGGCGCCGTGCGGCGCCTCCTCAGCGTTGTTTGAATCAGTCCCGGAGCCTGCGCTGTTAGGTTAGCCCTTGGCCATGCACACATTTTGCGCTGCCCGTCTTCTGACATCATTTGGTGTCAGGCTGGCTGCGCCTGTGCGGCCGCGCTGGCCGAGATCCCGCCTCGTACTGTCTTCTGATTTCATCCCACTGGGGGCCTGAGATCCATGGACATGCGCAGTGCATATCTGAACCTCCACCTCTCACTCATCTCCCTATGGCTTCTTCAGACTGTTCGGTGTCAGCTGGTCCCTAATAGCATGCCACGGCCGTGACACCGCACAGTCTGAAGAAGCCGTAGGGAGGGGAGTGAGAGGCGAGGATATGCACTGCGCATGGCCACGTATCTCAGGCCCCCAGTGGGATGAAATCAGAAGACAGTACGAGGCGGGATCTCGGCCAGCGCGGCCGCACAGGCGCAGCCAGCCTGACACCAAATGATGTCAGAAGACGGGCAGCGCAAAATGTGTGCATGGCCAAGGGCTAACCTAACAGCGCAGGCTCCGGGACTGATTCAAACAACGCTGAGGAGGCGGCGCACGGCGCCAAGGGGGTAAGAATGACGGCTGTGCTGCGTCACATCACAAAGGAAAGTTCCACCTACCGAACGGTATCACGGTAGGAGGGGACACTTTTCATAAGTGTTAGGTTCAGCATGTGCAAGGACCATAATTAAAAGAGCTAAGTTTACCTTTTCCAGCATTAGTGCTGTACACGATGGCTCTTTCAGCTACAAACGCCTGGGGGGGGGGTTAAAGTTTCCCTTTCAACTTGCTCCAGTGCAGGCTTCGGCCTACACTCTGCTCCCTCTCCTCCTCCTGCTGACCCTGGGCTCCAACACCGCCAGTTAGGGCCCGGTACTGCTAGCTGCACAGAGAAAAACACCAGCCAATGTGTCAGTGGGGTTCAGCACCGCCAGCTGTTCCCCTGCTGTGTAGCCGGCATCGTGTCCTGCAAAAGCCACGCAGACACAAGAACTGAAATTGAAGGAAACCTGTCCCCCCTCCCCCAGGTGTTTCTACGTTTTACAGCCACCTTGTACGACAGTAATGCTGCATGTGTGCAAGGTGGCTCAGAAACTTAGTCTCCTTGCCCATGGGGAACTGAACACGTCTAAAATGAGTCCTCTGCGACCATTAAAACGTCCCTCAGGTGTGATTTTCCTTTGTATTGACACGCAACAAGCTCCTTGGTAGCGCTGCCCGTCTTCTGGCATCATTGTTTGGCTGCCTGCGCCTCTGCGGCCGCCTTGCCCCACACAACGCCCCTCGGTGTCTTATTTATTTGTACTGCGAGGGTGTGATTGATGGGCATGAACGGTGCATTTCTTCGCCTGTCCCTCATCTCCTTCCGCCTTCTTCGGACTGTGCGGCTTCATGGCCGTGGCATGCGATAAGGGATCAGCTGACGCCGCATAGTCTGAAGCGGGTGTAAGAAACCAAGCGAGAGGCGAACATATGTACTGCACCAGGCCATGAATCCCAGCCCCGCAGTGTTTTAACAATGTTAAGACACTGCGGGGCTGGGATTCATGGTCATCGCAAACCGCACCGGCCGACATTACATGATGTCAGAGGATGGGCAGCGCTAACAGCGCAAGGCCAAGGGATAACACGACAGCGCAGACTCCTGTGCAACAAATAACGATGCTCAGGAGGCCGCGCCAAGCACCAAGGTGGCATTTTTGCCAGCTGTACTGCGTCTCTTTACGAAGGGAACTCACGCCTCAAAATCAGTTTGACTGTGTAAGGGCCTAAATGTTATACGTGTTCCTTTCAGCGTGTGCAAGGAGCGAAATTAAAAGAGCAACCTTTGACTTGTGCAGCACTACTGCTGCATAAGCTGTGGCTCTTCTACTTTGTAACCCCTGAGGGGGGGGTTAAAGGTTACCTTTGAAATTGGTTCAATTAGGCTTCGGCCTACACTCTGCTCCCCCTGCAGAGCCCTGGGCTCCAACACCGCCAGTTGGGGCCCGGTACTGCTAGCTGCACAGAGAAAAACACCAGCCAATGTGTCAGTGGGGTTCAGCACCGCCAGCTGTTCCCCTGCTGTGCAGCCGGCAACGTGTCCTGCAACTGCCACGCAGGCACAACAGACCCAAAAGCTGCCGCCAGTGCAGGCTTCGGCCTACACTCTGCTCCCTCTCCTCCTCCTGCTGACCCCGGGCTCCAACACCGCCAGTTGGGGCCCGGTACTGCTAGCTGCACAGAGAAAAACACCAGCCAATGTGTCAGTGGGGTTCAGCACCGCCAGCTGTTCCCCTGCTGTGCAGCCGGCATCGTGTCCTGCAAAAGCCACGCAGACACAAGAACTGAAATTGAAGGGAACCTGTCCCCCCTCCCCCAGGCGTTTGTACGTTTTAAAGGCCACCTTGTACAGCGGTAATGCTGCATGTGTGCAAGGTGGCTCATAAACGTATTCTCCTCGCACATGTGGAACTGAAAACACGTCTAAAATGTGTCCTCTGTGTGACCATTTAACCGTCCCGGTGGTGTGACTTTCCTTTGTAATGACACGCTGCAACCCCCTTGGTAGCGCTGCCCGTCTTCTGGCATCATGGTTTGGCTGCCTGCGCCTCTGCGGCCGCCCTGACCCACACAACGCCCCTCGTTGTCTTAGTTATTGGGACTGCGAGGGTGTGATTGATGGGCATGATCAGTGCATCAGTTCGCCTGTCCCTCATCTCCTTCCGCCTTCTGCGGACTGGGCGGCTTCATGGCCGTGGCATGCGATAAGGGATCAGATGACGCCGCACAGTCTGAAGCGGGTGTAAGGACCCGAGTGTGAGAGGCGAACATATGTGCTGCGCCAGGCCCTGAATCCCAGCCCCGCAGTGTTTTAACAATGTTAAGACACTGCGGGGCTGGGATTCATGGTCATCGCGAACCACACCGGCCGACATTAAATCATGCCAGAACATGGGCAGCGCTAACAGCGCTAGGCCAGGGGATAACACGACAGCGCAGACTCCTGTACAGCAAATAACAACGCTCAGGAGGCTGCACCCAGCACCAAGGTGGGATTCTTGACATCTGTGCTGCGTCTCATTACAAAGGGAACTCGCGCCTCCAACACAGTTTGACTGTTTAAAGGGCTAAATGTTATACGTGTTTCATTCAGCGTGTGCAAGGAGCGAAATTAAAAGAGCAACCTTTGACTTGTGCAGCACTACTGCTGCATAAGCTGTGGCTCTTCTACTTTGTAACCCCTGAGGGGGGGGTTAAAGGTTACCTTTGAAATTGGTTCAATTAGGCTTCGGCCTACACTCTGCTCCCCCTGCAGAGCCCTGGGCTCCAACACCGCCATTTGGGGCCCGGTACTGCTAGCTGCACAGAGAAAAACACCAGCCAATGTGTCAGTGGGGTTCAGCACCACCAGCTGTTCCCCTGCGGTGCCTCCGGCAACGTGTCCTGCAACTGCCACGCAGGCACAACAGACCCAAAAGCTGCCGCCAGTGCAGGCTTCGGCCTACACTCTGCTCCCTCTCCTCCTCCTGCTGACCCCGGGCTCCAACACCGCCAGTTGGGGCCCGGTACTGCTAGCTGCACAGAGAAAAACACCAGCCAATGTGTCAGTGGGGTTCAGCACCGCCAGCTGTTCCCCTGCTGTGCAGCCGGCATCGTGTCCTGCAAAAGCCACGCAGACACAAGAACTGAAATTGAAGGGAACCTGTCCCCCCTCCCCCAGGCGTTTGTACGTTTTAAAGGCCACCTTGTACAGCGGTAATGCTGCATGTGTGCAAGGTGGCTCATAAACGTATTCTCCTCGCACATGTGGAACTGAAAACACGTCTAAAATGTGTCCTCTGTGTGACCATTTAACCGTCCCGGTGGTGTGACTTTCCTTTGTAATGACACGCTGCAACCCCCTTGGTAGCGCTGCCCGTCTTCTGGCATCATGGTTTGGCTGCCTGCGCCTCTGCGGCCGCCCTGACCCACACAACGCCCCTCGTTGTCTTAGTTATTGGGACTGCGAGGGTGTGATTGATGGGCATGATCAGTGCATCAGTTCGCCTGTCCCTCATCTCCTTCCGCCTTCTGCGGACTGTGCGGCTTCATGGCCGTGGCATGCGATAAGGGATCAGATGACGCCGCACAGTCTGAAGCGGGTGTAAGGACCCGAGTGTGAGAGGCGAACATATGTGCTGCGCCAGGCCCTGAATCCCAGCCCCGCAGTGTTTTAACAATGTTAAGACACTGCGGGGCTGGGATTCATGGTCATCGCGAACCACACCGGCCGACATTAAATCATACCAGAACATGGGCAGCGCTAACAGCGCTAGGCCAGGGGATAACACGACAGCGCAGACTCCTGTACAGCAAATAACAACGCTCAGGAGGCTGCACCCAGCACCAAGGTGGGATTCTTGACATCTGTGCTGCGTCTCATTACAAAGGGAACTCGCGCCTTCAACACAGTTTGACTGTTTAAAGGGCTAAATGTTATACGTGTTTCATTCAGCGTGTGCAAGGAGCGAAATTAAAAGAGCAACCTTTGACTTGTGCAGCACTACTGCTGCATAAGCTGTGGCTCTTCTACTTTGTAACCCCTGAGGGGGGGGTTAAAGGTTACCTTTGAAATTGGTTCAATTAGGCTTCGGCCTACACTCTGCTCCCCCTGCAGAGCCCTGGGCTCCAACACCGCCAGTTGGGGCCCGGTACTGCTAGCTGCACAGAGAAAAACACCAGCCAATGTGTCAGTGGGGTTCAGCACCGCCAGCTGTTCCCCTGCTGTGCAGCCGGCAACGTGTCCTGCAACTGCCACGCAGGCACAACAGACCCAAAAGCTGCCGCCAGTGCAGGCTTCGGCCTACACTCTGCTCCCTCTCCTCCTCCTGCTGACCCCGGGCTCCAACACCGCCAGTTGGGGCCCGGTACTGCTAGCTGCACAGAGAAAAACACCAGCCAATGTGTCAGTGGGGTTCAGCACCGCCAGCTGTTCCCCTGCTGTGTAGCCGGCATCGTGTCCTGCAAAAGCCACGCAGACACAAGAACTGAAATTGAAGGAAACCTGTCCCCCCTCCCCCAGGTGTTTCTACGTTTTACAGCCACCTTGTACGACAGTAATGCTGCATGTGTGCAAGGTGGCTCAGAAACTTAGTCTCCTTGCCCATGGGGAACTGAACACGTCTAAAATGAGTCCTCTGCGACCATTAAAACGTCCCTCAGGTGTGATTTTCCTTTGTATTGACACGCAACAAGCTCCTTGGTAGCGCTGCCCGTCTTCTGGCATCATTGTTTGGCTGCCTGCGCCTCTGCGGCCGCCTTGCCCCACACAACGCCCCTCGGTGTCTTATTTATTTGTACTGCGAGGGTGTGATTGATGGGCATGAACGGTGCATTTCTTCGCCTGTCCCTCATCTCCTTCCGCCTTCTTCGGACTGTGCGGCTTCATGGCCGTGGCATGCGATAAGGGATCAGCTGACGCCGCATAGTCTGAAGCGGGTGTAAGAAACCAAGCGAGAGGCGAACATATGTACTGCACCAGGCCATGAATCCCAGCCCCGCAGTGTTTTAACAATGTTAAGACACTGCGGGGCTGGGATTCATGGTCATCGCAAACCGCACCGGCCGACATTACATGATGTCAGAGGATGGGCAGCGCTAACAGCGCAAGGCCAAGGGATAACACGACAGCGCAGACTCCTGTGCAACAAATAACGATGCTCAGGAGGCCGCGCCAAGCACCAAGGTGGCATTTTTGCCAGCTGTACTGCGTCTCTTTACGAAGGGAACTCACGCCTCAAAATCAGTTTGACTGTGTAAGGGCCTAAATGTTATACGTGTTCCTTTCAGCGTGTGCAAGGAGCGAAATTAAAAGAGCAACCTTTGACTTGTGCAGCACTACTGCTGCATAAGCTGTGGCTCTTCTACTTTGTAACCCCTGAGGGGGGGGTTAAAGGTTACCTTTGAAATTGGTTCAATTAGGCTTCGGCCTACACTCTGCTCCCCCTGCAGAGCCCTGGGCTCCAACACCGCCAGTTGGGGCCCGGTACTGCTAGCTGCACAGAGAAAAACACCAGCCAATGTGTCAGTGGGGTTCAGCACCGCCAGCTGTTCCCCTGCTGTGCAGCCGGCAACGTGTCCTGCAACTGCCACGCAGGCACAACAGACCCAAAAGCTGCCGCCAGTGCAGGCTTCGGCCTACACTCTGCTCCCTCTCCTCCTCCTGCTGACCCCGGGCTCCAACACCGCCAGTTGGGGCCCGGTACTGCTAGCTGCACAGAGAAAAACACCAGCCAATGTGTCAGTGGGGTTCAGCACCGCCAGCTGTTCCCCTGCTGTGCAGCCGGCATCGTGTCCTGCAAAAGCCACGCAGACACAAGAACTGAAATTGAAGGGTACCTGTCCCCCCCCCCCAGGCGTTTGTACGTTTTAAAGGCCACCTTGTACAGCGGTAATGCTGCATGTGTGCAAGGTGGCTCATAAACGTATTCTCCTCGCACATGTGGAACTGAAAACACGTCTAAAATGTGTCCTCTGTGTGACCATTTAACCGTCCCGGTGGTGTGACTTTCCTTTGTAATGACACGCTGCAACCCCCTTGGTAGCGCTGCCCGTCTTCTGGCATCATGGTTTGGCTGCCTGCGCCTCTGCGGCCGCCCTCACCCACACAACGCCCCTCGTTGTCTTAGTTATTGGGACTGCGAGGGTGTGATTGATGGGCATGATCAGTGCATCAGTTCGCCTGTCCCTCATCTCCTTCCGCCTTCTGCGGACTGTGCGGCTTCATGGCCGTGGCATGCGATAAGGGATCAGATGACGCCGCACAGTCTGAAGCGGGTGTAAGGACCCGAGTGTGAGAGGCGAACATATGTGCTGCGCCAGGCCCTGAATCCCAGCCCCGCAGTGTTTTAACAATGTTAAGACACTGCGGGGCTGGGATTCATGGTCATCGCGAACCACACCGGCCGACATTAAATCATGCCAGAACATGGGCAGCGCTAACAGCGCTAGGCCAGGGGATAACACGACAGCGCAGACTCCTGTACAGCAAATAACAACGCTCAGGAGGCTGCACCCAGCACCAAGGTGGGATTCTTGACATCTGTGCTGCGTCTCATTACAAAGGGAACTCGCGCCTCCAACACAGTTTGACTGTTTAAAGGGCTAAATGTTATACGTGTTTCATTCAGCGTGTGCAAGGAGCGAAATTAAAAGAGCAACCTTTGACTTGTGCAGCACTACTGCTGCATAAGCTGTGGCTCTTCTACTTTGTAACCCCTGAGGGGGGGGTTAAAGGTTACCTTTGAAATTGGTTCAATTAGGCTTCGGCCTACACTCTGCTCCCCCTGCAGAGCCCTGGGCTCCAACACCGCCAGTTGGGACCCGGTACTGCTAGCTGCACAGAGAAAAACACCAGCCAATGTGTCAGTGGGGTTCAGCACCGCCAGCTGTTCCCCTGCTGTGCAGCCGGCAACGTGTCCTGCAACTGCCACGCAGGCACAACAGACTCAAAAGCTGCCGCCAGTGCAGGCTTCGGCCTACACTCTGCTCCCTCTCCTCCTCGTGCTGACCCCGGGCTCCAACACCGCCAGTTGGGGCCCGGTACTGCTAGCTGCACAGAGAAAAACACCAGCCAATGTGTCAGTGGGGTTCAGCACCGCCAGCTGTTCCCCTGCTGTGCAGCCGGCATCGTGTCCTGCAAAAGCCACGCAGACACAAGAACTGAAATTGAAGGGAACCTGTCCCCCCTCCCCCAGGCGTTTGTACGTTTTAAAGGCCACCTTGTACAGCGGTAATGCTGCATGTGTGCAAGGTGGCTCATAAACGTATTCTCCTCGCACATGTGGAACTGAAAACACGTCTAAAATGTGTCCTCTGTGTGACCATTTAACCGTCCCGGTGGTGTGACTTTCCTTTGTAATGACACGCTGCAACCCCCTTGGTAGCGCTGCCCGTCTTCTGGCATCATGGTTTGGCTGCCTGCGCCTCTGCGGCCGCCCTGACCCACACAACGCCCCTCGTTGTCTTAGTTATTGGGACTGCGAGGGTGTGATTGATGGGCATGATCAGTGCATCAGTTCGCCTGTCCCTCATCTCCTTCCGCCTTCTGCGGACTGTGCGGCTTCATGGCCGTGGCATGCGATAAGGGATCAGATGACGCCGCACAGTCTGAAGCGGGTGTAAGGACCCGAGTGTGAGAGGCGAACATATGTGCTGCGCCAGGCCCTGAATCCCAGCCCCGCAGTGTTTTAACAATGTTAAGACACTGCGGGGCTGGGATTCATGGTCATCGCGAACCACACCGGCCGACATTAAATCATGCCAGAACATGGGCAGCGCTAACAGCGCTAGGCCAGGGGATAACACGACAGCGCAGACTCCTGTACAGCAAATAACAACGCTCAGGAGGCTGCACCCAGCACCAAGGTGGGATTCTTGACATCTGTGCTGCGCCTCATTACAAAGGGAACTCGCGCCTCCAACACAGTTTGACTGTTTAAAGGGCTAAATGTTATACGTGTTTCATTCAGCGTGTGCAAGGAGCGAAATTAAAAGAGCAACCTTTGACTTGTGCAGCACTACTGCTGCATAAGCTGTGGCTCTTCTACTTTGTAACCCCTGAGGGGGGGGTTAAAGGTTACCTTTGAAATTGGTTCAATTAGGCTTCGGCCTACACTCTGCTCCCCCTGCAGAGCCCTGGGCTCCAACACCGCCAGTTGGGGCCCGGTACTGCTAGCTGCACAGAGAAAAACACCAGCCAATGTGTCAGTGGGGTTCAGCACCGCCAGCTGTTCCCCTGCTGTGCAGCCGGCAACGTGTCCTGCAACTGCCACGCAGGCACAACAGACCCAAAAGCTGCCGCCAGTGCAGGCTTCGGCCTACACTCTGCTCCCTCTCCTCCTCCTGCTGACCCCGGGCTCCAACACCGCCAGTTGGGGCCCGGTACTGCTAGCTGCACAGAGAAAAACACCAGCCAATGTGTCAGTGGGGTTCAGCACCGCCAGCTGTTCCCCTGCTGTGCAGCCGGCAACGTGTCCTGCAACTGCCACGCAGGCACAACAGACCCAAAAGCTGCCGCCAGTGCAGGCTTCGGCCTACACTCTGCTCCATCTCCTCCTCCTGCTGACCCCGGGCTCCAACACCGCCAGTTGGGGCCCGGTACTGCTAGCTGCACAGAGAAAAACACCAGCCAATGTGTCAGTGGGGTTCAGCACCGCCAGCTGTTCCCCTGCTGTGCAGCCGGCATCGTGTCCTGCAAAAGCCACGCAGACACAAGAACTGAAATTGAAGGGAACCTGTCCCCCCTCCCCCAGGCGTTTGTACGTTTTAAAGGCCACCTTGTACAGCGGTAATGCTGCATGTGTGCAAGGTGGCTCATAAACGTATTCTCCTCGCACATGTGGAACTGAAAACACGTCTAAAATGTGTCCTCTGTGTGACCATTTAACCGTCCCGGTGGTGTGACTTTCCTTTGTAATGACACGCTGCAACCCCCTTGGTAGCGCTGCCCATCTTCTGGCATCATGGTTTGGCTGCCTGCGCCTCTGCGGCCGCCCTGACCCACACAACGCCCCTCGTTGTCTTAGTTATTGGGACTGCGAGGGTGTGATTGATGGGCATGATCAGTGCATCAGTTCGCCTGTCCCTCATCTCCTTCCGCCTTCTGCGGACTGTGCGGCTTCATGGCCGTGGCATGCGATAAGGGATCAGATGACGCCGCACAGTCTGAAGCGGGTGTAAGGACCCGAGTGTGAGAGGCGAACATATGTGCTGCGCCAGGCCCTGAATCCCAGCCCCGCAGTGTTTTAACAATGTTAAGACACTGCGGGGCTGGGATTCATGGTCATCGCGAACCACACCGGCCGACATTAAATCATGCCAGAACATGGGCAGCGCTAACAGCGCTAGGCCAGGGGATAACACGACAGCGCAGACTCCTGTACAGCAAATAACAACGCTCAGGAGGCTGCACCCAGCACCAAGGTGGGATTCTTGACATCTGTGCTGCGTCTCATTACAAAGGGAACTCGCGCCTCCAACACAGTTTGACTGTTTAAAGGGCTAAATGTTATACGTGTTTCATTCAGCGTGTGCAAGGAGCGAAATTAAAAGAGCAACCTTTGACTTGTGCAGCACTACTGCTGCATAAGCTGTGGCTCTTCTACTTTGTAACCCCTGAGGGGGGGGTTAAAGGTTACCTTTGAAATTGGTTCAATTAGGCTTCGGCCTACACTCTGCTCCCCCTGCAGAGCCCTGGGCTCCAACACCGCCAGTTGGGGCCCGGTACTGCTAGCTGCACAGAGAAAAACACCAGCCAATGTGTCAGTGGGGTTCAGCACCGCCAGCTGTTCCCCTGCTGTGCAGCCGGCAACGTGTCCTGCAACTGCCACGCAGGCACAACAGACCCAAAAGCTGCCGCCAGTGCAGGCTTCGGCCTACACTCTGCTCCCTCTCCTCCTCCTGCTGACCCCGGGCTCCAACACCGCCAGTTGGGGCCCGGTACTGCTAGCTGCACAGAGAAAAACACCAGCCAATGTGTCAGTGGGGTTCAGCACCGCCAGCTGTTCCCCTGCTGTGCAGCCGGCAACGTGTCCTGCAACTGCCACGCAGGCACAACAGACCCAAAAGCTGCCGCCAGTGCAGGCTTTGGCCTACACTCTGCTCCATCTCCTCCTCCTGCTGACCCCGGGCTCCAACACCGCCAGTTGGGGCCCGGTACTGCTAGCTGCACAGAGAAAAACACCAGCCAATGTGTCAGTGGGGTTTAGCACCGCCAGCTGTTCCCCTGCTGTGCAGCCGGCATCGTGTCCTGCAAAAGCCACGCAGACACAAGAACTGAAATTGAAGGGAACCTGTCCCCCCTCCCCCAGGCGTTTGTACGTTTTAAAGGCCACCTTGTACAGCGGTAATGCTGCATGTGTGCAAGGTGGCTCATAAACGTATTCTCCTCGCACATGTGGAACTGAAAACACGTCTAAAATGTGTCCTCTGTGTGACCATTTAACCATCCCGGTGGTGTGACTTTCCTTTGTAATGACACGCTGCAACCCCCTTGGTAGCGCTGCCCGTCTTCTGGCATCATGGTTTGGCTGCCTGCGCCTCTGCGGCCGCCCTGACCCACACAACGCCCCTCGTTGTCTTAGTTATTGGGACTGCGAGGGTGTGATTGATGGGCATGATCAGTGCATCAGTTCGCCTGTCCCTCATCTCCTTCCGCCTTCTGCGGACTGTGCGGCTTCATGGCCGTGGCATGCGATAAGGGATCAGATGACGCCGCACAGTCTGAAGCGGGTGTAAGGACCCGAGTGTGAGAGGCGAACATATGTGCTGCGCCAGGCCCTGAATCCCAGCCCCGCAGTGTTTTAACAATGTTAAGACACTGCGGGGCTGGGATTCATGGTCATCGCGAAACGCACCGGCCGACATTAAATGATGCCAGAACATGGGCAGCGCTAACAGCGCTAGGCCAGGGGATAACACGACAGCGCAGACTCCTGTACAGCAAATAACAACGCTCAGGAGGCTGCACCCAGCACCAAGGTGGGATTCTTGACATCTGTGCTGCGTCTCATTACAAAGGGAACTCGCGCCTCCAACACAGTTTGACTGTATAAAGGGCTAAATGTTATACGTGTTTCACTCAGCGTGTGCAAGGAGCGAAATTAAAAGAGCAACCTTTGACTTGTGCAGCACTACTGCTGCATAAGCTGTGGCTCTTCTACTTTGTAACCCCTGAGGGGGGGTTAAAGGTTACCTTTGAAATTGGTTCAATTAGGCTTCGGCCTACACTCTGCTCCCCCTGCAGAGCCCTGGGCTCCAACACCGCCAGTTGGGGCCCGGTACTGCTAGCTGCACAGAGAAAA
Organism: Ranitomeya variabilis; assembly: GCF_051348905.1. NCBI lineage: Eukaryota > Metazoa > Chordata > Amphibia > Anura > Dendrobatidae > Ranitomeya > Ranitomeya variabilis. Next base: position 261,547,883 of record NC_135237.1, on the reverse strand, counting down.
ACACCAGCCAATGTGTCAGTGGGGTTCAGCACCGCCAGCTGTTCCCCTGCTGTGCAGCCGGCAACGTGTCCTGCAACTGCCACGCAGGCACAACAGACCCAAAAGCTGCCGCCAGTGCAGGCTTCGGCCTACACTCTGCTCCATCTCCTCCTCCTGCTGACCCCGGGCTCCAACACCGCCAGTTGGGGCCCGGTACTGCTAGCTGCACAGAGAAAAACACCAGCCAATGTGTCAGTGGGGTTCAGCACCGCCAGCTGTTCCCCTGCTGTGCAGCCGGCATCGTGTCCTGCAAAAGCCACGCAGACACTTGCTCTTGTACCTTCTGCTCCCCATCCTGGTTCCAGTACCGTCAGCTGGTTCCGGGCAGAGCCTTTGGCTTAGGTGCCTCCCTCTGGGTATCCGAGTTCCACCAACGTCAGGTGGTCCTTGGTAGTGCTTTCAGGCACGGGTACCTCCTGCTTAGTAACCGGGTTCCAGTAACGTCAGCTGGTCCTCGGTAGTTCCATTGGCTCTTGGACCTTCGGCTACCCATCCGGGTTCCAGCACCGTCAGCTGGTTCTCGGCAGTGTCTTTTGCTCTTGTACCTTCTGCTCCCCATCCTGGTTCCAGGACCGTCAGCTGGTTCCGGGCAGAGCCTTTGGCTTAGGTGCCTCCCTCTGGGTATCCGAGTTCCACCAACGTCAGGTGGTCCTTGGTAGTGCTTTCAGGCACGGGTACCTCCTGCTTAGTAACCGGGTTCCAGTAACGTCAGCTGGTCCTCGGTAGTTCCATTGGCTCTTGGACCTTCGGGTAGCCATCCGAGTTCCAGTTCCATCAGCTGGTTCTCGGCATTTTCTCAGCCTTCTTGTACCTTCTGCTACATTTCCAAGTTCAAGAGACTAAACACGATGACCCGGAAGAACACCCCTAAGATGACGACGACACCAGAGACGACAACCACCGTGATGACGACGACCCTGGAGACGATGACCCTGAAGACCACCGTGATGACGACGACCCCGGAGACGACGACCCTGAAGACCACCCCGATGACGACGACCCCGGAGACGACAACCCTGGAGACGACGACAACCTGGAAGACCGAGAAGCAGAAGAACAAGAGGCTGCAGAACAAAGAGCAGAAGAACATTAAGCATAACACTAAATATCAGAGCAAAAAATATTATCTAAATTATAAGCAGAAGAAGACTAAGCAGTGTATGGGGGTGAGTCCGTTCCTCCTCGTGGTGCCCCTGGATAAAGCCTGATGCTGCAGGCCAAACTGAACGCGGACAAATGTAACTCTTTTGTGACAGGCAGAACGGAAGGTGTAATCTTCAAACTTTTATAGATAACAACTACGGGAATGCCTGTCACAAATAAGAATATGATGAAGAAGTAGAATATGATGAAGATAATAGTAAAATAAAAAGAATATGAACAATGTAACCCAAAAAATAATAGGTAGAAGATGAAGAAGAAGATGAATAAGGTGAAGAAGTTGATGTCAAAGAAGCTGATGATGAGGATAATGAAGAAGAAAGCGTGGGAGAAGTAAAAAAGAAGGTGAAGGGCGTTGAAGTAGTGATAGTGAAACATCAATATGTGACATAAAAAAAAAAAAAATAACATAGTCAAATTCTTTCTAACGCCGAACGTCATAAAAAAAAAAAAAATCCTGCTATTCTATTACATTGGGCTAAACCTCTGTGCCTTTAATGTCTCCGCCACGTCCCCCAATACATCCTACATTATTCTTAGTTGTTTTCCTTCATGTAGAATGAACCTACAAGTGTATAAAGGGTTTATTTTAATTCCGATATTTTCGTCCCATTGACTTGCATTGGGATCGGGTATCGGTATCGGATTGGATCCGATATTTTGACGGTATCGGCCGATACTTTCCGATACCGATACTTTCCGATATCGGAAAGTATCGCTCAACACTACTGATTGCAGTTCTGACTGGGGTATTTAGGCATGCAGGATTCATTAGTCCTTGCCAGTTGTCAATTGTTGTTGGGAGGTGTTGGACCTCTGCTTGGTTCCTCCTGCCTTTCTGCCAAATCAGCAAAGATAAGTGTCTGTTGTTTTTTTCCTGTGGCACACATGCTATGTGCTTCACAATTCAGTGCTATTCTTTGTGTTTTCTTGTCCAGCTTAGATTGTGTCAGTATTTTCTCAGTCTTGTTGGATTCTCTGGAGTGGCAGATATACATTCAATGTCTTTAGTTAGATTGTGGAACTTTTTGTATTATCTGCTGTGGATATTTTTGGAAGGGTTTAATACTGACCACCTAGTAATCTGTCCTATCCTTTCCTATTTAGCTAGAGTGGCCTCTTTTGCTAAATCCTGTTTTCTACCTGCGTGTGTCTATTCTTCTTCTACTCACAGTCATTATTTGTGGGGGTCTGCCTATCCTTTGGGGGTCTGCTCTGAGGCAAGGTAGCATTCCTATTTCCATCTATAGGGGTATTTAGTCCTCCGGCTGTGTCGAGGTGTCTAGGGTTTGTTAGGCACACCCCATGGCTACTTCTAGTTGCGGTGTTAGTTCAGGATTTGCGGTCAGTACAGGTTCCACCGACTCCAGAGAAAGTTTAATGCGGCTCCAAGGTCACCAGATCATAACAGAGATAGTCAACATGATTGTCTATAAAATGAAGGTACAAAAATCCAAGAAGAGGTTAAACCGCACCCTATAATGACACAGCTTCCAAGTGCATAAGGGCGCACGTCAACACCAGGGGGTCCATCCCGGATACAAGTCCATATTCAAAAAGAATCAAAAAGACAGCGCCACAATGGACAGTGAAAAATATCTTACGCTTTAATCTGCCTCCTGCGGCAACGTTTCGGTCAGAGGACCTTTATCAAGCACGTTGATAAAGGGCCTCTGACCGAAACATCACCGCAGGAGGCAGATTAAAGCATAAGATATTTTTCACTGTCCATTGTTGTGCTGTCTTTTTGATTCTTTTTGAATATAAAATTATGGTAGTCTCAAGATCAAAGCGGGAGTGGATGGTGAGATATGGAGCTTGAAAGTCAAATGTTCAAATCATTGTTATCCTTTTGCTCATCACTGTAACCTAATGACATTCATGATCATGGTAACATACAGAATATATATGATGGATTGCAGATACAGGGAGTAGACTATGGACAGTGATTTTAAATGGCAAAAATACATGACTATTAAAATGATAAGACAAGACAGGCATGAAAATGAATATTATTCACTCTCTATCCTTAATATTTCTATCTTTCTATAGATCTGCTAGTTAAAAAGAATGAGAAAAATTTCCATGGTATTGATTAAAGAAAATCAGACCTTTTGACCTCTCCCAACCCTAAGGATTAGGATGGAAACTATGTGTGACTGAAATTTATTAGAGAAGCCATATTTGCATAATGATTTCCCACCTTCCACGGCAAAGCATTGTTATCACTGAGCTCCCAAAGGTCCTTATGCTTGCTAATAACTATTATAGAGGGGCAATGAAGTGAATCAAAACCAAAGCAAGATCACCTGAGCCTAAGCTCATTAACCCTTCCCAGAGTTTATGCAGAAAACCACAGAATATATCCAATAAACAGTAATTGTTAAACAATAAATACACTTGAATGAATACTAAAATATAATGATCATTGACTCAAACAAGGGTTTCTTATCAAGCAATTGTGATTTTATTCACTATTGTTAAGCACAGGTTCCTTACATAAAATTATTATTAAATATTTTGCAGCAATACATGGGCAAAAGATCCCAAGAGAGCTCATTGAACTTTGTAATACATAATAAACCTCATTTGTATGTTTTCATGTGGTTGCTAGGTGTATATACTATGTTATAAGTACCTAATGGAATTCTTTCTTTCCATGGGGAATTTTACGATTATTAGTATTACTATTATTATAATTATTAAAATTATTATTATTGTTAAAGTGCTAGCCCCCTTTTTCACACATGGAACCACTGGTAAGCACTTAGGCTGTGTTCACATTTGCATGAAAGTAGCACCTCCATCAAAATTTTTATCCTCTTAATACTGTATATTGCAGCCATCACATTATATGGTATTGTGAACTTACATTTAATCATTTTGCCCTTCTACCCAGTTAATTCTTCTGTTTTCCACTAGGTCTTTGACATTACATGATTAAAAACTGGCTATGTGAATCCTTCTAAGCTCTATATAGAAACAGGGCATCAATTTTCCCTGTATGAGTCATGAGTCACTGCAAAAATCTCTGGCAGGGGGAGGCGGGAATGTTTGATCAGGAGTTGAAGCGGGGAATTATTTTTACAGGTAAAGAAACTTCCTGTTTCTACATATAGAGTTTTGATAACTAAAGGAGGAAGACCTGTGAAGACTCAGACTTCAAGGTTGGATTTCAGAAAAGCAGATTTTAAGGGACTCAGAAGGAGAATAGGAGGGATCCAATGGCTGGATATCCTTAAGGACAGAAATGTCCAGGAAGGATGGGAAATTTTGAAAAATTAGATTCTCAAAGCACAATCATTAACAAGAGAATGAATATGAAGCATTTAAGGAAAGCAGGATGGATGAACACAGAACTTAAACACATAATAAAAAGGAACAAATAAATGTTTATCAAATGTTTATCAAATGGAAAGAGGGAGACATACAGGTCCTTCTCAAAAAATTAGCATATAGTGTTAAATTTCATTATTTACCATAATGTAATGATTACAATTAAATTTTCATATATTATAGATTCATTATCCACCAACTGAAATTTGTCAGGTCTTTTATTGTTTTAATACTGATGATTTTGGCATACAACTCCTGATAACCCAAAAAACCTGTCTCAATAAATTAGCATATTTCACCCGGCCAATCAAATAAAAGTGTTTTTTAATAACAAACAAAAAAACCATCAAATAATAATGTTCAGTTATGCACTCAATACTTGGTCGGGAATCCTTTGGCAGAAATGACTGCTTCAATGCGGCGTGGCATGGAGGCAATCAGCCTGTGACACTGCTGAGATGTTATGGAGGCCCAGGATGCTTCAATAGCGGCCTTAAGCTCATCCAGAGTGTTGGGTCTTGCGTCTCTCAACTTTCTCTTCACAATATCCCACAGATTCTCTATGGGGTTCAGGTCAGGAGAGTTGTCAGGCCAATTGAACACAGTAATACCATGGTCAGTAAACCATTTACCAGTGGTTTTGGCACTGTGAGCAGGTGCCAGGTCATGCTGAAAAATGAAATCTTCATCTCCATAAAGCATTTCAGCCGATGGAAGCATGACGTGCTCCAAAATCTCCTGATAGCTAGCTGCATTGACCCTGCCCTTGATGAAACACAGTAGACCAACACCAGCAGCTGACATGGCACCCCACACCATCACTGACTGTGGGTACTTGACACTGGACTTCAGGCATTTTGGCATTTCCTTCTCCCCAGTCTTCCTCCAGACTCTGGCACCTTGATTTCCGAATGACATGCAAAATTTGCTTTCATCAGAAAAAAGTACTTGGGACCACTTAGCAACAGTCCAGTGCTGCTTCTCTGTAGAAAAAAAGTGGCTTTACCTGGGGAATGCGGCACCTGTAGCCCATTTCCTGCACACGCCTGTGCACGGTGGCTCTGGATGTTTCCACACCAGACTCAGTCCACTGCTTCCTCAGGTTCCCCAAGGTCTGGAATCGGTCCTTCTCCACAATCTTCCTCAGGGTCCGGTCACCTCTTCTCGTTGTACAGCGTTTTCTGCCACATTGTTTCCTTCCAACAGACTTACCATTGAGGTGCCTTGATACAGCACTCTGGGAACAGCCTATTTGTTGAGAAATTTCTTTCTGGGTCTTACCCTCTTGCTTGAGGGTGTCAATGATGGCCTTCTTGACATCTGTCAGGTCGCTAGTCTTACCCATGATGGGGGTTTTGAGTAATGAACCAGGCAGGGAGTTTTTAAAAGCCTCAGGTATCTTTAGCATGTGTTTAGAGTTAATTAGTTGATTCAGAAGATTAGGGTAATAGGTCGTTTAGAGAACCTTTTCTTGATATGCTAATTTATTGAGACAGGTTTTTTCGGTTATCAGGAGTTGTATGCCAAAATCATCAGTATTAAAACAATAAAAGACCTGACAAATTTCAGTTGGTGGATAATGAATCTATAATATATGAAAGTTTAATTGTAATCATTACATTATGGTAAATAATGAAATTTAACACTATATGCTAATTTTTTGAGAAGGACCTGTATATAAAAGAATGTAATGCTGTCATCAGAACCTGCTGGGCACGCATCAGATTATCAAAGTTGATAATGAACGTAGGCTTGCAAGATATGTCAAAAGCAATAAGAAAGAATTTGGGAGGCATGTAAAAAATAAAAGTCAAAGATGCTATGGGATTTTTACAGGATTAAAATGATAACATGGTAAAAACTGATGTTGACAAGGCCAAACTTTTAAAGACTAACTTAATTTCCTTCTATGACAGAATCACTGACTGGGTGGATAAGGGAAACACAGTAGATATAGTATACCTTGACTTCAGAAAAGCATTAGACATAGTATCTCACACCATTCTTATTAAAAAAATGGCCAATAATAGAATAGACAATGCAACCGTTAGGTGGATTCATAACTGGCTTAGTGATCGGTCCCAAAGAGTGGTCATAAATGACTGCACATCCAGTTGGAAGAATTTCTCAAGTGGGGTACCAGTAGGCTCTGTCCTGGTCCCTGTGTTGTTCAACATCTTTATCAATGATTTAGATGAAGAAATTAAGAGTAAACTTATTAAATTTCCTGATCACAAAGCTAGGAGGGGTAGTTATTACTAGAAAGGAGAAGATTCAAAAACATCTAAACAAACTGCAACTGTGGGCAGCAACTAACAGAATAGTTTTGAATGGAAAAATGCAAAGTCCTACATCTGGTCAAGAAAAATGAAAAAGCATATAGAGAATGGGAGGAATAGGGCTAAACAGCAACACATGTGAAAAGACTTGGGTATATAAATAGAACGTAGAGTGAACATGAGTCATTGCATTAAAAAAGGGTTGCATTAACAAAAGCACACAGTTGAGATTACATGAAGTAATTATCCCCATCTACTACTCTTTGGTCAGAGCTCATCTGGAATACCATGTAAAGTTTGGGGTGCCAAATTTTTAAAAAGATGAACAAACTTGAGCAAGTTCGAAGAAGAGCAACCGGTCTGCAAAAAATGTTTTATGAGGAATAGTTAGAAGATTTGGGAATGTTTAGCTTGCAAACGAGAAGACTGAGAGGAACCTTAATAGAGGTCTACAAATATCTCAATGGCTTTTACACTGTAGAGGGATCAACTTTATTCTCATTTTCACAAAGAAAAACTAGAAGCAATGGAAAGAAATTGAAAGGGAGAAGATACGGATTATATTTAAAAAAAAATTTGGCAGTGAAGGTGATCAACTAGTGGAACCAGCTGCCACAAGAGGTGGTGAGTTCTCCTTTAATGGAAGTTTTCAAATAGGCGGGACAGACATCTGTCTTGGATGATCTACTGAATCCTGCATTGAGCAGGGAGTTGGACATGATGACCCTGGAGGTCCCTTTCAACTCTAACATTCTATGATTCTATGATACATAGAGTAGATAAAAGAGAATAATTAGATGGGTAGAAAGGCAAAATGACAAATTATAAATACACAGTGCTATATAATATGATGACTGCAATAAATTAAGAGCATAAAAACTTTGATGGGTGTGCTTTTTAAAGGCTTCATCAGGCTCCATTTTAACTGGAAATGCTGATTTATTTTAACAAAAAATTCTATTATACTACAGCATACAAAAATAATGTTTATAATTATTTTATTAGCAATAAAATAGGAACAACACAACGTTTTACTTATCTTCGGGTGCAAGGCCCTCAGGCAACCTGTCCAATGATTGTCCAAAATCTACAAAAATTCAAAGGCTTGAGAAAGGCACATTCAGAGCTAAAACGTTGCCCAGACATGTGGGTTGAATAACTCCTGCACGTTTTTCACCAAGGATATGGAGTGCTGCCCCCTTCTTTGCATTTTTGTAATTATTTTATTAGTTATTTTACTTATCACTTTATATCACGGACAAAGATCATTTAAAAAAAATACATGATAAAAATTCTGCTGATATTTTTAGAATTTCATCAGGTAAATACAATAGAATTTTCCCTAACTGTGGTAAAGTAATTCAAAGGAAATAAAAAATGGATTTCTTTTAAATTTTACAAAGCCAACATATTTCACAGACATCACCATCGCTGATCCCAATGAGGCTCACAATATCAATTCCTCATCAGTATCTCTTTGGAGTGTGGAGGATACCGGAGTACTCAGAAGAAAGCTAAGCAAACATGGGGAGATCATACAATTTTCTTGCAGTTGTGGCTTTTTGTTGGATTTGAACCCAGCACTGCAAAAGCAACATTGCTAACCTAACCACTATTTATGCCACTCACATCACTCACATTTAATCTTCATTTTGTTTATATGGATGAAAAAAGAGAATGCTGAAAAGGGAAAAAATGACTAGGACAGATTAGCAGGAATAAGGCCGGTTTCACACGTCAGTGGCTCTGGTACGTGAGGTGACAGTTTCCTCACGTACCGGAGACACTGACACATGTAGACACATTAAAATCAATGCATCTGTGCAGATGTCATTGATTTTTTGCGGACCATGTCTCCGTGTGCCAAACACAGAGACATGTCAGTGTTCGTGGGAGCGCACGAATTACACGGACCCATTAAAGTCAATGGGTCCGTGTAAAACATGGACCGCACACGGACGTTCTCCATGTGCAGTCCCTGTGCCGTGCAGGAGACAGCGCTACAGTAAGCGCTGTCCCCCCCACATGGTGCTGAAGCCGCCATTCATATCTTCTGTGCAGCAGCGTTTGCTGCATAGAAGATATGAATAATAGTGTTTAAAAGAAAGATCTATCTGTCCACCGCCCTCCCATCCCCTGTGCGCCCCCCCGCTGTTCTGAAAATACTCACCCGCGTCCCTCGTTGGCTGTCGCTGCTTCCTGTCCTGACCGCGCCTTCTACTGTATGCGGTCACGTTTTGAGACTCAATTTGTGGTTAACAGAAAAAATTGTCTGACACCATGTGCCATTCTGATTGTGCACCAGATACCATTTTATAATGCTCACAGGCCTCTTCATGATGCCATGCAGCTATGGTATCATATAGATTACCTTGTACATTGATAACACTGGTCAACGCAATTTTTCTGGCAAAAGGTTTTAAAACATATTTTAAGTCAATTTTGGCTGCTGATTATGAATATGAACTCCGTTTTTGGATATCACATCAGGATTTCGAGATATTTTCAATTTTTGATGAAAATTACTCCTGTTTTATGATAAAAACACATGATTTTCGGTATTACATTTTGTATATTTTTAATCAAGGAATAACAAAGCTTACAAAGTCTATGTACAGCAAATCAAATATACTTACAGAATTAAACTACAAAATATAAAAACACATATATATGGCACACAGATGAATGACAAATGGCAGCTATTTAAACTTTCTTTTCTTGGGTGATCTGTGATGTACAGCTTCTGGGTTGCCTCTCATCAAGCTCCAGCAATAGTCAGCCATCATATGTGAGTCCCGCCTGCCTTGATACTGTTCTTCCATTGTTTAAATGTCCTGATGAAAATGCTCCCCTTGTTCCTCGCTCACATCCCCAAGTTTCTCTGGAAAAAAGTCCAAATGGCTGTGTAAATAGTGAATCTTGATACTCATTCTACATCCAAGATTTTGCAGACTTATTAGTAGCTCTTCCACAATCTCTTCATAGTTGTCTGCTTTCTTATTCCCTAGAAAATTCTGCACCACATTACAAAATGCATTCCAAGCTCTTTCTCCTGTCTGATTCATTGATGTGATAAAATTTGGGTCTCTCGTAAGTGTTCTTATTTGAGATCCATCAAATATTCCAGCCTTTTTCTTCTCTTCACTAAGACCAGGAAAAGTTGAACATATATAGTTAAAGCATTCTCCACTGTGATTGAGAGCTTTGATAAACTGCTTCATCAATCCAAGTTTTATGTGTAAGGGAGGAAAGACAATGTCCTTCCTATCCACTAGAGGATCATGGATGACATTCTTATCGCCAGATGCCAAACTCTGTCGTTGAGGCCATTCAGTTTTCACACAATGCTCTACTGTCCCAGTAGCACAGAAAACAAGGGTGTTATCATAACAAATGGGAATTATGCATGTTCAAAGAAACACATTCATTGGGAGACTAAATGAAAACTAAATTTACCTTAGTGAACCATATAAACCGACACTTTTCATACACTACTTATATTTATCATGGAATTCATGAAAATGGGCTATATACCTATAGCGCAAAAGCGCCATCTTTTACTTGGGCCCACTGCACCATGAGAGTGCATTTGATTTGAGGCCTAGACAGGTAAGCACCTTTGCCTGTTTTTCTGTGGTGTTTTTTCTAGGATAGTGGAGGTTTTTTCCTCTTTTTTTTCCTCCTGTTGTATTCTTTTGGTTATAAGTAGTGTTGAGCGATACCGTCCGATACTTGAAAGTATCGGTATCGGAAAGTATCGGCCGATACCGGCAAAATATCGGATCCAATCCGATACCGATACCCGATACCAATACAAGTCAATGGGACTCAGGTATCGGACGGTATTCCTGATGGTTCCCAGGGTCTGAAGGAGAGGAAACTCTCCTTCAGGCCCTGGGAACCATATAAATGTGTAAAATAAAGAATTAAAATAAAAAATATCGCTATACTCACCTGTCCGACGCAGCCGGGACCTCGGCGATTGTAAGCGGCAGCGTTGTTTCTTTAAAATTCGCGCTTTTACTTGCTTACGTGAATTCCCGGCTTCTGATTGGTCAGGGCGGCCATGTTGCCGGGACTCGGACCAATCACAGCAAGCCGTGACAAAATTACGTCACGGCTTGCTGTGATTGGTCCGCGTCCCGGCAATATGGCGCCGTGACCAATCACAAGCCGTGACGTCACGGGAGGCTGGACACGCGCGCTTTTCAAAATAAGCGCGTGTCCAGCCTCCCGTGACGTCACGGCTTGTGATTGGTTAATGGCGGCCATGTTCCTGGGACGCGGACCAATCACAGCAAGCCGTGACGTAATTTCGTCACGGCTTGCTGTGATTGGTCCGCATCCCGGCAATATGGCGCCGTGACCAATCACAAGCCGTGACGTCACGGGAGGCTGGACACGCGCGCTTTTCAAAATAAGCGCGTGTCCAGCCTCCCGTGACGTCACGGCTTGTGATTGGTTAATGGCGGCCATGTTGCCGGGACGCGGACCAATCACAGCAAGCCGTGACGTAATTTCGTCACGGCTTGCTGTGATTGGTCCGAGTCCCGGCAACATGGCCGCCCTGACCAATCAGAAGCCGGGAATTCACGTAAGCAAGTAAAAGCGCGAATTTTAAAGAAACAACGCTGCCGCTTACAATCGCCGAGGTCCCGGCTGCGTCGGACAGGTGAGTATAGCGATTTTTTTTATTTTAATTCTTTCTTTTACACCTTTTTACATTAATGTTGTTTCGATACCGATATCCGATATTACAAAAATATCGGATCTCGGTATCGGAAATTCCGATACAGCAAGTATCGGCCGATACCCGATACTTGCAGCATCGGAATGCTCAACACTAGTTATAAGTATTGTTGGCTTTGATCCAAACATACCTTTTGGAATTGGGCCTCTTTCACACTTCTGTTTTTTGGAATCCGTCACAATCCGTCATTTTGGGCAAAAAACGGATCCTGCAAAAGTGCTCGCAGGATGCGTTTTTTGCCCAGTGACTTGTTTTAGGGATGGATTGTGACGGATGGCCACACGTCGCATCCGTCGTGCGACGGATCTGTCGTGTTTTGGCAGACCGTCGGGACAAAAAAAGTTCAATGTAATGTTTTTTTGTCCGTCGCATCCGCCACTTTCGACCGCACATGCAAGGCCGAAACTCCGCCCCCTCCTCCCCGGACTGCAGAATGGGCAGAGGATGCGTCGAAAAACTGCATCCGCTGCCACGTCATGCAAAACTTTCACAACGTCCGTGGGTACGTCGGCCAGACGTATTGCGACGGACCCGTATCAACGGAAGTGTGAAAGAAGCCTCATAGGCAAATAGTTCAATCTAGGTATCATCAGACAGGAACATGTTTTCCCACACTTTTGTTGGCAGACTTGATGGCAAAACATATCCAGGCTTAGATATTTTTCTTTGTAAGAAACCCATCCATTTTGCCACTCTTCCCCACAAGCTAGGCATATGAAAAATGTGGTAAATTTTTGTTATATGCAGTACCTAACTACAGGGCCGGACTGGCCATCAGGCAGTTCTGGCAAATGCCAGAAGGGCTGGTGCCAGTAGTGGGCTAATGCGCACTGACTCACCCCCCCACCAGCGCCGCCGCCGCATTCAAGTATACCGGCATCTATGATGCTGGTACAGTTGAATGCAATGATGGAGGAGAGAGCGTCTGCTGACACTCGCTCTCCCATCATTCCCCGCTCTGCCTCTGACACTGCGAGTGCGTGCGCACTCACTGTGTCCCAGGCAGTCAGCAGCAGCAGGAGCCGAGACAGGAGCAGAAGTAACGTGGGCACGAGGAGAGGTGAGGAGTGTTTTTTTTTTCTGGACTGTGGGGCCATTTTAAGGGGGGAGGAGAGATGCGGGCTGTGCTGTATACTACTATGTGGGCTGTGCTATATACTACTATGTGGGCTGGGTTGTGCTATATACTACTATGTGGGCTGTGCTATATAATACTATGTGGGCTGGGCTGTGCTATATACTACTATGTGGGCTGTGCTGTATACTACTATGTGGGCTGTGCTATATACTACTATGTGGGCTGTGCTATATACTACTATGTGGGCTAGGTTGTGCTATATACTACTATGTGGGCTGTGCTATATACTACTGTGTGGGCTGGGTTGTGCTATATACTACTATGTGGGATGCGCTATATACTACTGTGTGGGCTGTGCTATATACTACTATGTGGGCTGGGCTGTGCTTTATACTACTATGTGGGCTGTGCTGTATACTACCATGTGGGCTGTGCTATATACAACTATGTGGGCTGGGCTGTGCTTTATACTACTATGTGGGCTGTGCTATATACTACTATGTGGGCTGGGTTGTGCTATATACTACTATGTGGGCTGTGCTACATAATACTTTGTGGGCTGTGCTATATACTACTATGTGGGCTGGGCTGTGCTATATACTACTATGTGGGCTGTGCTGTATACTACTATGTGGGCTGTGCTATATACTACTATGTGGGCTGTGCTATATACTACTATGTGGGCTAGGTTGTGCTATATACTACTATGTGGGATGCGCTATATACTACTGTGTGGGCTGTGCTATATACTACTATGTGGGCTGGGCTGTGCTTTATACTACTATGTGGGCTGTGCTGTATACTACTATGTGGGCTGTGCTATATACTATTGTGTGGGCTGTGCTGTATACTACTGTGTGGGCTGAGCTGTACACTACTGTGTGGGCTGTGAAATATACTACTATGTGGGCTGTGCTATATACCACTGTGTGGGCTGTGCTGTATACAACTATGGGGGCTGTGCTATATACCACTGTGTGGGCTGTGCCGTATACTACTGTGTGGGCTGTGCTGTATACTACTGTGTGGGCAGTGCTGTATACTACTGTGTGGGCAGTGCTGTATACTACTGTGTAGGCTGTGCTATATACTACTGTGTGGGCTATGCTATATACTACTATGTGGGCTGTGCTTTATACTAACATGTGGGCTGTGCTATATACTACTATGTGGGCTGTGCTGCATATTACTATGCGGCCAGTGCTGTATACTACTGTGTGGCCAGTGCTGTATACTACTGTGTGGGCTGTGCTATATACTACAATTTGGGCTGTGCTGTATACTGCTACGTGGGCTGTACTGTATACTGCTACATGGGCTGTGCTGTATACTACTGTGTGGGCTGTGCTGTATACTACTACGTGGGCTGTGTTGTATACTGCTACGTGGGCTGTGCTGTATACTGCTATGTGGGCTGTGCTGTATACTACTGTGTGGGCTGTGCTGTATAGTACTGTGTGGGCTGTGCTGTATGCTACTGTGTGGGCTGTGCTGTATACTACTGCGTGGGCTGTACAGTATACTGCTATGTGGGCTGTGCTGTATACTACTGTGTGGGCTGTGCTGTATTCTACTACGTGGGCTGTGCTGTATACTGCTACGTGAACTGTACTGTATACTGCTTTGTGGGCTGTGCTGTTCACTACTGTGTGGGCTGTGCTGTATACTACTGTGTGGGCTGTGCTGTATACTACTGAGTGGGCTGTGCTGTTTACTACTACGTGGGCTGTGCTGTATAATGCTGCATGGGCTGTGCTGTATTCTGCTATGTGGGTTGTACTGTATACTGCTACGTGGGCTGTGCTGTGTACTACTGTGTGGGCTGTGCTGTATACTACTGTGTGGGCAGTGCTGTATACTACTACGTGGGCTGTGTTATCTGCTATACAGGTTGAGCTATGTGCTATGCGGGTTGTGCTATATACTATGCGGGTTGTGCTATATACTATGCGGGCTTTGCTATATACTATGCGGGTTGTGCTGTATACTATGCCGGCTTTGCTATATGCTATGGGGGTATATTCTATGGGGAGGCCGTGTTATATACTATGTGGCTGTGTTATATACTATTGTGGGGGTATATTATATTCTATGGGGAGGCTGTGTTATATACTATGGGGGGCTGCATTATATTATATGGGGGCTACATTATATATTATGGGGAGGTGGGATGTATTATGTTCTATGGAGAGCTGTATTAGATTTTATGAGGGTTGATTGCGTCATACTCTTTGATGGGGCTGCATTATATTCTGTGGGGAGGTGGGCTGTATTCTATTCTATTCGGGGCTACATTATATTCTATTGGGGGCTGTATTTATATTCTTTGAGGGGTGATTGCATCATACTCTATGAGGGGGCTGCATTAAACTATGAGGGGGGCTGCATTATATTCTGTGGGGTGGCTGCATTATACTCTGGGTTGGCTGCATTATACTCTGGGGTGGCTGCATCATATTCTGTAGGGTGGTGGCTGCATTATACTATATGTGGGCTGCATTATACTGTATTGAGGACTATGGGGAATATGTTATACTATATGAAGAACTATGGGATGCATTATACTATGGGAAGTGAATTGTACTACATAGATGACTATGGTGGTGCATTATACTATATGGAGCACTATGAGGAGTGTATTATGCTATATGGAGGACTGAGCAGTGTATTTTAATATATGGAGGACTATAGAGAGTGTATAATACTATATGGAGGACTGTGGTGCACATTATAATATATGGAGGACTATGGGGTGTATTTTACTAAACAAGTAAAATGCTGCATATTCAGATTGTTTTTGTTGGAACAAAAATCATTGTTCTCAGCAGCACATCGCTGGTGTAAACTGTAGATGTGCTGCTGATAACATGATACTGTATGGTGATCTGTTAGTGATCTATTAGTGATCATTCTGTCCCATCATTATTCCTCAGCTGGTGGAAAGAGGCATTGAACAACTTCAGTATTTTCGATCAAACTCATTTAGCGGCCTGAGATCAGCACTTGTAAATACAACCAAAATGCTTTTGTGTGATGTGCAGTATGTTAGCATTTGGGGCCCCATTTTAAACTTTGCCTAGGACCCCACTTTGCCTAAAACCAGCCCTGCCTACAAGTGTACAAAGATATTATACAGTCACCATGTGACAAGTGGGCCTGTGTAACTTTAAATGCCAGGGCTGAATTTTAGTCCCAGTCCGGCCCTGCCTAACTAGAACTTGTCAGTAATTCCTACAGCTCCTTTTATGTTGCTTTAGTTTTAATGGCAGTCTCTAGGAAAAATGTTCTACTTGTCTTTTCATCAATTTTTGAGGGACCTCCGTGGTGTCGTGACAAATTTAAGTCACTCTTTCATGACCGTCTTCAAAGACTTTAATGGTATATGTAATGCTTTGGAAATGTTTTACACCCAGGGTCAGACTGGGGCACCGGGACACCGGAGAATCCTCCGGTGGGCCCCGCCCCCAGCTCCTGCCTCCTTCATTTGTGCCTGCCCTGCATGCTCATAGCGTGCGTCCAGTAGTGGAAACTTTATTGTATAGCCGGCACTCGGCTGGCAGACTGCACAGGTGATGAGAAGTGCAGGTGCAGCTCCTTCACATCACCTGCTGCAGCTGCTGGCTTCTATTACTCTGCCAGGAGAGTTGCGTGTGTGTGCCGACCCTCACTTCAGCCAGCACAGTCAACGGAACAGCTGAATGTGCGGCTGAGTCTGAGAGGAGACACACACACACACAGCTGACCCGCAGTCACCTGTTTCCTGTATTGCGACTCTCTGCTCCTCTTCCACAAAGCCCTGGGCAGCAGTGTAAATGCTGATTGGCTATAATTCAGCCAATCAGTGTTAGTTTTCTTTGTGTGACCTCGCAGCACAGCTCAGGCATGGAGCTATGCTGTGATTGGTCAGCTGTCCTGCCAAAGCAGCACAGTGTGCACATGGCATGGCCATGTATTGTGCAGTGGAGCAGAGGGATGGCTGTAGTCAGTGTGACTGTAAGTAAATATATTTTGCCTGCACCCTGACTAGAGCTCCAGCCACAGAGGCAGTTAGGGGAGGGGGCCCCATGCAACCTAAAGGTCACACAGGGGAGGGGTCCACAATGATATTCTAATTTTCTTGTGGGCCCCCTCCCCCATTGTGTCAACCACCTCTATTTTACTGTGGCTCCCCTTTCCCTCTCTGAGCAGCCCCACAGGAAATTAGAGGTGAAATAGTGGGGGAGGGGCCCACAGAATATTGAGTGACACAGTGTGGGGGGCACAGGAAAATAGAGGTGAAATAGTGGGGGAGGGGGCCCACAGCATATTGGGTGACACAGTGGGGGAGGGGCCCACATTAAAATAGAGGTGAAACAGTGGGGGAGGGAGCCCACAGTGTATTGGGTGACACAGTAGGGGAGGGGGCCCACAGGAAAATAGAGGTGAAACAGTGGGGGAGGGGGTCCACAGGAATATAGAGGTGAAGCAGTGGGGGAGTTGGCCCACAGGAAAATAAAGGTGAAACAGTGGGGTAGGGGGCCCATAGGACATTGGGTGACACAGTAGGGGAGGGGGCCCACAGGAAAATAGAGGTGAAACAGTGGGGGAGGGGGCCCACAGCATATTGGGTGACACAGTAGGGGAGGGGGCCCACAGGAAAATAGAGGTGAAACAGTGGGGGAGGGGGCCCACAGGATATTGGGTGACACAGTGGTGAAGGGAGTCCTCAGGTGATTAACATTACGACATCTGCCTTACATGTATTGTGCGTGTTAAATGCCACTGTCAATCTCTGACAGCAGCATATAACACATGCCAACATGCGTACGCATCATTTTCTCACACATTGGCACTCATGATGTAATCGTGGGACGCCGATGGGTTGTAATGACAGCCAGGGGTCTTCTTCCTGTGGCCAGGCTTTAAAGGAGACCATGATTTCTTCTATATGCAATGATGCTGAGGCATCACTGTATATAATAGCACATGCGATCGGATGATCGCATCTTCATGTCCTTTAAGGGGGCTAACTGTACCAGTGAAAGGTAAAAAAAAATTTAAAAAAAATCCTAAAAGTTAAAATCACCCCTTTTTATCCCATTGAAAATAAATACATTTTAAAAATAAAAAACAACAAATATTTGGTATTGCTGGGTTCAGAAAAGTCCGATTTATCAAAATATAAAAACAACTAACCCGATCAGTAAACACCGTAAAAAGAAACAACTGCCAAATGTCCTTTTTTCTGTTCGCCACTATTCCACAAAAAAAGCTATAACAAATTATGAAAACATCACATCTATCCCAAAATCATACTAATAAAAACAATGTCTCGCCCCCAACATAAAAGCTATCATACATTCCCTGTGTGTAATAAAATATGCAGCAGTCGCTGTCTTCTGCCGCAGTGTCGTTGCTTGTGTCTTCATTGCAGTGGAATATGGCCACAGGTAAGTATTTTACTACACACACTGGACCTACATTACTGCTCTCCTGTGTGGTGTAGTATATAGAGATGTATGTATATATGTATATGTATATATATATATATATATATATATATATATATATATATATATATATATACATATATATATATATGTGTGTATAGAGGATCTGTCAGCTCTTCTATGTGGTGTAGTATATAGAGGATCTGTCAGCTCTCCTGTGTGGTGTACTATATAGAGGATCTGTCAGCTCTCCCTTGTGGTGTAGTATATAGAGGATCTGTCAGCTCTCCTGTGTGGTGTAGTATACAGAGGATCTGTCAGCTCTCCCTTGTGGTGTAGTATATAGAGGATCTGTCAGCTCTCCTGTGTGGTGTAGTGTATAGAGGATCTGTCAGCTCTCCTGTGTGGTGCAGTATATGGAGGATCTGTCAGCTCTCCCTTGTGGTGTAGTATATAGAGGATCTGTCAGCTCTCCTATGTGGTATAGTATATAAAGGATCTGTCAGCTCTCCTGTGTGGTGTACTATATAGAGGATCTGTCAGCTCTCCCTTGTGGTGTAGTATATAGAGGATCTGTCATCTCTCCTGTGTGGTGCAGTATATATAGAGGATCTGTCAGCTCTCCTGTGTGGTGCAGTATATAGAGGATCTGTCAGCTCTCCTGTGTGGTGTACTATATAGAGGATCTGTCAGCTCTCCCTTGTGGTGTAGTATATAGAGGATCTGTCAGCTCTCCTGTGTGGTGTAGTATATAGAGGATCTGTCAGCTCTCCCTTGTGGTGTAGTATATAGAGTATCTGTCAGCTCTCCTGTGTGGTGTAGTATATAGAGGATCTGTCAGCTCTCCCTTGTGGTGTAGTATATAGAGGATCTGACAGCTCTCCTGTGTGGTGTAGTGTATAGAGGATCTGTCAGCTCTCCTGTGTGGTGCAGTATATGGAGGATCTGTCAGCTCTCCCTTGTGGTGTAGTATATAGAGGATCTGTCAGCTCTCCTGTGTGGTGTAGTATATAAAGGATCTGTCAGCTCTCCCTTGTGGTGTAGTACATAGAGGGTCTGTCAGCTCTCCTGTGTGGTGTAGTGTATAGAGGATCTGTCAGATCTCCCGTGTGGTGCAGTATATGGAGGATCTATCAGCTCTCCCTTGTGGTGTAGAATATAGAGCATCTGTCAGCTCTCCTGTGTGGTGTAGTGTATAGAGGATCTGTCAGCTCTCCCGTGTGGTGCAGTATATGGAGGATCTGTCAGCTCTCCTGTGTGGTGTAGTATATAGAGGATCTGTCAGCTCTATCATGTGGTGTAATATATGAGGGATCTGTCAGCTCTCCCTTGTGGTGTAGTATATAGAGGATCTGTCAGCTCTCTCGTGTGGTGTAGTATATAGAGGATCTGTCAGCTCTCCTGTGTGGTGTAGTATATAGAGGATCTGTCAGCTCTCCCGTGTGGTGTAGTATATAGAGGCTCTGTCATCTCTCCTGTGTGGTGCAGTATATATAGAGGATCTGTCAGCTCTCCTGTGTGGTGTGGTATATAGAGGATCTGTCAGCTCTCCTGTGTGGTGCAGTATATATAGAGGATCTGTCAGCTCTCCTGTGTGGTGTTGTATATAGAGGATCTGTCAGCTCTCCTGTTTGCTGTAGTATATAGAGTATCTGTCAGCTCTCGTGTGTGCTGTGGTATATAGGATCTATCCTGTGTGGTATTTTTAAACTGCATGGTGGGCCCCAAGAATGATTTTTCTCTGGTGGGCCCAAGGTACTCCAGTCCGATGCTGTTTGCACCCTCCTCTCGACAGATAGCTTTTAACAATGAGATCACTTTTCTATGTTGTAAACTGTTTACAGACCATGGCTTTGTTGTTAAATGCAGGTAAACATCAGGTAAAACCTACTAGAAGCGCTATATGTTATGTTGAGTTATTCAGAATGACTTGAAGTTATGGCAGCTGTGGACTGACAGCTATTTAACATGAGGGTAAAAGCATTTGGTTAATCTTGAACACAACCACATCCCCAATTATAAATGTTCATACTTATGCAACTTTATTTTAGTTTTGATATTTGTATTTTCCTCCTCAAAATGATTTCAATTTTTTTCTCAATAGCATTATACAGATTAAGGTTAGCATTAACATCGTCATGACCGGAGCTTTCTTCGGTTTTGCGTTTTCGTTTTTCACTCCCCTCCTTCCCAGAGCCATAACTTTTTTGTTTTTCTGCCAATTTGGCCATGTGAGGGCTTATTTTGTGCGGGACGAGTTGTACTTTTGAACAACATGATTGGTTTTACCATGACGTGTGCTAGAAAACAGGAAAAAAATTCCAAGTGTCGTGAAAGTGCAAAAAAAGTGCAATCCCACACTGTTTTTTTTTTGTTTGGCTTTTTGCTAGGTTCACTAAATGCTAAAACTGACCTGCCATTATGATTCTCCAGGTCATTATGAGTTTATAAACACCAAACATATCTAGGTAATTTTTTGTCTAAGTGGTAAAAAAAAATTCCAAACTTTGCTTAAAAAAAATTGCGGAATTGTCCTAGACCCGTAGCGTCTCCATTTTTTGTGATCTCGGGTTGGGTGAGGGCATATTTTTTGCGAGCCGAGCTGAAGTTTTTAATGATATGATTGTCGGTGCAGATATGTTCCTTTGATCGCCCGTTATTACATTGTACTGTAATGTCGCAGCAACCAAATAAAGCTAATTCTGGAGTTTAGAATTGTTTTTTCGCTATGCCGTTTAGAGATCAGATTAATTCTTTTTTTTTTTTAATTGATAGATTGGGCGATTCTGAAAGCGGCGATACCAGATATGTGTATGTTTAATTTTTTTATTGCTTTATTCTGAATGCGGCAAAAGGGGGGTGATTTGAACTGTTATTTATTTTATTTTTTTCACATTTTTAAAAGCATTTTTTTTTTTTTTTACTTTTGCCATGGGAGGCTAGAATCTGGCATAGCCTGAACGGCTCTGCTACATAGGGGCGATGCTGAGATGTAGCTGAATTACAGCATTGCTATGAGCGCCCCCTGACAGTTTGGTACTCACAGCAATCTGACATCAACAACAATAGAGGTCTAAAAATAAAAAAGTCACCGTACTGAAGCTACTCAAAGTAGATAGATAAATATATAAATAAATCTATTAAGACAGCTAATCACTGTTTATCTAGAGGACCATTCATATATTACCCTTAGTGCTCAATGGATCAAGTGTTAGTACAAATGAACATGGTCATTATACCTAAACATCTGAACTGTATATGTATACTAATTACTGATAGATAGACGATCTTTATAAATATACCAGTTACAGATAGATAACCAATCTTTATGTACCTATATTAGTAATCAAGTAACTATGGAAAAAATAGCACAATAAATCAAAAAGAGTCTTACTGGTATTATGCTGCTGAAGTGCCGATGCTGTGTCTTCGCTGCAGAGCAGTGCATAAGCAAGGGAAGCAGATATAGTTTATAAGTTCTGATTCCAAGATGACAGGAGCAGCAGGTACTTATAAGAAACTGATGTAAACGTGGATCCACTAATCCATAAGCTGCGCTGTCACTCGGTGCCGCTGTGGGGATCAGGGCGGTGGAGATCCGGGGAGCATCGTCCCCTAGTGGAAATACACCTCTACACTGATCAGAGATCTCGACGGGCAGCGTGCCTTGGATTCTGTCCGTGACATTGATTTTAGACAGTCACCTCCCTTCCAATTTTTGTGGACAACCTGAATGCCACAGAATGATACCCCTTTTACTGTTTTCTTGTGGTACTCCCTAAAATGCCTGGAGAGGGGATGGCCCATAAAGACTCTTACAATATTGTTAAAATGTTTCTTGAGTCGGTCCATAAGCCTAAGTTTGGTGCGACCTATATTCATTTTATTACAAGGACATTTAATTAGATAAATTAGTCCTGATGACCAATATGACATGCGGTCTTTAATCTCGAATTCCTGAGTACCGAGATTGAAAAAGGCTTTATGGGCCATCCCCTCTCCAGGCATTTTAGGGAGTACCATGAGAAATCAGTAAAAGGGGTATCATTCTGTGGTATTCAGGTTGTCCACAAAAATTGGAGGGAAGGTGACTATCTAAAATCGATAAAAAGGTGAAACTCGGTCAAAAGAGCGCTGAAAGGAAACTCTGACTCCAGAATGGGGTTTAAGCCACAACGCGTTTAAACGGAAGTACCGTCTTCATCATGTGGACACAGTACTTCCATTAGTACATCCGAGTTCAGAAGCCCCTCTTTGATGCGGGCTCCGGCGGTGAGCCCGCATCAAAGCCGGGACATGTCAGCTGTTTTGAACAGCTGACATGTGCCCATAATAGGAGTGGGCAGAATTGCCATCTGCCCATGCCTATTAACTAGTTAAATGCCGCTGTCAAATGCAGACAGCGGCATTTAACTACCGCATCTGGCCGAGCGGCCGGAAATGACGGCATCGCCGACACCCGTCACATGATCGGAGGTCGGCGATGCTTCACTATTGTAACCATAGAGGTCCTTGAGACCTCTATGGTTACTGATCCCCGGCAGCTGTGAGCGCCACCCTGTGGTCGGCGCTCACAGCACACCTGATTTTCTGCTACATAGCAGCAAACAGCAGATCACTGCTATGTAGCAGAGACAATCGTGCTGTGCCTGCTTCTAGCCTCCCATGGAGGCTATTGAAGCATGGCAAAAGTAAAAAAAAGTAAAAAAAAATGTGAAAAAAATAAAAAAAATATAAAAGTTTAAATCACCCCCCTTTCGCCCCACTCAAAATAAATCAATAAAAAAAAATCAAATCTACACATATTTGGCATCGCAGCGTTCAGAATCGCCCGATCTATCAATAAAAAAAGCATTAACCTGATTGCTAAACAGCGTAGCGAGAAAAAAATTTGAAACGCCAGAATTACGTTTTTTTGGTCGCCGCGACATTGCATTAAAATGCAATAACGGGCGATCAATAGAACATATCTGCACCAAAATACTATCATTAAAAATGTGATCTCGATATGCAAAAAAATAAGCAATCAACTGACCCCAGATCATGAAATATGGAGACGCTACGAGTATCGGAAAATGTCGCAATTTTTTTTTTTTAAGCAAAGTTTGGAATTTTTTTTCACCACTTAGGTAAAAAATAACCTGGTCATGTTAGGTGTCTATGAACTCATACTGACCTGGAGAATCACATTGTCAGGTCAGTTTTAGCATTTAGTGAATCTAGCAAAAAGCCAAACAAAAAACAAGTGTGGGACTGCACTTTTTTTGCAATTTCACAGCACTTGGAATATTTTTCCCGTTTTCTAGTACACGACATGCTAAAACCAATGATGATGTTCAAAAGTACAACTTGTCCCGCAAAAAATAAGTCCTCACATGGCCAAATTGACGGAAAAATAAAAAAGTTATGGCTCTGGGAAGGAGGGGAGTGAAAAACGAACATGGAAAAACGAAAAATCCCAAGGTCATGAAGGGGTTAAACCCCATTCTGGAGTCAGAGTTTCCTTTCGGCACTCCTTTGACTGAGTTTAACCCTTTTTCTGTTTCTGTCCTCCTTCCTAGGTGTTTGGCTGGAGCTGCGGGGGGGGGGGGGGGGGGGGCTGTGCCCCACTAGGGCTACCTATTCAGCGCTCCTAAAGAATCCGCCTTTTACTGACTTTATCTAATATCAATATCACGGACAGAATCCAAGTTAATTTTTGCCCAGGATAGCTTAGCCCCTAGGTGCCTTAATCATGAGATAGAACTACATGCTTTTACATAAAAATAACAAACCAGTCCCACTTTATTCACTAATTAAAATATAGTTTTTAAACAACTAAGTAGTTTATATTAGCGCTTCCTTCTTTAAATCTTCTTTTTGTGTATTTTATTACCCACTGGGTCATTCCCTCATAATAGGGTATTATTGAGTCTTATAGTTAGACAAAAGTAATTCTTATTACAATTATTCTATTTTAATCATTTCTAATAAGGGTTTCATATATGTATATTTTTTTATTTTTTATATTTACTACTGACAGTTTTATTAATTTATAGATTAAAGGGGTATGTAATTTAATTTAATTTAATTCAGGTAAATCCATCTGCATTTGACTTATCTATTTAGTTAGATCAATAGCCCCTTCCTCTGTGGGTCTCTCATGTAGAGTCTATGATTAGTATCAGTGTGCGAGTTTGAGCTCTTCTATTTAAGGAGCAAATGACAGCTAGGGTCAACAGCCTTGACGAAGAAGGTCTGAGCACCTTCGAAATTCGTTGGCAATTGGCCCCATTCAGCTTCCATTCCCCTGTTCTAAGCTCCTAGCTCTAGGTGATGTCACCCAGACCATGCCCCCTCCAATCCCCGCTACTGTCTGGCGGCGCCTTCGGCTGAGGCACGCTGGGATCTCTGGTGAGTGCAGAGGTGTATTTCCACTAGGGGAGGACACTCCCCGGATCTCCACCGCCCTGATCCCCACAGCTAGACCCACGGAGGTACCGAGTGACAGCACAGCTTATGGATTAGTGGATCCACGTTTACATCAGTTTCTTCTAAGTTCCTGCTGCTCCTGTCATCTTGGAATCAGCACTTATAAACTATATCTGCTTCCCTTGCTTTTTTTGGTTTATTGTGCTATTTTTTCATAGTTACTTGATTACTAATATAGGTACATAAAGATTGGTTATCTATCATTAACTGGTATACTTATAAAGATCGGCCATCTATCAGTTGTTAGTATACATATACAGTTCAGATGTTTAGGTGTAACAACCATGTTCATTTGTAATAACACTTGATCCATTGAGCAGTAAGGGTAATATATGAATGGTCCTCTAGATAAACACTGATTAGCTTTCTTAATAGATGTATTTATTTATCTGTTTTCAGTAGCTTCAGCACGGTGACCTTTTTTATTTTTTGACTTCTTTCTATGTGATTGGCAGATTGAGCACAGCAGCTGCCTAGGCACCAGCAGCTTTAGCTTACATTCATCACCTTTAGGCTAAGTTCACACATTGCAGAATTGCCGCGGAAATTTCCGCGGAAATTCTGCGCCTCCTGCCGCAGGTATATCGCATGCAGAATTAGCATGCATATACCCGCAGAAAACTAGCGTTTTGCAAGCATAATTAGCTTGCAGAATGCTAGAGTTGTCCAAGCAATCTGTAGCATTGCTTTTAAAACTGACTGACAGGTTGGTCACACTTGTCAAACACAGTGTTTGACAAGTGTGACCAACTTTTTACTATAGATGCAGCCTATGCAGCATCTATAGTAAAAGATTGAATGTTTAAAAATAATAAAAAAAATAAAAAACATGGTTATACTCACCTGCAGACCTCAGCGGCGTCCGTTCCTATAGCTGGAGTGCAGTGAAGGGCCTGCGATGACGTCACTGTCTTGTGATTGGTCGCGTGAGTCACATGAGCGGTCACGCGACCAATCACAAGACAGTGACGTCATCACAGGTCCTTAACCACATCATCTATAGGAACGGAAGAGAGATCATGCACCGGAGAGGTGGGAACACTTCGTGGGCCATCAAACGGTGAGTATAGGACTATTTTTTATTTTAATTCTTTATTTTTTACCATTTATATGGTGCCCAGTCCGTGGAGGAGAGTCTCCTCTCCTCCACCCTGGGTACCAACCGCACATGATCTGCTTGCTTCCCGCATGGTGTGCACAGCCCCGTGCAGGAAGTAAGCAGATCAATGCACTCCTATGGGTGCAGAATCGCCGCGATTCCGCAATTTTAATGAACATGCTGCGTTTTTTTCTGGAATGCGATTCCGCTCAGGAAAAAAATGCAGCATGTGCACAAAAAATGCGGAATGCATTCTATTACATAGGATGCTTAATGTAAGCATTTTTTTCGCGGTTTTATAAGCGTTTTTATAGCGAAAAACCGCGAAAAAAACGCGAAAAATATGCTACGTGTGCACACAGCCTTAGGAGCGCTGGTGTGCTTAACACTACAACCATAGAGGTCTGCAGGAGATCTCTGGTTGTTATGCCGATGCACCGATGACCCCCGATACCGGAGCCCACATCAAAGCGGGGGATACTGCCATCGGCCAAATAGTACGTCCGATGGCAGTAAGGCTGCCGTCACACTAGCAGTATTTGGTCAGTATTTTACATCAGTATGTGCAAGCCAAAACCAGGAGTGGGTGATAAAAGCAGAAGTGGTGCATATGTTTCTATTATACTTTTCCTCTATTTGTTCCACTCCTGGTTTTGGCTTCCAAATACTGATGTAAAATACTGACCAAATACTGCTAGTGTGACGGCAGCCTAAGGCGTTAAGTGTAATTTCTACTTCAGGAGAGGAAGGCCACACCTGGCTTGCACAGAATGCAAAGATACAAAGAAAAAAACACAAAAATTGACCTTGGAGTAAGTTTGTATACAAGCAGCACATAAGCTCATGTTCACGTTGGCCATAAAGCATATAAAACCCACAAGAAACAAAATAAACAAAAAACCCTGCTGTAACTAAATAAGTAAAAAGCAAAAGTGTATCTAAATAACGCAATATTCTTAGTAATACTATTTTTGATCAAAAATATCATAAAAGCCATCGCACCATTGTCAGGGTGCCCTGATTGGGATGGTCCTACGCTGTCTAATATTTTAAACCTTACCATGTGTCAGAATTGACCTCAGTGTGCGAATAAGGGCAGAAAAAATGACCGAGTCCCAATCTATGGACACCAGTCTGGGGAAGACTTTAAGGCCGGGATCACACATGCAAGGAATATGGCCGAGTCTCGCATGTGTTAGTACTCGGCCAGCTGCCTGCACTCCGGAGCACAGCGTGCTGCTGCATAGCAATACATGGAGCCGCACGCTCCGCTCCTGAGTGCAGGCTGGGTATTAACATGCGAGACTCGACCGTATTTCTCGCATGTGTTATCCTGGCCTAAGTGTAATTTCCTGCTTAGGAGAGGAAGGCCACAACCCGAGTGCAAAAATACAAAGAAAAAAACACAAAAATTGAGCTTGGACTAAGATGGCATACATGCAGCACATAAGCGCATGTTCACATTGGCCATAAAGCATGTGAAACCTACAAGAAACAAAATAAACAAAAAACCTTGCTGTAACTAAATAAGTCAAAAGCAAAAGTGCATCTAAGTAACTCTGGGTTCTTAGTAATACTGTTTTTGATTAAAAATAGCATAAACGCCATCCCACCATCATCAGGGTGCCCTGATCGGGATGTTCCTACGATGTCTAATATTTAAAACCTTACCATGTGTCAGAAATGACCTCAGTGTGTGAATAAGGGCAGACAAAAGGACCAAGTCCCAATCTATGGACAGCTGTCTGGAGAAGACTTTAAGTGTAGTTTCCAGCTCAGGAGAGTAAGGCCACACCCCGGCTTGCATAGAATGCAAAAATACAAAGAAAAAAACATAAAAATTGAGCTTGGATTAAGTTGGCATTAGTGTTGAGCATTCCGATACTGCAAGTATCGGGTATCGGCCGATACTTGCTGTATCGGAATTCCGATACCGAGATCCGATATTTTTGTGGTATCGGGTATCGGTATCGAAACAACATTAATGTAAAAATGTGTAAAAGAAAGAATTAAAATAAAAAATATTGCTATACTCACCTCTCCGACGCAGCCTGCACCTTACCGAGGGAAGCAGCAGCGTTCTTTGTTTACAATTCGCGCTTTTCTTTCCTTTACTGAAGTCCCGGCTTGTGATTGGTCGCGTGCCGACCATGTGGCCGGGACGCAACCAATCACAGCAAGCCGTGACGTAATTTCAGGTCCTTCAGGATTTTAAAATTACGTTCCGGCGTTGTGATTGGTTGCGTCGCAGTCACATGGGCAACACAACCAATCACAGCAAGCCGTGACGTAATTTCAGGTCCTTAAGGATTTTAAAATTACGTCCCGGCTTTGTGATTGGTTGCGTCGCAGTCACATGGGAGACGCAACCAATCACAAGCCGTGATGTCACGGGAGGCTGGACACGCACGCATTTTAAAATGGGCGCGTGTCCAGCCTCCCGTGACGTCCCGGCTTGTGATTGGTTGCGTCGCGGTCAACCAATCACAAGCCGGGAGGCTGGACACGCGCGCATTTTAAAATTTTAAAATGCGCGCGTGTCCAGCCTCCCGGCTTGTGATTGGTTGATCGCGACGCAACCAATCACAAGCCGGGACGTCACGGGAGGCTGGACACGCGCCCATTTTAAAATGCGCGCGTGTCCAGCCTCCCGTGACGTCACGGCTTGTGATTGGTTGCGTCTCCCATGTGACTGCGACGCAACCAATCACAAAGCCGGGACGTAATTTTAAAATCCTTAAGGACCTGAAATTACGTCACGGCTTGCTGTGATTGGTTGCGTTGCCCATGTGACTGCGACGCAACCAATCACAACGCCGGAACGTAATTTTAAAATCCTGAAGGACCTGAAATTACGTCACGGCTTGCTGTGATTGGTTGCGTCCCGGCCACATGGTCGGCACGCGACCAATCACAAGCCGGGACTTCAGTAAAGGAAAGAAAAGCGCGAATTTTAAACAAAGAACGCTGCCGCTTCCCTCGGTAAGGTGCAGGCTGCGTCGGAGAGGTGAGTATAGCAATATTTTTTATTTTAATTCTTTCTTTTACACATTAATATGGTTCCCAGGGCCTGAAGGAGAGTTTCCTCTCCTTCAGACCCTGGGAACCATCAGGAATACCGTCCGATACATGAGTCCCATTGACTTGTATTGGTATCGGGTATCGGTATCGGATTGGATCCGATACTTTGCCGGTATCGGCCGATACTTTCCGATACCGATACTTTCAAGTATCGGACGGTATCGCTCAACACTAGTTGGCATACATGCAACACATAAACACATGTTCACATTGGCCATAAAGCATATAAAATCTACAAGAAATAAAATAAACAAAAAACCTTGCTGTAACTGAATAAGTAAAAGTGCATCTCCTAGGCGTCAGAATTTTCCCACTTTGTGGGGTAGATCCCAAGCATTGCCTGGTGCTGTGGTCTCCCATTCAGCTCTGGCCAAGGTGGGTGCTGCTCAGCACAGACGTCAGTCCCAGTGTCTTGCTCAGGCCCGTGGTATACACTTGGTTACTGCTGGCTCTCCAGCCAAGTCTATAGTAACCAGTGATATTCTGGTGCAGTCCTGCACTCTGGAGTCTAAGTCCAGAGATCACCTTACTGAGCATGTCTGTGATGTGGCATCTTCTCATTGGTTGTCAGATGTTAGCTGCTCTGGTGATGTGGCAGCTCCGGATTGGCCCATGGGTGATGCCCCGGTTGGCAGGGCGTGAATGTTTGGCATGGAGCCTAGGGTTTAAAAGGCTCTCAGCGGAACATGCAGGCACGCTAGTATCACTTATGTGTGGTGTTTGTGAGTGGATACTCTACCACTCTGTTTGCATGTGATGCTCTATACACTGAGAGTTCTTACATTGGCAGGTAGGGTTAGGACTGGGTAGCTACCCCTTGGCCTAGCATTGGTTTTCTTCATGTGTGTGGTTAGCAAAGCTAAGTTACAGAGCAAGTCCAACCCTCAGGCTACACCTCTCAGGGAAAGCGTCAGGGCTTTGCACCTAGCATCACATTAGTTCTTTCCTTTGGCTCTGTATCTGCTTCATTCTTATGTGCGATTGACACAGTTTAGTTGCAGAGCGCAACCCACATGCTATCATCCCTGTGATGTTTAACATGGTATAGTACTCAGCATATTGTATGCAGTACCTCTCAGAGAAGTAACTGAGCTTGATACTTTGCATTCCATTCATACTGTGTGGAGTTAATGCAGTCTGATTAAGGTCAATACTCTCTGCTTCGTTTTGCCATTGTTCACACTGGCAGCAGTTATACATCTCTGCACGGTGGACCCCAGGTTGTGATTGCACTTTAATTTATATTTTATTTAGTGCAATTCGCCAACCCTAACAGCGTCTAAATAACTCAGGGTTCTTAGGGATACTGTTTTTGATCAAAAATAGCATAAAAATCAAATCATCAAATCAATCATCCTCAGGGTGCCCTGATCGGGGGATGGTCCTACGCTGTCGAATATTTTAAACCTTACCATGTGTCAGAATTTACCTCAGGGTATGAATAAGGGCAGACAAAAGGACCAAGTCCCAATCTATGGACATCAGTCTAGGGAAGATTTGTAATTTCCAGCTCAGGAGAGGAAGTCCACACCCCGGCTTGCGCATAATGCAAAAATACAAAAAAAAAAAAACACAAAAATTGAGCTTGGATTAAGTAAGTATATGCAGCACCCCAGAGTCCTGGTCATTGCAGTACTGATGCTCCGCCGCTAAGGGGGGCTATGGTACGTCTGATGGCACTGAAGGAGTTCACCTGACCAGGTATCACAGACACCAATACACTTCACAGTCTGGTCTCCAGGGGGAGCTAAGGGTGCTATGTATTAGGCCACTCCTCACAATCTGGTAAAACTGGGGGTTAGATAGGAAGTTAGAGAGAAGCTGACTGGGTTGGAACCAGGCAACATCCTATGGCAGAGGGTGTTGCAGGAGAAGATTCAGGGAGGTCCCTGTCAGGGGTGGGATCCTGACAGAGGCCTAGCAAACAGAAAGAACGTTACGGGACCGCGCCTGCACTTCATCGCGGCGGTACCCCAAGAAAGGACAAGAAGCGAGGTTTATTGTGCTGAGTGAGAAACGAGATCACGCAACAAGGAGAAACACCAGTAGGAGTCGTGCTGTAAGACGAGGCAACATCCTACTGAGGCGCGTAGCCAGTGGCCGGAAACGCTGAGGAAGTATTGAGCTCCAGGCCTTACTTCAAACCTACGGCAGGACAGTCAGTTATAGGCGGGCTGTCTCACTCAAGTCACCTAAGAAGACATAGGGGGCAACATTTGGAGAGGGGCGACACTAGGGTCCCGGAAGAGCTCCGAGCCTACCTGTCATACGGGTGCGTCCTAGCCATATCATCTGGGGGGACGAAGAAGAACATCATAATCGAGTTGTGAGGGAACTTCAGAAACAGACACAACAGTTGTGGGGACTCTCCCGTAAGCACAGCAGGGAAGGACCACAACACACAAGCGCTAGAAGGTAGGCACAGATTTCCACCTGCAAAGGGAACTCTGGAGGTGCCATCGGACCGGCCGGACTCAGGTAGCCCGGTTAACCGTATTCCGGACTGAGGATCCTGAAGCCTTCAGTAAAGAGGTAAAGAGACTGCAACCTGGTGTCCTCCTTATTCACCGCGACCTGCACCACACCACAACATCATCACATTCTCAACTTTCACTGGACGCCCCTCAGCAGGGTCACGGACCGGGCCTAGCCACCGTGACAACCCCAGAACTGAGACACAGAGGCCCGGTACCGGGTGCCCCTTGGCCCTGCGGCAGTGGGGGCGCTCCATATACATGCAGCACATAAGCACATGTTCACATTGGCCATATAAAGCATATTAAACCTACTAGAAACAAAATAAACCAAAAAATCCTGCTGTAACTAAATAAGTAAATGGCAAAAGTGCATCTAAATAATTCAGGGTTTTTAGTAATACAGAGCATCTTGACGATGGTGGGATGGCTTTTATGCTATTTTTGATCAAAAACAGTACAACTAACAACCCTGACTAAGAAATCACTGCAGTTATAAAAGAATGCTTTTATGACAATAGTGCTAAAGGGAAAACACTTTTCAACATTTCAATATATACTAAATACTCTAAAATAACATCTAGCTGTAGTGTCTGTGACTAGAGATGAGGAAATCCAAACTGTAAAGTTGAGGTTCATAACAGACACCTAATGTCCCATGCTGAACTCTGAACATTACTTCTCCTGGGAGTCCGCTTGACAGTTCGGGAGTTTGGCAAGGAGAGAGAGAAATTTTCCAGTTTCAAAGTTTGGGTCCTCATTCAGTTCTATGGGGTTTGAGTTTAGGTTCAAATTCAGGCAAAGTTCTGGTACCCAAACAGAACTTTGGACTAAAGTTTGGTGGAACCAAACAAATCCAAAGTTCCATGGATCAGCTCATCACTATCTGTGACTTAAAAAATTCTGTGGGAAAAAAACATTAAAAACCTGCAAAAAATTCAGCTAAATGCTCAGTGTGGTGTCAGCCTAATACCTGTGATTCGTTATTCAGCAATAGAATCACCCATTCCTTCTTCTTCTAAACTCGTAAAAGGTAAAAAATGTATAAATTATGAATGTTATCAAACTAGAAAAAAAAATGTTTAGCAAATCACTTGAAAGGTTTCATCAAAGGGATCTCAAAAAACTCTCAAGATAATTGCAGATACCCTAAAAAGCTAGTTGTATGTTATACATTTGAAATATTTTACTATAGAAGCTGGTCAACCACAAGTGTTTCAGACTGCAAAAAGAGCCTTTTGAAGCCTCCCCATGTAAACATGCCATTGGATGTTACACAAACAGTGAAACTTTGAAGCATAATACTTCTTCTAAGGTGGAGAATGTTAATAATTGATTAGGGGGAGGGTTGAGGGTCAGGTCTAGGCTATCTGGCATAACAACAAAGCTGCTTCCTGCCATATGTGAAAAGGTGAGAACAAGTGAAGTGGTTTGACAAATATTCAGCTATCCTATTGAACTAGCAGAGAAGACGTCAAGGACAATTCCTTCCTTGTTGCAGCTGATGTATCAACAAGCTTTGACATGCTTAAAGAATATGTCATCACTTTAAAATTTCAGTTGAATATACAATGAGAAAGCATGCAATTAGTGGTGTAAAAATCCTTATTAGAATGCTTAATTCCTGGTATTGAGTTATTGAGAAGATCTCATGCTGTTAAGGTTGGGCCATATAAAGGTCTACCTATTTTTATCTTCCCAAAAATGAAATGATCATGCATCATCATTAGTTTTCTATTTTTTCCAACTAAATTAACTCGGCATACTTTTTTTGAATGTTAGTGTAAGTTTCCTTCATTTCTTTATCAAGCACTGGGCAGTAGGGTTGAGCAAAACGGATCGGTCATTTTCATAAGTCGCCGACTTTTGGCAAAGTCGGGTTTCATAAACCCGACCCGATCCCAGCGTGGGATCGGCCATGCGGTACACGATCTTCGCGCCAAAGTCACGTTTCATATGACGCTTAAAGCGCCATTTCTCAGCCAATGAAGGTGCACGCAGAGTGTGGGCAGCGTAATGACATAGGTCCTGGTCCCCACCATCTTAGAGAAGGGCATGGCAGTGATTGGCTTGCTTTCTGCGGCGTCACAGGGCCTATTAAGGGGCGTTCCCGCCGACCACCATGTTACTGCTGCTGATATGAGCATAGGGAGAAGTTGCTGCCTCTTCGTCAGAAGCAGGGATAGCATTAGGCAGGGTATATTAACCCCCAAACCACTTGTGCTGTAGCGATTTCCACTGTCCAACACCACCTTTTGTTTGCAGGGACAGTGGAGGCAAGATTTCTGTGCAACAGCTCTGTAGCTTATAAGGCTCCCTGATCGCTGCGTTGCTGTGTGTATGCCGCTGTGCAAACCAACTGCTTTTTTAAAAGCACAAATCCTGTTGCTCGTTCCTTTCTGCAAAGCTATCTTGTTTGTTTGTCCTCATTTTTTGTGTGCAGCAGTCCTTTTTATTGCTGCCTGCCATACTTTTCAGAGATTATTGTAGGGAGATAGTAATTGTAGTACGGTCCCTTTTTTTTTTTTTTTTTTTAATATCTTCCAGCCACTTTCAGCCCCTGAAATTGTGTAGTGTAAAACACCTAAGAAGGGAGATTTATATTGCCAATCAGTGCATCTGTGCCAGTGCTGTCTGTGGTATCTGTCATGCATTTTGTGCCACAGGAAATATACTGTGAAATAGTGGGCCTGATTTATTCACTTGTCTCCCATATCAAAATAAAAAAAAATTAAATAAAGGGAGAATAATCTTGGCAAATCTGTGCCAGTGCTGTCTGTGGTATCTGTCATTCATTTTGTGCCACAGGAAATATACTGTGATATAGTGGGCCTGATTTATTCACTTGTCTCCCATATCAAAATTAAAAAATAAATAAATAAAGGGAGAATAATCTTGCCAAATCTGTGCATCTGGCCAGTGCTGTCTGTGGTATCTGTCATTCATTTTGTGCCACAGAAAATATACTGTGATATAGTTGGCCTGATTAAATCCTGCATTCTCCCACACATAAAGAGGGAAATTTCTATTGACAGTGTGTGCATCTGCGTGCGTCAGTCCTGTTAGTGGCATATCTGCCAGCCTCTTTCTGCCAATCAAACTGTGTAGTGTAATCCAGTGGGCCTGATTGTTCCCTGCATTCTCCCACACATAAAGAGTGAGATTTCTATTGCCAGTGTGTGCATCTGCGTGCGTCAGTCCTGTTCGTGGCATATCTGCCAGCCTCTTTCTGCCAATCAAACTGTGTAGTGTAATACAGTGGGCCTCATTTTTTCCAGCATTCTCCCACACATAAAAAAGGGTGATTTTAATTCACAACAAGTTTACGTACACCTTCTACCTGCTTGTACAGGACCACATAACGGTTGTTAGTTTGGTTTAATTTTTCCAAGAATGAGGAAGTCTGGTGGAAGAGGTTGTGGACGTGGGCGGTCATTGCCAGCTGGTAATGATGGTGGTGGTGGTGGAGCATCTGGTGGTAGTGGGAAAGGCTAAATAGCCCCTAAGTCTCAAGTTGTTGAGCCAGCGTCATCGTCTGGCTACACAAGGCCTCGAAGGCTCCCTTTTCTGGGAGTAGGAAAACCGCTTTTAAAGCCGGAGCAGCAGGAACAAGTTTTGGCTTTCATTGCTGACTCTGCCTCTAGCTCTTTCGCCTCCCCCTCGGAAAGTGCCAAATGTAAGAGCAGTGCATCGTCAGTGGATGCTCCCGGTCAGGGACAAGTCGCTTCCGTGTGTTCTTCACCCAGAACAACAGAGAGGGATGCGTCAGGCGACACAACAGGTTACTCCATGGAGCTATTTACACATACCGTTCCTGGGTTAGAAAGGGAAATTGTTAACAGGCCATGCCCATTACAAGATGAATCAGACATGGAGTGCACAGATGCACAGCCACAGCCAGATTATTATGCTGTTCCTTTGACTCAGATAAGAACATTGCCCTCGCAGTGTACTGATCCAGAATCTGACCCTGATGACACTATTAAGCCCCGTCACGAACGCTATAGCACCGGCTTACATGGTGACCCAGAGGAAGGTGCCCAGGACATAGAAGAGGAGGTCATAGATGACACAGTTGTTGACCCCGATTGGCAGCCATTGGGGGAACAGGGTGCAGGCGGCAGTAGCTCTGAAGCGGAGGAGGAGGAGCCACAGCAGGCATCAACATCGCAACAGTTTCCATCTGGCAGGCCCGTATCTGGTCAAAAACGTGAGGCAAAACCAAAACCAGTTGTAGGACAGCGTGGCCATCCGGTTAAAGTAGCTCAGTGTGCAATGCCTGAAAAGGTATCCGATAGTAGGAAGAGTGCAGTCTGGTATATTTTTAACCAAGATCCAAATGATCAGTGCAAAGTCATCTGTAAGAAATGCTCAAGGACCTTCAGCAAAGGTCAGAATGTTAAAAATCTAAATACAAGCTGCATGCGTAGACATTTAACGACCATGCACTTGCAAGCCTGGACAAACTACCAAACGTCCCTTAACCTTCGTCCGGCTGAGTAGGTACAATTGTAACTATTCCGTTTTAAAATTGCAATAACTTTTTTTCGAAAAGCCGTAGAGGGCTGAAATTTTGTGACATCTCTGCAGTTTTGGTCCAGAATATATTGGCCAAATTTCAATAAAATATCTCTACCCCCTTCCGAGATAAGGGGTTGAGATATTTTTGCATCCATAACAAGCTGCATAGGTACAAATATACCCTCATATATTTTGAATGAAGATAATGCAAGGAAAAAAGAATAATATTTTTTTTAATGATAATGCTATTTTATTATTAAACTGTATACTGTTCATTTACATTATAAAAGAAAATGTAAGAAACTTTTTTTATTGATTTTCTTCGCAAGTAATGCATGTTGTCTTTGCTACCGAGTGTTCATCGCAAATGGGTTTCACACAAACCACACAAGACTTTCTAGTCTGTTTTTTCGACCAATAGGAAAATTGTAACAGAGCCACCATCTTTATTTTGTGCTGAATATAAGTAAAACATCGTAAAACAATATGTAGATACTAATTATTATCCATTTTTCATATAAAAATCATACCTATAGTGATAAGTTTCATACAAAATATATGTAAGCCAAGTCCAGGCTCAAAGACAATTTCTGACTATTCTGTCCCCACATAAGGCGAATGAAGGTATAACTGGCTGTTAGATGCTGTGAGACTTTCCTACCTTCGTATCCAAGAAACTGAAGACTTCACAAGCCTAGAAATGTGTGTGCTCACAGCAATGAGATGAACAGCAAAATGGCTACTGAGAGGAGGGAGGCAGGAAGAGAAGTAGAAGCCACTTCCAGTTTGAATCAACTTAATGGACAGCAACATAAGTGAGCAGTAACTACACTGGCCAATAGATATCAGCATAACATTTGTAGCTGAATGAACTTTAGTTTCTGAAACCAAGTAAAGGAGAAAGTCTTCCCACAGTGGAGGTATATATGAAGGTACAATTGTACCTCTGCAGCCTGTTAACATTGTAAAATTATGCAGCCTGACGAAGGTTAACGTTGTAGCACCCTCTCACAATGAAGCTAGTCAGCAACGCTACATCCCTTCCCTCACTGTAAGCCCACCGTTTACCACACCACCAACAGTAAATGTGGTGGTTTCGTCGCAAGGCCAAAGCCGTCAGGGAATCACCAGGTTCGTGGTAGGAAACACTGTATGTAGAGCAACAGCAAAAATACCATCAACAACACTCTCTCAGTCTGCCATGTCCACCGGCACCCCTGCTAGTTCCACCCTATGCAGCTCTCCAGTCCAGCTCACCCTACATGAGACTCTCGTTAGGAAAAGGAAGTACTCATCCTCGCATCTGCGTACACAGGGTTTGAACGCCCACATTGCTAGACTAATCTCATTAGAGATGATGCCCTACCGTTTAGTTGAAACCGAAGCTTTCAAAGCCCTGATGGACTACGCTGTACCACGCTACGAGCTACCCAGGCAACACTTCTTTTCGAGAAAAGCCATCGCAGCCCTCCACCAGCATGTAAAAGACTGCATTGTCCATGCACTCAGGCAATCTGTGAGTAGAAAGGTGCAACTGACAACAGATGCATGGACCAGTAGGCATGGCCAGGGGCATTACATCTCCATCATGGCACACTGGGTTAATGTGGTGGATGCAGGGTCCACAGGGGACAGCAATATTGGGACAGTTCTTCCTAGCCCACTGTCTAGGAAACAGTTGGCTGTAGGCGTTCGTCCCCCCTCCTCCTCCTCGTCCTCCAGCAGAAGCAACAGCTCGTCCACAGACCGCAGTCGCACGACCACTCCATCCGCAGCTGCCACTGTTGCACACGAGGTGTCCCATTATGGAACAGCTAGTGGCAAGCGTCAGCAGGCTGTATTGGCAATGAAGTGTTTTGGCGACAACAGACACACCGCGGAAGTTCTGTCCGAGTTCTTGCAGCAAGAAACTCAGTCATGGATGGGCACTGTACATATTGAGGCAGGCAAGGTAGTGAGTGATAACGGAAGGAATTTTATGGCTGCCATAGCCCTTTCACAACTGAAACACATTCCTTGCCTGGCTCACACCTTAAACCTGGTGGTGCAGTGCTTTCTGAAAAGTTATCCGGGGGTTACATGACCTGCTCCTGAAAGTGCGCAGACTTTGCTGGCACATCCGCCATTCGCCTGTACACTCCAGCTGTATGCAGAACCATCAGCAGTCTTTGCAACTTCCCCAGCATCGCCTAATCATCGACGTTGCAACAAGGTGGAACTCCACACTGCACATGCTTCAGAGACTGTGCGAACAGAGACGTGCTGTTATGTATTTGTCGGAGGATACACATACACGGGTAGGCAGT
Source organism: Ranitomeya variabilis (assembly GCF_051348905.1). NCBI lineage: Eukaryota > Metazoa > Chordata > Amphibia > Anura > Dendrobatidae > Ranitomeya > Ranitomeya variabilis. The sequence goes on along the minus strand of NC_135237.1, from coordinate 261,509,859 downwards.
TGGATGGCAGACATGGAGTTGTCAGGTGTGCAGTGGTCGAAGCTACAAGACCTGTGTCAAGTCCTTCAGTGTTTTGAGGAATGCACATGGCTGGTTAGTGCAGACAACGCCATAATAAGCATGAGCATCCCCCTAATGCGTCTGCTGATGCAAAGTTTGACGCACATAAAGGAGCAGGCGTCTGCAGCCGAGGACGAGGGAAGCCTAGATGACAGTCAGCCATTGTCTGCTCAGGGAAGTCAACAGGACGAGGTGGCGGGCGAAGAGGAGGAGGAAGAGGAGGATGATGGGGATGAGTATTTTTTGGATGAGGAAGCTTCTCAGGGGGCAACAGAAACTGCTGGCGTTGCAAGGCCGGGTTCTGGTTTTTTGAGGGAGACAAGTGACGTTGATTTGCCCGAAAGTGCTCCTCAACCCAGCACATGCACAGATTTGACAACTGGAACATTGGCACACATGGCGGATTATGCCTTGCGTATCCTCAAAAGGGACCCACGCATTATAAAAATGATGACCGATGACGATTTCTGGTTGGCCTGCCTCCTTGATCCTCGCTATAAAGGCAAATTAAAAAAATATGATGCCACATGAGAACCTTGAACAAATATTGGCAACCAAACAAGCTACCGTATTTTCCGGCGTATAAGACGACTGGGTGTATAAGACGACCCCCCAACTTTACCAGTTAAAATATAAAATCTTCTTAAAAGTCGGGGGTCTTCTTATACACCCTATGTCGTCTTATAAGGCCGGTGAATATGTGCCTTTTGGGGGGGAGTGGTCCTGATGACGACGAGGGGGCATCTCACAGGAAAGTGAGTATCCCCCATTACCTCATCGTAGCGCTGCAGCGTGGGGTCTCTGTGCTGGGAGCGGCGGCTGCTGTGCTGTGGGGCGGCGGCTCCTCTTCTGCAGTGTGGGGCCTCTGGTGCTGTGAGGCGGCAGCGGCGGCATATCTTCATGCAGTCGGGGCTCCTCCGGCGTCTCCTTAAAGCTCGGAGGCCCTGCTTGCAGCTCCATCGGTACAATGTGGTGGCCTCCGGGAAAATGGCCGCTGCTCAGATTCAGATCTCGTCCCGAGACGAGATCTGAATCTGAGCAGCGGCCATTTTCCCAGAGGCAGCTCAATAGGTGCGATGCGGTGGCCTCCGGGAAAATGGCCGCTGGGGGCAGCACATGCTCAGATTCAGATCTCGTCCCGATGCCGGAGGAGCCCCGACTGCATGAAGATACGCCGCCGCCCCACAGCACCAGAGGCCCCACACTGCAGAAGATGAGCCGCCGCCCCACAGCATAGCAACCACCGCTCCCAGCACAGAGACCCCACGCTGCAGCGCTATGATGAGTTAATGGGGGATACTCACTTTCCTGTGAGACGCCCCCTCATCGTCATCAGGACCACTCCCCCCCACCCACCATATACACCCGGCGTACAAGGCGATTCCCGGCGTATAAGACGACCCCCGACTTTTAAGAAGATTTTCAGGGGTTAAAAAGTCGTCTTATATGCCGGAAAATGCGGTACTCTTGTAGACCGATTGATTCAGGCATTCCCAGCACACAGCGCCGGTGATGGTTCTCACACGAGCTGCAGGGGGCAACAGGGCAGAGGTGTTAGAGGTTCACAAATCAGAAGTGGCGTTGGACAGAGGGGTTTTCTGACCAGGTTGTGGAGTGATTTCGCAATGACCGCAGACACGACAGGTACTGCAGCATCAATTCAAAGTGACAGGAGACAACACTTGTCCAGTATGGTTACTAACTATTTTTCCTCCATTATCGATGTTCTCCCTCAACCGTCATTCCCCTTTGATTACTGGGCATCCAAAATAGACACCTGGCCTGAATTGGCCGAATATGCATTGCAGGAGCTTGCTTGCCCAGCAGCTAGTGTGCTATCAGAAAGAGTATTCAGTGCTGCTGGTTCAATACTGACCGAAAAAAGGACTCGTCTGGCGACCCAAAATGTTGATGATCTAACCTTCATTAAAATGAACCACTCATGGATTTCTAATTATTTTGCCCCACCTTTCGCGGCTGACACCTAGCTTTCCTGAAAAAAGGTCTTGCTTTGGGATTGGTGTTACTGACTGTTCCAATCTCTAAATTTGCAGCTGCTGTTTGTACAGCATACGACACGTTTACACCTCCCTAAATGGCCTAACTCCTCCCACGGGGCCGTGGTCTCGCCAGAGTGCCGTTTGTCTGAAGAGGTGGGTGTGCCCACTTTTGGTCGACGGCACTGCCAATGGGTCCCTCATAGTACAATGAAGTGTCTCTGGTGGTGGTGGCGCACACCCAATGTCAGACACACCGTTGTAACATGAGGGGCCCTGGGCCGGTACCGCCGGCCATGAGAGAGTGCCCCCCCAGCTCAAACAGTGCTCTACCACTTGCAAAATTATCTCTCACTGCTCCACCACTGTTTAGTCTATGCGCTGAAATCCTTCAATGCCTGGCACTGACAATAACAATTTGTTGACATGTATGATGCTATTTAAAATAGGCAGGGGCCCTGTCCTACTTTTACAACAGTAAATACTTTGCGCCAAATTACAATGTCTGAAAGTCAGCATAGGAGCCCACCCCTGTACCAAAGTATGCCCCCCCTTTTTTTTTTGGGGGGGGGCGAGACATTGACATCTATTTAGTTTTTTGGAGTACTCACTGTCTGCGGTCCATCCTTCGAATTGTCCTCCGCTGAGCACACCAATCCTGCCTGTGTACCCCTGCCATGTAAAGGAAGCTGCATAGAGCCTATTTTCTTATTTTAGGCCTACTAAGTCTGTCTGCGGTCCCTCATTCGAAATTGTCCTCCGCTGAGCACACCAATGCTGCCTGTGTACCCCTGCCATGTAAAGGAAGCTGCATAGAGCCTATTTTCTTATTTTAGGCCTACTAAGTCTGTCTGCAGTCCCTCCTTCGAATTGTCCTCCGCTGAGCACACCAATCCTGCCTGTGTACCCCTGCCACATAAAGGAAGCTGCATAGAGCCTATTTTGTTATTTTAGGCCTTCTACGTCTGTCTGCGGTCCCTCCTTCGAATTGTCCTCCGCTGAGCACACCAATGCTGCCTGTGTACCCCTGCCATGTAAAGGAAGCTGCATAGAGCCTATTTTCTTATTTTAGGCCTACGTCTGTCTGCGGTCCCTCCTTTGAAATGTCCTCCGCTGAGCACACCAATGCTGCCTGTGTACCCCTGCCACATAATGGAAGCTGCATAGAGCCTATTTTGTTATTTTAGGCCTACGTCTGTATGCGGTCCCTCCTTTGAATTGTCATCCGCTGAGCACAACAATGCTGCCTGTGTACCCCTGCCACATAAAGGAAGCTGCATAGAGCCTATTTTGTTATTTTAGGCCTACGTCTGTATGCGGTCCCTCCTTCGAATTGTCCTCCGCTGAGCACACCAATGCTGCCTGTGTACCCCTGCCACGTAAAGGAAGCTGCACATAGCCTATTTTGTTATTTTAGGCCTTCTACGTCTGTCTGTGGTCCTTTCTTCGAATTGTCCTCCGCTGAGCACACCAATGCTGCCTGTGTACCCCTGCCATGTAAAGGAAGCTGCATAGAGCCTATTTTCTTATTTTAGGCCTACTAAGTCTGTCTGCAGTCCCTCCTTCGAATTGTCCTCCGCTGAGCACACCAATCCTGCCTGTGTACCCCTGCCATGTAAAGGAAGCTGCATAGAGCCTATTTTGTTATTTTAGGCCTTCTACGTCTGTCTGCGATCCCTCCTTCGAATTGTCCTCCGCTGAGCACACCAATGCTGCCTGTGTACCCCTGCCATGTAAAGGAAGCTGCATAGAGCCTATTTTCTTATTTTAGGCCTACGTCTGTCTTCGGTCCCTCCTTCGAATTGTCCTCCGCTGAGCACACCAATGCTGCCTGTGTACCCCTGCCACATAAAGGAAGCTGCATAGAGCCTATTTTGTTATTTTAGGCCTACGTCTGTATGCGGTCCGTCCTTCGAATTGTCCTCCGCTGAGCACACCAATGCTGCCTGTGTACCCCTGCCATGTAAAGGAAGCTGCATAGAGCCTATTTTCTTATTTTAGGCCTACGTCTGTCTGCGGTCCCTCCTTCGAATTGTCCTCCGCTGAGCACACCAATGCTGCCTGTGTACCCCTGCCACATAAAGGAAGCTGCATAGAGCCTATTTTGTTATTTTAGGCCTACGTCTGTATGCGGTCCCTCCTTCGAATTGTCCTCCGCTGAGCACACCAATGCTGCCTGTGTACCCCTGCCACTTAAAGGAAGCTGCATAGAGCCTATTTTGTTATTTTAGGCCTTCTACGTCTGTCTGTGGTCCTTCCTTCGAATTGTCCTCCGCTGAGCACACCAATGCTGCCTGTGTACCCCTGCCATGTAAAGGAAGCTGCATAGAGCCTATTCTCTTATTTTAGGCCTACGTCTGTCTGCGGTCCCTCCTTCGAATTGTCCTCCGCTGAGCACAGCAATGCTGCCTGTGTACCCCTGCCACATAATGGAAGCTGCATAGAGCCTATTTTGTTATTTTAGGCCTACGTCTGTATGCGGTCCCTCCTTTGAATTGTCCTCCGCTGAGCACAACAATGCTGCCTGTGTACCCCTGCCACATAAAGGAAGCTGCAAAGAGCCTATTTTCTTATTTTAGGCCTACTAAATCTGTCTGCGGTCCTTCTTCGAATTTTCCTCCGCTGAGCACCCCAATCCTGCCTGTGTACCCCTGCCACGTAAAGGAAGCTGCATAGAGCCTATTTTGAAATTTTAGGCCTTCTAAGTCTGTATGCGGTCCCTCCTTCGAATTGTCCTCTGCTGAGCACAACAATGCAGCCTGTGTACCCCTGCCACGTAAAGGAAGCTGCATAGAGCCTATTTTCTTATTTTAGGCCTACTAAGTCTGTCTGCAGTCCCTCCTTTGAATTGTCCTCCGCTGAGCACACCAATCCTGCCTGTGTACCCCTGCCACGTAAAGGAAGCTGCATAGAGCCTATTTTGTTATTTTAGGCCTTCTACGTCTGTCTGCGGTCCCACCTTCGAATTGTCCTCCGCTGAGCACACCAATGCTGCCTGTGTACTCCTGCCACATAATGGAAGCTGCATAGAGCCTATTTTGTTATTTTAGGCCTTCTACGTCTGTCTGCGGTCCCTCCTTTGAATTGTCCTCCGCTGAGCACACCAATGCTGCCTGTGTACCCCTGCTATGTAAAGGAAGCTGCATAGAGCCTATTTTCTTATTTTAGGCCTACTAAGTCTGTCTGCGGTCCCTCCTTCGAATTGTCCTCCGCTGAGCACAACAATGCTGCCTGTGTACCCCTGTAACCTAGTTTAAACTGCATAGAGCCTACTTTCCATTGTAGGCCTACTACCTGTGTCTGTCTCGGCCAGTCCACTCCTTGCAGTTGTCCTCCACTGAACAAAGCTATGCCGCCTGTGTACTCCTGTTACCAATTGTGAACTGCATTTGTCCTACTTACTTATTTGTGCCTAGTAACTGTGTAACCCTGTCATAACAGTTGTCCTCCACCACAGAACCCAGCTATGCCACATGTGTACTCCTTTTACCAATTTTGAACTTAATATTGCCTTCATTTTTATTTTAGGCCTACTTTGTGTGTCAGAGCCACTAATTACACATGCCCTCCTCCGCTGAACCACGCTATGCTGCAAGTGTACTCCACTTACCAATTTTGAACAGCATTTTGCCTAATTACTTATTTAGGCCTACTTATTGTGTCTGTCTCCCATTGCAGTTGTCCTCCACTGCACAAAACTGAGCTTCAATCTACAGGCTCTCATTAAGTAGTTGTTGTTAATATGTGTGGTTGGGGCCTAGTAACGGTGTCTGCCGCTCCCTGGTGTTGGCCTTCACTGTACAAAGCTGAGCTTCAGTCTTCAGGCTTTCGGCCTATAGTATCAGATATTTAACTGCATTTGGCCTACTTGTCTGGTTGGGCCCTACTAACGGTGTCTGCTGCTCCTGGGTTTTCTCCAGTTTTGTTTTCTTGAGCTTCAATCTTCAGGCTCTCATTAAGTAGTTGTTAATATAACACTGCAGTTGGCCTACTATTTTGGTTGGGGCCTACTAACGGTGTCTGCCGCTCCCTGGTGTTGTCCTCCACTGTACAAAGCTGAGCTTCAATCTTCAGGCTCTCATTAAGTAGTTGTTGTTAAGATAACAGTGCAGTTGGCCTACTATTTTGTTTGGGGCCTACTAACGGTGTCTGCCGCTCCAATGTGTTCTCCAGGTTTACTTGCCTGAGCTTCAATCTTCAGGCTCTCATTAAGTAGTTGTTGTTAATATGTGTGGTTGGGGCCTATTAACGGTGTCTGCCACTCCCTGGTGTTGTCCTCCACTGTGCAAAGCTGAGCTTCAATCTTCAGGCTCTCAATAAGTAGTTGTTGTTAATATGTGTGGTTGGGGCCTACTAACGGTGTCTGCCGCTCCCTGGTGTTGTCCTCCACTGTACAAAGCTGAGCTTCAATCTTCGGCTCTCATTAAGTAGTTGTTGTTAATATGTGTGGTTGTGGCCTACTAATGGTGCCTGCCGCTCCCTGGTGTTGTCCTTCACTGTACAAAGCTGAGCTTCAGTCTTCAGGCTTTCGGCCTATAGTATCAGATATTTAACTGCATTTGTCCTACTTGTATGGTTGGGCCCTACTAACAGCGTCTGCCACTCCTGGGTTTTCTCCTGTTTTGTTTTCTTGAGCTTCAATCTTCAGGCTCTCATTAAGTAGTTGTTGTTAAGATAACAGTGCAGTTGGCCTACTATTTCGGTTGGGGCCTACTAACGGTGTCTGCCGTTCCAAGGTGTTGTCCTCCACTGTGCAAAGCTGAGCTTCAATCTTCAGGCTCTCATTAAGTAGTTGTTGTTAATATGTGTGGTTGGGGCCTACTAACGGTGTCTGCCGCTCCCTGGTGTTGTCCTCCACTGTACAAAGCTGAGATTCAATCTTCAGGCTCTCATTAAGTAGTTGTTGTTAATATGTGTGATTGGGGCCTACTAACGGTGTCTGCCGCTCCCTGGTGTTGTCCTCCACTGTACAAAGCTGAGCTTCAATCTTCAGGCTCTCATTAAGTAGTTGTTGTTAATATGTGTGGTTGGGGCCTACTAACTGTGTCTGCCGCTCCCTGGTGTTGTCCTCCACTGTGCAGAGCTGAGCTTCAATCTTCAGGCTCTCATTAAGTAGTTGCTGTTAATATGTGTGGTTGGGGCCTACTAACGGTGTCTGCCGCTCCCTGGTGTTGTCCTCCACTGTGCAAAGCTGAGCTTCAATCTTCAGGCTCTCATTAAGAAGTTGTTGTTAATATGTGTGGTTGGGGCCTACTAACGGTGTCTGCCGCTCCCTGGTGTCCTCCACTGTACAAAGCTGAGCTTCAATCTTCAGGCTCTCATTAAGTAGTTGTTGTTAATATGTGTGGTTGGGGCCTACTAACGGTGTCTGCCGCTCCCTGGTGTTGTCCTCCACTGTACAAAGCTGAGCTTCAATCTTCAGGCTCTCATTAAGTAGTTGTTGTTAATATGTGTGGTTGGGGCCTACTAATGGTGTCTGCCGCTCCAAGGTGTTTTCTCCAGGTTTACTTGCCTGAGCTTCAATCTTCAGGCTCTCATTAAGTAGTTGTTGTTAATATAACACTGCTGTTGGCCTACTAGTGTGGTTGGGGCCTACTAACGGTGTCTGCCGCTCCCTGGTGTTGTCCTCCACTGTACAAAGCTGAGCTTCAGTCATCAGGCTTTTGGCCTATAGTATCAGATTTTTCACTGCATTTGGCCTACTTGTCTGGTTGGGCCCTACTAACGGTGTCTGCCGCTCCTGGGTTTTCTCCTGTTTGGTTTTCTTGATTTTTAATCTTCAGGCTCTCATTAAGTAGTTGTTGTTAAGATAACAGTGCAGTTGGCCTACTATTTCGGTTGGGGCCTACTAACGGTGTCTGCCGTTCCAAGGTGTTGTCCTCCACTGTACAGAGCTGAGCTTCAATCTTCAGGCTCTCATTAAGTAGTTGTTGTTAAGATAACAGTGCAGTTGGCCTACTATTTTGTTTGGGGCCTACTAACCGTATCTGCCACTCCAAGGTGTTCTCCAGGTTTACTTGCCTGAGCTTCAATCTTCAGGCTCTCTTTAAGTAGTTGTTGTTAATATAACACTGCTGTTGGCCTACTAGTGTGGTTGGGGCCTACTAACGGTGTCTGCCGCTGCTTTCTGTTCTCCACTGTACAGAGCTGAGCTTCAATCTTCAGGCTCTCATTAAGTTGTTGTTTATATAACACTGCAGTTGGCCTACTATTTTGGTTGGGCCTAGTAACGGTGTCTGCCACACCTTGGTGTTGTCCTGTGTTATTCTCCAGAGCGTCAATCTTCAGGCTTTCGGGCTAGATTTGTAATATTAAACTGCATTGGGCCTACTAGTGTGGTTGGGCCCTTAAAACGGTGTCTGCCGCTCCTGGGTTTTCTCCTGTTTTGTTTTCCCGAGCTTCCATCTTCAGGCTTTCGGGCTAGATTTGTAATATTAAACTGCATTGGGCCTACTAGTGTGGTTGGGCCCTTAAAACGGTGTCTGCCGCTCCTGGGTTTTCTCCTGTTTTGTTTTCCCGAGCTTCCATCTTCAGGCTTTCGGCCTTTATTTGTAAAATTAAACTGCATTGGGCCTACTACTGTGGTTGGGCCCTTAAAACGGTGTCTGCCGCTCCTGGGTTTTCTACTCCACTGAACAAACCAATGCCGCCTGGTTAGTCCTTTTACCAATTTTGAACTGCATTTAGCTCACTTTATTATTTGGGCCATATCTGTGTTTCATCCTCATCCTGCCCATTGCCCAGCCAGTGCTAGATGAGTCTTGTGGTACATTGACCCAGACCACTACATTCCCCTTGCACGCTACACAGCCACAATCTGACCCTGCTGAAAGTCAGGTTCCCCGTCCCGCATACTATACCACCTTACACAGGGACAAAGAGGAAGGTGCAAATGAAAGTGCAGGTTCCTTCATCAGGTGGGGGGCATACTCGTTGGCGACATCACAGGCACAGGGCCCCTCAGAGTACGCAGAAGTGTCGCTGCCGGTGGGAGGCACCACCGCCGTGCAAACACACCGCCATACTTTGAGGGGCCCTGTGCCAGTGCCAATTCCAACAAGTGCTCCCCCCCCTGCTTGCTCTGGATCACAGAACTTGCAAAGTTGAAATACTTACATCTCACTGCTCCACCACCGTGACGTAGTCCACGTTTCCTGGGCCCACTAAAAACTTGAACCAGCCCTACCCCCACAACTTTAGCCAAATTACCCCCAATTTCCAATGCACAACTATTAATTAAGATTGACAAGCTTCAGAAACAAGAATGGATGTTTTTGCCATTAAAATGGGCACTGTAGGTGTTTTCCTGGCCCCCACTCACTGCCGACTATGCTTCCCCATTGACTTGCATTGGGTTTCGTGTTTCGGTCGATCCCCGACTTTTCGCAATAATCAGCCAATTGCACTCGACTCGACTTTTGAGATAGTCGGGTTTTTGCAAAACCCAACTCGACCCCCAAAAAAGTAAAAGTCGCTCCACCCTACTGGGCAGTATGGCCAATACATGGTAATGTTCTAATTTATGTGTATTCACAATTCAGATTAATTTATTTTTCTATACTATCCTCACTTCAGTCTGTCATATATAAACATTTACTGAAGTTACTCCATCATATTTTATGCAGCATGGGTCAATGGGCCATGTGACTTTATGCTATGGCTACTTCATCCAATGGATCTGACAATGCTGTTGCTCAAGAATGTGTTAATGGAATTGTAAAGAGGTTTCATAGATAATCCCTGGAATACTGGTACACATAGGTGAAGATAGGGATGCAATGCTGCAAATTAATATTTCTAATGGTGTCAGGATTTATAATGAGTAGAGATGAGCGAACGTGTTCGGAAAACATTCACCAATCTCAAATTTGGCACAAACGTAGCACATTCCGATTCGTGTTCGCTTTCAAAAGTATTTTTACTCAAATTCTGCAGAAGTCGTTCACAGTTCCGTAAATCATCGTGTTACCACTAATGCTGTTGTATTACTTTGGAAGGCATGGAAGGATGTGTTTGATAATGGGAGGGAGTGTGGAGAGGTTAAAGGAGCATCTGAAGAGATTACATGAGCGGAGCATGCTTTTTTTTCCCTTAACTTTAAGTTTGTTGATTCCGGCAACCAATTAGGGTGCAGAAACCATCCACAACATCATGACACAAGGTCTTCTGTGATTGGTTGCTAAGGTCACATGCCCCTGGCCACATTAAAAGAAGACATCTTGTTTTGCTGGCACCATTTTCTCAGTATCACTGCGCTAGTGCTGGTGCTGAAAGTGAACTTGTCAGTGAAATAGGTAGATCATGTCCTGTGTGAAATCAATCTTCCAGCATCGAGTTCCCGCCACTGCACAGGGAAAATCTGGAACCATGTCCTCTGCGGTCTTCCATTCTTCCTCAGCTGCAGTGGAGTCTGCCCAGCAGAGACATCAGTCCCAGCGTCTGGCTCAAGCTGATATTGTGCGGCTGGCTACGGCTGCTGCCCCAGGTTCAGCCTTGGTAACCATCATTGATCAGCAGCGAGCAGACGTTCCAGGGACTAAGTCCTGCTTTTCATCTACTGAGCATGCCTGTGGGATGACCTTTCATTGTAGGTCAGAGATCACATGCTCAGGTCCTGTACTGGCTCTGATTGGACAACTTTGAAGGTCCTGGATGGCTTCATCTATAAAAGGCCCGCATGGCCGAGCGGCCATGCGCTAGTATAGAACTGAAATCCTGTGTATGTGGATGTATGACTGAAACTGGTGAAAGCTCCTTAATCATTCCCATCCCTAGTGTTGTTGAAAGTAATTGGGTGATTGAGCTATCTAGCACCAGATTGTGCCATCCAGCACTGTACATAAATTACTGCGTCAATTAGCAGACACCGCCAGTGTGGCGACTTGTGCAACCAGTGCGCTTTCCTAGCCCTAGTTAGGGTGGTTAGTGGTGTCTGCCAGAACGGCACTGTACACACTCTGTGCAGTAAAACTTTAATAAGTCCTGACAACCTGTCAGTGTAGGGTGGGAACTCCCGCTTGGACTCAGCAGCTGACTCAGGGCATCCTCAGGCACGGGCTCAAAAGCCACCAATGGTCAGAGCGAGTCCAATCACCAGCATAGAAGGGGGTGAATCACAGGGATCCCACCAGCATCCACCAGCTGCACCCTGTGACTATTAACAGGGCACAGCATTCATTTAAGCGACTCTGTGAAGCAACAGAGTTCGCTTCCATTCACACTGGGTGAGGTCTAACCCACATGTGACAAGTGTTCATCCGCCATTACTCAGCAGCAGGTTCCATCTCTGGACCCCGGGCTGTAAATGCACCTCATATCTCCCTATAATATTTGGTGCGTTCCACTAGCCCTAACACTAAGGTGGTAAAGCAGCAGAGTACAAGAGGGCAAAGGCTACTAACACGATGAGTGGGAAAATGCAAGGTTGTGGTGGAAGGGGGAATAGGCTATGTGTTCAACGTTACCATGGGAGACTCTAAATATACAGAGACCCAAAAGAGTATATTCAGGAAAATACATTTTATTAAATATAAAATCTAATAATCCACAGCAGAGTAAAAACCAACCAAGCAGGACAGGAAGGTACATATCAACCACATAAAAAATTGATAAATATTGGACCATTTTCTGCATACTAGAAACATTACTGAAGTCTTAATTAGTCCCAAGTTTTTAACCCCTTCATAACCCAGCCTATTTTGACCTTAATGACCTGGCCGTTTTTTGCAATTCTGACCAGTGTCCCTTTATGAGGTAATAACTCAGGAAGGTTTCAACGGATTCTAGCGGTTCTGAGACTGTTTTTTCGAGACATATTGGGCTTCATTGTAGTGGTAAATTTAGGTCGATAATTTTTGCATTTATTTGTGAAAAAAATGGAAATTTGGCTAAAATTTTGAAAATATCGCAATTTTAAAATTTTGTATTTTTATTCTGTTAAACAAGAGTTATGTGACACAAAATAGTTAATAAATAACATTATCCATATATCTACTTTAGATCAGCATGATTTTGGAAACCAAATTTTTTTTTGCTAGGAAGTTATAAGGGTTAAAATTTGACCAGCGATTTCTCATTTTTACAGCAAAATTTACAAAACCATTTTTTTTAGGGATCACCTCACATTTGAAGTCAGTTTGAGGGGTCTATATAGCTGAAAATACCCAAAAGTGACACCATTCTATAAACTGCACCCATCAAGGTGCTCAAAACCACATTAAAGAAGTTTATTAACCCTTCAGGTGCTTCACAGCAGCAGAAGCAACATGGAAGGAAAAAATGAACATTTAACTTTTTAGTCACAAAAATGATCTTTTAGCAACAATTTTTTTACTTTCCCAAAGGTAAAAAGAGAAACTGGACCACAAAAGCTATTGTACAATTTGTCCTGAGTATGCCGATAACCCATATGTGGGGGGAACCACTGTTTGGGCGCACGACAGGGCTCGGAAGGGAAAGAGCGCCATTTGACTTTTTTAATGAAAAATTGGCTCCAATCTTTAGCGGACACCATGTCGTGTTTGGAGAGCCTCTGTGTGCCTAAACATTGGATCTCCCCCACAAGTGACCCCATTTTGGAAACTAGACCCCCAAAGGAACTTATCTAGATGCATAGTGAGCACTTTGAACCCCCAGGTGCTTCACAAATTGATCCATAAAAATGAAAAAGTACTTTTTTTCTCACAAAAAAATTATTTTCAATTTGTTAAATTCCACATGGGCAACAGGATAAAATGGATCCTAAAATTTATTGGGCAATTTCTCCTGAGTACACTGATACCTCACATGTGGGGGTAAACAACTGTTTGGGCACACGGCAGGGCTCGGAAGGGAAGGAGCGCCATTTGACTTTTTGAATTAAAAATTAGCTCTAATCGTTAGCAGACACCATGTCGCGTTTGGAGAGACCCTGTGTGCCTAAACATTGGAGCTCCCCCACATGTCACCCCATTTTGGAAACTAGACCTCCCATGGAACTAATATAGATGTGCGGTGACCACTTTAAGCCCCCAAGTGCTTCACAGAAGTTTATAACGCAGAGCCGTGAAAATAAAAAATCATTTTTCTTTCCTCAAAAATTATTTTTTAGCCCGCAATTTTTTTTATTTTCACAAGAGTAACATGTGAAATTGGACCACAAAAGTTGTTGCCCAGTTTGTCCCGAGTATGCTGGTACCCCATGTGTGGGGTAAACCACTGTTTGGGCGCACGTCGGGGCTTCTAAGGGAGGGAGCACCATTTGACTTTTTGAACGCAAGATGGAATCAATGGTGGTGCCATGCTGCGTTTGGAGACCTCTGATGTGCCTAAACAGTGGAAACCCCTCAATTCTAACTCCAACACTAACCCCAACACACCCCTAACCCTAATTCCAACTCTAGCCATAACCCTAACCACACCCCTAACCCCAACACACCCCTATCCCTAATCCCAACCCTAACCCTAATCCTAACCCTAATCCCAACTCTAACCACAACCCTAACCCCAACACACCCCTAACTATAACCCTAACCACAAGCCTAATCTTAACCCTATTTCCAACCCTAGCCCTAATTCCTTTCCTAATTCTAATTCCAACCCTAACCCTAAGGCTATGTGCCCACGTTGCAGATTTGTGTGAGATTTTTCCGCACCATTTTTGAAAAATCTGCAGGTAAAAGGCACTGCATTTTACCTGCGGATTTACCATGGATTTCCAGTGTTTTTTGTGCGGATTTCACCTGCGGATTCCTATTGAGGAACAGGTGTAAAACGCTGCGGAATCCGCACAAAGAATTGACATGCTGCGGAAAATACAACGCAGCGTTTCTGTGCGGCATTTTCCGCACCATGGGCACAGCGTATTTGGTTTTCCATAGGTTTACATGGAACTGTAAACCTGTTGGAAAACTGCTACAAATCCGCAGCGGCCAATCCGCTGCGGATCCGCAGCCAAATCCGCACCGTGTGCACATAGCCTAATTCTAAGGCTATGTGCACACGCTGCAGAAAACGCTGCAGATCCGCAGCGTTTCCCTTGAGTTTATAGTTCAATGTAAACCTATGGGGAACAAAAAGCGCTATGCACATGCTGCGGAAAAAACTGCGGTTTACATTCCGCAGCATGTCACTTCTTTCTGAGGATTCCGCAGCGGTTTTGCAACTGCTCCAATAGAAAACCGCAGTTGTAAAACCGCAGTGAAATCTCCAGAAAAAACGCAGAAAAACCACGGTGCATCCGCGATAAATCCGCAGCGGTTTTGCACTGCGGATTTATCAAATCAAAGAGGACCAGAATACGTGTGCATAGCCATAGCCTTATCCTAACCCTAACCCTAGCCCTAACCCTAACCCTAGCCCTAGCCCTAGACCTAACCCTAACCCTAGTTCTAACCCTAGTTCTAACCATAGTGGAAAAAAAAATAAAAAAAAATATTTTCTTTATTTTATTGTTGTCCCTACTTATGGGGGTGATAAAGGGGGGGTTCATTTACTATTTTTTTATTTTGGTCACTGTGAAAGGTTTTATCACAGTGATCAAAATGTACATGGAACGAATCTGCCGGCCGGCAGATTCGGCGGGCGCATGCGCATTTTGGAAGACGGCGGCCCCATGGAGGAGACGGACAGACACCGGGAGGCTTGGTAAGTATGAGGGGGTGGAGGGGGCACAGGGGGTGGATTGGAGCACAGTGGGGGTGGATCGGAGGAAGGGGGTGCGGACAGGAGGACGGGGGAGCGGACAGGAGGACGGAGGGGAGTGGACCACAGAATGGAGGACTGGGGAGATCGGTGGTGGTGGGGGGGGGCAGATCAGGGTTTCCAGCCATGGCCGATGATATTGCAGCATCGGCCATGGCTGGATTGTAATATTTCACCACTTTTCCTAGGTGAAATATTACAAATTGCTCTGATTGGCTGTTGCACTTTCAACAGCCAATCAGAGCGATCGTAGCCACGTGGGGGCAAAGCCACCCCCTGGGCTTAAGTACCACTCCCCCTGTCCCTGCAGATTGGGTGAAATTGGAGTTAACCCTTTCACCCGATCTGCAGGGACACGATCATTCTGTGACACAGCATATGAGTCACAGGTCGGATTGGCACCGACTTTCATGATGCATACGCTGTGTCACAGGTCGGGAAGGGGTTAAATATGTTCCGTATGTTTCACATCCCCAGGAAAACACACCTGGAAAGGTTTATCGCAGTGTTATCCATTTTATTATGAGCTCTATTAACATATTATTGTTTGTATCTTATGATTTTTTGTACCTTATTAAAGGTATGATTATATGCTGACATCAATATTAGTTGCTCCACTTGTTGCAAAGGTTATGAATGCAAGTTCAAATATCATTGTAAAAAATAAAATAAATTGATGAATTGTGCACTATCTTCCAAACTTACAATGTCATGTGGACGTTTCAGATAATAAAACATTCAGAACGGAAATGGGAATCATATTATGGATAAATGACAGTAAACAACCCAAAAGAAGTTCAGGAGCGGATCGGAAATAAATCCAAAAATATACTTTATATGTTAACACATATGTTGGCTAAGACAGACATAAATGCTTGCAGAGCACGACTAATATATTACAACTCCAGTGGGTTCTGTAACTATGAACTATGGGGAATAAAATGTCAGTTCAGAAGGATAATCTCCTCGGTTGAAAGAATATTGTAAAAAGCACTTATTTTCAATTAATGCATTGGACATATTTTATTATATTTTAACTATTATATCTCCATCTTGAGTTTGCTTTTGCTTATTTTTTTTCTGGAATGTTTTTACATGTAGATAGTTAGATATCAAACTATATTACACTTAATTACATTATATAAATTCTCTATTTTATAACATGTTTGCTGTTTGCTTTATTTAAAATGGTGTTATCTCATAAATTTGTTGTATATTAGATTTAAAACGGTTAGTTCATCACTTGAGGTGTAAGGACAAGGATGAAGTCTGTATGACACATACAACATTTTTGTCAAGCATAACTAATTTGAGATGATACATGTTTTCCAATAGCAAGACTACTTATCCAAACTCATCTTTTCAAAAGAACAGTTAAAACACTATTTATTAAGGATAAAGTTGACAAGTATGGTGCACATCTATTTTTTTTACATTATTTAGCTGTAAGCTAGTCCCTTAGTGAGTTATCAGTCCATGCTGTCCTCAGTTTAGAAGGTAGGTGGAAAGATAAGAAATTGTTCACAAATTTAGAAGGAAACATCTTTCTCTAGATATATTATACTGTAGAGTTATTCTTGTTTTCCAGTAGTATGGATTTATGAAAAAAAATGTGTTAAAAAGATTACTCTATCTGGATAGTGCCTTCTCAATGTTACCTATATTATAAACTTATGTGATTGGGTTTATTATTATTTTACAAGGAAAAGGAACAAATGTTTGGATATTGTCCCTGAGATTTATGAACTCTATAAGGTGTCATATGTGAAGAACTACCTTCATGGGGGAAACCCTTTTATTTTGTTTTTTTATTCTTTGTATATTGTTTTTCACATATTGACATTCCATTTCTAGAAACAATCTACTAGCAAAGCAGATAGTTGCTTCAAAGATTGTTGCTACAAATTCTTATAAAGATTTCTAAACTTCTTTACTTGTTATCACACCTAATATACTCTTCCGTACTGACGTTACCTACTTGTTGAACAATCTATGCTGAGACTATTGTCAGCAGGGGGAGCAGCATGTGAAATGTTATTTGATACAGCAACTAAAATGAATACGCAGGAGATATTGAAGATAGCTTTGGAAGTGAAAGGGACAAGAGAGACATGTTCTCCCAAGAGGAAATGTTCTCAGGTATATCTTTTTTATTAGAAAATAGTTCTGTTTGCAATGTCAAAATATGCCAGACGTACTACACTAAGTGATAAAACATGAAAATGCATTTTTGGATCATGTTTATCTATTAAACTCAATTAGAGTAATATTTTAACTAATTAAAAAAATATAGATAGAAAATTTTCAAAAGAAAAAAATGATAAATGCTGACTTTCTTCTTAAATTATGGCATCTCACCTTATAATGGGAGCAGTCATTGATTTTCTCAAATTAGGTAAAACGTGTGATAATGCTCTAGTTCATATTATTTTGATTTGAAAAAAAAGAAGAAATCAAATGCCAACAATTTTACAATGATTTTAAGCACCTACAATAAATAATGTATTAAATTATAAAGCCCGATTAGCCTTTTTTTTAAGAATGTAAAGTGTATGTCCAAAGAGATAATCCAATTCAGAATTAAGGAGATGCCAGTCTTGAAACCCCTTGCAAAAGAAGAAAGCTTCAACTCTCTAAATTTTATTCCCAAAGCGCATACTATACAGATTAATGGTCATCTAATTAATCTATGGATGGTGCTCATTAAACAGACAAGGGGCTTCATATACATAGACTGGAACTCTATTATAGTTTATAGAACTCCAATAAAATGTCCATATGCCATAAATCCATAACTTTTTGGTTACATCTGTCTCTATTTATTTCTGTGGCTGCCATCACTTCTGCAATAGCAGGGGAACTGTGAGCTTTTTCTAAGGTAGACATAAATTCAATAAGGTTCAAATACCTTCTCCAGTTGACCTTCAACCATCTTTTCAGTTTACATTTAGAATTCACCTTTATGACATGTATATTACATGTAGGGGTTTAGGTGAAGGTAAGGCGTTTGATGAAGACTAATATGCTCAAGTCTAGTCCAGTTTGGTACTAGAAGTGGTGATTCCTATCCAACAGATCACTAACTGTAGGCTGTTCACACCAAGCGTGCTATGTGCAATGTACATCAAACTTCATGTGATTTAAAGTAATTAAGAATTATACAAAACATGATAAGGTGACATTTCTGACAATTGTGCCACTTAAAAGCCTAATGTCTTGATCAAGCCATATTTGTGCGAAAACTTGCAACTTTTTACCCTTTTTTGCGGCCCTCAGCATGCTTCCTAAAAAGTGGAGAAGGCATAATGGAAGGCCAAAGGCAGCCTACATCAGATTTTTAAATAAGCTTGTGCCTTTTAATTCAGCATTATTTTTATTAAGGTTGTTAGATTATTCATTCATTTGTAAACTTGCATGAAGAAGGGGCCCCTGTGCTTTGAAATCCTGCAACTATAACGTTTCTGGTTAGCCAATAAAGAGATGACTCCTATAATTTTTTGTCTTTTACATAGTATTTGCGTGGATATTTTTTTTAGCTAATACAGTTGCACAATAAAATTTTTTATTGTACATGAGGCTGCCTTTATGAATCCGTGTGAAATGTCCATTTGCTGCCTAAGCAGCAACACACTGACCCATTGAACAAAACTGATCTGTTAACATATATGTTAAAATCATGGATCCAAAAATGACATCTGTAAGATTCACACAAGTACAAGTTTTTAAGAGGACTTTAATGAAAAGTTGCACAGGTAAAGTTTTATCAGGGTAGACCTGAGGTATATCCTACAAATACAAATGAGAAATGACTGATTGGCTAACTGACTTTGGGTAACTAACTACTATTATTCTATTACATTATTATTCATATCTCTGTTCACTACTGTGTGGGCTGTTAGTCACATCATACTACTCATGGCCCTGTTTTGTGCAGAGCAGTAATAGGACAGCCAAGTGAGCACATGGGATTTTTACGGTATTGTAATATCTCAATAACATGAGACTAAATATACAGTTATGGCTACAACTCTGTAGTAAGAAGCCCTCATCCCCCATGATGAAATACAAGGTGCATGCACAATGTTTTAACCTGATTCTAACACAGTTCTACAGTAATACTGTAGAAGATAATAAAATCTAAACCATATAAAGGATAAAACGATAGCTTAAAGTTGATATCGAGGCATAACTACTTATTGACTTCATTTCATAATTTACAGACTAAGTTCACAAGTTCATTATTTGGTCCATCTTTTACATCAGTATTTGTAAGCCAAAACCAGGAGTGGGTAAAAAATGCAGAAGTGGCGACCAGTTTCTATTATACTTTTCCTCTGATTGTCCCACTCTTGATTTTGGCTTACCAATACAGATCTAAAATATTGAACAAATACTGAATGTGTGAATATGGCCTTATGGTATCAATAGCCTCAAATGAGGGTGTTTTACAAAGCCAATCTCTTCAATGTATGGATATATATTCAATACACTAATTTTTATGAGATTAGGTAAACACAAGGGTAAATACTTATTAAAAGTAGTATGGTGATATCATGGGCAGCACGGTGACTCAATGGTTAGCACTGTTGCTTTGCAGCATTGTAGTCCTAGGTTCAAATCCCACCAAGGACAACATCTGCAAGGAGTTTGTATGTTCTCCCTGTGTTTGCGTGGGTTTCCTCCGGGTACTCCGGTTTTATCCCATGCTCCAAAGATGTACTGGTAGCCCCATTGGGGACAGTAATGATAAAGTCTGCAAAGGAAAGCTGCGGAATATGATAGCGCTATATAAACAATGCATAATAAATAAATATAATAAATAATACCAAATATGTATAGTTGTATGTGTTTGATCATGTTTATTTAAGAAATACCATTTTGTGGACAAAAAACTGTCTGTCTGCTAGAAAGGGGATTTTAATTTATAGATTTCCCTTTAACATATAGCCTTGTATTACAATGCAATCACTGCTTGTTAATGATAATCTGACAGATACCACTTAGGTCTTACCTTAAGGGCCCGTCTCACATAGCGAGATCGCTAGCGAGATCGCTGCTGAGTCACAAGTTTTGTGACGCAACAGCGACCTCCATAGCGATCTCGCTATGTGTGACACGTACCAGCGATCAGGCCCCTGCTGCGAGATCGCTGGTCGTGTCGGAATGGCCTGGACCTTTTTTTGGTCGTTGAGGCCCCGCTGACATTGCTGAATCGGTGTGTGTGACACCGATCCAGCGATGTCTTCACTGGTAACCAGGGTAAACATCGGGTTACTAAGCGCAGGGCCGCGCTTAGTAACCCGATGTTTACCCTGGTTACCAGCGTAAATGTAAAAAAAAACAAACACTACATACTCGCCTTCTGATGTCCGTCAGGTCCCTTGCCGTCTGCTTCCTGCTCTCACTGACTCCCGGCCGTACAGTGAGAAGTGAGAGCAGCAGTGACGTCACCGCTGCGCTCTGCTCTCAGTGTACGGCGGCTCAGTCAGAGCAGGAAGCAGACGGCAGGGGACCTGGACACCGAAAGGCGAGTATGTAGTGTTTGTTTTTTTTGGTAACCAGGGTAAACATCGGGTTACTAAGCGCGGCCCTGCGCTTAGTAACCCGATGTTTACCCTGGTTACCCGGGTGCTGCAGGGGGACTTCGGCATCGTTGAAGACAGTTTCAACGATGCCGAACTCGTTCCCCTGATCATTGGTCGCTGGGGAGAGCTGTCTGTGTGACAGCTCCCCAGCGACCACACAGCGACTTACCAACGATCACGGCCAGGTCATATCGCTGGTCGTGATCGTTGGTAAATCGCTAAGTGAGACGGGGCCTTTAGTCATAGCCTAATTTGTAACTACTTGCCATGGTGGCCTTTTAGATCATATAAGGATATACAGTATAGTGCCCATAGCATCTAAATGGTTAAAAGGCTATGATTGAGGTTCACAAAGATTTTGGTTTTCTTTCTGTATCGTGGGCTGTTAATAACAGCATCCTCCTGTGTGTGATGATGCAAGCACAACTTTTCCTATAGTATACATCAAGGTGGTAGTGGTAACAAACATTGCATAAATGAGTAATAGATGTGACAAAATAAACTTTTCAATACATGTTATCAGAAATGTAGCTTTATTTCTTCACTTAGAAGACACTTCTCAACTCCCCTGCCCCTTAGAGAGGTCATTCACTCTGACTATCTCCTAAAATATGTGTTGCTCAAAAGCAAGAGGAGCGGCTAGGTCACTGAGGTTATCAGGATGCAGCTGTTTATTAAAGTCAATGGAGGGAGGTGTGAAGCAAAGTGAAAGCGAAAGACACAGGCACATAAAGACCCCTTTCTAGCGATTACATCACCACATAGTTGGAATCACATCTACTCTGCTCATTATTGCTAATGTATAATCTAATATATAATTGTCTAAGGGTCACTTACATCTGTCTGTCTGTCCTTCAGTCTGTCTTTCTGTCTGTCACGGATATTCATTGGTCACGGCCTCTGTCTGTCATGGAATCCAAGTCGCTGATTGGTCGTGGCAAAACGCCCACGACCATTGCCATGACCAATCAGCGACAGGCACAGTCCGGCAGCAAAATGGCCGCTCTTTCCTCCCCGCAGTCAGTGCCCGCTCCATACTCCCCTCCAGTCAGCCCTCACACAGGGTTAATGCCAGCGTTACTGGAGCACGGTGTAACACACTCCGGTTACGCAGCTATTAAAGGGAACCTGTCACCCCGTTTTTTAAAGATGAGATAAAAATAGCGTTAAATAGGGGCAGAGCTGGGCTTTACATTAGTGTCTTTTTTGTGCCTTTATTCCCCAGCTATGCTGCTGAAATACCTTTGTAAAGTCGCCGTTTTGGGCTGTCACTCACGCTGGTCTGGTCAAATGGGCATGGTGACATCGCTGTTTCTTCCCCCAGATCTTGCTTATCTTTCCATTGGTGGCGTAGTGGTTTGCGCATGTCCAACTGCCGAATCCACTGCGCGGTGAAGAAAAAGAGCGCGATCTGCGCTATTTCCCTGGTGATCGGTGGGGGCGGCCATCTTTTCTGCGCACGCGCGGCATCCCGCGGCCATTTTCCTGAAGCCCCGGGCAGCAGAGCGCTCCATCTGCGCACACGCAGCCACAGGAAGATGGCCGATCCCACCGATCACCAGAGTAATAGCGCAGATCGCGCTCTTTTTCCTCACAACTCTGCAGTGGATTCGGGACTTGGGCATGCGCAAACCACTACTCCACCAATGGAAAGATAAGCAAGATCTGGGGGTAGAAACAGCAATGTCACCACGCCCATTTGACCAGACCAGCATGAGTGACAGCCCAAAACGGCGACTTTACAAGGGTATTTCGGCAGCATAGCTGGGGAATAAAGGCACAAAAAAGACACTAATGTAAAGCCCAGCTCTGCCCCTATTTAATGCTATTTTTATCTCATCTTTAAAAAACGGGGTGACAGGTTCCCTTTAACCCTGTGTGACCAAATTTTTACTATTGATACAGCAACAATAGTAAAAAGATCTAATGTTACAAATAAGAATAATACAAAAAGGTTATTCTCACCCCCTGACGTTGCCCGCTGTCCTCGGCAGTGCAAGTGGCAGGTTCCGGTGCCAAGGTGGCTATGCGAGAAGGACCTTCCATGATGTCACGGTCATGTGACCGCGATGTTATCACAGGTCCTGCACTCATACCAACCCGGGGACCGGAAGCTGCTGCGTCCACCACACACAGGGCCAGGACTTCAAGGGGCCTTCGGAAGGTGAGTATATGTTTATTTTTTATTTTAAGCCTTTTTTAACCACCCATATAGCGCCCACATTGCTATATTCTACATGGGCTGTGTTACATACTGCATGGGCTCTGTTATATACTACATCTCTGTGCTATATACTAATGTGGCTATGTTATGTACTGCGTGGCTGCTATATACTGTGTGGGCTGTGTTATATATTATGTGGCCAGTGTTATATACTGCGGGGGCTGTGCTATATACTGCGTGGCTACTATATACTGTGTGGGCTGTGGTATATATTACATGGCCAGTGTTATGTGCTACGTCGCCTGTGTTATATACTGCGTGGCTGCTATATACTGCGTGGGCTGTGTTATAAAGTACGTGGGCTGTGTTACATACTGCGTGGCCACTGCTATATACTGCATGGCCTGTATTAATGCAGCGGGTATTCTACAATATTTATGTATGTATGTATATAGCAGCCACATAGTATATAGCACAGGCCACGTAGTATTTGTCTGCTATATACTACACGGCTCCCATATACTACGTGGCCTGTGCTATATACTATGTGGCTGCTATATACATAAATACATATTCTAGAATACCCGATGCGTTAGAATTGGGCCACCATCTAGTTCTTTAATAAACAGCCAGCAGAGAGGGAAATTAGTGAAAAATATAAGATACAAGTCATAAAAGGATTTTAAAAATTGTATTTTTAGCATAGTATTTATAGTAACTGACAGCTTATTCCAAAAACTCAACTAAAATTACAGATATACTTTAACTATCTTTTTCTAGAGATACAGGAAAAATATTCATCTTTGTGCCATGTTAGCTAGTAAATAGTGTTGAGCGATACCTTCCGATACTTGAAAGTATAAGTATCGGATAGTATCGGCCGATACCCAAAAAATATCGGATATCGCCGATACCGATACCCGATACCAATACAAGTCAATGGGACACAAGTATCAGAAGCTATCCTGGATGGTTCCCAGGGTCTGAAGGAGAGGAAACTCTCCTTCAGGCCCTGGGATCCATATTCATGTAAAAAATAAAGAATTAAAATAAAAAATATGGATATACTCACCCCTCCGGAGGCCCCTGGAACTTACCGATGTAACCGTCAGCCTCCGTTCCTAAGAATGAGGAGTTTAGGACCTTCGATGACGTTGCGGCTTGTGATTGGTCGCGTGACCGCTCATG
This sequence comes from Ranitomeya variabilis, assembly GCF_051348905.1. Lineage (NCBI taxonomy): Eukaryota > Metazoa > Chordata > Amphibia > Anura > Dendrobatidae > Ranitomeya > Ranitomeya variabilis. Next base: position 261,486,184 of record NC_135237.1, on the reverse strand, counting down.
TGACCGCTCACGCGACCAATCACAAGCCACGACATCATCGCAGGTCCTAAACTCCTCATTCTTAGGAACGGAGGCTGCTGGTTACATCGGTAAGGTCCAGGGTCTGCCGGAGGGGTGAGTATATCCACATTTTTTATTTTAATTCTTTATTTTTTACATGAATATGGATCCCAGGGCCTGAAGGAGAGTCTCCTCTCCTCCAGACCCTGGGAACCATACACTGGGAACTTCCGATTCCGATTTCCGATATCACAAAAATATCGGAACTCAGTATCGGAATTCCGATACCGCAAGTATCGGCCGATACCCGATACTTGCGGTATCGGAATGCTCAACACTGCTAGTAAATAGAAAAATATTTTTGTTGGGTTTGTGCTGAATCATCTGTGTTCACTTTCCTTGATTAGTCTACTACTTACCCATTCTAGCTCCTTCACTCTGTGTCAATCGTACACTTGCTGCTGCCTGTGTAAGTCTAATCTCTCTGTGCTCCGTGCCTGACCCAGCCTGACATTATTCCCTTCCTGAACTTGACTCTTTGCTTGTGACCTGACTTCTCTTTTGCCTGCTCCCTGTAAACTATATTAGACTTTCTAGTTTCCTTGCCCCTAGTTAGTGAATTGAATTTCGTCTCTGACTAGTCCCCGTTGTACTGCGCCACTTCCTGGACCTGACCTCGGATCATTTGACCTCCCTTTACTAATCCAGTAAGTAGTATTATACTACTATTTGTTATTGCAGTCTTTCGCTCCATTTTTGGGACTTATTATTATTGTTGTGACTTGCGTCACACATTTGCTGTATCAGTTTATTTATAACATTTCAGTACAATATATATATTGAATATATATTTCAAAGTATCCTCATTTTCTTTTAAATCACCAAACAAATAGAAATGTACTTTTTCATCTATTATTATTAAAGATGAGTGGATTGATCTGTGGAAGATCAAGTTCGAGTCGAATTTCCAGAAATTTACAGTTTCTCAGAAGTTCAAATATTGTGAGATTTAATTTGTGGTTCGCAAATTGAAAAACACTTGCTCTGCATCATTTCCCACACTGCTGATTAATCAGTGAGCAAACTAATGTCATTTTGCATTGCCACACGGACATCTCCATAATGCCCAGCAGCAATGGCAACGTTATTATACATTGTACAGTGGTGTCAGTACTTGGGTCATCACATATCAGCGGTTCACAGAGGAGCATAGTCTGTATAGCAAAGTTGTTATCCATCTCCAGAGTCATTGGATATGTCTCTCTTCTGTAGAGTGTAAGCTCTTATGGTCTGTGGGGCCCTCTCTCTCCTGCAGTGTATAATCTTATGGTTAGGCGGACTCTCTCTCATTCTCTTTTGTAAGGTACCGTCACACACTGCCATTTTGATCGCTACGACGGTACGATTCGTGACGTTCTAGCGATATCGTTACGATATCGCAGTGTCTGACACGCAGCAGCGATCAGGGACCCTGCTGAGAATCGTACGTCGTAGCAGATCATTTGGAACTTTCTTTCGTCGCTTGATCACCCGCTGACATCGCTGGATCGTTGTGTGTGACAGCGATCCAGCGATGTGTTCGCTTGTAACCAGGGTAAACATCGGGTAACTAAGCGCAGGGCCTCGCTTAGTAACCCGATGTTTACCCTGGTTACCAGCGTAAAAGTAAAAAAAACAAACAGTACATACTCACATTCCGGTGTCTGTCCTCCGGCGTCTCAGCTTCTCTGCACTGTGAGCGCCTGCCAGCCAGAAAGCGAGCACAGCGGTGACGTCTGACGTCAGACGTCACCGCTGTGCTTTCCGGCCGCTGTGCTTACGCAGTGCAGAGAAGCTGAGACGCCGGAGGACAGACACCGGAATGTGAGTATGTACTGTTTGTTTTTTTTACGTTTACGCTGGTAACCAGGGTAAACATCGGGTTACTAAGCGCGGCCCTGCACTTAGTAACCCGATGTTTACCCTGGTTACCCGGGGACTTCGGCATCGCTCCAGCGCCGTGATTGCAATGTGTGACCGCAGTCTACGACGCTGGAGCGATAATCATACGATCGCTGCGACGTCACGGATCGTGCCGTCGTAGCGATCAAAATGGCACTGTGTGACGGTACCTTTAAGAGTGTAAGCTCTTACGAACAGCTGGGTCCTCTTATCTCCTGTAGAGCGTACACACTTATAGTCATCGGGGTCTTTTCTATCACTTGCAAAGTGTACACTCTTGGAGTCAGCTGGGTTCTCCCTCTCTCCTCCTACTCCTCGCATATTTTCCAAGCAATTACAAGCTTTCCAGTAGTGAGATGTTCACTAACTTATTTGCCATAAATCACATTTATTAGAAAAATTCAGCTAAATCGGCAAATTTGAATTTCAAAAGATCCATTCATCTCTAATTGTTATTATTACTGATCAATTTTAAAAGGTTCAAGTAAATTTAGTAACTTTATAGAGATTATTATAAGATTATTTGGCACCTGTGTACCCATTAGAAAAAGCCTGTCTTTTGCCTGAATTATACTTCATAAAAAGGAACCTGTAAGGCTGTTCATGGTGTCCAAACAGCGGGGAGCATGAATTACAACCTGACAGCACAATTTCAGTCAGATGTATTTCCCTCTGAAAAGCTCAGGCATATCAGAGAAAATATACTTTGAACATACTTGGAAGATTCCTCATATGCACATAGAGAGAGACCTGTCAAGAGCAGGCTGAGGGCAGTGTGGGACTAGTCTGGTCTCTTGCAATGGTCCCTGGCCAGATCTTGAAGGTATATATAGTTTCTGGATTCGTCTGGATAGTCTGGATTTGTGCTGCTATTGCTATACTACAATTTGTGTTGCCTGTAATTTGGGCACCATGAATCAGATTACATATTCCTTGAAATGATTTTACTACCAAAAAGACAGCATTTAAACAGATATAAAATCAAATTATTAACTATGATTTCCCCTATTAGCTAACACATCTCAAATGGAAAACTAATCCAACCAACTGAAGTTGCCTGTTGCCTCCAGTTAGTGAACAAAAACACAATATCTGCAATAATTTGCTTCCATCAGTGATGTTGCAGCTGTCTAAATTTACAAGGTCACTTTTAGCACAATGTAAGGCAAACTTTTTAGAGACCTCTGGGTCAAGTTTCAAATATCTGCACATTCTTAGTTCAACTAAAAGCAAGCCCATGGACGATGCACACTTAAAGGATAAATGTTCATCTCTTCTCACATTGAAAACTTCAAAGGACCAATTACTAGAGAGCTGACATGGCCTGTTTTGTGATATTTCCTGTTCACTGAGTGACTCCTGTGTCCTCTTCATAGCTGGTTATTATGGTATTAGACAAGGAACAACTTTCTGGCAAACAAAAATATCTGATCCATGTTTTTCATCTCACCTCCTTTTTGCACTTGTTAAAAGCAATTAGTGTTCCTACCTAAAGCAAAGATTTGATTTAGAAATGTTTAGGTTATATCCACTGGCTACATAAATCTTCCATTATTAGATTATACCCTATTACATTTTAAAAGAATTGGTACCACCTGTTTCTTTAAAGCAAATTAAAGTTAGTGAAAAGGAAGACATTACTTGTGACACTACAAACGCATGCTTATACCTGAACTTTGTAACTCAATATATTATTTGAATGAGTGAAAATATGATGGTGATTCCTTTGGCATTAGGAGGCACTGGTCACACGAGCTCGGGGAGAATATTAGAGGGAAGTCTATAGTCACATCTAGTTACCATTTTAAAGGTAATTAATTGAAACCTAGTTGACTCAGATTTCTCAATGAAATATGTTTGAACTTCAGAAGTTTTAATGTCTCCGTACCACAGAAATAATTTAAAACTGATGTTATACATGTGATCCTGAGGTCCAAAAGTGAAAGTGTAACACACATGTTTCATATAATACTAAAAAAATAACCTTTCTCTCTCTCTCTCTCTCTCTCTCTCTCTCTCTCTCTCTATATATATATATATATATATACACTCACCGGCCACTTTATTAGGTACACCTGTCCAACTTCTTGTTAACACTTAATTTCTAATCAGCCAATCACATGGCGGCAACTCAGTGCATTTAGGCATGTAGACATGGTCAAGACAATCTCCTGCAGTTCAAACCGAGCATCAGTATGGGGAAGAAAGGTGATTTGAGTGCCTTTGAACGTGGCATGATTGTTGGTGCCAGAAGGGCTGGTCTGAGTATTTCAGAAACTGCTGATCTACTGGGATTTTCACGCACAACCATCTCTAGGGTTTACAGAGAATGGTCCGAAAAAGAAAAAAAATCCAGTGAGCGGCAGTTCTGTGGGCGGAAATGCCTTGTTGATGCCAGAGGTCAGAGGAGAATGGGCAGACTGGTTCGAGCTGATAGAAAGGCAACAGTGACTCAAATCGCCACCCGTTACAACCAAGGTAGGCCTAAGAGCATCTCTGAACGCACAGTGCGTCGAACTTTGAGGCAGATGGGCTACAGCAGCAGAAGACCACACCGGGTACCACTCCTTTCAGCTAAGAACAGGAAACTGAGGCTACAATTTGTACAAGCTCATCGAAATTGGACAGTAGAAGATTGGAAAAACGTTGCTTGGTCTGATGAGTCTCGATTTCTGCTGCGACATTCGGATGGTAGGGTCAGAATTTGGCGTAAACAACATGAAAGCATGGATCCATCCTGCCTTGTATGGAGCATCTTTGGGATGTGCAGCCGACAAATCTGCGGCAACTGTGTGATGCCATCATGTCAATATGGACCAAAATCTCTGAGGAATGCTTCCAGCACCTTGTTGAATCTATGCCACGAAGAATTGAGGCAGTTCTGAAGGCAAAAGGGGGTCCAACCCGTTACTAGCATGGTGTACCTAATAAAGTGGCCGGTGAGTGTATATATGTGTATATATAACAAGGCTACACATCCCCGTTAAAATGCAATGTTCTTGTCATATAAAATAATAATACTAAGGAGAATAATTTCAAAACTTTTTGGAACATTATTAACACCTATAATCTGTACAATTCAATTGAAAAAAATTGAAATATTTTCAGGTAGAAAAAACAAACAAAAAACAATGCAGTTGCATAAATATGCACACCACTAATACTAGTATGTTTTTCAAGTACCCTTTGAATTTATGACAGAATTCATTTTTTTGGGTGTGAGTCTACCAGCATGGCACATTTAAAATTATCAAAATTATCAATCTTTGCCCATTCTTCCCTGCAGTAACTTTGCAAATCTGTATGATTGAGAGGGCATCTCCTATGTACAGTCCTCTTTCGGTCCACCAACAGATTTTCAATTACATTCAGGTATGGGCTCTGGCTGGGCTATTACACAACTTTGATCTTTTCCTTGGAAAAAAACATTCTTTTGTTGATTTGTAGGTCTACTTAAGGTCATCATTGTGCTGAATGGTGAAATTCCTCTGCAGAGGTCTGTAGGTTTTGTAAAACATATTACCTGATATTTGCAACTGTTCTTAATTCTTTTCACCTTGATTTTAAACCTCACTTCCAATTATTAAAAAACAGCCCCAAAGCACATTGCTTCCTCCACCGTGTTTCATTGTCAATATGGTGGTTTTTGGTAATGCTCAGTGTTGACTTCATGCCAAACATACCTTTTGGAATTATAGCCAAGAAGTTCAACCACTCTCTCTTCAGACCATAACGTATTTTCAATAAATTTTTGCATTGGCGAATAAACCATCTGGTCATTTGTGTCACATATTTTGTAAAAAAAAATAACTTATCACATTGAAATTAGTTTTGAAAATGTTAAACATTTTGTCATTTTGTGATAATTCTAAAATTGTTAATTTTGAGGCGAAAATGTAACTTTTCAACAATTTGTCACACTCTGATAATTCTTCCCTTCCTGTCTTGCCCTTTGCAGGACCCATATACTCAGGAAATTGTTGACCCTGCAGAAATCTCAAAGTTATCAACTGGCCACACATGCTGTCGTCAACCGTTCACTGTGAAAAATCTTCACCAATCAGTGAACTCATATATCCTTGTAATATATGCCAATTCACCCCTAAAAATAAATGTTTTAATATTTTTGGAAAAATAGATGTTGTGTATATAAAATTTAGTTTAAAGAATTCAAAGAATTTTGGCTTAATAATGTTAAAAGCAATCTTTCAATTTCTGACCTGCTCTGCGCAGGGGATACATACAGTAGTGCTCAAAAGTTTACATACCCCGTCAGAATTTTTGCTTTCTTGTCATTTTTTTTGAGAATATAAATAATAACACCAAGACCATTTCTGCACTCATGGTTAGTGGTTGGGTGAAACCATTTTTTGTCAAACTACTGTGTTTTCTCTTTTTAAATCATAATGACAACCCAAAACATCCAAATGACCCTGATCAAAAGTTCATATACCATGGTGATTTTGGCCTGATAACATGCACAGAAGGTGACCCAAATGGGTTTGAATGGCTACTAAAGGTAACATCCTCACATGTGACTTGTTTTGCTTGCAATCAGTGTGTGTGCATAAAAGCTTAGTGATTTTCTGAGATCCAGACAGACTCTTGCATCTTTCATCCAGCCACTAACATTTCTGGATTGTGAGTCATGGGGAAAGCAAAATAATTGTCAAGAGATCTACGGGAAAAGGTAGTTGAACTGTGTAAAACAGGAAAGAGATACAAAATGATATCCAAGGAATTAGGAATTGATAATGCCCGCAAGTATGACTCACAATCCAGAAACATCAGTGGCTGGATGAAAGATGCAAGAATCTGTCTGGATCCCAGAAAATCACTCAGCTTCTATGCACACATACTGACTAAAAGAAAAACAGGTTACATGTGAGGATGTTACCTTTAGTAGCCATTCAAACCCATTTGGGTTATTTGTATGTTTTTTTGTCATTATGATTTAAAAAGAGAAAACACAGTAGTTTGACAATAAATGGCTTCACCCAACCACTAACCATGAGTGGAGAAATGGTTTTTGAGCTATCAATCATATTGACTGAAAAAAGGCCAAGAAAGCAAACATTCTGATGGGGTATGTAAACTTTTGAGGACACATGTACATGGAGAAGTATAGATTTTGCAGGGAGTGGAAAGAGTTCTACTGGTCAGACATACAGTTGACAACCTTTCACTGTACAAAACAGATTGGGGAACACACATTCTCCAGCTAACATGTTTTAGTCAATGTGGAAGGACAGTTGCAAACATAAATCAATCATGCAGCAAAATCTTCAGGCCTCTGCTAAACAGTTGAAGATGAAGAATCTTTTCGCCTTTCAGCACGACAATAAAGAAAATCAAAGTTTTAGATTGGCCTTGCCAAAGCTCAGATCTGAATAAAAAATAAAAAGATCTGTAGGTTGACATGAAGAGGGCTGTACACAGGAGATGCCCTTGCAGTCTGATAGAAAATTGCCAATTCTAGATGTGCCATGCCAATAGAATCCTAAAATTACTAAATTTTTTTACCATCTTTTCAGTTAGCCATCAAAAGGTATCAACCACTGAAGACTCTCAAATCTAAATATTTTTCTATCTACTGGCTAAAACGGTACAAATATATATCTCTTCTGTATCTGAATTCTGTCTTAAATTTAACGGGTACATCAGAAAAGTATTTGTTGAAGTGCTCGTTCATATGACCATATTTATGAAAAAAGTGGACAGCACTTGGACCAGTGTTATCCAATGGATCAGTGCAAATGAAAGATTTTTTTCTCTGACCAAATCTGCAAATCTACATGTTAAAAAATTGCGGCATGCACTAGTTTCTTCCATTTATTGGCTGAGACTCAGCCATTCAAGTCTATGGGTTCATAAAAAAACAAACACAGTATAACATCTGATTTGTATGGATACATTGACATTCTATAACACTGGAAACTGTAAATGATTAATCGCTGCTGCTGCTTTTTTTAAAAAAAAGATTGCATACGGCTGAACAAGGATGACAAGTGAGAAAAAAAATTCCCACTTTTGTGGATGAAATTCTGAACAATCTTTTATACACGCTTGTGAAACTACCCTGAGGGTATTAATATTTATTTAAGCTCTTAATTTTTTATTTTTTCACCCAAAAAGATTTGATTTTTTCAAATGAATGGTACAGATTAGAGTTGAGCGACTTTCATTTTTTTAAGATCGAGTCGGGTTTTGTGAAACCCGATTTTGTCCAGAGTCGAGTCGAGTGCAGTCGGCCGATTATCGCTAAAAGTCGGGGATCGACCGAAACACGAAACCCAATGCAAGTCAATGGGGAAGCATAGTCGGCAGTGAGTGGAGGCCAGGAAAACACCTACAGTGCCCATTTTAATGCCAAAAACATCCATTCTTGTTTCTGAAGCTTGTCAATCTTAATTAACTTTATAATAATAGTTGGGCATAGGGAATTGGGGGTCATTTGGCAAAAGTTGTGGGGGGAGTAGGGCCGGCTCAAGTTTTTCGTGGGCCCAGGAAATGCGGACTACGTCACGGCGGTGTGGCAGGGAAAGGTAAGTATTTCAACGTTGCAAGTGCTGTGATCCTGAGCAAGCAGGGGGGGCCCACTCGTTCGCATTGGCACTGGCACAGGGCCCCTCAAAGTACAGCGATGTGTGTTTGCATGGCGGGGGCGCCTCCCACCAGCAGCGACACTTTTGCGTACTCTGAGGGGCCCTGTGCCAGTGACGTCGCCAACGAGTATGCCCCCCCACCTGATGAAGGAACCTGCACTTTCATCTGCACCTTCCTCTCTGTCCCTGTGTAAGGTGGTATAACATGCGGGAAGGGGAACCTTACTTTCAGCAGGGTCAGATTCTGGCTGTGTAGAGTATAAGGGGAATGTAGTGGTCTAGGTCAATGTACCAGCAGACTCATCTAGCAGTGGCTGGGCAATGGGCAGGATGAGGAGGAAACAGATATAGGGCCAAAGAATAAAGTAGGCTAAATGCAGTTCAAAATTGGTAACAGGACTAAACAGGCGGCATTGCTTTGTTCAGTGGAGTAGCAAACCCAAGAGCAGCAGACACTGTTTCAAGGGCCTAACCACACTAGTAGGCCAAATGCAGTTTAATATCTGATAGTATAGGGCGAAAGCCAGAATGTGGAAGCTCAGCTTTGTTCAGTTGAGGACAACACCAGGCAGGGGCAGACAGACACCTTTAGTAGGCCGGAACAGCCAATTTTTTAAAAAAACAGCAGTTAGTAAGAGGCAGAAGGTAGAAGCTCAGCTTTATTCAGTTGAGGACAACACCAGGCAGGGGCAGACAGACACCTTTAGTAGGCCGGAACAGCCAATTTTTTTAAAAAACAGCAGTTAGTAAGAGGCAGAAGGTAGAAGCTCAGCTTTATTCAGTTGAGGACAACACCAGGCAGGGGCAGACATTCACCTTTAGTAGGCCGGAACAGCCAATTTTTTAAAAAAACAGCAGTTAGTAAGAGGCAGAAGGTAGAAGCTCAGCTTTATTCAGTTGAGGACAACACCAGGCAGGGGCAGACAGACACCTTTAGTAGGCCGGAACAGCCAATTGCATTTTTAAAAATGGTAATTTGGAACTGAAGGTTGAAGCTCAGCTTTATTCAGTTGAGGACAACACCAGGCAGGGGCAGACATTCATCTTTAGTAGGCCGGAACAGCCAATTTTTTAAAAAAACAGCAGTTAGTAAGAGGCAGAAGGTAGAAGCTCAGCTTTATTCAGTTGAGGACAACACCAGGCAGGGGCAGACAGACACCTTTAGTAGGCCGGAACAGCCAATTTTTTAAAAAAACAGCAGTTAGTAAGAGGCAGAAGGTAGAAGCTCAGCTTTATTCAGTTGAGGACAACACCAGGCAGGGGCAGACATTCACCTTTAGTAGGCCGGAACAGCCAATTTTTTAAAAAAACAGCAGTTAGTAAGAGGCAGAAGGTAGAAGCTCAGCTTTATTCAGTTGAGGACAACACCAGGCAGGGGCAGACAGACACCTTTAGTAGGCCGGAACAGCCAATTGCATTTTTAAAAATGGTAATTTGGAACTGAAGGTTGAAGCTCAGCTTTATTCAGTTGAGGACAACACCAGGCAGGGGCAGACAGACACCTTTAGTAGGCCGGAACAGCCAATGGCATTTTTAAAAATGGTAATTTGGAACAGAAGGTAGAAGCTCAGCTTTATTCAGTTGAGGACAACACCAGGCAGGGGCAGACATTCACCTTTAGTAGGCCGGAACAGCCAATTGCATTTTTAAAAATGGTAATTTGGAACAGAAGGTAGAAGCTCAGCTTTATTCAGTTGAGGACAACACCAGGCAGGGGCAGACATTCACCTTTAGTAGGCCGGAACAGCCAATTGCATTTTTAAAAATGGTAATTTGGAACTGAAGGTTGAAGCTCAGCTTTATTCAGTTGAGGACAACACCAGGCAGGGGCAGACAGACACCTTTAGTAGGCCGGAACAGCCAATTGCATTTTTAAAAATGGTAATTTGGAACTGAAGGTTGAAGCTCAGCTTTATTCAGTTGAGGACAACACCAGGCAGGGGCAGACAGACACCTTTAGTAGGCCGGAACAGCCAATTTTTTTAAAAAACAGCAGTTAGTAAGAGGCAGAAGGTAGAAGCTCAGCTTTATTCAGTTGAGGACAACACCAGGCAGGGCAGACAGACACCTTTAGTAGGCCGGAACAGCCAATTTTTAAAAAAAACAGCAGTTAGTAAGAGGCAGAAGGTAGAAGCTCAGCTTTATTCAGTTGAGGACAACACCAGGCAGGGGCAGACATTCACCTTTAGTAGGCCGGAACAGCCAATTTTTTAAAAAAACAGCAGTTAGTAAGAGGCAGAAGGTAGAAGCTCAGCTTTATTCAGTTGAGGACAACACCAGGCAGGGGCAGACAGACACCTTTAGTATAATACCTATATAGAAAAGAAATACCACAATAATATAGAATAAAAAAGACTAAGAATACATATTATTCATATATTGCCCAAAAAAATATATTCAAAGCCAAAACTTCATAAAATGTAGATTTTATTTAAAATAATGAAACCAGACCACAGTTACACACATATATTATTTATCAGAGAATAAAAAATATATATAAAATTAATGGACAAGAAAACCTATTTTTACATTTAATATATAAATAAAATCAAATAAAATCCAAATGTGGCAGGGGACAGAGAATAACAGACTGAAAGGCACTAGAATGTATATACAAAAATCCTGTTATCAGGATGTGCACATGCACCGGCAGAAAAGTAATGCTATATCTGAATATAAATATTTCAAATGCATACACATATGTGTATATATACACCCATATACACACCTAAGTAAGTGTGCATAGTTAGCAATAAGTGAAAAAGCTAGTGCTTACAAGAAGTGAAAAAAACTGCTACAAAAATATATAATTGCAATAATGAGCAAGTTGCTAATATTGGTGCCAAAACAAATCCCAAAACATAAATAATGTGCTAAATGTGCAATTAATCATACATAAATCTTCAAAATATATTTGCAAACAGATAACCAGTTAATAACACTGCTAAAATAGTGCACACAAATATAAATCTGAAATAAAATTAACCATCTGAGGTGCACCAACGTGAGTAAGAGTTTTACTGCTGCCGTTTGTAATGAAAGTAACTTTATACCAACCAGTCTGAGATTCAAGCTGTCCCCCGCACACACCACTCCTACGCGCGTTTCGCTTCCGCTTCGTCAGGGAGTGATGTGGCAGAGGTCAGTGAATCTAATATAGGGGAAATATCAGCTGAAAAAATTATTATAATCAGCAGACGTCATAGTACATGACGCCGCTCCTCACGAATGCAGCCGCCATCACCGCCGGGCGGAAGTCCGAAGACACCTTTAGTAGGCCGGAACAGCCAATTGCATTTTTAAAAATGGTAATTTGGAACTGAAGGTTGAAGCTCAGCTTTATTCAGTTGAGGACAACACCAGGCAGGGGCAGACAGACACCTTTAGTAGGCCGGAACAGCCAATGGCATTTTTAAAAATGGTAATTTGGAACAGAAGGTAGAAGCTCAGCTTTATTCAGTTGAGGACAACACCAGGCAGGGGCAGACATTCACCTTTAGTAGGCCGGAACAGCCAATTGCATTTTTAAAAATGGTAATTTGGAACAGAAGGTAGAAGCTCAGCTTTATTCAGTTGAGGACAACACCAGGCAGGGGCAGACATTCACCTTTAGTAGGCCGGAACAGCCAATTGCATTTTTAAAAATGGTAATTTGGAACTGAAGGTTGAAGCTCAGCTTTATTCAGTTGAGGACAACACCAGGCAGGGGCAGACAGACACCTTTAGTAGGCCGGAACAGCCAATTGCATTTTTAAAAATGGTAATTTGGAACTGAAGGTTGAAGCTCAGCTTTATTCAGTTGAGGACAACACCAGGCAGGGGCAGACAGACACCTTTAGTAGGCCGGAACAGCCAATTTTTAAAAAAAACAGCAGTTAGTAAGAGGCAGAAGGTAGAAGCTCAGCTTTATTCAGTTGCAGCTTCTTGGCAATAATATAAAGAAGACGCGACAGGACAACACTCGGTGGATGCCATATCTGTGTTTTCAATGGAAAAAACCTTTCAGTTAACTACTTGCAGGAGCAAGTTTTTGTAGCTGGTGGACAATTTTTTTTAAAAAAAGCAGTTAATAAGAGGCAGAAGGTAGAAGCTCAGCTTTATTCAGTTGCAGCTTCTTGGCAATAATATAAAGAAGACGCGACAGGACAACACTCGGTGGATGCCATATCTGTGTTTTCAATGGAAAAAAACCTTTCAGTTAACTACTTGCAGGAGCAAGTTTTTGTAGCTGGTGGACAATTTTTTTAAAAAAAAGCAGTTAATAAGAGGCAGAAGGTAGAAGCTCAGCTTTATTCAGTTGCAGCTTCTTGGCAATAATATAAAGAAGACGCGACAGGACAACACTCGGTGGATGCCATATCTGTGTTTTCAATGGAAAAAAACCTTTCAGTTAACTACTTGCAGGAGCAAGTTTTTGTAGCTGGTGGACAATTTTTTTTAAAAAAAGCAGTTAATAAGAGGCAGAAGGTAGAAGCTCAGCTTTATTCAGTTGCAGCTTCTTGGCAATAATATAAAGAAGACGCGACAGGACAACACTCGGTGGATGCCATATCTGTGTTTTCAATGGAAAAAAACCTTTCAGTTAACTACTTGCAGGAGCAAGTTTTTGTAGCTGGTGGCCAATTTTTGTACTGTACCAGTTTTTTGTTGTATGTGTTTTTGTTTTTAATGTTAAAATGTCTGCATTTGATATCTCTCCAGTATTTTCTTTTTTATAAGCAAAATACTGCAGTTTTACATCGGTTACATGGATACACAGGCAGCTTGGTGGTGAGTGGAGGAGTATTTAAAGTAGGGACCGCAGACAGGCTATCAAAGGCCTAAAATAACAAACAATAGGCTCATGGCAGCTTTACAGCGGTTACATGGATACACGGGCAGGCAGCTTGGTGGTGAGTGGAGGAGTATTTAAAGTAGGGACCGCAGACAGGCTATCAAAGGCCTAAAATAACAAACAATAGGCTCATGGCAGTTTTACAGCGGTTACATGGATACACGGGCAGGCAGCTGGTGATGAGTGGAGGAGTATTTAAAGTAGGGACCGCAGACAGGCTATCAAAGGCCTAAAATAACAAACAATAGGCTCATGGCAGTTTTACAGCGGTTACATGGATACACGGGCAGGCAGCTGGTGATGAGTGGAGGAGTATTTAAAGTAGGGACCGCAGACAGGCTATCAAAGGCCTAAAATAACAAACAATAGGCTCATGGCTGTTTTACATCGGTTATATGGATACACAGGCAGCTTGGTGGTGAGTGGAGGAGTATTTAAAGTAGGGACCGCAGACAGGCTATCAAAGGCCTAAAATAACAAACAATAGGCTCATGGCAGTTTTACATCGGTTACATGGATACACAGGCAGCTTGGTGGTCAGTGGAGGAGTATTTAAAGTAGGGACCGCAGACAGGCTATCAAAGGCCTAAAATAACAAACAATAGGCTCATGGCAGCTTTACAGCGGTTACATGGATACACAGGCAGCTTGGTGGTGAGTGGAGGAGTAGTGCAAGGAGTGTCTGTCCCAGTACTCCCAAAATATAAATAGATGTTAATGTCTCGCAAAACAACCAAAACAAAAAAAAAGGTGGCATACTTAGGTACAGGGGTGGGCTCATCTACTGAGTTTCTGACATAGTAATTTGGCAGTAACTATTTAATGGTGCCAATATAGGACACAGACACAGACTACTTTAAGTTGCATCATAGATGTCTACAAATTTGTATTGTCAGTGCCAGACATTGAATGATGTCAGCGAATAGACTAAAGATTGGTGGAGCTGTGCGACATAATTTTGCATGTGGTAGAGCACATTTTGAGCTGGGGTAGGGGGGAACTCTCTTGAGGCCGGCGGGACCGCCCCAGGGCCCCTCATGTTACAACGGTGTGTCTGACGTTGGGTGCGCACCACCACCGCCAGAGACACTACATTGTACTATGAGGGACCCAGTAGCAATGCCGTCAACCAAAAGCGAGCACACCCACCTCTTCAGACAAACAGCAGTCTCACGGGTGCTTGCGCCAAGTCGCGATACCACGGCCCCGTGTGGGGAGTTTTGCCATTTAGGGAGGTGTAATCATGTCGTATGCTGTACAATCAGCTGCAGCAAATTAGACATTAGAAAAGTAATTCACAGGCAAGAGCTTTTCATAGGAAAGCTAGGTGTCGGCCGGGCAAGGTGGGGCAAAAGATTTCGAAATCCAGTTGTGGTTCATTTTAATGAATGTTAGATCGTCAACATTTTGGGTAGCCAGACGAGTCCTTTTTTCGGTTAATATTGAACCTGCAGCACTGAATACTCTTTCTGATAGGACACTTGCTGCCGGGCAAGCAAGCTCCTGCAATGCATATTCTGCCAATTCTGGCCAGGTGTCTAATTTGGAGGCCCAGTAATCAAATGGGAATGACGGTTGAGGGAGAACATCGATAAGGGATGAAAAATAGTTAGTAACCATACTGGACAAATGTTGTCTCCTGTCACTTTCAATTGATGCAGCAGTACCTGTCCTGTCTGCGGTCATAGCAAAATCACTCCACAACCTGGTCAGAAAACCCCTCTGTCCAACGCCACTTCTGATGTGTGCACCCCTAACACTCCTAGTCTGCTGCCCCCTGGAGCTCGTGTGAGAACGATCACGTGCGCTGTGTGCTGGGAATGCCTGAAGCAAACGGTCAACAAGAGTTGATTGTTTGGTTGCTAATATTAGTTCCAAGTTCTCATGTGGCATAATATTTTGCAATTTGCCTTTATAGCGTGGATCAAGGAGGCAGGCCAACCAGTAATCGTCATCGTTCATCATTTTCGTAATGCGTGTGTCCCTTTTTAGGATACGTAAGGCATAATCCGCCATGTGGGCCAAAGTTCCAGTTGTCAAATCTCCGGTTGTGATTGGTTGAGGGGCAGTTGCAGGCAAATCTACGTCACTTGTGTCCCTCAAAAAAACAGAACCCGGCCGTGACACGCAACCAATTTCCTGTGCCCCCGGGAAAGGTTCGGCATTAAAAATATACTCATCCCCATCATCCTCCTCGTCCTCCACCTCCTCTTCGCCCGCTACCTCGTCCTGTACACTGCCCTGACCAGACAATGGCTGACTGTCATCAAGGCTTTCCTCTTCCTCTGGTGCAGACGCCTGCTCCTTTATGTGCGTCAAACTTTGCATCAGCAGACGCATTAGGGGGATGCTCATGCTTATTACGGCGTTGTCTGCACTAACCAGCCGTGTGCATTCCTCAAAACACTGAAGGACTTGACACATGTCTTGTATCTTAGACCACTGCACACCTGACAACTCCATGTCTGCCATCCTACTGCCTGCCCGTGTATCCTCCCACAAATAAATAACAGCACGCCTCTGTTCGCACAGTCTCTGAAGCATGTGCAGTGTTGAGTTCCACCTTGTTGCAACGTCTATGATTAGGCGATGCTGGGGAAGGTTCAAAGACCGCTGATAGGTCTGCATACGGCTGGCGTGTACAGGCGAATGTCGGATATGTGAGCAAAGTGCACGCACTTTGAGGAGCAGGTCGGAGAACCCAGGATAAGTTTTCAATAAGCACTGCACCACCAGGTTTAAGGTGTGAGCCAGGCAAGGAATGTGTTTCAGTTGGGAAAGGGAGATGGCAGCCATGAAATTCCTTCCGTTATCACTCACTACCTTGCCTGCCTCAAGATCTACTGTGCCCAGCCACGACTGCATTTCTTGTTGCAAGAACTCGGATAGAACTTCCGCGGTGTGTCTGTTGTCGCCCAAACACTTCATAGCCAATACAGCCTGCTGACGCTTGGCAGTAGCTGGCCCATAATGGGACAACTGGTGTGCAACAGTGTCATCTGCCGATGGAGTGGTTGGCAGACTGCGTTCTGTGGAAGAGCTGTAGCTTCTGCAGGAAGACGAGGAGGAGGAGGGGGTGCGAACGCCTACAGCCAACTGTTTCCTAGACCGTGGGCTAGGCACAACTGTCCCTAAATTGATGTCGCCTGTGGACCCTGCATCCACCACATTCACCCAGTGTGCCGTGATGGACACATAACGTCCCTGGCCATGCCTACTGGTCCATGCATCTATAGTCAGGTGCACCTTTGTACTCACAGATTGCCTGAGTGCATGGACGATGCGCTGTTTAACATGCTGGTGCAGGGCTGGGATGGCTTTTCTGGAAAAAAAGTGTCGACTGGGTAGCTCGTATCGTGGTTCAGCGTACTCCATCAGGGCTTTGAAAGCTTCGCTTTCAACTAACCGGTAGGGCATCATCTCTAACGAGATTAGTCTAGCTATGTGGGCGTTAAAACCCTGTGTACGCGGATGCGAGGATAAGTACTTCCTTTTTCTAACCAGAGTCTCATGTAGGGTGAGCTGGACTGGAGAGCTGGAGATCGTGGAACTTTCGGGTGTGCCGGTGTACATGGCAGACTGAGAGACGGTTGGAGACGGTATTGTTTCCGCCGGTGCCCTAGATGCAATATTTCCTCCTACAAAACTGGTGGTTCCCTGACCCTGACTGCTTTTGGCTGGCAAAGAAACCTGCACAGATACTGCCGGTGGTGCGGAAAATGGTGGCCTTACAGTGACGGAAGGGATGTTGCGTTGCTGACTAGCTTCATTGGCCGAGGGTGCTACAACCTTAAGGGACGTTTGGTAGTTAGTCCAGGCTTGAAAATGCATGGTGGTTAAGTGTCTATGCATGCAACTATTATTTAGACTTTTCAGATTCTGACCTCTGCTTAAGCTAGTTGAACATTTTTGACAGATGACTTTGCGCTGATCAGTTGGATGTTGTTTAAAAAAATGCCAGACTGCACTCTTCCTAGACTCGGATCCCTTTTCAGGGATTGCAGACTGAGCTTTAACCGGATGGCCACGCTGTCCTCCAACAGGTTTTGGCTTTGACACGCGTTTTGGGCCAGATACGGGCCCGGCAGATGGAACCTGTTGCGATGTTGATGCCTGCTGCGGCCCCTCCTCCACCTCCGCTTCTGAACTACTGCCGCCTGCACCCTGTTCCCCCAATGGCTGCCAATCGGGGTCAATAACTGAGTCATCTATTACCTCCTCTTCGAGCTCGTGTGCAACTTCATCTGTGTCACTGTGTCGGTCGGTGGTATAGCGTTCGTGGCGGGGCAACATAGTCTCATCAGGGTCTGATTGTGGATCTGTACCCTGAGAGGGCAATGTGGTGGTCTGAGTCAAAGGAGCAGCATAGTACTCTGGCTGTGGCTGTGCATCAGTGCACTCCATGTCAGAATCTACTTGTAATGGGCATGGCCTGTTAAATGTTTCACTTTCTAAGCCAGGGACGGCAAGTGTAAAGAGCTCCATGGAGTGACCCGTTGTGTCGCCTGCTGCATCCTTCTCTCTTGTTGTAGTTTTTGCTGAGGAGGACAAGGAAGCGACTTGTCCCTGACCGTGAACATCCACAAGCGACGCGCTGCTTTTACATTTACCAGTTTCGGAAGAGGAGGCAAAAGAGCTAGAGGCTGAGTCTGCAATGTAAGCCAAAACTTGCTGTTGCTGCTCCGCCTTTAAAAGCGGTTTTCCTACTCCCAGAAAAGAGAGCGTTCGAGGCCTTGTGTAGCCTGACGACGAAACTGGCTCCACAGCTCCAGACTTAGGTGGAATATTTTTATCCCCACGACCACCTGATGCTCCACTACCACTACCATCATTACCAGCTGACAATGAACGCCCACGACGACCTCTCGCACCAGACTTCCTCATTGTTTTAAAATCTTAACCAAAGTAACTTTATTTGTTGCTGTCAAACAACTTACACGGTGAGCTATAACTTCAGTATGATTTCAATATCCCTTAACAGGTTGGTGAGACCACAAGGAAAATCAGGCACAATGTTACACACTCTGTTTTCTGTGGCACAAAATCACAGAGATGACACACACGCAGGACTGTCACTCAAGCACTAATGTCAATATTAATCTCCCACCTAATTTATTTATTTATTTTTCTCAGGGAGACTTTAGAAACCAAATAATATTATAAAAACCAAAAAAATAAATAGGCTTTCTATGGCCCACTGAATGAGAGAGAGAGGTGGCACACCCAGGAGTCAAGACTGGCACACAAGCTGAAAGGGCAATATTACTCTCCCACTGTTTTTTTATGTATTTTTTGTTTTTTAAGGGAGACTTTAGAAACCAAATAATATTAAAAAAACCAAAAAAATAAATAGCCTTTCTATGGCCCACTGAATGAGAGAGAGAGGTGGCACACCCAGGAGTCAAGACTGGCACACAAGCTGAAAGGGCAATATTACTCTCCCACTGTTTTTTTATGTTTTTTTTTTTTTCAGGGAGACTTTAGAAACCAAATAATATTAAAAAAACCAAAAAAATAAATAGCCTTTCTATGGCCCACTGAATGAGAGAGAGAGGTGGCACACCCAGGAGTCAAGACTGGCACACAAGCTGAAAGGGCAATATTACTCTCCCACTGTTTTTTTATGTATTTTTTGTTTTTTAAGGGAGACTTTAGAAACCCAATAATATTTTAAAAAATAAATAAATAGGCTTTCTATGGCCCACTGAATGAGAGAGGTGGCACACCCAGGAGTCAAGACTGGCACACAAGCTGAAAGGGCAATATTACTCTCCCACTGTTTTTTTATGTTTTTTTTGTTTTTTAAGGGAGACTTTAGAAACCAAATAATATTAAAAAAACCAAAAAAATAAATAGGCTTTCTATGGCCCACTGAATGAGAGAGAGAGGTGGCACACCCAGGAGTCAAGACTGGCACACAAGCTGAAAGGGCAATATTACTCTCCCACTGTTTTTTTATGTATTTTTTGTTTTTTAAGGGAGACTTTAGAAACCCAATAATATTTTTTAAAAAAAATAAATAGGCTTTCTATGGCCCACTGAATGAGAGAGGTGGCACACCCAGGAGTCAAGACTGGCACACAAGCTGAAAGGGCAATATTACTCTCCCACTGTTTTTTTATGTATTTTTTGTTTTTTAAGGGAGACTTTAGAAACCCAATAATATTTAAAAAAAAAAAATAAATAGGCTTTCTATGGCCCACTGAATGAGAGAGGTGGCACACCCAGGAGTCAAGACTGGCACACAAGCTGAAAGGGCAATATTACTCTCCCACTGTTTTTTTATGTTTTTTTTTTTTTCAGGGAGACTTTAGAAACCAAATAATATTAAAAAAACCAAAAAAATAAATAGGCTTTCTATGGCCCACTGAATGAGAGAGAGAGGTGGCACACCCAGGAGTCAAGACTGGCACACAAGCTGAAAGGGCAATATTACTCTCCCACTGTTTTTTTATTTTTTAATTTTTTTTCAGGGAGACTTTAGAAACCAAATAATAAGAAAAAAAATAAATAAATAAATAGGCTTTCTATAGCCCACTGAATGAGAGATAGCACACACAGCAGTGGCACACAAGCCCTGACTGAGGCCAATATTTTTCTCCCACTGATTGATGTAGTGTTTTT
The DNA here is from genome assembly GCF_051348905.1 of Ranitomeya variabilis. Taxonomy (NCBI): domain Eukaryota; kingdom Metazoa; phylum Chordata; class Amphibia; order Anura; family Dendrobatidae; genus Ranitomeya; species Ranitomeya variabilis. The sequence goes on along the minus strand of NC_135237.1, from coordinate 261,466,180 downwards.
GTGTTGAGGTAGATTTTAGAACACAAATCAAGGAAAAAAAAAAAATGCTTTCTATGGCCCACTGAATGAGAGAGGTGGCACACCCAGGAGTCAAGACTGGCACACAAGCTGAAAGGGCAATATTACTCTCCCACTGTTTTTTTATGTATTTTTTGTTTTTTAAGGGAGACTTTAGAAACCAAATAATATTAAAAAAACCAAAAAAATAAATAGCCTTTCTATGGCCCACTGAATGAGAGAGAGAGGTGGCACACCCAGGAGTCAAGACTGGCACACAAGCTGAAAGGGCAATATTACTCTCCCACTGTTTTTTTATGTTTTTTTTTTTTTCAGGGAGACTTTAGAAACCAAATAATATTAAAAAAACCAAAAAAATAAATAGCCTTTCTATGGCCCACTGAATGAGAGAGAGAGGTGGCACACCCAGGAGTCAAGACTGGCACACAAGCTGAAAGGGCAATATTACTCTCCCACTGTTTTTTTATGTATTTTTTGTTTTTTAAGGGAGACTTTAGAAACCAAATAATATTAAAAAACAAACAAAAAAAAAAAAGGCTTTCTATGGCCCACAATTAGAGAGAGAGAGGTGGCACACCCAGGAGTCAAGACTGGCGCACAAGCTGAAAGGGCAATATTACTCTCCCACTGTTTTCTTAAGTTTTTTTTCTTTTATTTTCAGGGAGACTTTAGAAACCAAATAATATTAAAAAAACCAAAAAAATAAATAGCCTTTCTATGGCCCACTGAATGAGAGAGAGGTGGCACACCCAGGAGTCAAGACTGGCACACAAGCTGAAAGGGCAATATTACTCTCCCACTGTTTTTTTTTTTTTTTTTTTTTTTCAGGGAGACTTTAGAAACCAAATAATAAGAAAAAAAAATAAATAAATAAATAGGCTTTCTATAGCCCACTGAATGAGAGATAGCACACACAGCAGTGGCACACAAGCCCTGACTGAGACCAATATTTTTCTACCACTGATTGATGTAGTGTTTTTGTGTTGAGGTAGAATTTAGAACACAAATCACGGAAAAAATAAATAGGCTTTCTATGGCCCACTCAGTGAGAGATGGCACACACAGGGATGGCACTGTAGCAGAAATGCCAATCTTAATCTCCCACAAAAAAAAAAAAAAAAAACAGGGACTGTCCTACAATTACTATCTCCCTGCAGTAATCTAAGCCAGGTATGGCAGGCAGCAATAGGAGTGGACTGATGCACAAATTAAATAAAAAGTGTGGACAAACAAAAAAGATAGCTGTGCAGAAAGGAACAAGAGGATATGTGCTTTGAAAAAAGCAGTTGGTTTCCACAGTGGCGTACACACAGCAATACAGCTATCACGGAGCCTTCTAGGGCAGCCCAATGAGCTACAGCGCTGAGGAAAAAAAAATAAAAAATAGCTTCCACTGTTCCTGCACACCGAAGGTGGTGTTGGACAGTGGAAATCGCTACAGCACAAGCGGTTTGGTGGTTAGTGGACCCTGCCTAACGCTCTCCCTGCTTCTGACGAAGCGGCAGCAACCTCTCCCTAAGCTCAGATCAGCAGCAGTGAGATGGCGGTCGGCGGGAACGCCCCTTTATAGCCCCTGTGACGCCGCAGACAGCAAGCCAATCACTGCAATGCCCTTCTCTAAGATGGTGGGGACCAGGACCTATGTCATCACGCTGCCCACACTCTGCGTTCACCTTCATTGGCTGAGAAATGGCGCTTTTCGCGTCATTGAAACGCGACTTTGGCGCGAAAGTCGCGTACCGCATGGCCGACAAGCACAGGGGTCAGATCGGGTTTCATGAGACGCCGACTTAGCCAAAAGTCGGCGACTTTTGAAAATGATCGACCCGTTTCGCTCAACCCTAGTACAGATTATTGGTGAAAAGTTCTTAAATTATTCTCATTGATATTATTTTTCTTTTTACAGTGCCTACAAGTAGTATTCAACCCCCTGCAGATTTAGCAGGTTTACACATTTGGAATTAACTTGGCATTGTGACATTTGGACTGTAGATCAGCCTGGAAGTGTGAAATGCACTGCAGCAAAAAAGAATGTTATTTCTTTGTTTATTTTTTTTTTTTTAAATAGTGAAAAGTCTTTTCAGAGGGTCATTTATTATTCAACCCCTCAACCCACCAGAATTCTGTTTGGTTCCCCTAAAGTATTAAGAAGTAGTTCAGGCACAAAGAACAATGAGCTTCACATGTTGGGATTAATTATCTCTTTTTCCAGCCTTTTCTGACTATTTAAGACCCTCCACAAACTTGTGAACAGCACTCAAACATGGTCAACATGGGAAAGACAAAGGAGCATTCCAAGGCCATCAGAGACAAGATCGTGGAGGGTCACAAGGCTGGCAAGGGGTACAAAACCCTTTCCAAGGAGTTGGGCCTACCTGTCTCCACTGTTGGGAGCATCATCCGGAAGTGGAAGGCTTATGGAACTACTGTTAGCCTTCCACGGCCTGGACAGCCTTTGAAAGTTTCCTCCCGTCCCGAGGCCAGGCTTGTCCGAAGAGTCAAGGCTAACCCAAGGACAACAAGGAAGGAGCTCCGGGAAGATCTCATGGCAGTGGGGACATTGGTTTCAGTCAATACCATAAGTAACGTACTCCACCGCAATGGTCTCCGTTCCAGACGAGCCCGTAAGGTACCTTTACTTTCAAAGCATCATGTCAAGGCTCGTCTACAGTTTGCTCATGATCACTTGGAGGACTCTGAGACTGACTGGTTCCAAGTTCTCTGGTCTGATGAGACCAATATCGAGATCTTTGGTGCCAACCACACACGTGACGTTTGGAGACTGGATGGCACTGCATACGACCCCAAGAATACCATCCCTACAGTCAAGCATGGTGGTGGCAGCATCATGCTGTGGGGCTGTTTCTCAGCCAAGGGGCCTGGCCATCTGGTCCGAATCTATGGGAAGATGGATAGCACGGCCTACCTGGAGATTTTGGCCAAGAACCTCTGCTCCTCCATCAAGGATCTTAAGATGGGTCGTCATTTCATCTTCCAACAAGACAACGACCCAAAGCACACAGCCAAGAAAACCAAGGCCTGGTTCAAGAGGCAAAAAATCAAGGTGTTGCAGGGGCCTAGTCAGTCTCCTGACCTTAACCCAATTGAAAACTTGTGGAAGGAGCTCAAGATTAAAGTCCACATGAGACACCCAAAGAACCTAGATAACTTGGAGAAGATCTGCATGGAGGAGTGGGCCAAGATAACTCCAGAGACCTGTGCCGGCCTGATCAGGTCTTATAAAAGATGATTATTAGCTGTAATTGCAAACAAAGGTTATTCCACAAAATATTAAACCTAGGGGTTGAATAATAATTGACCCACACTTTTATGTTTAAAATTTATAAAAATTTAACTGAGCAACAAAACTTTTTGGTTTGTAAGATTTATGCATCTGTTAATAAATCCTGCTTTTGTTTGAAGTTTGAAGGCTCTAACTTATTTGCATCTTATTAAACCTGCTAAATCTGCAGGGGGTTGAATACTACTTGTAGGCACTGTATATGTAGAATTTTTATATCCACTATAACTGTTTGACACTCATATTGCCCAATATCAGCAAAACTGCAAGAGTATTAAAAGCAGATAAAGATTAGGCCTGTATAGCTATACACGAAATCCCATGTACCAAAAAGACTGAAAATGTGTCTGGTCAGGTGTCATGGTTAGGACATGGCTAATGTCAGGGTTAATATTGTTGGCCTCTCTTTCAAGATGGGAGGGGTATTTATACTCACTCCTAGCTGGGTTTCAGTGTCAGCTATACGCTCTGCTTCAGTCTGTTTTCTTCACCCCTGGAGTGTGTGCCTGGCTTGCATCGTGTTTATCTTGCTTTCCGTGCGTTACTCTGTTCGTTTTTCTGGATTACTGAACTCTGGCTTTGCTTCTGACTATCCCCTGTCTCTCCCTTTTGGTACCTCGTGATCACCTGGCTCCGATCTCTGCTTGTTTCATAATTTTCTAGTGCTTGTCCCTTCTCTGTTTCCCGGCATCTGGCTCTGCCCCCTGACCTCCTCCCACTCTGACACATGTCTAAGGTCCTGTTTGTTTCCAGGTTAGTAACACAGTGTTTAGCTCAGCTCCTTTGCTGCTGTGATCAGGTCTCCCTGCAGCATTAATACCCGATATCCGTGACATAGCTGACTGTACAGTCTTCCTCCCTGGTGGTGGGGTGTAGGTTGGTATGCCATGGATCCGGAACAGGCTCTCACAGGGCAGATTAATGAGCTCTCCCGTGTGTTTTAGAAGTTGTCTGTGGAGCAGCAAGCCCTGGTCAGCTTGCACCAACAGGTGCAGAGAGATGTGGCAGGTGCTTTACAGATGCTTGCTCCATGCAAGTTTCGGGAGGGGGGCCCCTCTGATGTATCCCTAGCAGACCCCGAACCACCGGTAAAGTTACTGGATACTTTTTCTGGGGATAAAAAATTGTTCAGGGTCTTTAAGGAGGGATGCAAGTTGATTTTTTAATTATGTCCCAGGTAGTCATGTCCTTGTTAAGGCAGTCTCTGCAGGCATGGGCTTTCTCTCTATCTTTTCCTCTGCTCCTGAGTGCATGTCTGTGAACCTGTTCTTTGAGGCTCTGGTGCACATTTATGATGAGCCTGATGGAGTGCGTCTGGCAGAGGATATGGTGATGAGCGTGACACAGTGGAGGCACTCCGCTGAATGGTTCTGTTCAGAGTTTAGGCAATGGGCAGCCAAAGTTTCTTCGAAATAAAAAAGAGAGAGAACCGAGAGCACAACCATAACAATAATTATAAGTAAGTAGGGGTGCAGGATCAGTGGTAAATGCAATATGACCAACAAAGAAAAAGCACCACTGCAATTATGCAATTATGCGCAGCAAAAGAAAATAATATATATCATATATAGACAAATTTATAGAAAAAAGAGGTTTTTATTGGCACACCACACAATATATTAAAACATACTTAAAAGCAAAAAACAAAGAGACAAGAGAAGATGCCCAAGTTGTGTCAGGCTGAAAGACCATGTTAAAATTGTGGCTGTATTGAAAAATTACATAAAAGATCTCAGGCAGAAAAAATTCAGAGAGAGCTGATTGCACATAGACAAGCTCTGAAAGACCTCTTGAATGTCCAATCAGCTACGGTTTATATGAGAAGCTGACAGAGGTTCTATCTCCATTTTAATAGAGGCAGAAAGCTTATGACTTCCCTTCTGAAGAAACATAACGAGAAAACTTTTATTACACAATTAAAAGCTCTAGACGGATCAACTATATCTGAGACTGCTGATATTGCCAGGGAGTTTAAGAATTTCTATGAATGTCTTTAATCTATAATCTAGATATGCCAGTGGACATCCGAGATCCTGCAGTGGCTGCAGAAAAAATAGATAACTTCCTATCTCCCTTAAATCTCCCTATATTGCCTATGGGATTAACGTCATTAACACTCCCTGTTACCCCCAAAGAAGTACTAGATGTTCTATCGACTATCCCCAATGGGAAGGCCCCGGGTCCTGATGGTCTCTCTATCATTTATTATAAAAAACTAATTAAACCGCTGTTACCCCACTTGTTAGCTTTATTTAACTCTTATTTTGAAGGCCAATTCCCACCGCAACAAGCTTTGGAAGCTTTTATCACAATCCTGCCGAAAGAGGTGAAAGACCCCAATTTCTGTGCAAGTTATAGGCCGATATCTTTACTCAACTCGGACACAAAGCTATGGGCAAAAATTTTGCGGAATTTGTGAGGGGACGAGAAGGTAGGGATAACTCGGCAAAAATTATCCAAACCATAATGTACGCTAAGAATCGGGGTGTCCCTTTAACGCTCCTATCTACAGATGCTGAGAAAGCTTTCGATAGGGTGAGCTGGAGATACGTGGAGAAAGTATTGATTAAATGCAGTTTTCCTCCACAGTCTATCTCAGCGATTTTCTCTCTTTACTCTTCTCCCACAGCTAGGATCAGGATCAACGGCACTCTGTCGGCTAGCTTCAATATCAATAATGGTGCTAGGCAGGGATGCCCACTGTCTCTGTCTCTGTCTCTATTTATATTAATCGTAGAGATGTTGATTCAAAGAGTCAGACAAGATGAGTACATCTAGTGGCTAAAAATAGGAAAGCTGGAATTGAAAACACTAGTGTTCGCGTATGACTTAATTTTCATTATTACTAATCCCCTTAAGGCATTTCTTACTATCCTTAATATACTTGACCAATTTAGCCTGCTATCTAATTTAAAAATTAACACTGCAAAATCAGACGCTCTTAACATAACCTTGTCAAATACTCAACTAACTATTCTTCGTAAACTAACCCCTTTTTTTTGGTTCACAACCTCTTTAAAGTACTTGGGAATATGGATTACTAGAGATCCTGTCGACTTATTTTGAACCAATTAATCCCTTTTATTAACCCCTTAATCCCATATGACGTACTATCCCATCAAGGTTACCTGGGACTTAATTCCCAGTGCTGAGATAGTACGTCATAGCGATCGGCCGCGCTCACGGGGGGAGCGCGGCCGATCGCGGCCGGGTGTCAGCTGCCTATCGCAGCTGACATCCGGCACTATGTGCCAGGAGCTGTCACGGACCGCCCCCAGCACATTAACCCCTGGCACACCATGATCAAACATGATCACGGTGTACCAGCGGTACAGGGAAGCATCGCGCAGGGAGGGGGCTCCCTGTGGGCTTCCCTGAGACGATCGGTACAAGGGAATGTACTCACCTTGTACCGAGCGTCTCCTCCCTGCAGGCCCCGGATCCAAAATGGCCGCGGGGCTGCATCCGGGTCCTGCAGGGAGTACTTCCGGGTGCCGTGCAGGCGCTGGTAAGCCTGCGGCGATGTGAGTGAGATCGACGATCTGATAGAGTGCTATGCAAACTGTCAGATCAGCGATCTGTGATGTCCCCCCCTGGGACAAAGTAAAAAAGTTTTTAAAAAAATTTCAACGTGTGTAAAAAAAAAAAAAAAAAAATCCTAAATAAAGAAGAAAAAAATATATATATTATTCCCATAAATACATTTCTTTATCTAAAAAAAACCCCCAAAAAACAATAAAAGTACACATATTTAGTATCACCGCGTCTGTAACGACCCAACTTATAAAACTGTCCCACTAGTTAACCCCTTCAGTGAACACCGTAAGAAAAAAAAAAAACGAGCTAAAAAACAACGCTTTATTATCATACCACCGAACAAAAAGTGAAATAACGCGCGATTAAAAAGACGGATATAAATAACCATGGTACCACTGAAAAAGTCATCTTGTCCCGCAAAAAACGAGCTGCCACATAGCATTATAACTAGTGTTGAGCGATACCGTCTGATACTTGAAAGTATCGGTATCGGAAAGTATCGCCGATACCGGCAAAGTATCGGATCTAATCCGATACCGATACCCAATACCAATACAAGTCAATGGGACTCATGTATCGGACGGTATTCCTGAGGGTTCCCAGGGTCTGAAGGAGAGGAAACTCTCCTTCAGGCCCTGGGAACCATATTAATGTGTAAAATAAAGAATTAAAATAAAAAATATTGTTATACTCACCTCTCCGACGCAGCCTGGACCTCACCGAGGGAACCGGCAGCGTTGTTTGCTTAAAATTTGCGCTTTAACTTCCTTACGTGAAGTCCCGGCTTGTGATTGGTCGCGTGCCGCCCATGTGGCCGCGACGCGACCAATCACAGCAAGCCGTGACGTAATTTCAGGTCCTTCAGGATTTTAAAATTAATTTAATTTTAAAATGCGCGCGTGTCCTGCCTCCCGTGACGTCACAGCTTGTGATTGGTTGCGTCGCCCATGTGACCGCGACGCGACCAATCACAAGCCAGAACGTAATTTTAAAATCCTGAAGGACCTAAAATTACGTCACGGCTTGCTGTGATTGGTCGCGTCGCGGCCACATGGGCGACGCAACCAATCACAAGCCGGGACGTCACGGGAGGCAGGACACGCGCGCATTTTAAAATGCGCGCGTGTCCAGCCTCCCGTGACGTCACGGCTTGTGATTGGTCGCGTCGCCCATGTGACCACGACGCGACCAATCACAAAGCCGGAACGTAATTTTAAAATCCTGAAGGACCTGAAATTACGTCACGGCTTGCTGTGATTGGTCGCGTCGCGGCCACATGGGCGGCACGCGACCAATCACAAGCCGGGACTTCACGTAAGGAAGTTAAAGCGCGAATTTTAAGCAAACAACGCTGCCGGTTCCCTCGGTGAGGTCCAGGCTGCGTCGGAGAGGTGAGTATAGCAATATTTTTTATTTTAATTCTTTATTTTACACATTAATGTTGTTTCGATACCGATACCCGATACCACAAAAGTATCGGATCTCGGTATCGGAATTCCGATACCCGCAAGTATCGGCCGATACCCGATACTTGCGGTATCGGAATGCTCAACACTAATTATAACCAAAAAAATTAAAAAGTTATAGTCCTCAGAATAAAGCGATGCCAAAATAATAATTTTTTCCATAAAATAGCTTTTATCGTATAAAAGCGCCAAAACATAAAAAAATTATATAAATGAGATATCGCTGTAATCGTACTGACCCGACGAATAAAACTGCTTTATCAATTTTACCAAACGTGGAACGGTATAAACGCCTCCCCCAAAAGAAATTCATGAATAGCTGGTTTTTGGTCATTCTGCCTCACAAAAATCGGAATAAAAAGTGATCAAAAACTGTCACATGTCCTAAAATGTTACCAATAAAAACGTCAACTCGTCCCACAAAAAACAAGTCCTCACATGACTCTGTGGACCAAAATACGGAAAAATTATAGGTCTCAAAATGTGCAGACGCAAAAACTTTTTTGCTATAAAAAGCGTCTTTTAGTTTGTGACAGCTGCCAATCATAAAAATCCGATATAAAAAATGCTATAAAAGTAAATCAAACCCCCCTTCATCACCCCCTTAGTTAGGGAAAAATAATAAAATTAAAAAAATGTATTTATTTCCATTTTCCCATTAGGGCTAGGGTTAGGGCTAGGGTTAGGGTTAGGGCTAGGGTTAGGGCTAGGGTTAGGGCTAGGGCTAGGGTTAGGGCTAGGGTTAGGGCTAGGGTTAGGGTTAGGGCTAGGGTTAGGGTTAGGGTTGGGGCTAGGGTTGGAGCTAAAGTTAGGGTTGGGGCTAAAGTTAGGGATAGGGTTGGGGCTAAAGTTAGGGTTGGGGATAAAGTTAGGGTTAGGGTTAGGGCTAAAGTTAGGGTTAGGGTTTGGATTACATTTACAGTTGGGATTAGGGGTGGGATTAGAATTAGGGGTGTGTCAGGGTTAGGGGTGTGGTTAGGGTTACAGTTGGGATTAGGGTTAGGGGTGTGTTTGGATTAGTTTCAGGTAGAATTGGGGAGTTTCCACTGTTCAGGCACATCAGGGGCTCTCCAAACGCGACATGGCGTCCGATATCAATTCCAGACAATTCTGCGTTGAAAAAGTAAAACAGTGCTCCTTCCCTTCCGAGCTCTCCCGTGCGCCCAAACAGGGGTTTACCCCAACATATGGGGCATCAGCGTACTCGGGGCAAATTGGAGAATAACTTTTGGGGTCCAAGTTTTCTTGTTATCTCTGGCAAAATAAAATTTTGGGAGGCTAAAAATCATTTTTTGTGGGAAAAAAAGGATTTTTATTTTCACGGCACTGCGTTGTAAACTGTAGTGAAACACTTGGGGGTTCAAAGTTCTCCCAACAAATCTAGATAAGTTCCTTGGGAGGTCTAGTTTCCAATATGGGGTCACTTATGAGGGGTTTATACTGTTTGGGTACATCAGGGGCTCTGCAAATGCAACATGACGCTTGCAGACCAATCCATCTAAGTCTGCTTTCCAAATGGCGCTCCTTCCCTTCCGAGCTCTGTCATGCGCCCAAACAGTGGTTCCCCCCCACATATGGGGTATCAGCGTACTCAGGACAAATTGTACAACAATTTTTGGGGTCCAATTTATCCTGTTACCCTCGAGAAAATACAAAACTGGGGGCTAAAAAATCATTTTTCTGAAAAAAAAAAGAATTTTTAGTTTCACGGCTCTGCGTTATAAACTGTAGTGAAACACTTGGGAGTTCAAAGCTCTCAAAACACATAAAGATAAGTTCCTTAGGGGGTCTACTTTCCAAAATGGTGTCACTTGTGGGGAGTTTTAATGTTTAGGCACATCAGGGGCTCTCCAAATGCGACATGGTGTCCCATCTCAATTCCAGTCAATTTTGCATTGAAAAGTCAAATGGCGCTCCTTCCCTTCCGAGCTCTGCTATGCGCCCAAACAGTGGTTTACCCCCACATATGGGGTATCATTGTACTCAGGACAAATTGCACAACAACTTTTGTGGTCTAATTTCTTCTCTTACCCTTGGGAAAATAAAATTTGTGGGTGAAAAGATCATTTTTGTGAAAAAAAATGATTTTGTATTTTTACGGCTCTGCATTATAAACTTCTGTGAAGCACTTGTTGGGTCAAAGTGCTCATCACACATCCAGATAAGTTCCTTAAGGGGTCTACTTTCCAAAATGGTGTCACTTGTGGGGGGTTTCAATGTTTAGGCACATTAGGGGCTCTCCAAATGCAACATGGCGTCCCATCTCAATTCCAGTCAATTTTGCATTGAAAAGTCAAATGGCGCTCCTTCCCTTCCGAGCTCTGCCATGCACCCAAACAATGGTTTATGCCCACATATGGGGTATCATCGTAGTCAGGACAAATTGCACAACAACATTTGCAGTCCAATTTCTTCTCTTACCCTTGGGAAAACAAAAAATTGTGGCGAAAAGATCATTTTTGTGAAAAAATATGATTTTTTATTTTTACGGCTCTGCATTATAAACTTCTGTGAAGCACTTGGTGGGTCAAAGTGCTCATCACACATCTAGATAAGTTACTTAAGGGGTCTACTTTCCAAAATGGTGTCACTTGTGGGGGGTTTCAATGTTTAGGCACATCAGGGGCTCTCCAAACGCAACATGGCGTCCCATCTCAATTCCAGTCAATTTTGCATTGAAAAGTCAAATGGCGCTCCTTCGCTTCCGAGCTCTGTCATGTGCCCAAAAAGTGGTTTATACCCACATATGGGGTATCGTCGTGCTCAGGACAAATTTTACAACATCTTTTGGGGTCCATTTTCTCCTGTTACCCTTGGTAAAATAAAACAAATTGGAGCTGAATTAAATTTGGTGTGAAAAAAAGTTAAATGTTCATTTTTATTTAAACATTCCAAAAATTCCTGTGAAACACCTGAAGGGTTAATAAACTTCTTGAATGTGGTTTTGAGCACCTTGAGGGGTACAGTTTTTAGAATGGTGTCACACTTGGTTATTTTCTATCATATAGACCCCTCAAAATGACTTCAAATGAGATGTGGTCCCTAAAAAAAATGGTGTTGTAAAAATGAGAAATTGCTGGTCAACTTTTAACCCTTATAACTCCCTAACAAAATAAATTTTGGTTCCAAAATCGTGCTGATGTAAAGTAGACATGTGGGAAATGTTACTTATTAAGTACTTTGCATGACGTATCTCTGTGATTTAAGGGCATAAAAATTCAAATTTGGAAAATTGTGAAATTTTCAAAATTTTTGCCAAATTTCCGTTTTTTTTCACAAATAAACACAAGTTATATCGAATAAATTTTACCACTATCATGAAGTACAATATCTCTCGAGAAAACAGTGTCAGAATCGTCAAGATCCGTTGAAGCGTTCTAGAGTTATAACCTCATAAAGGGACAGTGGTCAGAATTGTAAAAATTGGCCCGGTCATTAACGTGCAAACCACCCTCGGGGCTTAAGGGGTTAAAGAAAATAGAAACATTAATGAAATCATATGACTTTCCCACTTTATCTTGGATAGGATGTATTAATGTTTTCAAAACATACACGATGCCAATAATCTTGTATTGTATGAATATGATCCCTATTCACCTTCCCCTCGCCTTTTTCAAAAACTTAAAATCCCTAATATCTAGATTCATATGGAAACAGAAAACAGCAAGTTTGCCCTACAAACTCCTCTCATACCCCAATTCTTCAGGGTGTTTAGGGGTTCCTGACCCATACATTTACATTTATTTATAAGGCTATACATTTAAGTAGATGGTTGAAAATTGTGCTTAGTCACGAAAAAGGAACTCAAGACAACATACAGGAGACTCAGCTTTATTAGGTATCAATTGAATTCCATTTTTGTGGTCCCGAACGAAACCACCCAATTTGCTTAGATTGGATGAAATTATCCTGGCTACCCTATGATTTAGACGTTTAATGCTCAATGACCTTCCACCAGATTCATTCCCATCTACATTGACACCTACTGTAGCTATACCACACCTGGTTGATTCTGTCTTTAATGACCCATACAACCTATGGTCTATGTTACCTAATGAATCTTTAACCCCTTAACGACCGCCGATACGCCTTTTAACGGCGGCAGTTAAGGGTACTTAAACCACAGTGCCGTTAATTAACAGCGCTGTGAAAAAAGTGAATAGCAAATAGAGCCCCCCAGAGTCGGATTTTCTCTGGGGTCTCGGTTGCCGGGGGTAGCCGAGACCCCAGAGAACATGATTCAGGGGGTTTTTACCGACCCCTGGGTTGCGATCGCCGGTAATTAACCTTTTACCGGCGGTCGCAAAAAAAAACCAACGCAATTTCCCATTTAGTTTCTCTGTCCTCCGATGTGATCGCACATCAGAGGACAGAGAAATGGGGTCCCCGATCGCCCCCCGATTCTCACCTGTCTCCCCCGGTGCTCCTCGTGGCTCCCGATGGGCGCCGCCATCTTGTTCCGGCCAAAAAATGGCGGGCGCATGCGCAGTGCGCCCGCCGGCAGGCATTTGTAAGATCTTTGGGGTCTTTGCTGCCGGGGGGTAGCTTAGACCCCAAAGAACATGATTGGGGTCGGTTTTTACCAACCCCTGTTTTGTGATCACCGGTAATTAACTGTTTACCGGCGGCCGCAAAAAAAAAAAGCGATGTGTGATTCTCTGTCCTCTGACGTGATCGCACATCAGAGGACAGATAAATAGGGGGATTCGGGGACCCTGTTATACTTACATGTGTCCCTAGGTCTTCCTGCGTCCCCTCCTGCCTGCCAGCTTCTTCATCCAGTAAGAAAATGGTGGGCGCATGCACAGTGCGCCCGCCATGATCTGCCGGCCGACAGCTAGAGGAGTTGGGGTTAAATTTAGGGTTAGGGTTCAGGTTGGGGGTAAATTTAGGGTTAGGGCTAGGGTTAGGGCTAGGGTTAGGCTTCTTTCACTCTTGCGTCGGCCAACGCACGTTGTGAAAATTGTGCACAACATGGGCAGCGGATGCAGTTTTTCAATGCATCCGCTGCCCAGTCTATGTCCTGGGGGGGAGTTACAGCCGCGCATGCGCAGTCGGAAATGGCGAATGAGACATTCAAGAAAACGTTACATTGAACTTTTTTGTGAAGACGGTCTGCCAAAACACAATGGATCCAGTGCACGACGGATGCGACGCGTGGCCATCCGTCGCCAATACAAGTCTATGGGCAAAAAACGCATCCTGCGGGCACATTTGCAGGATCTGTTTTTTGTCCAAAACGACGGATTGCAACGGATGCCACACGAAAGAAGTGTGAAAGTAGTCTTAGGGCTAGGGTTAAGGTTGGGGCTAAAGTTAGGGCTAGGGTTAGGGTTGGGCTAGGGTTAGGGCTAGGGTTAGGATTGGGGCTAAAGTTAGGGCTAGGGATAGGGTTTGGGCTAAATTTAGGGTTAGGGCTAGAGTTAAGGTTAGGGCTAGGGTTAGGGTTAGGGTTGGCATTAGGGTTACATTTGGGATTAGGGTTAGGTTTGAGATTGGGGTTAAGGTTAGGGTTGGTATTAGGGCTAGGGTTGTATTGGGATTAGGGTTAGGTTTGAGGTTAGGGTTGAGATTAGGATTAGGGGTGTGTTGGATTTAGGGTTTTGATTAGGGTTATGGTTAGGGTTGAGATTAGGGTTGTTTTGGGGTTAGGGCTGTGATTATCGTTAGGGTTGTGATTAGGATTATGGATCGGGTTGGAATTAGGGTTAGGGGGTGTTGGGGTGAGGGTTGGAGTTAGAATTGGGGGGTTTCCACTGTTTTGGTATATCAGGGAGTCTCCAAACATGAAAGCCAATTTTGCGCTCAAAAAGTCAAAGGGTGCTCCCTCCTTTCTGAGCTCTGCCGTGCGCCCAAACAGTGGTTTACCCCCACATATGGGGCATCAGCATACTCAGGATAAATTGGACAACAACTTTTGGGGTCCAGTTTCTCCTGTTACCTGTCATGCCATTCTGTCTGTTTCTGGTTTTTGGCATGACAATGCATATGTTTGCTTTAACCCTTTACTCTTTTCCCCCTAATTTGAGATGGGATACTGTTGGCTGTTATCTGGATGGAGCCTTCTCAGTTCCTTGCTCTGCTGCGCAGCTGTACATGGTGGTTAGGTTTTTTCTGCTGCAGGAACATCCACATGTGCGGTCCCTGGTTGCTGCTGTGAAGCTGTCCGCGGGTTGTGAGGACATTTGCAGCTGGTGAATGACTTTCCACGTGGGTCAGTGCATGCAGTCTCAGTCAGGTGCCCTGAGCCTCAGATCCTACACTGATTGTGCTGTAATGGTTTCTGTGTGTTAGGGCTAGCAGAACGCACCGAGTAAATAAAGATGTTTATTATTATTGATGCGTTCGCAGCCCAGGGTCCATCGTGCAGGGGAACCTGCTGCTAGTAAATGGTGACACTATTTGGCGGTATAGACTAGCTCTATTACCTCACAGAGTAGCCAAGAAAGGAAAGCTCTGTGCCCTGTTAGACTTCACAGGAGCACAGGTTAACTGCCCATCAGAGAGCAGTCAGTGGTCATGCAAACATACAATCTCCTCACCGGAGGAGCCGGTATTCTAGGGGCTTATTTCAGCCGGGGCCCTAAATCCACGCACACAATCTCCTCGCCGGAGGTGCCGGCATTCTAGGGGCTTATTCCAGCTGAGTCCCTGAACACACATAAATGACCACACGGGCGCATGCACGTAACAGATTCAATACTAGCGCATGGCCGTGCAGTCATGAGAGCCTTAAATAGCTGCAGCAAGTACAGGACCTTCCTAGAAGGACCAATGAGAGGCTGCTACAGAGCCTGAGCACCTTCAGGACCTTCCTGGAGGACCAATGGATTTAGCTGCAGTATCTGAACATGTGACCCTTGATCTCCACTGAGAGATCTTACTCTGGGCATGCTCAGAACGAGAAAAGCAGGACTTAGTCCCAGAAGCGTCTGCTCGCCGCTGCCCAGCACTGACTTCAATGGCAGAAGCTGGAAAAGCAGCAGTAACCCTTTGTACTGAGTCAGACGGAGCGAAATGCTGGGATTGACATCTCCGCTAAGCAGGCTCCACTGCGGCAGGAGAAGAATGGGAGACCGCAGCGCAGATACCACGAGATTCCCCCTGTGCAGAGGTGGGAACTCGACCCCTAACATTACCCCCCCCTAGGGCCCCACCTTCCTTGGTCCTCGCTATGCTCGAAGGCAGCAATGAGCTGCGGAGCCTGAATGTGCTCAGCAGGCTCCCAGGACCTGTCCTCAGAACCATAACCCTTCCAGTCCACCAAATAAAATTTTTTGCCACGTACCACCTTGCACCCCAAAATAGCGTTCACCTTGTAATCGTCCGTAGACGAACCCAATGTCCCGCCAGATGACTTCGAAAACCGGGACATGTATACGAGCTTAAGGAGGGACACATGAAAGGTGTCGGTGATACCTAGGCATGGAGGAAGGGCCAGACGGTAGACCACAGGGTTAACCTGTTCGAGGACCTTGAAGGGACCCAAGTAGCGAGGTGCAAACTTAGTGGACTCAACACGCAGCCTGATGTTACGGGCGGAGAGCCACACTAAGTCGCCAGGAGTAAAGGTCGGAGCAGGGCGCCGATGTGCATCGGCAGAGGACCTCATTCTCTCCTTGGAGGCCCGGATGGCATCCTGAGTGCAGTCCCAAATGTCACGTGCCACCACTGCCCAGTGTGCCACCCTGGAGTCAGCAGAAGACATGGGCATAGGCACAGGAACCCGCGGATGCTGGCCATAATTATGGAGGAAAGGAGTTTGACCGGTGGAGTCAGCTACAGTGTTGTTAAACGCAAACTCCGCCCACAGAAGCAAGGATGCCCAGTCATCCTGCCTGGCAGAGACAAAATGTCGCAGATATGTGACCAGGGTCTGGTTGGCCCTCTCTACCAACCCATTCGTCTTCAGATGATATGCTGAGGAGAGATTCAACTCAATGCTGAGTAGACAACAAAGCTCTCTCCAGAATCAAGACACAAACTGGGGACCCCGGTCACTGACAATTTTGTCCGGCATACCATGTAGATGAAATATGTGTTTGATAAACAACGCCGCCAGAGCCCGAACAGAAGGTAGCCGTGGAAGAGGCACCAAGTGCACCATTTTGGAAAAATGGTTGGTGATCACCCAAATAATGGTGCAGCTACGAGACTTGGGTAAGCCCACCACAAAATCCATCCCGACCATCTCCCAGGGCCTATCTGCCACTGGCAAAGGGTAAAGCAACCCAGCTGGCCGTAGACGAGGAGACTTTTCTTGGCGCAGGAGACACATGCCCGAACATAATCTGCAACGTCATGGACCATATGAGGCCACCAATATGTCCTCGCCAGTAACTCAGATGTCCTTTTGGTCCCGAAATATCCACCCACCCTAGACGAGTGAGCCCAAGAGAGAACCTCCGGATGCAAATTGGATGGTACAAAAGTCTTGCCCAGAGGCAAAAAAATGGGGGAAACCGGGGCCACAGTTCTCAGGCTCTCGGAAGGGACAATAAGCCGAGGCTCCTCTTCCTCCTCCTCAGATGATACCACGGAGCGAGAGAGAGTGTCGGCACGAATGTTCTTCTCCCCAGAAAGAAAATGGAGGGTGAAATGAAACCGAGAGAAGAACAAGGACCATCTGGACTGGCAAGAATTTAGCCGCTGGGCGGTCTGTAAATAAACCAAATTCTTGTGGTCTGTGAATACTTGAAAGGGAAAGCGAGCCCCCTCCAAGAGATGTCTCCACTCAGAGAAAGCCAACTTCATGGCTAGCAACTCCCTGTCCCCAATGGAATAATTCCTCTCCGCTGGTGTGAAGGTCTTGGAGAAGAAGCAAGGATGCTTCCGACCTTGAGCATCCTTTTGGAAAAGGACTGCTCCAGCACCAACGGATGAGGCATCCACTTCCATCATAAATGGCTTATCTACATCGGGGCGATGTAGGATGGGAGCGCTACCAAAATGCGACTTAGTAGAAGAGAAGGTCTTGGAGACCTCTTCAGACCTCAATTTGGGATTTGCTCCCTTCTTGGTGAGGGCTACCAAGGGAGCTACCAAAGTGGAGAAGTGGGGAATGAACTTGCGATAGTAATTAATGAACCCCATAAAGCGCTGCACCGCTTTAAGAGAATGGGGTTCTTGCCAGTCGATCACAGCCTGTAGTTTGGCAGGATCCATAGCCAATCCCTGGGCAAAGATGATATAGCCCAGGAAAGGTAAAGACTGCTCAAATATACACTGCTCCAACTTTGCATAGAGGGAATTTGCCCGTAAGAGGTCGAAGACTCTGCCAACATCTCTCCGGTGGGAGTCAATATCTGGAGAGTAGATGAGAATATCATCCAGATAGACAACGACCGAAGTGGAGAGCATATCCTGGAAAATATCATTAACAAAGTCTTGGAAAATGGCTGGGGCATTACAGAGCCCGAAGGGCATCACCAGATATTCATAGTGCCCATCCCTGGTGTTAAAAGCCGTCTTCCATTCGTCCCCCTCACGGATGCGAATCAGGTTGTAAGCACCCCGCAGATCTAATTTTGTGAATGCCCTTGCTCCCCGAAGCCTATCAAAGAGCTCCGATATCAGGGGCAGAGGATACTTATTCTTAACGGTGATGGCGTTAAGACCCCTGTAATCTATGCATGGACGTAGTTCCCCGTTCTTCTTCTGTACGAAGAAGAACCCAGCCCCTGCAGGTGACACTGACTTCCTGATGAACCCTCTTGCCAGATTCTCTTGAAAGTACTGAGACATTGCCTCCATCTCCGGGAGAGATAACGGATAGACTCGACCCCGGGGAGGGTCAGCACCAGGCAAGAGATCAATAGGACAGTCATAGGGGTGGTGGGGCGGAAGGGTCTCCACCACCTTTTTGGAGAACACGTCCGCATAGGACCAATATTGCTTGGGGAGAGATGATAGATCTGCGGGTACCTCAGTAGTAGCAACCTGAACGCATTCCCTCTGACACCTACCCCCACAAGATTCACCCCATCCCGGAATTCTGCCTGAGGACCACTCGTAAGGGGGGAAATGGTACCGTAGCCAAGGTATCCCCAACAGGACCTCATCAATTTCCTCAGGAATGACAAGCAGAGATATACTTTCCTGATGGGATGGCGACATGGACAGAGTAAAAGGGATTGTCTGGTGCGTTATCTGTGAGGGCAGTGTCGACCCATTCACCACTCGTACTGTCAATGGCTGAGCTAGCATCACCAGGGGTATTGCATGAAGTTGGGCGAAGGCTGAAGACATAAAATTGCCCTCCGCCCCGAATCCACGTAGAGCTCCACCGAGTGGGTGGATGAGCCTATAGTAATTGTCCCCTTAAAGGACAATTTGGAGGCAAACGTCGCCGTGTCTAGTGTACCTCCACCTACTACCACTAGACGCTGACATTTCCTCGACCGCTGGGAACATCTGGTGGCAAGATGTCCTGACTGCTGGCAAACATGATGGACCTTGTGTGCACAAGCGGTCCGGGACTTAGATCCCGCTCGTGACACTTCCATGGCCTCATGTGACTCAGGGACCAGGACCGGAGATTCCAGAGGTTTGACAAAGGGTGGAGCCAGCCGAAACCTCTGCCTACACTGGGCTCGCTCTAACCGCCGCTCATTAAAACGGAGGTCAATACACGTAACAGATTCAATACTAGCGTATGGCCGTGCAGTCATGAGAGCCTTAAATAGCTGCAGCAAGTACAGGACCTTCCTAGAAGGATCAATGAGAGGCTGCTACAGAGCCTGAGCACCTTCAGGACCTTCCTGGAGGACCAATGGATTAAGCTGCAGTATCTGAACATGTGACCCTCGATCTCCACTGAGAGATCTTACTCTGGGCATGCTCAGAACGAGAAAAGCAGGACTTTTTCCCAGAAGCGTCTGCTCGCCGCTGCCCAGCACTGACTTCAATGGCAGAAGCTGGAAAAGCAGCAGTAACCCTTTGTACAGAGTCAGACTGAGCGAGACGCTGGGACTGACGTCTCCGCTGAGCAGGCTCCACTACGGCAGGAGAAGAATGGGAGACCGCAGCAGAGATGGCCCGAGATTCCCCCTGTGCAGAGGTGGGAACTCGACCCCTAACACTGTGTGTGCTAAGGGTGTGTGTGGCCACACCTCCCCTGCTTTTATCAGGGTTTGATTGTGTACTTGAAATGCTGTCCCCAGCCTATTGCTGAGGGGCAGCTCCTATATAAAGTTCCCCTGTCCTATGGACGGGGCCTGAGCTTCTGTCACGATCAGCTGCAGATGCGACCCAGCCCGTAGACGCCCCCAAGCCGACCAACCTCAGAAGGTATGGGGCGCGCGTCCCCCGGGGATGCAATATGGACCCTTTGTACAGCAGAGGGGGACCCAGGCCTACCCAAACTAGGGGAGGGCAGCGACCGGGGTTGTGTGGCAGCTGAGCATGTGGACAAGGAAAGAGACACGTAGGACTTGATTACACCGCACAACTTCAGGTCTAGAGAAAGTAAAGTTTTACTAAAGTAAAGTCACACAGTACATAAACAAAATATGATGATGTCAGGCTCCCGATTCCACACCTCCAGAAGGGTACCACCCAGTGGACCCCAAGGCACCAACGGATCACCGAGGCACATATAGGCGGGACATCAGGATGCAGGCAAGACATCAGGATACAGACAGGACATCAGGACATCTGGACTCAGGAAAGACCGCAGGACATCAGGACAAAGGCAGGCCATCAGGACACAGGAATACAGGATAGACATCTGGGACACTGGCATGGCAGCCCAGGCCATCAGCTGGGACACTGGCGTTGCAGCCCAGGTCATCAGTTACATCAGGACATCAAACACAGGAAGGACATTAGGACATCAGAGAACACGAGGTCATCAGGACACAAGTAGGACATCAGGGTACAGACAGGACATCAGGACATCTGGACCCAGGGTCACCGGCAGACATCAGACAGGAGTCATTCGGTTCCGTACATCCGACACGACCTACAGGCACCACCAGACATCAGGCTCCAAGCTCCAGGCAGCGGTCATCAGGTTCCAGACTGCGGTCGTCAGGCTCCGGGCATCAGACCTAGGAATGCTTTATATAGGAGCTGCTCCTCAGCAATTGGCTGGGGACAGCATTTCAAGTACACACCCAAACCCTGATAAAAGCAGGGGAGGTGTGGCCACGCACACCCTTAGCACACACAGAAACCATTACAGCACAATCAGTGCAGGATCTGAGGCTCAGGGCACCTGACCGAGACTGCATGCACTGACCCACGTGGAAAGTCATGCACCAGCTGCAAATGACCTCACAATCCGCGGACAGCTTCACAGCAGCAACCAGGGACAACCCACATGCAGATGGTCCTACAGCAGAAAAGACCTAACCACTATGTATGGCTGCGCAGCAGAGCAGGGAACTGAGAAGGCTCCATCCAGGTAACAGCCAACAGTATCCCAGCTCACATTAGGGGGGAAAGAGTAAAGGGTTAAAGCAAACATATGCATTGTCATGCCAAAAACCAGAAACAGACAGAACGGCATGACATCTGCATTCCAAAACAGCGCTCCTTCCATTCCGAGCTCTGCCATGCGCCCAAACAGTGGTCCCCCCACATATGGGGTATCAGCCTACTCAGCATAAATTGCGCAATAAATTTTGGGGTCCAATTTCTACATTTACCCTTGTGAAAGTAAAAATTTGGGGGTGAAAAGATCATTTTTGTGGAAAAAATATGATTTTTTTATTTTCATGGCTCTACATCATAAACTTCTGTGAAGCAGTTGGGGGTTCATAGTACTCACCACACATCTAGATAAGCTCTTTGGGGGGTCTAGTTTCGAAGATTGGGGTCACTTGTGGGGGGTTTCTACTGTTTAGGTACATCAGGAGCTCTGCAAATGCAACATGACGCCCGCAGACCATCCCATTAAAGTCTGCATTTCAAGAGGCGCCCCTTTTTCTTCCGAGCCCAGAGGAGCCCCCCCATGTGGAGTATCAGCATACTCAGGACAATCTGGTTAACAGATTTCAGGGTCCAATGTCTCTTGATACCCTTGAGAAAATAAAAAATTGCAGGCTAAAAAAATCATTTTTGAGGGAAAAAAAAGGATTTTTTATTTTCATGGCTCTACTTTATAAATTTCTGTGAAGCACTTGGGGGTTTAAAGTGCTCACCGCACATCTAGATAAGTTTCTCAAGGGGTCTACTTTCCAAAATGGGGTCAAATGTGGGGGTTTTCTACTGTTTAGACACATCAGGGGCTCTCCAAACGCGACATGGCGTCCGATCTCAATTCCAGCCAATTCTGAATTGAAAAAGTCAAACCATGCTCCTTCTCTTCCAAGCTCTGCGGTGCACCCAAACAGTGGTTTACCCCCACATATTGGGTATCGACGTACTCAGGAGAAATTGCACAACAACTTCTGTGGTCTAATTTCTCCTGTTACCCTCATAAAAATAAAAATTTGTGGGCAAAATTATCATTTTTGTAGAAAAAATTAGATTTTTTATTTTCACGGCTCTACGTAATAAACTTCTGTGAAGCACTTGGGGGTTTAAAGTGCTCACCACACATCAAGATAAGTTCCTTAAGGGGTCTAGTTTCCAAAATGGTGTCACTTGTGGGGGGTTTCCACTGTTTAAGCACATCAGGGGCTCTCCAAACGCGACATGGCGTCCGATCTCAATTCCAGCCAATTCTACATTGAAAAAGTAAAACGGCACTCCTTCTCTTCCAAGCTCTGCGGTGCGCCCAAACAGTGGTTTACCCCCACATATGGGGTATCGGCGTATTCAGGAGAAATTGCACAACAATATTTATGGTTAAATTGCTGTTTTTACACTTGAGAAAATAAAAAAAAAGGTTCTGAATTAAAATGTTTGCAAAAAAAAGTTACATTTTTCTTTTTTCCTTCCACATTGTTTCAGTTCCTGTGAAGCACGTAAAGGGTTAATAAACTTCTTGAATGTGGTTTTGAGCACCTTGAGGGGTTCAGTTTTTAGAATTGTGTCACACTTGGTTATTTTCTATCATATAGACCCCTCAAAATGACTTCAAATGTGATGTGGTCCCTAAACAAAAAGGTGTTGGAAAAATGAGAAATTGCTGGTCAACTTTTAACCCTTATAACTCCCTAACAAAAAAGTTTTGTTTCCAAAATTGTGCTGATGTAAAGTAGACATGTGGGAAATGTTATTTATTAACTATTTTTGTGACATATCTCTCTGATTTAATGGCATAAAAATGCAAAGTTTGAAAATTGCAAAATTTTAACAATTTTCACCATATTTCCATTTTTTTCATAAATAATCGCAAGTAATATCAAAGAAATGTTACCACTAACATGAAGTACGATATGTCATGAAAAAACTGTCTCTGAATCAGTGGGATCTGTTAAAGCGTTCCAGAATTATAACCTCATGAAGTGACAGTGGTCAGAATTTAAAAAATTGGCTCGGTCATTAAGTTCCAAATTGGCTCTGTCACTAAGGGGTTAAATAACTTTTATGATAACAAAATCTTAAAGGATAATGTTTGGCCTGGAAATACGCTGGCCCAACTAAAAAAATTTCTTCAAGAGCAACATGTTAAGCAAATTCTTTCGCAATTCAGGCAACAATATCCATTTAAATCTACTTGGTCTTGGTTGGACCTCATGTCTAAATTGCCATCTCCAAAAACAAAACTCATATCACGCTTATATTCCCGCCTTATTGCTCCTCCTCTAAATTTTATACCTTGTTTTATTTATTCTTGGAAATCAGAATTAATTGTTAACTTTTCAGATGACCAGATCGCCAAAATATTGCTCTATGCTCGAGATTTTTCAAGCTGTATTCTACTTTATGAAAATTCATATAACATTCTAACCAGATGGCATATGGCCCCGGTTAAACTTCATCATCTAGGTCTAGCAGATACTGATATATGCTGGAGGTGCCATAATCAAAAGGGCCACCATACACATATCTTTTGGGAATGCTCAATAATAAGAGATTTTTGGGATGAGGTCAATCTCACTCTTAAAATATTAAAGCTAATTCAAACTGATCTGTAGGCCTCTGAAGCTATTCTTTCATGCACGACGAAAAAATTTAAACCAGTAAAACATGGACTTCTTCCTTTATTGCTCAGTGCTGTGAAACATTTAATAACTATACATTGGAAAAATGAGTCTCCTCCTACTTTGCGTGAATGGATCTCTAAGATAAGCTAAATTTCTCGCCTTGAGGAACTCTCAAGCTGGGAAATCCATAACCATGATTCTTACTTGAAAATGTGGCTGCCCTGGAAGAGCTTACAAGTAGACAATGATTAATAAAGCTCTCTGATTGTATCTGTCCTTTCATATAGTTCTTATTATTTAATTAACTGAACTATTGTGGTGCTAACCTGAGTTGATTCTTGATTACCTGGTTGTTATTCCCTCTCCCTCATACCTATTCTTTCCTTCCAATCCAGCTTTACCTACCCCTTAACCCCTTTTCCCTCCCTCTCTCCCTATTCCCTTCCTCTTTTCATTTTTATAATTATTATACTGCAAATTGTCATTATTGTAATTCTGAAATGGCTGTAATCTATTATTTTATCAAAAATAAAGAATTTGCAAAAAAAAAAAAAATGTGGCTGTTGATTCGTCCCCTCTTACCCGGGATGGAATTTGTTTCAGGACTGATGTCTTTTCTCTGAAAATAGGTTCCACTCACGTAGAAAAATTATTATTTTTTGTGATGAATAATCTTCCTGCAGTACTGGTACTGGGAATGCCCTGGCTGCAACGTCACAATTCTGTCATTGATTGGCTAGCAGGGGAGATCACTCAATGGGGATGTAAGGGTAATGGTCCATGCTGTAACCAGGGACCTTTTGTTTACCCTGTAAAGTCTGTATCTGTGTCGTCTGTCAGTCTGGAGGGTATTCCGGAGTACCTGAAAGACTTCTAAGACGTGTTTTCAGAAAGTGAGCCTGAGGCGCTTCCACCACATCAACCCGGTGATTGTGCTATTGATTTAAGGTACCGTCACACTAAACGATATCGCTAGCGATCCGTGACGTTGCAGCGTCCTCGCTAGCGATATCGTTTAGTTTGACACGCAGCAGCGATCAGGATCCTGCTGTGATGTCGCTGGTCGCTGAATAAAGTCCAGAACTTTATTTGGTCGTCCGATCGCCGTGTATCGTTGTGTTTGACACCAAAAGCAACGATACCAGCGATGTTTTACACTGGTAACCAGGGTAAACATCGGGTTACTAAGCGCAGGGCCGCGCTTAGTAACCCGATGTTTACCCTGGTTACCAGCGTAAAAGTAAAAAAAACAAACAGTACATGCTCACCTGCGCGTCTGCTTCCTGCTCTGACTGAGATCCGGCCCTAAAGTGAAAGTGAAAGCACAGCGGTGACGTCACCGCTGTGCTGTTAGGGCCGGAGCTCAGTCAGTGTCAGGAAGCAGACGCTGGGGGACGCGCAGGTGAGCATGTACTGTTTGTTTTTTTTACTTTTACGCTGGTAACCAGGGTAAACATCGGGTTACTAAGCGCGGCCCTGCACTTAGCAACCCGATGTTTACCCTGGTTACCCGGGGACCTCGGCATCGTTGGTCGCTGGAGAGCGGTCTGTGTGACAGCTCTCCAGCGATCAAACAGCGACGCTGCAGCGATCGTCATCGTTGTCGCTATCGCTGCAGCGTCGCTTAATGTGACGGTACCTTAACCCCTTAGTGACAGAGCCAATTTGGTACTTAATGACCGAGCCAATTTTTACAATTCTGACCAGTGTCACTTTATGAGGTTATAACTCTGGAACGCTTTATCGGATCCCGCTGATTCTGAGATTGTTTTTTCGTGACATGTTGTACTTCAAGTTAGTGGTAACATTTCTTCGATATTACTTGCGATTATTTATGAAAAAAATGGAAATATGGCGAAAATTTTTAAAATTTTGCAATTTTCAAACTTTGTATTTTTATGCCCTTAAATCAGAGAGATATGTCACAAAAAATAGTTAATAAATAACATTTCTCACATGTCTACTTTACATCAGCACAATTTTGGAAACAATTTTTTTTTTTGTTAGGGAGTTATAAGGGTTAAAAGTTGACCAGCAATTTCTCATTTTTACAACACCATGTTTTTTTTAGGGACCACATCACCTTTGAAGTGATTTTGAGGGGTCTATATGATAGAAAATAACCAAGTGTGACACCATTCTAAAAACTGCACCCCTCAAGCTGCTCAAAACCACATTCAAGAAGTTTATTAACCCTTTACGTACTTCACAGGAACTAAAATAATGTGGAAGAAAAAAATTAACATTTTACTTTTTTTTGCAAACATTTTACTTCAGAACCATTTTTTTTAATTTTCACAAGTGTAAAAACAGAAATTTAACCACAAATTTTGTTGTGCAATTTTTCCTGAGTACGCCGATACCCCATATGTGGAGGTAAACCACTGTTTGGGCGCACCGCAGAGCTTGGAAGTGAAGGAGCACCGTTTGACTGTTTCAATGCAGAATTGGCTGGAATTGAGATCGGACGCCATGTCGCGTTTGGAGAGCCCCTAATGTGCCTAAACAGTGGAAACCCCCCACAAGTGACACCATTTTGGAAACTAGACCCCCCAAGGAACTTATCTAGATGTGTGGTGAGCACTTTGAACCCCCAAGTGCTTCACAGAAGTTTATAACGTAGAGCCGTGAAAATAAAAAATCGCATTTGTTTTCACAAAAATGATTTTTTCGCCCACAAATTCTTATTTTCACAAGGGTAACAGGAGAAATTAGACCACAAAAGTTGTTGTGCAATTTCTCCTGAGTACGTCGATACCCCATATGTGGAGGTAAACCACTGTTTGGGCGCACCGCAGAGCTTGGAAGTGAAGGAGCACCGTTTGACTTTTTCAATGCAGAATTGGCTGGAATTGAGATCGGATGCCATGTCGCGTTTGGAGAGTCCCTGATGTGCCTAAACAGTGGAAACCCCCCACAAGTGACACCATTTTGGAAACTAGACCCCCCAAGGAACTTATCTAGATGTGTGGTGAGCACTTTGAACCCCCAAGTGCTTCACAGAAGTTTATAACGTAGAGCCGTGAAAATAAAAAATCTCATTTTTTCTACAAAAATGATCTTTTTGCCCCAAAATTTTTATTTTCACAAGGGTAACAGGAGAAATTAGACCACAAAAGTTGTTGTTCAATTTCTCCTGAGTACGTCGATACCCCATATGTGGAGGTAAACCACTGTTTGGGCGCACCGCAGAGCTTGGAAGTGAAGGAGCACCGTTTGACTTTTTCAATGCAGAATTGGCTGGAATTGAGATCGGATGCCATGTCGCGTTTGGAGAGTCCCTGATGTGCCTAAACAGTGGAAACCCCCCACAAGTGATACCATTTTGGAAACTAGACCCCCCAAGGAACTTATCTAGATGTGTGGTGAGCACTTTGAACCCCCAAGTGCTTCACAGAAGTTTATAACGTAGAGCCGTGAAAATAAAAAATCTCATTTTTTCTACAAAAATGATCTTTTTGCCCCCAAATTTTTATTTTCACAAGGGTAACAGGAGAAATTAGACCACAAAAGTTGTTGTGCAATTTCTCCTGAGTACGTCGATACCCCATATATGGGGGTAAACCACTGTTTGGGCGCACCGCAGAGCTTGGAAGAGAAGGAGTGTCGTTTTACTTTTTCAATGTAGAATTGGCTGGAATTGAGATCGGACGCCATGTCACGTTTGGAGAGCCGCTGATGTGCCTAAACAGTAGAGACCCCCCACATATGACACCATTTTGGAAACTAGACCCCTTAAGGAACTTATCTAGATGTGTGGTGAGCACTTTAAACCCCCAGGTGCTTCACAGAAGTTTATAACGTAGAGCCGTGAAAATAAAAAAATCGCATTTTTTCTACAAAAATGATCTTTTTGCCTCCAAATTTTTATTTTACCAAGGGTAACAGGAGAAAATGGACCCCAGAAGCTGTTGTACAATTTGTCTTGAGTACGCCGACACCCCATATGTGGGGGTAAACCACTGTTTGGGCGCATGGCTGAGCTCGGAAGCAAAGGAGTGCCATTTGACTTTTCAATGCAAAATTGACTGGAATTGAGATCGGACGCCATGTCGCGTTTGGAGAGCCCCTGATGTGCCTAAACAGCAGAAACCCCCCAAAAGTGACCCCATTTTGGAAACTAGACCCCCCATGGAACTTATCTAGATGTGTAGTGAGAACTTTGAATGCCCAAGTGCATCACAGAAGTTTATAATGCAGAGTCGTGAAAATAAAAAATATATATTTTTTAACAATAAAGATTTTTTAGCCCCCAAGTTTTTATTTTCACAAGGGTAACAAGAGAAATTGGACCCCAAAAGTTGTTGTCCAATTTGTCCTGAGTATGCTGGTACCCCATATGTGGGGGTAAACCACTGTTTGGGCGCATGGCAGAGCTCGGAAGGGAAGGAGTGCCATTTTGGAATGCAGACTTTGATAGAATTGTCTGCGGGCGTTATGTTGCCTTTGCAGACCCCTAATGTACCTAAACAGTAGAAACCCCCAACAAGTGACCCCATTTTGGAAAATAGACCCCCTAAGGAACTTATCTAGATATGTGGTGAGAACTTTGAAAGCTCAAGTGCTTCACAGAAATTTATAATGCAGAGTAGTGAAAATAAAAAATATTTTTTTTCCCACAAAAAAGATTTTTTTAGCCCCCAAATTTTTATTTTCACAAGGGTAACAAGAGAAATTGGACCCCAAAAGTTGTTGTACAATTTATCCCGAGTACGCTGATGCCCCATATGTGGGGGTAAACCACTGTTTGGGCGCACGGCAGAGCTCAGAAGGGAGGGAGTACCATTTGACTTTTTTAGCGCAAAATTGGCTGTCGTGTTTGGAGACCCCCTGATGTACCTAAACAGTGAAAACCCCCCAATTCTAACTCCAACCCTAACCCCAACACAGCCCTAACCCTAATCTCAACCCGATCCATAATCCTAATCACAACCCTAACGATAATCACAACCCTAACCCCAAAACAGCCCTAATCTCAACCCTAACCATAACCCTAATCAAAACCCTAAATCCAACACACCCCTAACCCTAATCCTAACCCTAATCCCAACCCTAATCCCAAACGTAACACTAATCCCAACCCTAATCCAAACCCTAACCCTAATCCCAACTCTAACCCTAACTTTAGCCCCAACCCTAACTTTAGCCCCAACCCTAACCATAACTTTAGCCCCCGTCGTCACAAAAAAAGTTCAATGTAACCTTTTTTTTGTACGTCGCGTCCGCCATTTCCGTGGATGCGTGGCCGTAACTCTGCCCCCTCCTCCCCAGGACATAGACTGGGCAGCGGATGCGTTGAAAAACTGCATCCGCTGCCCACGTTGTGCACAATTTTCACAACGTGCGTCGGTACATCGGGCCGACGCATTGCGACCGCCCCGTACCGACGCAAGTGTGAAAGAAGCCTTAGGCTACTTTCAGACATAGCGCATTTTTGAGCGCTATTTTGCGGGCGCTTTTCAAAAATGCGCAATGTCATTTTCGTCTGCCGGCAAAGTGAATGAGAAATTCACTTTGCCGTTCAGACACACCGCAAAAAAACGCGGCGCTTTTGTCTGCAAACACGCCGGCGTAAAAAGAATTGACATGTCAATTCTTTACGCAGCGGCGTGTCTGCGTATCCCCCTAGGGCCCCATATTACCTTCCACACACAGCGCCTTTGTCCTGGGTGTCGGCGTCTTTGTACGGAGGGGTTGACACCCAGGACCGGACGTGACGTCGGACAGGAAGAGGGAAGCCCCCGCCCCCCAGTGAAGCAGCATGGAGTCCTTCTGTGTGTGTGTGTGTGCGTGTGTGTGCGTGTGTGTGTCCCCATGCGACGCTAGTGCCACCATTGTGCTAAGTCGCCGTATGGGACTACTACTCCCATCCGGTATTAGGATGGGAGAGTTGTCCCTGTGTCCGGCGACTTAGCACAATTGTAAAGTTACACAAAACACCTACACACAATACACATACATGACACACAGTACATACAACATATAACACAGAGTATATACTCACCAACAGCACACTTGTAGGCGAAGCCCTCGATCCTCCAGGAAAAAATCCAAAAATAATAAACCAAATTCATACTCCCTGTCCGCAGAATCCATAAAACGAGTGTCCCACGCCGATCGGCTGCTCTCCGGCGATACACTGCCAGGAGCGAAGCTCCTAGCAGTGTATCGCGTACTGTTCCGGAGTTCAATGACTCCGGCGTCTCGGTTAACAGCAGTACAGCTGCGTTGAACTTTCCCACGCAGCACTGCCGTTAAGCGAGAGTGCCGGGGTCAATGACCGCCGGTAAACTCGCTCGCGCATGCGCAGTGACACACCGACAGGAACTATGGCTCCTGTCAGTGTGTTGCTGCAGCCGTGGAGAGCAGACATATCTCTGGATGTGTCTGTTCTCCATGGAAAATCTTGATACGTGGCACTTAAATATGTGGCAATTAAATACGTGACACGTGGCACTTATACGTGATACGTGTCACTTAAATATGTGGCACTGAAATACGTGGCACGTGGCACTTTGATACGTGGCACGTGGCACTTTGATACGTGGCACGTGGCACGTGGCACTTTGATACGTGGCACTGAAATATGTGGCACGTGGCACTTTGATACGTGGCACGTGTCACTTAAATACGTGGCACGTGGCACTGAAAGATGTGGCACTTTGATACGTGGCACGTGGCACTTTGATACGTGGCACGTGGCACTGAAATATGTGGCACGTGGCACTTTGATACGTGGCACGTGGCACTTTGATACGTGGCACGTGGCACTTTGATACGTGGCACGTGGCACTTTGATACGTGGCACTGAAATATGTGGCACGTGGCACTTTGATACGTGGCACGTGTCACTTAAATACGTGGCACGTGGCACTGAAATGTGGGACACGTCGCACAAAAAAGTTACATGTAGTTTTTTTTGTGTCGACGGTCCGCCGAAGCACGACGCATCCGTCGCACGACGGATGCGACATGTGGCAATCCGTCGCAATGCGTCGCTAATGCAAGCCAATGGAGAAAAAACGCATCCTGCAAGCACTTTTGCAGGATGCGTTTTTTCTCCAACGACGCATTGCGACGGAAGCCAAAAAACGCTAGTGTGAAAGTAGCCTAACCCTAACCCTAGCCCTAACCCTAAATTTAGCCCCAACCCTAACCCTAACCCTAACTCTAACCCTAACCCTAACCCTAACCCTAATTTTAGCCCCAACTTGTCTTCTCCTGCCGGCCGGCAGATGGCAGCAGATGGCGGGCGCACTGCGCATGCGCCCGCCATAAGGAAAAAGCCGGCTGGCAGGAGAAGACAGAAGAGGACCCAGGGACCCCGGGTGAGTATGTTAGGGTCCCCGAATCCCCCTATTTCTCTGTCCTCTGATGTGCGATCACATCAGAGGACAGAGAAATAACTGATCGCTTTTTTTTTTTTTTTTTTTTTTTGCGGTCGCCGGTAAACTGTTAATTACCGGCGATCGCAAAGCAGGGGTCGGTGCAAATCGACCCCGATCATGTTCTTTGGGGTCTCGGCTACCCCCGGCAGCCGAGACCCCAAAGAACATCCGGGTGCCGGGCGGCGGGCGCACTGCGCGTGCGCCCGCCATTTTTTCCCGGAAAAAAGATGGCGGCGCCCATGGGGAGACACGAGGAGCACCGGGGGAGGTAGGTAAGTATTGGGGGGCTATTGGGGGCCATCGGGGACCACATTTCTCTGTCCTCCGATGTGCGATCACATCGGAGGACAGAGAAATTAAACGGCAAATCGCGTTTTTTTTTTTTTTGTTGCGACCGCCGGTAAACGGTTAATTACCGGCGATCGCAACTCGGGGGTCGGTAAAAACCCCCCGAATCATGTTCTCTGGGGTCTCGGCTACCCTCGGCAACCGAGACCCCAGAGAAAATCCGACTCTGGGGGGCGCTATTCACTTTTTCCACAGCGCCGTTAATTAACGGCGCTGTGGTTTAAGTACCCTTAGCGGCCGCCGTTAAAAGGCGTATCGGCGGTCGTTAAGGGGTTAAATCCCATGAGCCAAATTACCCAAGGCTTGGCTGTGAAATTTGTCTGGGCCTGAGCGCCAAGCCATGAAAGAATACATCACAGAGAGTCTCCGCAAGGGGCATATTCGGCCTTCTGTGTCACTCATGGCAGGTTTTTCCTTGTGAAAAAAAAGATGGTGGTTTGTGACCGTGCCTCGATTTTCGGGAACTAAATAAGATTACTGTAAAAAACACATATCCTCTTAATCTGATTCCTGATTTATGTAATCAACTCACTGGGGCCAAGTGGTTTTCTAAACTTGACTTACGAGGGGCTTAAAACCTTATCAGGATGCAGGAGGGAGATGAATGGAAAACAGCATTTCTAACGACCGAGGGCTTGTTTGAAAATTTGGTTATCCCCTTCGGTCTCACTAACACCCCTGCTGTTTTCCAGAGTTTCATTAATGTTGTTTTTTCTGACCTGATTGGGTGCTATGTTGTCATTTATCTAGATGACATCTTGATATACTCAGAGGACAGTCAGTCACACCTACACCATCTTTATACGGTTCTTGTGAGACTCAGGGAGAACCATTTTTATGCTAAGCTGGAGAAGTGTTCATTCTTTATGCAAGAACTATCTTTTCTGGGTTTAATTTTATCAGGGGAGGGATTCCACATGGATCCGGGGAAGGTTCAGGCCATTTCTGATTGGGTGCAGCCTCATGTCCTGAAGGGGTTGCAATGATTTCTGGGCTTCACTAACTATTATAGGTAGTTCATTAAACGATTTCCGCAGGTGGTGAAACCCTTAACGGACCTCACACTCAAAGGGGCGGATGTAAAAAATTACTTCCAGACACTAAATGGGAGAAATTGGCTTGTATCAACATTCACAGATTGGCAGATTTAACAAATATGAAAAAGATTATCACATATTGAATGCAGACTATATAAGATAGAGAGCATTATGATGTGTACACTAATTTAAGGATCATAATAATGAAGGCTATTGTATAAAAAAAACTGTTCACATATGTAAGGGAATATATAGAAGTTCTTGTAAAGAGATAAACACCAGCGCTCCCTTGTGTGAATACTGTCCTTAGCAGCTGGAATCAGACAGCCAGGTGCCAAGGCTGACATAAAAGTAAACAATAATGCTGAAAAAGAATTGATACCACGCTTCAGGATAGACTTCCAATCAACAAATGTGGTGGCGTAATGGGAAGAAACTGTCTACTAATAAAAATACTAAGAGAATAAATACCGCACTTCAGGGTGGACTACCAATAGACAAATGTGATGGCAAAATACAAAGAAACTACCGGCTACCACTCATAGACATACCCAATTGAAGTACATCTTTATAAATGCAGTGCAACGTGCAATATGGAAATGCAATACGAGCCAGCACGGCACTGTATGGTGTATTACACCAGTAGCTACGATCTGACTCACCAGGATCCTGAGGTGTCGTGGATGTACAGGGCTTGAGAAGCATGAATGGCTGTCAGGTTACCTGGTGGAGATCCTGCTAAGCGGGAAATGGGCAGTGGAGTGGGGATGACCGCAGCCGCAGCGAAACAGCGTGGCGGTGGTCGGCGTTGAGCCAGAGAACGCCTCGGCCGGTGGATACAGAAAGGAAAAAAATGGGTGACGAAAGTGCTCAGAGTGTGACGTCACAAGAGCTACGGAGGGATGCTGGGGCAAAAAGGTATCCGACGCGTTTCGAAGGAACTCAGTCCTTCATCAGGGTACCCGTTTCGCTGCTAGAAGTTCTATTTCTGAGAAAATCCCATAGTTTGCTGGACATCTGATGTTGAAAGGATTTAACCATGTCATTTGCTGCACTAAGTTTACTCAATGTTGCTCATTTTTTGGTGCCCTCATTGCTAAGAAATATAGGTAGATATTTAACTATTATGCAATGCTATAAGGTTGGCATCTAATTGGATTTACATTTATTGTGCAGAAGGACAATGATCTTAAACATAAAGCTGACATAATTGTAAAGAATCTGTCAGTAGGATCAATCTTCGTAAGACATGGGCATCGTGGCATGTAGGTCATAGAGAGTTGAATAAAACGATACCTTGATATCTGAGATATAATGTTTTATTTTAGAAAAATCCATATTTTTCATAATATGTAAATTAGCTCTTAAGATCTATGGAACCAACATATATCTCCCTGAGAATGTGCTTCCAGAGCTTATTTTAAATGAAAGTACTACCAGTGTGAGACATGACATGACAATGAATGACAGTCTGTTCTCCTGATCTACATACCTCACACTGGTAAAACTCCCTTCCATTTAAAATCAGCTCTGGAAGCAGATTCTCAGAGAGATCTATGTTTCACCCATGGATCTCAACAGCTCATTTAAATATTAGGAAAATTTGGTTTTCTCTGGAACCAAAGATGAGATCACAGATCAAGATATCATTTTATTCAAATTTCCATGACCTGTATACTCATATAGATAGCTTAGGAGGGCTTATCCTACGGACAGATTTCCTATAAAAATTATCATCATTATAAAGCAGACCAAGAAGTCCTGGAAGTGAAGACATGTCTTTGAGATTTGTTTCCTTTTATTCATAGGAGCATTTGTGAGGTCAGACACTGAAGAAGGATAAGAAGGCCTCATTCACAATCTCTGTTCTAGATCATCCTATAGCGAATCTATGAACAGTTCTCAGTATAGGAAATCCTGCTGAGTAGAAAATTACATAATGTCACCTTAGACATGCCTAACTTAAGGTGATTCAACTGCAGGTCCTGCCAAAAATGCAATGAAAAAGGTAAACCTCAACAAATCACTGCCATTCTCATTGTGCTGTAAACCTTAATGACACCAAACATAGGGCATCCAGAGCAATCATTTAACTGGTACCCTCTCATAAACATGCAGCAGGGAATAATGCATATAACCTACCAAATGTGACTGCTTAATCCTTTAGTCAAATTTAGTAGCAACTTTGCAGATGCAAGCCGTTTGTGCGGCTCCCCTGATGAGTCAGAAGGGACGAAACGCGTCGGAGGGACATGGCTGGGACTTCCACTGTATGTCAGTAGAGGAATAATGTGGTGATGCGAACCAAACCTCTCCCAGAGAAAATGTTCCTTTTTATCTACTAAATGAATAGTTGACAAAAGGTTGGATAATGGGGTAGTTATAGTTAATAAGGGTGAACAGTATGACAGTTAAAGCTAATAAGGACAAACAGCATGGCAGTTATAGTTAATTAGGACACACTGTGTGGATATTATAAATGATAAGGGCAGTATTAAAGTTATAGGTAATAAGAATGGACAGTATGATGGTTGTTGTTAATAAGTAGACAGTGTCTCAGTTGCAGTTCATAAGGGTGGACAGTGTGGCAGTTATAGCTCATAAGGGTAAAAATGTGGCAATTGTAGTTCATAAGGGAAGACCATATAGAAGTTACAGCAAATAAGAGTTTTGTGGTTATACCTTTTAACCCCTTTCTGCCATCGGACGTACTATCCCATCCATGTGATCTGGGACTTAATTCCCATGGACGGGATAGTACGTCATATGCGATCAGCCACGCTCACGGGGGGAGCATGGCCGATCATGGCTGGGTGTCAGCTGATTATCACAGCTAACACACAGCACTATGTGTGGCACTTTAACCCCTGGAACACTGCAATCAAACAAGATTGCAGCGTTCCAGTGGCATAGGGAAGCATCGCGCAGGGAGGGGGCTCCCTGCCTGCTTCCCTGAGACCCAAAGAACAACGCTATGTGATTGCGTTGCTCCGAGGGACTCCTCCCTGCAGGCCCCTGGATCCAAGATGGCTGTGGGGTCCATCCGGGTCCTGCAGGGAGGTGGCTTGTCAGTGACTGCTGAGAGCAGGTGCTGAGAAGCCTCCTACACTGCCTGCCAGATCACTGATCTGACACAGTACTGTGCAAAGTGTCAGATTAGCGATCTGACTTTATACAGTGATGTCCCACCCTGGAACAATGTGAAAAAATATATATATATATATATATATATATATATATATATATATATATATATATATACTGTGTAAAAATATTTTTTTCAAAAATCCTAAATAAAGAAAACATTTTTTTTCCAAAAAATACATTTCTTTATGTGAATAAAAAAATAAACAATAAAAGTACACATATTTAGTATTGCTGCATCCATAACGACCCGACCTATAAAACTGTTCCAATAGTTAACCCCTTCAGTGAGCACCATAAAAAATAAATAAAAATTAGGCAAAAAACAATGCTTTACCATCATACCGTTGAACAAAAAGTGGGATAACACAAGATCAAAAAGACGGATATCAATAAACATGGTACCACTGAAAACGTCATCTTGTCCCACAAAAAAACAAGCTGCCATACAGCATCATCAGCAAAAAGTAAAAAATGTATAGCCCTCAGAATAAAGTGATGCAAAAAGAACTATTTCTTATATAAAACAGTTTTTATTGTATAAAAGCGCCAAAGCATAAAAAAAATATATAAATGCGGTATTGCTGTAATCATACTAACCTGAAGAATAAAACTGCTTTATCAATTTTACGACACGCAGAATGGTATAATTGCCCCACCCAAAAGAAATTAATGAATTGCTGGTTTTTGTTCATTCTGCCTCCCAAAAATCATAATAAAAAGTGATCAAAAATTGTCATGTTCCCAAAAATGGTACTAATAAATATGTCAACTCATCCCGCAAAAAACAAGACCTCACATGACTCTGTAGGCCCAAATATGGAAAAATTATAGCTCTCAAAATGTGGTGATGCAAAAACTATTTTTTGCAATAAAAAGTGTCTTTTAGTGTGTGACAGCTGCCAAACAAAAACCCGCTATAAAACCCCGCTATAAATAGTAAATCAAGCCCCCCTTTATCACCCCATTAGATAGGGAAAGATAATAAAATAAAAAAAAATTATTTTCATTTTCCCATTAGGGTTAGAGTTTGGGCTAAAGTTAGGGTTGGGGCTAAGGTTAGGGTTAAGTTTGGGGTTAAAGTTATGGTTGGGGCTAAAGTTAGGGTTAGGGTTGGAGCTAAAGTAAGGGTTAGGGTTGGGGCTGGAGATGACACTAGGGTTTGGGTTATGTGTACGGTTGGGATGATTAGGGTTAGGGGTGTGTCAGGGTTAGGGGTGTGGTTAGGGTTAGGGTTGGGATTAGGGTTAGGGGTGTGAGTTGGGGTTAGGGGTGTGGTTAGGGTTGGGAATAGGGTTAGGGGCATGTTCTGGTTAGGGGTGTGGTTAGGGTAATCATTAAGGTTGGGATTAGGGTTAAGGGTGTGTTCAGGTTAGGGTTGGAGGTAGTATTGGGGGGTTTCCACTGTTTCAGCACATCAGGGGCTCTTCAAATGTGACATGACGTCCGATCTCAATTCCAGCCAATTCTGCTTTGAAAAAGTAAAATCGTGCTCCTAC
This sequence comes from Ranitomeya variabilis, assembly GCF_051348905.1. NCBI lineage: Eukaryota > Metazoa > Chordata > Amphibia > Anura > Dendrobatidae > Ranitomeya > Ranitomeya variabilis. The sequence goes on along the minus strand of NC_135237.1, from coordinate 261,429,404 downwards.
CCTTCCGAGCTCTAAGATGTGCCCAAACAGTGGTTTACCCGCACATATGGGGTATCAGCATACTCAGGACAAATTAGACAACTTTTCTGGTCCAATTTCTCCTGTTACCCTTGGGAAAATACAAAACTGGGGGCTAAAAATCATTTTTGTGGAAAAAAATGATTTTTTATCTTCACGGCTCTGTGTCATAAACTTTATTGAAACATTTTGGGGTTCAAAGTTCTAGATAAATTACTTGGGGGGTCTAGTTTTCAATTTGGGGTCACTTGTGGGGGAGTTTCTACTGTTGAAGTACATCAAGGGCTCTGCAATTGCAATGTGACATCCACAGACCATTCCATCTACTGTAAGTTTGTATTCCAAAATGGCACTCCTTGGTCCAATTTCTCCTGTTACCCTTGGAAAAATAAAAAATTGGGGGCAAAAATATCATTTTTGTGGGAAAAAAATATTTTTTATTTTCACGGCTCTGCGTTATAAACTTTAGTGACTAGTGTTGAGCGATACCGTCCGATACTTGAAAGTATCGGTATCGGAAAGTATCGGCCGATACCGGCAAAGTATCGGATCTAATCCGATACCGATACCCGATACCAATACAAGTCAATGGGACACCAAGTATCGGACGGTATCCTGTATGGTTCCCAGGGTCTGAAGGAGAGGAAACTCTCCTTCAGGCCCTGGGATCCATATCAATGTGTAAAAGAAAGAATTAAAATAAAAAATAGGGATATACTCACCTCTCCGGCGCAGCCTGGACTTTACCGCCATAACCGGGAGCCGTTGTACCTAAGAATGCACGCTTGAAGGGCCTTAGATGAGGTCACTGCGCTCTGATTGGTCCGTAGCGGTCGCGTGACCGCTACGCGACCAATCACAAAGCCGTGACGTCTTCTAAGGTATTTCAAGCGCTTGAAAGACCTTAGGTGACGTCACGGCTTTGTGATTGGTTGCGTAGCGGTCACGCGACCGCTACGGACCAATCAGAGCGCAGTGACCTCATCTAAGGCCCTTCAAGCGCGCATTCTTAGGTACAACGGCTCCCGGTTACGGCGGTAAAGTCCAGGCTGCGCCGGAGAGGTGAGTATATCCCTATTTTTTATTTTAATTCTTTCTTTTACACATTGATATTAATCCCGATACCGATTCCTGATACAACAAAAGTATCGGATCTCGGTATCGGAATTCCGATACCGGCAAGTATCGGCCGATACCCGATACTTGCGGTATCGGAATGCTCAACACTATTAGTGACACACTTGAGGGTTCAAAGTTCTCACAATACATCTAGATAAGCTCCTTGGGGGGGGTTATTTTCCAAAATGGGGTCACTTGTGGGGGGTTTCTACTGTTTTGGCACATCAGTGGCTCTGCAAACCAACATGACGCCTGCAGACCATTCCATCAAAATTTGCATTCCAAAACACCACTACTTCCCTTCCGAGCCCCAACATGTGCCCAAACAGTAGATTTCTCCCACATATGGGGTATCAACATGCTCAGGACAAATTGGACAACAACTTTTGGCATCCAAATGTTAGGGATGGCGGAACGCACCAAATATATTTATTAGGTGAAATAGGTGCGTTCGCAACCCGGGATCCACCGTGCAGGGAAGAACCTGCTGCTAAGTAAGGCGGTGAAGTACATTAGTATAAACAAACTCTGTTACTTCACAGAGCCCATAGTAAAGAGAACGCTGTGCCCTGTTTAGCTCACAGGGGACACAGCTACTGAGTAGAGCCGACAGTGGTCATGCAGTCCAAACCAAACACGCAGCTCCTCTCCGGTGGAGCCGGAATTCTAAGGGCTTATTTCAGCCGGGTCCCTGACTGCATACACACAAAACTCCTCGCCGGAGGTGCCAACATTCTAGGGGATTATTTCAGCCGGGTCCCTGACCACACACACGATCACACTGGTGCTGAGCTCGTACATATTTGATACTAGTGCATGGCTGTGCAGTCTTGAGAACCTTTTATAGCTGCAGCAACTTCAGGACCTTCCTAGAAGGACCAATGGAAGGCTGCCTCAGAACTTGATCAGGTACAAGACTTTCCTGGAGGACCAATGGGAGTTGCTGCAGTACCTGAGCATGTGACCCATAATCTCTATTGAGAGATCTTACCCTGGGCATGCTCAGTGTGTGCAAAGCAGGACTTAGTCCCAGAAAAGCCTGCTTGCAGCAGACCAGTGCAGGGTACAATAGCAGAGCCTGGAGAGGCAGCAGTAACCCTTTGCACAGTATCAGATTCAGTGAGAAGCTGGGACTGACGTCTCCGCTGAGCAGGCTCCACTGGGGCTGATGCAGAATGGGAGACCGCAGCAGACATGGTTCGAGATTCCCCCTGTGATGCGGTGGGAACTCGACTCCTATCATTACCCCCCTAGGGCCCCCCTCCTTGAGCCTCGCTAGGCTCAAAAGCTGCATTGAGCAGCAGAACCTGAATGTGATCCACAGGTTCCCAGGTTCTGTCCTCTGGGCCGTGACCCTTCCAGTCCACCAGATAACATTTCTTGCCACGTACCACCTTGCACCCCATGATAGCATTCACCTCAAACTCATCCGTGGATGAACCTGACGTCCCGGCAGATGACTTGGAAAACCGGGACAAATGGACGGGCTTTAAGAGAGAGACATGGAAAGTGTCGGTGATACCAAGGTGTGGAGGAATGGCCAAACGGTAGACCACAGGGTTGACCTGTTCCAGAACCTTGAACGGGCCAATATAGTGAGTCGCAAACTTAGTGGACTCAACTCGCAGCCTGATGTTATGGGCGGAGAGCCATACTAGGTCACCAGGAGCAAAGGTCGGAGCGGGGCGCCGGTGTGTATCAGCAGAAACCCTCATTCTCTCCTTGGAGGCCCGGATGGCATCCTGTGTGTGGTCCCAAATGTCATGTGCCTCCACCGCCCAGTCTGCCACCCTAGAATCGGAGGATGACAGGGGCATGGGCACAGGGACACGCTGATGCTGGTTGTAATTAACCCGTTTCTGACATCTGACGTACTATCCCGTCGAGGTGGGGTGGGCCCGTATGACCACCGACGGGATAGTACGTCATCACCGATCAGCGGCGCTCACGGGGGGAGCGCGGCTGATCGCGGCCGGGTGTCAGCTTCATATCGCAGCTGACATCCGGCACTATGTGCCAGGAGCGGTCACGGACCGCCCCCGGCACAATAACCCCCGGCACACCGCGATCAAACATGATCGCGGTGTACCGGTGGTATAGGGAAGCATCGCACAGGGAGGGGGCTCCCTGCGGGCTTCCCTGAGACCCCCGGAGCAACGCGATGTGATCGCGTTGCTCTGAGGGTCTCCTATCTCCCTCCTCGCTGCAGGTCCCGGATCCAAGATGGCCGTGGCATCCGGGTCCTGCAGGGAGGGAGGTGGCTTACCGAGTGCCTGCTCAGAGCAGGCGCTGGTAAGCCTGCAGCCCTGCACAGCAGATCGCAGATCTGACAGAGTGCTGTGCACACTGTCAGATCAATGATCTGTAATGTCCCCCCCTGGGACAAAGTAAAAAAGTTTTAAAAAAATTCCCCACATGTGTGTAAAAAAAAAAAAAAATATCCTAAATAAAGAAAAAATATATATATTATTCCCATAAATACATTTCTTTAGCTAAATAAAATAAAAAAAAAATAAAAGTACACATATTTAGTATCGCCGCGTCCATAACGACCCAACCTATAAAACTGCCCCACTAGTTAACCCCTTCAGTAAACACCGTAAGAAAAAAAAAAAAACGAGTCAAAAAACAACGCTTTATTATCATACCACCGAACAAAAAGTGGAATAACACGCGATCAAAAAGACTGATATAAATAACCATGGTACCCCTGAAAACGTCATCTTGTCCCGCAAAAAACGAGCCACCATATAGCATCATCAGCAAAAAAATAAAAAAGTTATAGTCCTGAGAATAAAGCGATACCAAAATAATTATTTTTTCTATAAAATAGTTTTTATCGTATAAAAGCGCCAAAACATAAAAAAATGATATAAATGAGATATCGCTGTAATCGTACTGACCCGACGAATAAAACTGCTTTATCAATTTTACCAAACTCGGAACGGTATAAACGCCTCCCCTAAAAGAAATTCATGAATAGCTGGTTTTTGATCACTCTGCCTCACAAAAATCGGAATAAAAAGCGATCAAAAAATGTCACGTGCCCGAAAATGTTACCAATAAAAACGTCAACTCGTCCCGCAAAAAACAAGATCTCACATGACTCTGTGGACTCAAATATGGAAAAATTACAGCTCTCAAAATGTGGTAACGCAAAAAATATTTTTTGCAATGAAAAGCTTCTTTCAGTGTGTGACGGCTGCCAATCATAAAAATCCGCTAAATAACCCGCTATAAAAGTAAATCAAACCCCCCTTCATCACCCCCTTAGTTAGGGAAAAATAAAAAAATTAAAAAATGTATTTATTTCCATTTTCCCATTAGGGTTAGGGTTAGGGCTAGAGTTAGGACTAGAGTTAGGGCTAGGGTTAGGGTTAGGGCAAGGGTTAGGGCTAGGGTTAGGGTTAGGGCTAGGGTTAGGGCTAGGGTTGGGGCTAGGGTTGGGGCTAGGGTTGGGGCTAGTGTTAGGGCTAGGGTTAGGGCTAGGGTTGGGGCTAGGGTTAGGGCTAGGTTTAGGGCTAGTGTTACGGCTAGTGTTAGGGCTAGTGATGGGGCTAGTGATAGGGCTAGGGTTATTGCTAGGGTTAGGGCTAGGGTTAGGGCTAGGGTTGGGGCTAGGGTTGGGGCTACAGTTAGGGTTGGGGCTAAAGATAGGGTTAGGGTTTGGATTACATTTACGGTTGGGAATAGGGTTGGGTGTGTCTGGGTTAGAGGAGTGGTTAGGGTTACTGTTGGGATTAGGGTAAGGGGTGTGTTTGGATTAGGGTTTCAGTTATAATTGGGAGGTTTCCATTGTTTAGGCACATCAGGGGCTCTCCAAACGGGACATGGCATCTGATCTGAATTCCAGCCAATTCTGCGTTGAAAAAGGAAAACAGTGCTCCTTCCCTTCAGAGCTCTCCCGTGTGCCCAAACAGGGGTTTACCCCAACATATGGGGTATCAGCGTACTCAGGACAAATTGGACATCATCTGTTGGGGTCCAATTTCTCCTGCTACCCTTGGGAAAATACAAAACTGGGGGCCAAAAAATAAGTTTTGTGGGAAAAAAAGGATTTTTTTATTTTCACGGCTCTGCGTTGTAAACTGTAGTGAGACACTTGGGGGTTTAAAGTTCTCACAACACATCTAGATAAGTTCCTTGGGGGGTCTAGTTTCCGATATGGGGTCACTTGTGGGGGGTTTGTACTGTTTGGGTACATCAGGGGCTCTGCAAATGCAACGTGACGCCTGCAGACCAATCCATTTAAGTCTGCATTCCAAATGGCGCTCCTTCCCTTCCAAGCTCTGTCATGCGCCCAAACAGTGGTTCCCCCCCACATATGGGGTATCAGCGTACTCAGAAAAAATTGGACAACAACTTTTGGGGTCCAATTTATCCTGATACCCTTGTGAAAATACAAAACTGGGGGCTAAAAAATCATTTTTGTGAAAAAAAAAAGAATTTTTATTTTCACGGCTCTGCGTTATAAACTGTAGTGAAACACTTGGGGGTTCAAAGCTCTCAAAACACATCTAGATAAGTTCCTTAGGGGGTCTACTTTCCAAAATGGTGTCACTTGTGGGTTTTTTTAATGTTTAGGCACATCAGGGGCTCTCCAAACGCAACATGGCATCCCATCTTAATTCCAGTCAATTTTGCATTGAAAAGTAAAATAGCGCTCCTTCCCTTCCGAGCTCTGCTATGCGCCCAAACAGTGGTTTACCCCCACATATCGGGTATCGTCGTACTCAGGACAAATTGCACAACAACTTTTGTGGTCTAATTTCTTCTCTTACCCTTGGGGAAATAAAAAAATGGGGGCGAAAAGATCATTTTTGTGAAAAAATATGATTTTTTATTTTTACGGCTCTGCATTATAAACTTCTGTGAAGCACTTGTTGGGTCAAAGTGCTCAACACACATCTAGATAAGTTCTTTAAGGGGTTTACTTTCCAAAATGGTGTAACTTGTGGGGGGTTTCAATGTTTAGGCACATCAGGGGCTCTCCAAATGCAACCTGGCGTCCCATCTCAATTCCAGTCAATTTTGCATTGAAAAGTCAAATGGCGCTCCTTCCCTTCCGAGCTCTGCCCTGCGCCCAAACAATGGTTTACACCCACATATGGGTATCAGCGTACTCAGGACAAATTGCACAACAATTTTAGGGGTCCAATTTTTTCTCTTACCCTTGGGAAAATAAAAAATTGGGGGCGAAAATCATTTTTGTGAAAAAATATGATTTTTTATTTTTATGGCTCTGCATTATAAACTTCTGTGAAGCACTTGTTAGGTCAAAGTGCTCACCACACATTTAGATAAGTTCCTCAGGGGGTCTACTTTCCAAAATGGTGTCAATTGTGGGGGGTTTCAATGTTTAGGCACATCAGGGGCTCTCCAAATGCAACATGGCGTCCCATCTCAATTCCAGTCAATTTTGCATTCAAAAGTCAAATGGCGCTCCTTTCCTTCCGAGCTCTGCCATGCGCCCAAACAGTGGTTTACCCCCACATATGGGGTATCAGCGTACTCAGGACAAATTGTACAACAAATTTTGGGGTCTATTTTCTCCTGTTACCCTTGGTAAATTAAAACAAATTGGAGCTGAAATAAATTTTGTGTGAAAAAAAGTTAAATGTTCATTTTTATTTAAACATTCCAAAAATTCCTGTGAAACACCTGAAGGGTTAATAAACTTCTTGAAAGTGGTTTTGAGTACCTTGAGGGGTGCAGTTTTTAGAATGGTGTCAGACTTGGGTATTTTCTATCATATAGACCCCTCAAAATGACTTCAAATGAGATCTGGTCCCTAAAAAAAAAATGGTGTTGTTAAAATGAGAAATTGCTGGTCAAATTTAACCCTTATAACTCCCTAACAAAAAAAAATTTTGGTTCCAAAATTGTGCTGATGTAAAGTAGACATGTGGGAAATGTTACTTATTAAGTATTTTGCGTGACATATGTCTGTGATTTAAGGGCATAAAAATTCAAATTTGGAAAATTGCGAAATTTTCAAAATTTTCGCCAAATATTAGTTTTTTTCACAAATAAACGCAAGTTATATCGAAGAAATTTTACCACTATCATGAAGTACAATATGTCTCGAGAAAACAGTGTCAGAATCGGCAAGATCCGTTGAAGCGTTCCAGAGTTATAACCTCATAAAGAGACAGTAGTCAGAATTACAAAAATTGGCCCGGTCATTAACGTGCAAACCACCCTTGGGGGTGAAAGGGTTAAGGAGAAAAGGAGTCTGCCCAGTGGAATCGGCTACGGCATTGTTCAAGGCAAATTCCACCCAAGGTAGCAAAGATGCCCAGTCATCCTGCCTAGCTGAGACAAAATGTTGCAAGTATGTCACCAGAGCCTGGTTGGTCCTCTCTACCAACCCATTCATCTCGGGATGACATGCAGAGGAGAGATTCAACTCTATGCTGAGTAAACAGCAGAGCTCTCTCCAAAACCGAGAAGCAAACTGGGGACCCCGGTTGCTGACAATTTTATCAGGCATTCCATGTAAACAGAAAATATGCTTTATGAATAATGCCACCAAGGCCCGTGCAGAAGGTAACCGTGGAAGCGGCACCAAGTGCACCATCTTAGAGAAATGATCGGTGACAACCCAGATAACAGTGCAGCTACGAGACTTGGGTAAGCCCACCACAAAGTCCATTCCGGCCATCTCCCAGGGCCTGTCTGCCACCGGCAGGGGGTAAAGCAACCCAGCAGGCCATTGCCAAGGAGACCGATTCTGGGCGCAGGGAACGCATGCCCGAATATAGTCCCCGATGTCACAAGCCATATGCGGCCACCAGTACGTCCTCGCCAAAAGCTCAGATGTCCTTTGGGTCCCAAAATGTCCACCCACTCTGGACAAGTGAGCCCAAGAGAGAACCTCCAGTCACAAATTCGCTGGCACAAAAGTCTTGCTCGGGGGCACGGACTCTAGCGAAACCGGAGCCACAATTCTCAGGCTCTCAGAAGGGACAATAAGCCGACGCTCCTCCTCCTCCTCAGAAGACACTACGGAGCGGGAGAGAGCATCCGCACAAATGTTCTTCTCCCCAGAGAGAAAATGGAGAGTAAAATGAAACCGGGAGAAGAACAGGGACCATCTAGCCTGGCGAGAATTCAGCCTCTCTGCCATCTGTAGATATACCAAGTTCTTGTGGTCAGTGAATACCTGGAAGGGAAAGTGAGCTCCCTCCAAGAGATGTCTCCACTCTGAGAAAGACAACTTCATGGCTAGCAACTCCCTGTCCCCGATGGAATAATTCCTCTCCACTGGTGTGAAGGTCTTGGAGAAGAAGAAGCAAGGATGCTTCCGATCTTGAGCATCCTTTTGGAAAATGACTGCTCCAGCACCAACGGATGAGGCATCCACCTCCATGATAAATGGCTTATCTACATCGGGGCAATGAAGAATGGGACTGCTAGCGAAGTGTGACTTAATCAAGAGAAAGGCCTTGGAGACATCCCCTGACCACAACTTGGGATTTGCTCCCTTCTTGGTGAGGGCAACCAAGGGAGCTACCAAAGTTGAGAAGTGTGGAATGAACTGGCAATAGTAATTAATGAACCCCATAAAGCGCTGCACCGCTTTAAGTGAATGGGGTTCCTGCCAGTCCATCACAGCCTATAGCTTGGCAGGATCCATAGCCAAACTCTGGGCAGAGATGATATAACCAAGGAAAGGCAAGGACTCCTGCTCAAACACACTCTTCTCCAACTTGGCGTAGAGGGAGTTTGCCCGTAAGAGGTCGAAGACTTTGCGAACATCTCTCCTATGGGAGTCAATATCTGGATAATAGATGAGAATATCATCCAGATAGACTATGACCGAGGTGGTGAGCATATCCCGGAAGATGTCAATCACAAAGTCTTGGAAAACGGCTGGGGCATTACAGAGCCCGAAGGGCATCACCAGATATTCATAGTGCCCATCCCTGGTGTTAAAAGCCGTCTTCCATTCGTCCCCCTCACGGATGCGAATCAGGTTGTAAGCACCCCGCAGATCTAATTTAGTAAATACCCTTGCTCCCCGTAGCCTTTCAAATAGCTCAGATATCAGGTGTAGTGGGTACTTGTTCTTAACAGTGATGGCGTTAAGACCCCTGTAGTCTATGCATGGACGTAATTCTCTACTCTTCTTCTGCACAAAGAAGAACCCAGCCCCTGCAGTTGACACTGACTTCCTAATGAATCCTCTTGCCAGATTCTCTTGGATGTACTGAGACATTGCCTCCTTCTCCGGGAGAGACAACTGATAGACTAGACCCCGGGGAGGCTCAGCACCAGGCAAGAGGTCAAAAGGACAGTCATAGGGTCGGTGAGGCAGAAGGGTCTCCGCAGCCCTTTTGGAGAACACGTCCGCATAGGGCCTATAGTGCTTGGGGAGAGAGGAAAGATCTGCGGGTACCTCTGTTGTAGCAACCTGAATGCACTCCCTCTGACATCTACCCTCACAGGATTTACTCCATCCCAAAATTCTCCCTGAGGACCACTCTATATGAGGAGAATGATAGCGTAGCCTGTTATGGACCTGGTGGTTAGGAGCACCCGGAATGACCTGATGGGTAAACTAGTAATCGGAACAAGCTCTGGGAAAGTGGGAACTCTGCTGACCGCAAACCCTACTCCTATCACACACACTAGAAATAGCCGTGGAGCATACCTAACTCTCCCTAGATGCCTCTTCACAGCCTAAGAGCTAACTACCCCTTAAGATAGAAATAGAAGCCTACTCTTGCCTCAGAGAAATTCCCCAAAGGTAAAGGCATCCCCCCACATATATTGACTGTGAGTTAAGAGGAAAGTCACAAACACAGGAATGAAACAGGTTTTAGCAAAAGAGGCCAGACTTCACTAAATAGTCAGAGGATAGAAAAGGAAACTATGCGGTCAGCACAAAAAAATACAAAAACCACACAGAGTATGCAAAAAGACCCCCACACCGACTCACGATGTGGAGGTGCAACACTGCACCCCCAGAGCTTCCAGCTAGCAAGGAAATATCTTGATAGCAAGCTGGACTAGAAATTAGCAGTACTAAGAAATATATTCAGGCAGCAGTAACAACAAATGAACTAGCAGGGACTTAGCTTCTGCTGGAGTAGACAGGTCCTCAGAGAAGTCCAAGAGAGATCTGAACCAATACTGAAACATTGACAGCTGGCATGAAGTAACGATCTGAGTAGAGTTAAATAGGGAAGCCAGCATAACAATAAACGAGAGCAGCTGATAAAGCAAACCTCAGAGACCAGCAGTTCCGCTCAAAGCCACCAGAGGGAGTCCAAGAGCAGAACTAACCAAAGCACCATTCATGACCACAGGAGGGAGTCCGAGAAATGGAATTCACAACAGTACCCTCCCTTGAGGAGGGGTCACCGAACCCTCACCAGGGCCCCCAGGCCGATCAGGACGAGCCAAATGAAAGGCACGAACTAAATCAGCAGCATGGACATCGGAGGCAACAACCCAGGAATTATCCTCCTGACCATAGCCCTTCCACTTAACCAGGTACTGGAGTTTCCGTCTCGATATACGAGAATCCAATATTTTTTCAACCACATACTCCAACTCCCCCTCAACCAACACCGGAGCAGGAGGATCAACGGAGGGAACCATAGGCGCAACATACCTCCGCAACAACGACCTATGGAACACATTATGGATGGCAAAGGAAGCTGGAAGGACCAAACAAAATGACACAGGGTTGAGAATTTCAGAAATCCTATAAGGACCAATGAAACGAGGCTTAAACTTAGGAGAAGAAACCTTCATAGGAACATAACGAGAAGATAACCAAACCAAATCCCCAACACGAAGTCGAGGACCAACACAACGACGGCGGTTAGCGAAACGTTGAGCCTTCTCCTGGGACAACGTCAGATTGTCCACTACATGAGTCCAAATTTGCTGCAATCTGTCCACCACAGAATCCACACCAGGACAGTCAGAAGGCTCAACCTGCCCTGAAGAAAAACGAGGATGAAAACCAGAATTGCAAAAAAAAGGCGAAACCAAAGTAGCCGAACTAGCCCGATTATTAAGGGCGAACTCAGCCAATGGCAAAAAGGTCACCCAATCATCCTGATCATCAGAAACAAAGCATCTCAGATAGGTTTCCAAAGTCTGGTTGGTTCGTTCGGTTTGGCCATTTGTCTGAGGATGGAAAGCCGAAGAAAAAGACAAATCAATGCCCATCCTAGCACAAAAGGACGGCCAAAACCTAGAGACAAACTGGGACCCTCTGTCCGACACAATGTTCTCCGGAATGCCATGCAAACGAACCACATGCTGAAAGAATAATGGTACCAAATCAGAGGAGGAATGCAATTTAGGCAAGGGTACCAAATGGACCATCTTAGAAAAGCGATCACAAACCACCCAGATGACAGACATCCTTTGAGAGACAGGAAGATCTGAAATAAAATCCATGGAAACATGCGTCCAGGGCCTTTTCGGGACCGGCAAGGGCAAAAGCAACCCACTGGCACGAGAACAGCAGGGTTTGGTCCGAGCACAAGTCCCACAAGACTGGACAAAAGAACGCACATCCCGTGACAAAGAAGGCCACCAAAAGGACCTAGCCTCCAAATCCCTGGTACCAAAAATCCCAGGATGACCAGCCAACACCGAGCAATGCACCTCAGAAATAACTCTGCTAGTCCATCTATCAGGGACAAACAGTTTCTCCGCTGGACAACGGTCAGGTCTATCAGCCTGAAACTCCTGCAGCACCCGCCGCAAATCAGGGGAGATGGCAGACAGAATTACCCCCTCTTTGAGAATACCAGCCGGCTCAGGGACTCCCGGAGAATCAGGCACAAAACTCCTAGAAAGGGCATCAGCCTTCTCATTCTTAGAACCCGGAAGGTATGAGACCACAAAATCGAAACGGGAGAAAAACAGTGACCATCGAGCCTGTCTAGGATTCAACCGCTTGGCAGACTCAAGATAAGTCAAATTCTTGTGATCCGTCAAGACCACAACGCGGTGCTTGGCTCCCTCAAGCCAATGTCGCCACTCCTTGAATGCCCACTTCATAGCCAGCAGCTCCCGATTGCCAACATCATAATTACGCTCAGCAGGCGAAAACTTTCTAGAAAAGAAGGCACATGGCTTCATCACAGAGCCATCAGAACTTCTTTGAGACAAAACAGCCCCTGCTCCAATCTCAGAAGCATCAACCTCAACCTGAAAAGGAAGCGAAACATCTGGCTGACGCAACACAGGGGCTGAAGAAAAACGACGTTTCAGCTCCTGAAAAGCCTCCATGGCCGCAGAGGACCAATTCACCACATCAGCACCTTTCTTTGTCAAATCAGTCAAAGGCTTAACCACACTAGAAAAATTAGCGATGAAGCGACGGTAAAAATTAGCAAAGCCCAGGAATTTCTGAAGACTCTTCACAGATGTAGGTTGAGTCCAATCATAAATGGCCTGAACTTTAACAGGATCCATCTCGATAGTAGAAGGGGAAAAAATGAAGCCCAAAAAGGAAACCTTCTGAACTCCGAAGAGACATTTAGACCCCTTCACAAACAAGGAATTAGCACGAAGGACCTGGAATACCATTCTGACCTGCTTCACATGAGACTCCCAATCATCTGAAAAGACCAAAATATCATCCAAATATACAATCATGAATCTATCCAGATATTTTCGGAAGATGTCATGCATAAAGGACTGAAACACAGATGGAGCATTAGAAAGCCCGAATGGCATCACCAGGTACTCAAAATGGCCCTCGGGCGTATTAAATGCTGTTTTCCATTCATCGCCCTGTTTAATACGCACAAGGTTATACGCCCCTCGAAGATCTATCTTGGTGAACCAACTAGCCCCCTTAATCCGAGCAAACAAATCAGACAGCAGAGGCAAAGGGTACTGAAATTTGACCGTGATTTTATTGAGAAGGCGGTAGTCTATACAGGGTCTCAGAGAACCATCCTTCTTGGCCACAAAAAAGAACCCTGCTCCCAACGGTGATGAAGACGGGCGAATATGCCCTTTCTCCAAGCACTCCTTTATATAATTCCGCATAGCGGCGTGTTCTGGCACGGATAAATTGAAAAGTCGGCCCTTAGGAAACTTACTACCAGGGATCAAATTTACAGCATAATCACAATCCCTATGAGGGGGTAAGATACTGGATCTGGGCTCATCAAATACATCCCGGTAATACGACAGAAACTCAGGGACATCAGAAGGAGTGGCTGAAGAAATTGACATCATCTGAACATCGCCATGTACCCCGTGACAACCCCAACTAGACACAGACATTGATTTCCAATCCAATACTGGATTATGAACCTGTAGCCATGGCAAACCCAACACGACCACATCATGCAAATTATGCAACACCAAAAAGCGAATATCTTCCTGATGTGCAGGAGCCATGCACATGGTCAACTGAGTCCAGTACTGAGGTTTATTCCTGGCCAAAGGCGTAGCATCAATTCCCCTTAATGGAATAGGATACTGCAAAGGCTCCAGGAAAAAACCACAACGCCTGGAAAACTCCAAGTCCATCAAATTCAGGGCAGCGTCCGAATCCACAAATGCCATAACCGAGTAGGACGACAGAGAGCAAATCAAAGTAACAGACAAAAGAAATTTAGGCTGTACAGTAGCAATGGTGACAGACCTAGCGAACTGCTTAGTGCGCTTAGGACAATCAGAGATAGCATGAGTAGGGTCACCACAGCAAAAACACAGCCGATTCTGACATCTGTGTTCTTGCCGTTCAGTTCTGGTCAAAGTTCAATCACATTGCATAAGCTCAGGCCTCTGCTCAGAGGACACCGCCAAATGGTGCACAACTTTGCGCACGCGCAAACGCCGATCAATTTGAATGGCCAAGGACATTGATTCACTCAGACCAGCAGGCGTGGGGAAACCCACCATAACATCCTTAAGGGCCTCAGAGAGACCCTTTCTAAAAATTGCTGCCAGGGCACACTCATTCCATTGAGTAAGCACAGACCACTTTCTAAACTTCTGACAATATACCTCCGCTTCATCCTGACCCTGACACAAAGCCAGCAAGGTTTTCTCTGCCTGATCCACTGAATTCGGTTCATCATAAAGCAATCCAAGTGCCAGAAAAAACGCATCTACATTAAGCAATGCAGTGAATAACCAACCACACAACAAAGAGCAGCATAGCCGATGGTAAGTATTACCAACGCAATAATCAGAAATAATCAGACTGTCTATGCCGAAAATAATACAAAAAAAGGACTATACAGGTCCTTCTCAAAAAATTAGCATATAGTGTTAAATTTCATTATTTACCATAATGTAATGATTACAATGAAACTTTCATATATTATAGATTCATTATCCACCAACTGAAATTTGTCAGGTCTTTTATTGTTTTAATACTGATGATTTTGGCATACAACTCCTGAAAACCCAAAAAACCTGTCTCAATAAATTAGCATATTTCACCCGTCCAATCAAATAAAAGTGTTTTTTAATAACAAACAAAAAAACCATCAAATAATAATGTTCAGTTATGCACTCAATACTTGGTCGGGAATCCTTTGGCAGAAATGACTGCTTCAATGCGGCGTGGCATGGAGGCAATCAGCCTGTGACACTGCTGAGATGTTATGGAGGCCCAGGATGCTTCAATAGCGGCCTTAAGCTCATCCAGAGTGTTGGGTCTTGCGTCTCTCAACTTTCTCTTCACAATATCCCACAGATTCTCTATGGGGTTCAGGTCAGGAGAGTTGGCAGGCCAATTGAGCACAGTAATACCATGGTCAGTAAACCATTTACCAGTGGTTTTGGCACTGTGAGCAGGTGCCAGGTCGTGCTGAAAAATGAAATTTTCATCTCCATAAAGCATTTCAGCCAATGGAAGCATGAAGTGCTCCAAAATCTCCTGATAGCTAGCTGCATTGACCCTGCCCTTGATGAAACACAGTGGACCAACACCAGCAGCTGACATGGCACCCCACACCATCACTGACTGTGGGTACTTGACACTGGACTTCAGGCATTTTGGCATTTCCTTCTCCCCAGTCTTCCTCCAGACTCTGGCACCTTGATTTCCGAATGACATGCAAAATTTGCTTTCATCAGAAAAAAGTACTTGGGACCACTTAGCAACAGTCCAGTGCTGCTTCTCTGTAGCCCAGGTCAGGCGCTTCTGCCGCTGTTTATGGTTCAAAAGTGGCTTTACCTGGGGAATGCGGCACCTGTAGCCCATTTCCTGCACACGCCTGTGCACGGTGGCTCTGGATGTTTCCACACCAGACTCAGTCCACAATCTTCCTCAGGGTCCGGTCACCTCTTCTCGTTGTACAGCGTTTTCTGCCACATCGTTTCCTTCCAACAGACTTACCATTGAGGTGCCTTGATACAGCACTCTGGGAACAGCCTATTTGTTGAGAAATTTCTTTCTGGGTCTTACCCTCTTGCTTGAGGGTGTCAATGATGGCCTTCTTGACATCTGTCAGGTCGCTAGTCTTACCCATGATGGGGGTTTTGAGTAATGAACCAGGCAGGGAGTTTTTAAAAGCCTCAGGTATCTTTTGCATGTGTTTAGAGTTAATTAGTTGATTCAGAAGATTAGGGTAATAGGTCGTTTAGAGAACCTTTTCTTGATATGCTAATTTATTGAGACAGGTTTTTTGGGTTTTCAGGAGTTGTATGCCAAAATCATCAGTATTAAAACAATAAAAGACCTGACAAATTTCAGTTGGTGGATAATGAATCTATAATATATGAAAGTTTAATTGTAATCATTACATTATGGTAAATAATGAAATTTAACACTATATGCTAATTTTTTGAGAAGGACCTGTATATCAGGATTAGTCGCTATCAAATATACAAAGAGAATTATGGTTCACAAGGACCCAAAAAAACGACCAAAAAATCCAAATAATAATGTATATAAAAATGTTAAATTTTATTGCACAACATTTATTAAAAAAATGTACATATACATCACATATAAGAAACAGGTGAGGCACAATACTGCAGGGTGTGCATAGACACCACTAAAGAGCATACCAAGGCCGCACGGAGCCGGGAACAAGAATATACACCCATTCAGAAAGTAGTAATAAGCAAGGGGTAAAAATAGCTTCAATCCCATCCTGCTATGCTGGTAAAATACTAACCCCAACATCCACATAACAAGGCCATAGGTCCGAGTTCAAATAGTTATAACAAGTGTACATTACCTCTAGTGGGAAAAGCGGGTGAAAATGTATCCAGGGTCCGTGCGCCCTCCCCAATGCAGCAATAAGCAATGCAGGATCTCCTGGCGCAAGGGAGAATGCCCAGTCTTGAGGGTCGCCACGTAACAAAGAAATAATAATTTTTACTTGCTGAATGGGGTCACCAGAGGAGCGGGGTTTCAAAGCAAGAAACAGTCTACAATTATTTTTGAAATTCAAAAACCTAGATCTATCCCCAGAAAACAAATCAGGAATAGGAATTCTAGGCTCTAACATCGGATTCTGAACTACATAATCCTGAATGCTCTGGACCCTTGCAGCGAGTTGATCCACACAAGAGGACAGACCTTGAATATCCATATCTACACCTGAGTCCTGAACCACCCAGAGATTAAGGGGAAAAGAGAGACAAAACACACTGCAAAGAAAAAAAAATGGGTTCAGAACTTCTCTTATCCCTCTTTTGAGATGCATTAACACTTTGTGGCCAGCTTTACTGTTATGGACCTGGTGGTTAGGAGCACCCGGAATGACCTGATGAGTAAACTAGTAATCGGAACAAGCTCTGGGAAAGTGGGAACTCTGCTGACTGCAAACCCTACTCCTATTACACACACTAGAAATAGCCGTGGAGCGTACCTAACTCTCCCTAGATGCCTCTTCACAGCCTAAGAGCTAACTACCCCTTAAGATAGAAATAGCAGCCTACTCTTGCCTCAGAGAAATTCCCCAAAGGTAAAGGCAGCCCCCCACATATATTGACTGTGAGTTAAGAGGAAAGTCACAAACACAGGAATGAAACAGGTTTTAGCAAAAGAGGCCAGACTTCACTAAATAGTCAGAGGATAGAAAAGGAAACTATGCGGTCAGCACAAAAAACTACAAAAACCACACAGAGTATGCAAAAAGACCCCCACACCGACTCACGATGTGGAGGTGCAACACTGCACCCCCAGAGCTTCCAGCTAGCAAGGAAATATCATGATAGCAAGCTGAACTAGAAATTAGCAGTACTAAGAAATATATTCAGGCAGCAGTAACAACAAATGAACTAGCAGGGACTTAGCTTCTGCTGGAGTAGACAGGTCCTCAGAGAAGTCCAAGAGAGATCAGAACCAATACTGAAACATTGACAGCTGGCATGAAGTAACGATCTGAGTAGAGTTAAATAGGGAAGCCAGCATAACAATAAACGAGGGCAGCTGATAAAGCAAACCTCAGAGACCAGCAGTTCCGCTCAAAGCCACCAGAGGGAGCCCAAGAGCAGAACTAACCAAAGTACCATTCAGGTGCAGGAGGGAGTCCGAGAAATGGAATTCACAACAGTAGCTGTTATGATCCTTAGTGGCTGAGGATCACAGATTGGACTAGCTAAGTTACTGAACATAGAACAAGTTCTAGGGAGGTGGTAACTGGACTGACCGCAAAACCTGATCCTAACCAAACACACTAAAGGTAGCCGGTGAACGTGCCTAAATACCTGGATGTCTCGACGCAGCCTAAGAAACTTGCTACCCCTATAGAGAAAGTAAGACCTCACTTGCCTCAGAGAAATGACCCCAAAGATATAGGAAGCCCCCAACAAATAATAACGGTGAGGTAAGGGGAAATTACAAACGCGGAAATGAAAACAGATTCAGCAAACGAGGCCCACAAATACTAGATAGCAGAAGACAGACAGGGAACTGTGCGGTCAGTAAAAAACCCTATACAAAATATCCACGCTGAGAATACAAGAACCCCCACACCAACTAACGGTGTGAGGGGAGAAACTCAGCCCCCTAGAGCTACCAGCAAGCAAGGAAATCACATATTAGCAAGCTGGACAAGGACAAATAAATAACCAAGAAACATATTGAACTCTGATGAGCAAAAAATAACCAAAGAGAAACTTAGCTTCTCTTGGCGAGACTGATAGCGAGGGAATTCAGGAGAGATCAAAATAGCACTGAATACATCGACAGCAGGCAACAACTAATAGTCCAGGTGAGCTAAATAGGAAACCAGCTAACAGATAACGAGACAGCTGATCCAGCCTCAGACCTGCAGAATGACACAAAGAGCCACCAGAGGGAGCCCAAAGCCAGCACTCACACAGTACCACTTGTGACCACAAGAGGGAGCCTAAAAACAGAGTTCACAACAAGTAGCCATGGTATCCCCAACAGGACCTCATCAATTCCCTCAGGAATGACTAATAGAGAGATAAACTCCTGATCTGATGGAGACACAGAAAGAGTGAAAGGAATGGTTTGGTGTGTAATCTGTGAGGGTAGTGTCGACCCATTTACCACTCGAACTGTTACTGGTTTGGCGAGCATCACCAGGGGTATTACGTGTTGCTGGGCGAAAGCGGATGACATAAATTACCCTCTGCCCCAGAGTCCACGCATAGCTCTACCATAAGAGTGGATGGGCCTATGGTAATTGTCCCCTTGAAGGACAACTTAGAGGCAAACGTCGCCGTGTCTAGTGTGCCTTCTCCAACTGCCACTAGTGTTATGACCCCAATGGCGAGGGTCTCAGAGGAACGTGGAAGTCTGCAGAATACAAAAATCCAGCTCATAGGGCAGTGGTAACTGGGTTGACCATATATCTACTCCTAACTCCAACACTAGAAGTAGCCGGGGATCATTCCTACGTTGATTCTAGATGACACGCGCCAGCCGGAGAATCTAGCTACCCCTAGTAGAGGAAAACAAAGACCTTTCTTGCCTCCAGAGAAGGGGACCCCAAAGCTGGATAGAAGCCCCCCACAAATAATGACGGTGAGGTAAGAGGAAATGACAAACACAGAAATGAACCAGGTTTAGCACAGAGAGGCCCGCTTACTGATAGCAGAATAAAGAAAGGTAACTTATATGGTCAACAAAAACCCTATCAAAATCCACACTGGAAATTCAAGAACCCCCGAACCGTCTAACGGTCCGGGGGGAGAACACCAGCCCCCTAGAGCTTCCAGCAAAGGTCAGGATATAGATTTGGAACAAGCTGGACAAAAATACAAAACCAAAACAAATAGCAAAAAGCAAAAGGCAGACTTAGCTGATATAACTGGAACCAGGATCAGTAGACAAGAGCACAGCAGACTAGCTCTGATAACTACGTTGCCAGGCATTGAACTGAAGGTCCAGGGAGCTTATATAGCAACACCCCTAACTAACGACCCAGGTGCGGATAAAAGGAATGACAGAAAAACCAGAGTCAAAAAACTAGTAACCACTAGAGGGAGCAAAAAGCAAATTCACAACAGTACCCCCCCCCTTAGTGAGGGGTCACCGAACCCTCACCACGACCACCAGGGCGATCAGGATGAGCGGCATGAAAGGCACGAACTAAATCGGCCGCATGAACATCAGAGGCGACCACCCAGGAATTATCCTCCTGACCATAGCCCTTCCACTTGACCAGGTACTGAAGCCTCCGCCTGGAGAGGCGAGAATCCAAGATCTTCTCCACCACGTACTCCAACTCGCCCTCAACCAACACCGGAGCAGGAGGCTCAGCAGAAGGAACTACAGGCACAATGTACCGCCGCAACAAGGACCTATGAAATACATTGTGAATAGCAAACGACACAGGAAGATCCAGACGAAAAGATACAGGATTAAGGATTTCCAATATCTTGTAAGGCCCAATAAAACGAGGTTTAAATTTGGGAGAGGAGACCTTCATAGGAACAAAGCGGGAAGAAAGCCACACCAAATCCCCAACGCGTAGTCGGGGACCCACACCGCGGCGGCGGTTGGCAAAACGCTGAGCCTTCTCCTGTGACAACTTCAAGTTGTCCACCACATGATTCCAGATCTGCTGCAACCTATCCACCACAGAATCCACCCCAGGACAGTCAGAAGGCTCCACATGACCCGAAGAAAAGCGAGGATGGAAACCAGAGTTGCAGAAAAAAGGCGAAACCAAGGTGGCGGAACTAGCCCGATTATTAAGGGCAAACTCAGCCAACGGCAAGAATGTCACCCAATCGTCCTGATCAGCAGAGACAAAACACCTCAAATAAGCCTCCAAAGTCTGATTGGTTCGCTCCGTCTGTCCATTAGTCTGAGGATGGAAAGCAGACGAAAACGACAAATCAATGCCCATCCTACTACAAAAGGATCGCCAGAACCTGGAAACGAACTGGGATCCTCTGTCTGACACAATATTCTCAGGGATGCCGTGCAAACGAACCACGTTCTGGAAAAACACAGGAACCAGATCGGAAGAGGAAGGCAGCTTAGGCAAAGGAACCAAATGGACCATCTTGGAGAAGCGATCACATATCACCCAGATAACAGACATGCCCTGAGATAGCGGAAGATCAGAAATGAAATCCATGGAGATATGTGTCCAAGGTCTCTTCGGGACAGGCAAGGGCAAGAGCAAACCGCTGGCACGAGAACAGCAAGGCTTAGCTCGAGCACAAGTCCCACAGGACTGCACAAATGACCGCACATCCCTTGACAAGGAAGGCCACCAAAAGGACCTGGCCACCAGATCTCTGGTGCCAAAAATTCCCGGGTGACCTGCCAACACCGAGGAATGAACCTCGGAAATGACTCTGCTGGTCCACTTATCCGGGACAAACAGTCTGTCAGGTGGACAAGACTCAGGCCTATCAGCCTGAAATCTCTGCAACACACGTCGCAGATCCGGAGAAATAGCTGACAAGATAACTCCATCTTTAAGAATACCAACAGGATCAGCGACTCCAGGAGCATCAGGCACAAAGCTCCTAGAAAGAGCATCGGCCTTCACATTCTTTGAACCTGGTAAATACGAGACAACAAAATCAAAGCGGGAGAAAAACAATGACCAGCGGGCCTGTCTCGGATTAAGGCGTTTAGCAGACTCGAGATACATCAGATTTTTGTGATCAGTCAAGACCACCACACGATGCTTAGCACCCTCGAGCCAATGACGCCACTCCTCAAATGCCCATTTCATGGCCAACAACTCCCGATTGCCCACATCATAATTTCGCTCGGCAGGCGAAAATTTCCTAGAGAAAAAGGCACAAGGCTTCATAACAGAGCAACCAGGGCCTCTCTGCGACAAAACGGCCCCTGCCCCAATCTCCGAAGCATCCACCTCAACCTGAAAGGGAAGTGAGACGTCAGGCTGGCACAAAACAGGCGCCGAAGTAAACCGGCGTTTCAACTCCTGGAAAGCCTCCACGGCAGCAGGAGCCCAGTTAGCTACATCGGAGCCCTTCTTGGTCATATCCGTCAAAGGTTTCACAATGCTAGAAAAATTAGCGATAAAATGACGGTAGAAGTTAGCGAAGCCCAAGAACTTCTGAAGACTCTTAACTGACGAGGGCTGAGTCCAATCAAGAATAGCTCGGACCTTGACTGGGTCCATCTCCACAGCAGAAGGGGAAAAAATGAACCCCAAAAAGGGAACCTTCTGTACACCAAAGAGACACTTTGAGCCCTTGACAAACAAAGAATTTTCACGCAAAATTTTAAAGACCAACCTGACCTGCTCCACATGCGAATCCCAATTATCAGAAAAAACCAAAATATCATCCAGATAAACAATCAAAAATTTATCCAGATACTTCCGGAAAATGTCATGCATAAAGGACTGAAAAACTGAAGGCGCATTGGAGAGCCCAAAAGGCATCACCAAGTACTCAAAATGACCTTCGGGCGTATTGAATGCGGTTTTCCATTCATCACCTTGCTTAATGCGCACAAGGTTGTACGCACCACGAAGGTCTATCTTGGTGAACCACTTGGCACCCTTAATCCGGGCAAACAAGTCAGACAACAGCGGTAAAGGATACTGAAATTTGACAGTGATCTTATTTAAAAGCCGATAATCAATACAAGGTCTCAAAGATCCGTCCTTTTTTGCCACAAAAAAGAATCCCGCACCAAGAGGGGAAGAAGACGGACGGATATGTCCTTTTTCCAGAGACTCCTTGATATATGAACGCATAGCGGTATGTTCAGGTACCGACAGATTAAACAGTCTTCCCTTAGGAAATTTACTGCCTGGGATCAAATCTATAGCACAGTCACAGTCCCTATGAGGAGGCAGTGCACTGGACTCAGACTCACTGAAGACATCCTGATAATCAGACAAATACTCCGGAACTTCCGAAGGCGTAGAAGAAGCAATAGACACAGGCAGGGAATCCTCATGAATACCACGACAGCCCCAACTTGAGACTGACATAGCCTTCCAGTCCAGGACTGGATTATGGGTCTGTAACCATGGCAGCCCTAAAACGACCAAATCATGCATTTTATGTAAAACCAGGAAACGTATCACCTCGCGGTGTTCAGGAGTCATGCACATGGTAACCTGAGTCCAATACTGCGGTTTATTTGCTGCCAATGGTGTAGCATCAATACCCCTAAGAGGAATAGGATTTTCTAATGGTTCAAGAGTAAATCCACAGCGCTTAGCAAATGAGAGATCCATGAGACTCAGGGCAGCACCTGAATCTACAAACGCCATGACAGGATAAGATGACAGTGAGCAAATCAAAGTTACAGACAGAATAAATTTAGGTTGCAAATTACCAACGGTGACAGGACTAACAACCTTAGCTATACGTTTAGAGCATGCTGAGATAACATGTGTAGAATCACCACAGTAGTAGCACAAGCCATTCCGGCGTCTATGAATTTTCCGCTCATTTCTAGTCAGGATTCTATCACATTGCATTAAATCAGGTGTCTGTTCAGACAACACCATGAGGGAATTTGCGGTTTTTCTATCACATTGCACCGAATTAGGTGTCTGTTCAGACAACACCATGAGGGAATTTGCGGTTTTGCGCTCCCGCAACCGCCGGTCAATTTGAATAGCCAGTGCCATAGTATCATTCAGACCTGTGGGAATGGGAAAACCCACCATAACATTCTTAATGGCTTCAGAAAGGCCATTTCTAAAATTAGCGGCCAGTGCACACTCGTTCCAATGTGTCAGCACGGACCATTTCCGAAATTTTTGGCAATACACTTCAGCCTCGTCCTGCCCCTGAGACATAGACAGCAAGGCCTTTTCTGCCTGAATCTCAAGATTGGGTTCCTCATAAAGTAAACCGAGCGCCAGAAAAAACGCATCAAGATCAGCCAATGCCGGATCTCCTGGCGCCAGTGAAAAAGCCCAATCCTGAGGGTCGCCCCATAAGAACGAAATAACAATTTTTACTTGCTGAGCAGAATCTCCTGATGAACAGGGTCTCAGGGACAAAAACAATTTACAATTATTCACGAAATTCCTAAACTTAAACCTGTCTCCGGAAAACAGTTCAGGAATCGGTATTTTAGGTTCTGACCTAGGATTTCTGATAACATAGTCTTGTATGCCCTGCACACGAGTAGCCAGCTGGTCCACACTTGTAATCAAGGTCTGGACATTCATGTCTGCAGCAAGCATAGCCACTCTGAGGTAAAGGGGAAGGAGAAGAAAAAAAAAAAAACTCAGAATCTTCTTTCTTATAATCCCTCTTCTGCAATGCATTAAACATTTAATACTGGCCTGGCAAACTGTTATGACCCCAATGGCGAGGGTCTCAGAGGAACGTGGAAGTCTGCAGAATACAAAAATCCAGCTCATAGGGCAGTGGTAACTGGGTTGACCATATATCTACTCCTAACGCCAACACTAGAAGTAGCCGGGGATCATTCCTACGTTGATTCTAGATGACACGCGCCAGCCGGAGAATCTAGCTACCCCTAGTAGAGGAAAACAAAGACCTTTCTTGCCTCCAGAGAAGGGGACCCCAAAGCTGGATAGAAGCCCCCCACAAATAATGACGGTGAGGTAAGAGGAAATGACAAACACAGAAATGAACCAGGTTTAGCACAGAGAGGCCCGCTTACTGATAGCAGAATAAAGAAAGGTAACTTATATGGTCAACAAAAACCCTATCAAAATCCACACTGGAAATTCAAGAACCCCCGAACCGTCTAACGGTCCGGGGGGAGAACACCAGCCCCCTAGAGCTTCCAGCAAAGGTCAGGATATAGATTTGGAACAAGCTGGACAAAAATACAAAACCAAAACAAATAGCAAAAAGCAAAAGGCAGACTTAGCTGATATAACTGGAACCAGGATCAGTAGACAAGAGCACAGCAGACTAGCTCTGATAACTACGTTGCCAGGCATTGAACTGAAGGTCCAGGGAGCTTATATAGCAACACCCCTAACTAACGACCCAGGTGCGGATAAAAGGAATGACAGAAAAACCAGAGTCAAAAAACTAGTAACCACTAGAGGGAGCAAAAAGCAAATTCACAACAACTAGACGCTGACATTTCCCCGACCGCTGAGGACACTTGGAGGCAAGATGTCCTGACTGCCGGCAAACATGACAGACCTTAAGTGCACAAGCGGACCGGGACTTGGACCCCGCTTGTGACACCTCTATGGCCTCATGTGACTCGGGCACCTGGCCTGGAGATTCCAAAGGTCTGGCAAAGGTGGGAGCCAGCCGAAACCTCTGCCTACACTGGGCTCGCTCCAACCTTTGCTCGTGAAAACGAAGGTCTATGTGAGTTGATACAGCTATGAGCTCCTCCAGTGTGGCGGGAATCTCCCTAGTGGCCAAAGCGTCCTTCACATGGTCAGCCAGCCCCCTCCAAAATACAGGGATGAGGGCTTTATCTGGCCACTCCAACTCAGATGCTAATGTCCAGAAGTGGACGGCAAAATGGCTGACCATGGTCGAACCCTG
Organism: Ranitomeya variabilis; assembly: GCF_051348905.1. Classification (NCBI taxonomy): domain Eukaryota; kingdom Metazoa; phylum Chordata; class Amphibia; order Anura; family Dendrobatidae; genus Ranitomeya; species Ranitomeya variabilis. The sequence continues at coordinate 261,404,390 of NC_135237.1, read as the reverse complement.
AGTCAATGCCAGCAGTTGGAGCGCTGTATCATGGGTGACTTGAGGTCCTACAAAGACCTGTTTCAGAGTGCCCAGAAAGCGAGGAACACTCCGCACCACATGATCGCTGCTCTCCCACAGCGGTGTAGCCCACTCCAAAGCTCTGTCTGACAGGAGAGATTATGAATCCCACTTTTGCCCGCTCTGTGGGAAAACGTGCAGCCAGGAGCTCGAGATGTATACCACACTGGCTCACGAAACCCCCACAGGACTTACTGTCCCCAGAGTATTTTTCAGGCAACGAGAGGTGAGATAAGGTCAGAACAGAGGTGGCAGTGGGTAAAGATGCTGCAGCCATGCTAGCAGCCTGAACAGCTATTGTGGTAACATCCACCGCCGAGGTTGCATGCTCGAGAGACGCCAACCGGCCCTCCAGCAGCTGGATGTACCCCTGCAATCGCTGTTCATCCACCATTACTTAGCCATATCCTGGTGCTAGTATACTGTTGGGGTTGGCGGAACGCACCGAATATATTTATTAGGCGAGATAGGTGCGTTCGAAACCCGGGATCCACAGTGCAGGGAAGAAACTGCTGCTAAGTAAGGCGGTGAAGTAAATTAGTATAAACTAACTCTGTTACTTCACAGAGCCCGTAGTAAATAAAATGATGTGCCCTGTTTAGCTCACAGGGGACACAGTTACTGAGTAGAGCTGACAGTGGTCATACAGTCCAATCCAAACACGCAGCTCCTCTCCGGTGGAGCCGGAATTCTAAGGGCTTATTTCAGCCGGGTCCCTTACTGCATACACACAAAACTCCTCACCGGAGGTGCCAGCATTCTAGGGGCTTATTTCAGCCGGGTCCCTGACCACACACACGACCACACTGGTGCTGAGCTGATACATATTTGATACTAGTGCATAGCCGTGTGGTCATGAGAACCTTTTATAGCTGCAGCAACTTCAGGACTTTCCTAGAAGGACCAATGGAAGGCTGCCACAGAACTTGAAGTTGCTGCAGTACCTGAGCATGTGACCCTTGATCTCCATTGAGAGATCTTACCCTGGGCATGCTCCGTGTGTGCAAAGCAGGGCTTAGTCCCAGAAAAGCCTGCTCGCCGCAGACCAGTGCAGGGTACAATAGCAGAGCCTCGAGAGGCAGCAGTAACCCTTTGCACAGTATCAGATTCAGTGACACGCTGGGACCGACGTCTCCACTGAGCAGGCTCCACTGCGGCTGATGCAGAATGGGAGACTGCAGCAGACATGGTTTGAGATTCTCCCTGTGCAGCGGCGGGAACTTGACTCCTAACACCAATTTCTCCTGTTAAGCTTGGGAAAATAAAAAATTGGGGGCAAAAATAACATTTGAAAAAAATATGATTTTTCATTTTTACAGCTCTACACTATAAACTTCTGTGAAGCCTTTTTGTTGTTCAAAGTGCTCACCACACATCTAGATAAGTTCAGTAGGGGGTCTACTTTCCAAAAAGGAGTAACTTGTGGGGGGTTTCCACTGTTTAGGCACATCAGGGGCTCTCCAAATGCGGAACGACGTCTGATCTCACTTCCAGCTAATTTTGCTTTGAAAATGTCAAATGGTGTTCCTTCCCTTCCGAGCACCCAAACAGTGGTTTACCCCCACATATGGGGTATCAGCATACTCAGCGCAAATTGCACAACAACCTTTGGAGTCCAATTTCTCCTGTTACCCTTGGAAAAATAAAAAATTGAGGTCAAAACTATCATTTTTGTGAAAAAAATATGATTTTTTTATTTTTACCGCTCTACATTATAAACTTCTGTGAAGCACTTGGGGGTTCAAAGTACTCACCACACATCGATAGAAGTTCCTTAGGGGGTCTACATTCCAAAATTGTGTCACTTGTGGGAAGTTTCCACTGTTTACGCACACCAGGGGCTCTCCAAACGCGACATGGCGTCCTATCTCAATTCCAGCCAATTTTGCATTGAAAATTCAAACAGTGCTCGTTCCCTTCCGTGCTCTGCCATGTGCCCAAACAGTAGCTTAACAGAACATATGGGATATCCGTGTACTTAGGACAAAATGGACAACAATTTTTGGGGTCCAATTTCTCCTGTCACTCTTGGTAAAATGAAACAAATTGGATCTGAATTAAAAAAAATTGTGAAAAAAGTTAAATGTTCATTTTTTATTAAACATTCCAAAAATTCCTGTGAAGCACTTGAAGGGTTAAAATACTTCTTGAATGAGGTTTTGAGAACCTTGAGGGGTGTAGTTTTTAGACTGTTGTCAATTTTGGTAATTTTCTTTCATATAGATCCCTCAAAATGACTTCAAATGTGATGTGGTCGCTAAAAGAAAATGGTATTGTAAAAAAGAGAAATTGCTGGTCAACTTTTAACCCTTATAACTTCCTAACAAAAAAAAATTTAGTTCCAAAATTGTGCTGATGTACAGTAGACATGTGGGAAATGTTACTTATTAAGTATTTTGTGTGACATACAGTTAGGTCCATATATATTTGGACAGAGACAACATTTTTCTAATTTTGGTTATAGACATTACCACAATGAATTTTAAACAAAACAATTCAGATGCAGTTGAAGTTCAGACTTTCAGCTGAGGGTATCCACATTAAAATTGGATGTAGGGTTTAGGCGTTTCAGCTCCTTAACATGTGCCACCCTGTTTTTAAAGGGACCAAAATTAATTGGACAGATTCAATAATTTTCAATAAAAAGTTCATTTTTAGTACTTGGTTGAAAACCCTTTGTTGACAATGACTGCCTGATTGAACCTGGTCATTAACATGCAAACCACCCTTGGAGGTTAAGGGGTTAAGTAACAGTGTGGTGGTTATAGTTCAAAAGGTTGAAAAGTGTGAAGGTTATAGCTAATAAAGCAAAACATTATGGTGGTCATAGTTCAGAACAGTAAACAGTGTGGTGGCTATAGTTTAGAAGGGGGATGGTGTGGAGGAAATATTTTAAAGGAGAGAGCAGTGTAGAACAATGTACCATGAGAAAAACAGTGTGGGGATATATGTTTTCCAAAAAGTACAGTGAAAGTCAATTATTTATTCAGAGGCATATTGTCAGACAAATATTTTTATTCAGGGACTATATTAAGACAATGTTATTTTTTATTGGCACTTTGTCATGATATACTGCAGAAGGCTGAAGAAGACAAAGGTCTGCAGAGATTAATTGTGGATGTGAAAGGTCATCATGGTGTCTAGACTAGATAGAGACAACAGGAATGAGATTGACTCTAATCAGAAAAGATGTCACCTATAAGATACCTGAGTGTAATTGTTTATTTGTTATACAGATTTTGTCTTATCAATACTGTTGTTTCAATATAGTCCACAGTCTGATGATGGCTATTAACAACAGCTGTCAGTAAATCGTTACCATTGTTAAGGATAAACTACAAGTTGTAGATTCTCCTGCTGTAGAGAGGTGGGGAACACAGTGATTGTGTGTGTTAATGTATATGTTGTATATTGGAAACCTGAAGACCCACCTCTTCCGACAAGCCTACAACCTGCACTGATCATTAGCCTGCTTAACCGCCGCACAACAAGCTCTACCCTCTCCTAGTGTATCCTCACCCATCCCCTGTAGACTGTAAGCCCTCACGGGCAGGGTCGTCTCTCCCTCTATACTTGTGTGTGCCTTGTTTTGCTCATGTATATTGCACTTGACTATATTTGCCCCTTCCACGTGTAAAGCGCCATAGAATAAATGGCGCTATAAAAATGTATGCTAATAATAATACGTAGTTATTGTGTGTATCAGTGTTTCTGTATTATATGGGGTGGCTTTTACTGAGTTTGTATGTGTAAACATATTGTTTGATTGGGTTCAGCACTCAAACTGGGCTGTAGTCATGGCGGCAATACTATAACAGCAATTGTGAGTCAGACCTGCAGACAATGAGTGTAACTGAGTTTTATACTTCATGTCTGTGAGCCAATTGAATAAAACAAACTCTGGGAAATCCTGTGTTTAATTGGAGTTTCTGACCTCTGTATACTGTATATCCAGGACATATAAGTTAAAGGGGTTTTCCGTGTCAGAACAAACTTTCTGTAAGTACTATAGCATGCACAATCCTAACAGTGAGTAAATATACTCACTATAGGAATTCAGCTCTGTGAGCACCACATGACCACTCATGTGCAATTTTCATTCTTTTGGTCTTGTGCCAACGAGCTTCTCATTCGTCTTCTCTCAATGAAGCAGTAGCTGTAGTTTTTCACTGAGAGAATCAGTAAAGAAGCAAGATGGCATGTGACTGTAAGCAGACAGATGACATATAAAAGGACACATGACAACTACTCAAAACGTTTACGCAGTGTATAGAAGGGGGTGCCAAACTGAATTTTTGCCCCAATTGCAGTAAAATCTAGCTTTGGCTATGAGAAATGGTAGGAGTAGAGATTCATGGTACATGTGTGTTTTTATACAAGTTTCCAGGCATTGGGAAGATGCAGCGGCCTCTCTGCTCTGCTCAGCTCTGACAAGCTCTGTAATTCTTCATAGAACTTATCTGTAGGCTGTAATACTAGACAGAATCATGACAGCACTTGAACAGGGGAGACGTACCTAGTCCTTTATTTTGGCACTGGTAGAAATCTTTGTAGAAATGTCCTTTTTTCCTTCCTTGTAGAACCCAATAGTGTTAAATTAATGGAGTTACTATTAGCAGGGGTAGCAGTAGTGTATCTGCTGCAGTTGTGAAGTGTTACAGGAGAGCCCCCTTTCCCTGAATTTCTCCAATGTCTAAATTTTTTTTGACATATTATTTTTTAAACTAAGTAAAATTAAAAGGTGGCTCTTAAGGCTCATGTGCTTTTTCCTATATGCCTAAAAGGCTCTTCAAGACTTTCCCTTTGCTCTAGAGTGAAGGCTTTAGTTTCCAACCAGTAGTCCTACACAGCTGTAACTCAATGCAGAGAGATTAGGGCACTTCACTGTCAGAGACTTCCTGCAAATCACTTGCGAGAGCAGTGCGCTCCACCATTATAAAAAAAAGTACACTACAATATTTTTTTGCTTCTAAATTTTTAGATTTTTTTTTTCAACAATTCAATTAAAACTTAAAAAAACAATTCAACAAAAATTAGCACGTCTATTAATAAAATAGATTACTAATTTGTTTATCTGTGCTAAGTTCTGTTTTTTACGGCAACAGCATCACTGAAGTTGTATGTTTTTTTTACAATATGATTAAAAATTTTTTTGGGGTATTCTCTCAAACATTGTTACAATGAGCATACTATTTGTATGATAAATATGGTCTTATTTTAAAAGGTCAAGGGTCTGTGCCACCACACAGATTAATCGATTTTATCCACTGAGATTTTTAACATATTACTAAAAAAAGATGTTCAGCTATTAAGAGAGTATTTGATGTTTTCCTCTATAAGGTTAACTTTGGTTAGTGAAATAATTCTCAGTAACTTAATATCATTAAACTGTTCATTCTAGAATGGTCTATCCTGTCTTTTAGGGATTTACCTTAATGATATCATTCCAAAAGAGTCTGGTTTAGATCAAACTAGGTTAAAGATCAAGGCTGTCAGAAAATGATGTCATTAGATTCCATTACTAATAAAATCAGGGGTCATTCTGAGTACAAACGAAGACCAAAGTAATGTTTTATTGACATTTTCAGTTTAATCTCAATTTATATAGTTATTTTCAAAAGTATTCAAATGACCTATTCTTTTTTATGTAAAAATTAGATTTTAGACTTTCTTAATAATGATCAACAAAAGAAAGACTATTCCCAAAGTTAACGCACATTTATACTAAAGGATTGACATTTTTCTGCTTTCATTGAACTTACTGGACACTAAATAACTCAATTTATATATAATGACAACTCAACTTATGTAAGGTTTTTCATTGGATTGCAATATAACTATACCTGCGTATTTAAGTTAATATAGAGTTAAATATCCATTGATGAGTGGATAAACCAAAATGAGCAAATATTTTTTGTTTTATTTAATCACCAATGCACTGAACTTTTTGGCTGTTCTTTGAGCAATAAAGTGGCTACTGGTGCTGCCCACTAAAACATGTTTACACATAAACAAAACCACAACTTTTTCTTCAAAATCCACAGGACAGGTGTTTCCTATTGAGAGTGTTATTGATTGGAACACTGAAGGTTTAGTTTATTTGACAGAGTGTACATTGTGCACCTTGCAATACATAGGATGGACTACAAGTCAATTGAAAAAATGAATTAGAAGGCACCTGTCAGATACGAGTAGTTCCACTGCGCAAAACATCTCAGCGGTTTCCAAACACTGCAAAGTTACACATGGTGGAAATAGCGGTACACTCACAGTTATAGGGATAGAAAAGGTTTTCAAACCGTTCACAGGTGGTGATATGAGGAGAAAAATCTTAAACAGGGAAACATATTGGATCTTTAAATTGCAGACAAGAACCCAGAAGGAACTTAACATACGAGAGGGTCCTATACTACAATATAATTAATGCTGAATATAGTATGATTTTTCTGACTTGCTCATCCACTTTTTTGTTTTATTTATATTTTTCAAATGTTCTCCAATATTTTATATTGTGATTGCATGTTCTTTGCCATTCTATATATGCTTTCTAGGATGTCTGTTTTATATATTATCTACCAATCATGCTGCAGGGATACTTTGTTTCCTCCCTTGGTAGTAATTGACTGATTATGTTACACCTTACTGGTGTCCATTAGATATATAAATCACTGCATAGGGGTAAAAGACAGATCATGATTAAGACCTCACGGTCAAAACGCGTCGGTCGCTAGCCATCCTGGGCTTACAAGTGTATCCACTATATGTCCTTTTAATGTTTCTACAATAACGTGAAGTTTTATTCCTGATCATGCTGGAGAACCTGTTTCACATTGTTGGCTTCTGCACATCTAAAGCCCGGGCAACTCCCTGCGTGGACTTCATCTTCTTCTGCAGAAGTGATATACACAGTGAGCTGACTTTCCTATTCCCTGTCCCTCTATATATATATAATCCTAATGTGTTGCTTGACAAGAAGGCATAAAGCCAGTGTGGCAGATGATAACTGACTCAAGTTATGGGGGAATTCCTTCCTGACTCCATATATGACAGTCATGTGAGATCTGTAGATCAGTAATCATTTGCATAAATCTTATAACTATAACGTGATATTATATTTAAAAAAGAAATCAAACAGTCCTTTCTGGAACTTGTGAAATTAATCAACTATCACTTTCGAGCGCACAATACAATCTCATTAACAGTAAGAGAACTAATATATAGACAAATTCCATGTTTATTGATTGCTAACATATTGGGATTCTAGAAAACATCAAATACTGCTCCGATATATCTACTTATGGCAAGGTAATGAAGTGACTAAACAGTTCCAGAATAGCAGACAGCTATCATATAGGACATGGAAAGGAAAGACTATAATTTTGGAGTATTTGATATTCAGGATATTTAAGGAAGGTGGATAATTGTTCTGCTTTACCTTTAGTATCTATTTTTCTTTTGCATAATGAAAGCATATATGTAATCACAGCAACGTGAAGCATTTATTGTACATACAACATGATGGAAATAGATAAGTCAAACTTTGGTGATCCAAACACAATAAAACTTTCTGACACATTGGAAGGCCTGCCTGTCAGGTTAATACATCTAAAACAGAGATGGGCAACGCAGGACTTGTTTCCATGCACTCTTCACTCCTCTGGAGCCTAAATAAATCTTGTCAGTTTTCCTTTCATGCCTGTTTCAATAAATACTTACAGTATATCTACCATTTAAAAAAATGGAAAAACACAATTCAAATTAATTCAGCAGTATTTTTCCACAACTATAGTATGTCATTCCTCCTCTAAATGTAAAAATAAATTGACAAGTAGGAGTTACCATTCTTCTTTGGCCAGAGACACACCAGCGTATGGCATCTGATGCTAATGACCCTCACCTCCTGTTCTGCTGCGAGCGGGAGCTGAGTGTCATGCGTCTGTGCTCCGATTCTCTTGCATGACATGATCGGAGCACAGCTGCGGAGGAGACGGAGAAAGTAAGTTGTCCATCGCCACTGCTGCCAACGTCGGTGTATATCACACCGCACTCAGGTGATATCTGAGTGCAGTGCGATTTTTCGCTCACACCCATAGACGTGTATGGGTGCGTGTGAGCTGAATTTCGCTGTCAATCGCAGCATGCTGTGACAGTTTTCTCATGCCAAATCGACATGAGAAAATAATCTCAGATCTAAGCTGCCCCATAAAATAACACTGGGCCGGGTACTATGCGTGCAATATTTTATTGCATAGCACTCAGCTGTGTTATACGGTAGTGAGACTGTGACCTTATGTCTAGTAATATGTTTCAGTGAGATGGATAATGGCAAACATAGCTGTTACTTATCAATACATTTTTATAAATAAGGCAGGAATAATATAGAACCCAAAATTGGGCAAAACATTGTTTCAAAATAACGTTTCTGGTTATATTCCTATTTCTTATGGAAAACTTGGACAATTCACATGCTGATCCCACCCACATCTTCCCATGCTTTACTGCCATGGCCCTAAATGAAGGCATCACAATTATTTTACTATCATTTTGCAGTATCCACACAACAGTAAAAGTTCTCTACTCCAACAAAATATCCCTCAAAAACATCAATCTTGATGCTAACATGAGTTTTACCAGAACATTCAAATTTAGTCATTTTCATCACTTTATGCCTTTTGCAAATTACACTTGAGTGTAAAACAAGTGCATTTTGACAGCGGTCTTTAGTTCAACCGCAGGTCTTATTATCACTGGAGGTGAACAAATCAATTCAAGATAAATCAAAATTCCCAGATTTGCCAGAATATAAGTGTTTTGCAATTCAAAGAAGGAGTAAAACACACACACGCATACAGTATATCAGAAAAGTGAGTACACTTCTCACATTTTTGTAAATATTTTATTGTATCTTTTCATGGGACAACACAGAAGATATGACCCTTTGATAAAAAGTAGTCAATGTACAGCTTTTAGAACACTGTAAATTTGGTGTGCACTCTAAATAGCTCAACACACAGCAATTAATGTCTAAACCACTGACAAAAAAAAATGAGTATACCCTTAAGTGAAAATGGCCAAATTGTGCCAAGTTTACAGTTTTCCCTATGTGACTCATTAGTTCTACAAGGTCTCAGGTGTGAGTGAGGAGCAGATGTGTAACTTTTGGTGTTATCACTCTCACACTCTCATACTGGTCACTAGACGTTCAACATGGCACCTCATGGCAAAGAACTCTCTGAGAGTCTGAAAAAAATAATTGTTACTCTAAAGAAAGGTGGCATAGGCTATAAGATTGCCAATACATGAAACTGAGCTGCAGCATGTTGGCCAAAACCATGTAGCGGTTTAACAAGACAGGTTTTACTCAGAGCAGGCCTAGCCATGGTCGACCAAAGAGGTTGAGTGAATGTACTCAGCAGAGGTTGTCTTTTCAAAATAGATGTATGAGTGCTGCCAGCTCCGGCTGTGACGAGGTGTCCAGGAAGTGACAGGAACATCCCACGGCTACTTCTAGTGTTGTGTTAAGATCAGGAACTGTGGTCTGTATAGTTACCACCTGCTCAGAGCTAGTCGCATGTCGCTCCTAAATTACCAGTCCATAACAGCGTAGTTAGGATGTTCAGTTTACTGTTCTTCCCATAGATTTGCATGTGTCCTACTCCCTATCTTTTGGTTGACATGTTATGGTTACCGAGAGTAAGTGCAGTCTGCAAAAAAGCTCAGACTAGTGCTGTCTATCAGCAGGGAAGAAGGAAGGCTCAAGCGAAACCTACTTGAGCACTGAGGCTCTGGGCTACACCAAGGTCACACCAAGCACCCTAATTAGTATTTTGACAAAACAACATTATCTGTATAATAAAAAGATAAACTAAACGGTATGTTTTTAAAGGAACAATATCCCTTTCAAGGTCAAAGGTTTACTTTAACCCATCAGTTTAACCTGACAAAATTCCTTTACAATGATGGCGGTGATGGGGCAGAATTTTAAAAAGTAGGCAGGTTACTAAATAGTCAGTGATCTGTATAAAAAGCAGAGGCTTGGGGGGGGATCAGAGAACATGAAGAAGACCCTGCCCCAAAATCTCACCCCAAAGCACAGAAGATGTAATTTTATGAAAACTTCACAAAGTCAGTATTTACAGCCACTGAGAGGATCTCTTTACATCAGGTATCATATTAATCAACATCACAGCATCATTATGGCCATGTCTTTAGTTTATAGGGCTAAATCCTGCTGACAGGTTTTCTTTAACTACGGTATTTCTGGACAGCCCATAGAGTTTAATTGTCTGGGCATTCTAAAATATCACTGCAAAGTAGGCAGCTTCAATAAAACTATGCAGCTTCAAGAGCAGTGAGTTGGGTGTCACACATAGCCAGACACCCCACAGAGAAGGCAGATGAGAATTATTACCATTTTTGCCTCTCTGATCACCAGGTGCCAGGAGGAAGCAAGAGCTGCTGAGATCCAAGAGACCCAGATCAGCTTTGCTGTGCAGCCAGAAGGCTGAACTTGCCCTTTGAAAGAGGTTGATATACCAGCCCCAGTTACAGAAGAAATCAGATATACACTGCTCAAAAAAAGTGAACACTAAAATTCCATATCCTAGATATTACTGAATTAAATATTCCAGTTGCAAATTTTTATTTATTTATTACATATTGGAATGGGTTGAGAACAATACAACATAAAATGTTCAATGTATATCAAAATTAATAACCCATGGAGGTCTGGATTTTGATACTCAAAATCAAAGTGAAAAATCAAATTACAGGCTGATCTAACTTCAGAAATAATGCCTAAAGACAAGGAAATGATGCTCAGTAGTGTGTGAGTGTGTGTGACCTCCACTTGTCTGTATGACCTCCCTACATCACCTGGGCATGGTTCTGATGAAGCGTTGGATGTTCTCCTAAGGTATCTACACCCAGTCATGGATTAAAGCATCAGTCAAATCCTTGGCAGTCTGTGGTGCAAAGTGGCGTTTGTGGATGGAATTATAACAGATTAACGTGTGCACAACCTGAGAAGGTGCAAGGGGAGGTTCCCAAACCGTAATCACAAGTAGTACAAAAAAACAGGCACTCAACTTTGTAATGAGAAGGAGTGGATAATTTATTGTATCCCAAGTCAGTAAACATTTTGATCACATAAAGGGACCTTCATCAGTAACTGTAAAGAGTACAAATACCATAATTAATTACATGGTCAGGATAATATGACAAACAAAAAGAAAAAAAAAATGAAAAAAATAAACAAAGTATATACAAAACATACGCAAAAAATCCTATGCATATGTGTATAGCATCAAAAGCATAGTGTGGAAAGTGCTGGTGCTGAAGAGAAATACTTATAGTGGCACAGTAACTGTAGATTAGTGAAAAGCTACATACCGTAAACTGGGATAAAGAGTGGATACAGGTGGCTATAAAGCCTGCCTAAGGGTAAAATGAGAAAGTCTAGTAAGAGTGAAGGTCAGGGTAATATAGTAAATAGAGAGATACTGGTGAATGTGCACCTACCAGAAATTCCTCCAGTATCACACTGGATATTATAGAAGATAGATTGCAGCCTAAAAAGAGTAAAAAATGCTGTAATGAACCCTGGTATGGGAGTATATATGATAAGATAAAGAAAGAATGGACTGGGCGAGTGGTTACCTGTGAGGTGGCTGTTATCGCGGCATCCACCGCTGTAGTGCCGTTATGTCTAAAAGGAACCCCATCTTATAGTGGTAGAGGGTGGGAGGTAGTAATCAGCCGGAAACAGCTGAGCTCCAGTAGCAGCGTGTTTACCAGCGTCTGGCCGCAATGAATTATGGGCGGAAGTGATGTGCCGGACTTAGCCGTGCATGTCACAAGGGAACAAGCGTTCCACTGCTGTGTGAGGGAGGGGTGGAGACTGCCAGTGGGAGTGACAAGCCGGAAATGGCTGTATGTGTTACAGGAGCACGTACATTCGACCGCCATGTTGAAGGCGGCAAAATATAGAAGTCACTAAGGTGCACATCTTAGCTATTGTAGAATGAAAAAGTACAGCGATGCTGTGAGCGATGTGTTGGCATGCAAATGTGCGGGAATAAAGGCGAAATTAGCAGGCTAGTGTTTGCTGAGTGTTTACCGGCAACAGTAGTACCGCCGCCATGTTGGGGAGGGCAAGCATGTAGGAATCCCTGTAATATACTAACTTACTCTGTAACAAGGAAACTATGTGGACATAAAGGAAAACCACATATTACAACATGGTAAAGCTGTGAAAAGTGGAACAAAGGAATTATATATAGATGAAAAGACCACAGCAAGTGAACGTGACTATCCAGAGCAAGGTGATAGCAGGCGGATAAGGTGGTGCTCGTGATCCGTTGTGCTGATAGATAAGATCATTTAATGGTCCACCGGCATTGTGTGTTAACTTAGATACCTATCCCTGGCCATTATTGTGTGTATGGGTAATGGAAAATGGTTACAATGTTGAGACATGGTCTTATTTATTTATTCTAATCCCAACCCACTGCTGACAGGGAGGTGTTGTTATACACAGGCTTGAATTTGGACCGAACCAGGTCATTTGAGATTTATATCTTTCCTTTTTCAATATCTACCCTCTATGCACATAGCTGTTTATTTGTTCAGGCTGTGCAATGGAATTGACATATCTATCTAAAGAAAAACATTATTCATTTTGGAGTGTAATGTGGTATATGTTTTATTATATGTCTATGGTAGTGTTATTGCCCCAAATTTGGGCTTTTATTAGGAAAGTTTATATTACCGGTGTGCACCGTAGTTTAGCTCTCCTACGCTTTCTTCATTTCTACTGATTGCTCTATGTTTTCCCTCCTATAGTCGGCTAGGGCCTTTATAGGGCCAGTAGGTATCAGCCGCCGTTGAGTGGGGGCGCCAAATTATCTATCAGGGTGCCAACCTCCACTGTCAGGAAGGGATAGTAGGTGTCATGTTCTCAATGGCCAGAGAACATAGCATAAGCATATATAGGAACTAGCTCTTGGAAGATGGGAACTGAGCTGACCATGAACTAAACCTAACACACAACTAGCAGTGGCCGGGTAGCATGCCTACGTTGATTCTAGATGCCCAGCACCAGCCGGAGGACTAAATAATGCCAGCAGAGGGAAATATTAGTCCCAGCTCACCTCTAGAGAAACACCCCGAAAGGAGACAGAGGCCCCCCACATGTATTGGCGGTGAATCAAGACGAAATAACAAACGTAGTATGAAAATAGGTTTAGCAAATTTGAGGTCCACTTACTACATAGCAGAAGACAGAAAGGGCACTTTCATGGTCAGCTGAAAACCCTATCAAAACACCATCCAGAAATTACTTTAAAACTCTGGCATTAACTCATAACACCAGAGAGGCAATTCCTGTTCACAAGAGCTTTCCAGACACAGTAACGAAACTACAGCTGTGAACTGGAACAAAAATGCAAAAACAAACATGGACAAGAGTCCAACTTATCTAGTAGTTGTCTAGGAGCAGGAACAAGCACAGAGAGGCTTCTGATAACATTGTTGACCGGCAAGCAACTAACAGAGCAGCAAGGTTATATAGCGACTCCCACATCTTGATGGGAACAGGTGAACAGAGAAGATGACAACACCAGTTCAATTCCACCAGTAGCCACCGGGGGAGCCCAGAATCCAAATTCACAACAGTACCCCCCCCTCAAGGAGGGGGCACCGAACCCTCACCAGAACCACCAGGGCGATCAGGATGGGCCCTATGAAAGGCACGAACCAGATCAGAGGCATGAACATCAGATGCATTCACCCAAGAATTATCCTCCTGGCCGTATCCCTTCCACTTGACCAGATACTGGAGTCTCCGTCTGGAAACACGAGAGTCCAAGATTTTCTCCACAACGTACTCCAACTCACCCTCAACCAACACCGGAGCAGGAGGCTCAACGGAAGGCACAACCGGTACCTCATATCTGCGCAATAATGACCGATGAAAAACGTTATGAATAGAAAAGGATGCAGGGAGGTCCAAACGGAAGGAAACAGGGTTAAGAATCTCCAATATCTTATACGGGCCGATGAACCGAGGCTTAAACTTAGGAGAAGAGACCCTCATAGGGACAAAACGAGAAGACAACCACACCAAATCCCCAACACAAAGCCGAGGACCAACACGACGGTGGCGGTTGGCAAAAAGCTGAGTCTTCTCCTGGGACCACCTCAAATTGTCCACCACCTGCCCCCAGATCTGATGCAATCTCTCCACCACAGCATCCACTCCAGGACAATCCGAAGTTTCCACCTGACCAGAGGAAAATCGAGGATGAAACCCCGAATTACAGAAAAACGGGGACACCAAAGTGGCAGAGCTGGCCCGATTATTGAGAGCGAACTCCGCCAATGGCAAAAAAGCAACCCAATCATCCTGGTCAGCAGACACAAAACACCTCAGATATGTCTCCAGGGTCTGATTAGTCCGCTCGGTCTGGCCATTCGTCTGAGGATGGAAAGCGGACGAAAAAGATAAATCTATGCCCATCCTAGCACAGAATGCCCGCCAAAATCTAGACACGAATTGGGTCCCTCTGTCAGAAATGATATTCTCAGGAATACCATGCAAACGAACAACATTTTGAAAAAACAGAGGAACCAACTCGGAAGAAGAAGGCAACTTGGGCAGAGGAACCAAATGGACCATCTTAGAGAAACGGTCACACACCACCCAGATGACAGACATCTTCTGAGAAACAGGCAGATCTGAAATAAAATCCATCGAGATGTGCGTCCAAGGCCTCTTAGGAATAGGCAAGGGCAACAATAATCCACTAGCCCGAGAGCAACAAGGCTTGGCCCGAGCACAAACGTCACAAGACTGCACAAAGCCTCGCACATCTCGTGACAGGGAAGGCCACCAGAAGGACCTTGCCACCAAATCCCTGGTACCAAAAATGCCAGGATGACCTGCCAACGCAGAAGAATGAACCTCAGAGATGACTCTACTGGTCCAATCATCAGGAACAAATAGTTTATCAGGTGGGCAACGATCCGGTCTATCCGCCTGAAACTCCTGCAAGGCCCGCCGCAGGTCTGGAGAAACGGCTGACAATACCACTCCATCCTTAAGGATACCTGTGGGCTCAGAGTTACCAGGCGAGTCAGGCTCAAAACTCCTAGAAAGGGCATCCGCCTTAACATTCTTAGAACCCGGTAGGTATGACACCACAAAATTAAACCGAGAGAAAAATAATGACCAGCGCGCCTGTCTAGGATTCAGGCGCCTGGCGGTCTCAAGATAAATCAAGTTTTTGTGGTCAGTCAATACCACCACCTGATGTCTGGCCCCCTCAAGCCAATGGCGCCACTCCTCAAAAGCCCACTTCATGGCCAAAAGCTCCCGATTCCCAACATCATAATTCCGCTCAGCGGGCGAAAATTTACGGGAAAAGAAGGCACAAGGCCTCATCACGGAGCAGTCAGAACTTTTCTGCGACAACACTGCCCCAGCTCCGATCTCAGAAGCGTCGACCTCAACCTGAAAAGGTAGAGCAACATCAGGCTGACGCAACACAGGGGCAGAGGAAAAACGGCGCTTAAGCTCCCGAAAGGCCTCCACAGCATCAGGGGACCAATCAGCAACATCAGCACCCTTCTTAGTCAAATCGGTCAATGGCTTAGCAATATCCGAAAAACCAGCAATAAATCGACGATAAAAGTTAGCAAAGCCCAAAAATTTCTGAAGACTCTTAAGAGAAGAGGGCTGCGTCCAATCACAAATAGCTTGAACCTTGACAGGATCCATTTCAATGGAAGAGGGAGAAAAAATATATCCCAAAAAGGAAATCCTCTGTACCCCAAAAACACACTTAGAACCCTTCACACACAAAGAATTAGACCGCAAAACCTGGAAAACCCTCCTGACTTGCTGGACATGAGAGTCCCAGTCATCCGAAAAAATCAGAATATCATCCAGATACACAATCATAAATTTATCCAAATAATCGCGAAAAATATCATGCATAAAGGACTGGAAAACTGACGGAGCATTTGAAAGACCAAAAGGCATCACTAAATACTCAAAGTGGCCCTCGGGCGTATTAAATGCGGTTTTCCACTCATCCCCCTGCCTGATTCGCACCAAATTATACGCCCCACGAAGGTCAATCTTAGAGAACCACTTGGTCCCCTTTATGCGAGCAAACAAATCAGTCAGCAACGGCAATGGGTATTGATATTTTACAGTGATTTTATTCAAAAGCCGATAATCGATACATGGTCTCAAAGAGCCGTCTTTTTTTGACACAAAGAAAAAACCGGCTCCTAAGGGAGATGACGATGGACGAATATGTCCCTTTTCCAAGGACTCCTTTATATATTCTCGCATAGCAGCATGTTCAGGCACAGACAGATTAAATAAACGACCCTTTGGGTATTTACTACCCGGGATTAAATCTATGGCACAATCGCACTCTCGGTGCGGAGGTAATGAACCAAGCTTGGATTCTTCAAAGACGTCACGATAGTCAGACAGGAACTCAGGAATTTCAGAGGGAATAGATGATGAAATGGAAACCACAGGTACATCCCCATGAGCCCCCTTACATCCCCAGCTCAACACAGACATGACTTTCCAGTCGAGGACTGGGTTGTGAGATTGCAGCCAAGGCAATCCTAGCACCAAATCATCATGTAGATTATGCAGCACCAGAAAGCGAATAATCTCCTGGTGATCCGGATTAATACGCATAGTTACTTGTGTCCAGTATTGTGGTTTATTAATAGCCAATGGGGTGGAGTCAATCCCCTTCAGAGGAATAAGAGTCTCCAAAGGCTCTAAATCATACCCACAGCGTTTGGCAAAGGACCAATCCATAAGACTCAAAGCGGCGCCAGAGTCGACATAGGCGTCCGTGGTAATAGATGACAAAGAGCAAATCAGGGTCACAGATAGAATAAACTTAGACGGTAAGGTACAAATGGAAACAGATTTATCAAGCTTTTTAGTGCGCTTAGAGCATGCTGATATAACATGAGTAGAATCACCACAATAGAAACACAACCCATTTTTCCGTCTAAAATTCTGCCGCTCGCTTCGGGGCAGAATTCTATCACACTGCATACTCTCTGGCGACTTCTCAGTGGACACCGCCAGATGGTGCACTGGTTTGCGCTCCCGCAAACGCCTATCGATCTGAATAGCCATTGTCATGGACTCATTCAGACCCGCAGGCACAGGGAACCCCACCATAACATCCTTAATGGCATCAGAGAGACCCTCTCTGAAAGTCGCCGCCAGGGCGCACTCATTCCACTGAGTAAGCACAGACCATTTACGGAATCTTTGACAGTAAATTTCCGCTTCATCTTGCCCCTGAGATAGGGACATCAAAGTTTTTTCTGCCTGAAGCTCCAAATGAGGTTCGTCATAAAGCAACCCCAAGGCCAGAAAAAACGCATCCACATTGAGCAACGCAGGATCCCCTGGTGTCAATGAAAAAGCCCAGTCTTGAGGGTCGCCCCGGAGCAAGGAAATCACAATCCTGACCTGCTGTGCAGGGTCTCCGGCAGAGCGAAATTTCAGGGACAAAAATAATTTGCAATTATTTCGAAAATTCTGAAACCCAGATCTATTCCCCGAGAAAAATTCCGGCAAAGGAATTCTCGGCTCAGATATAGGTGCATGACAAACAAAGTCCTGCAAATTTTGTACCTTCGTGGCGAGATTATTCAAACCTGCAGTTACACTCTGAAGATCCATTACAAACAGGTGGACACAGAGCCATTCAAAGATTAGAAGGAGAAAAAAAAAAAAAAAAAATTCTCAGCAGACTTCTTATTTCTCTCCTTTCTCAGCCAAGGATTTTAACCCTTTAGTGGGCCGGTCAAACTGTCATGTTCTCAATGGCCAGAGAACATAGCATAAGCATATATAGGAACTAGCTCTTGGAAGATGGGAACTGAGCTGACCATGAACTAAACCTAACACACAACTAGCAGTGGCCGGGTAGCATGCCTACGTTGATTCTAGATGCCCAGCACCAGCCGGAGGACTAAATAATGCCAGCAGAGGGAAATATTAGTCCCAGCTCACCTCTAGAGAAACACCCCGAAAGGAGACAGAGGCCCCCCACATGTATTGGCGGTGAATCAAGACGAAATAACAAACGTAGTATGAAAATAGGTTTAGCAAATTTGAGGTCCACTTACTACATAGCAGAAGACAGAAAGGGCACTTTCATGGTCAGCTGAAAACCCTATCAAAACACCATCCAGAAATTACTTTAAAACTCTGGCATTAACTCATAACACCAGAGAGGCAATTCCTGTTCACAAGAGCTTTCCAGACACAGTAACGAAACTACAGCTGTGAACTGGAACAAAAATGCAAAAACAAACATGGACAAGAGTCCAACTTATCTAGTAGTTGTCTAGGAGCAGGAACAAGCACAGAGAGGCTTCTGATAACATTGTTGACCGGCAAGCAACTAACAGAGCAGCAAGGTTATATAGCGACTCCCACATCTTGATGGGAACAGGTGAACAGAGAAGATGACAACACCAGTTCAATTCCACCAGTAGCCACCGGGGGAGCCCAGAATCCAAATTCACAACAAGTAGGGGAGCGTAGTGTCATTGGTCTAGGGCAGGTGCACCCAGTAGATCTGTCTATTATCAGTTTCTTTTTTCGTTCTCACTGGGAAGTGGTGTTTTTTAATACATTTTGAAATAAAAATTTAAAAAATTTTTAAAGGGATAATATGTTACACGAGTAAAGACGACTCTAGAAGAACAGAAAAAGACACATTAGTAGCAATACAGGATAATGTCAATGTTTATCATGCAAATGCCATCAATTCATAATCACGATTAAGACCTTTGGGGGCGAGAGTTTCCAGGGTGTGAATCCAGAATGCCTCTCTCTTTTACAGTAGATTGATTCTATCACCGCCTTTCCTTGGTGGCAGTACGCTATCTGTAACCTGATATTTTAATTGGGAAACCGTATGGTCCTGTATGTGGAAATGGTATGGAATTGGCAGGAGTAGATTCTTGCAACGAATGGTAGATTTGTGTTTGGAGATTATATCTCTAACCGATTGAGTGGTTTCCCCTACGTAGAGTAGCCCACATGGGCATTTGATAAGATACATAATGTAAGAGGACTCACAGGTAAAGAAGTTATTGATGTGAAATGTTTTACCGGATCTGGGGTGTTGAAAGGTACTCCCTTTCTGTCTGTTGTTACATTGTGCACAATGAAGGCACAGAAATGTACCTGGTTTTGGTCGTGATAGAAAAACTTGTTTTCGTTGGTCCTTAGACCCAATGTCTGCCTTCACTAAGTTGTCTCTTAAGTTAGGTGGTCTTTTGAAGCATGGCAAGAATGGTTCCTTAAATTTGGGTATATCAGGATGGGCTGTGGATAAAAGGTGCCAATGTTTCCTGATAGCTCTATGTAAGATGAAGGAGAGGGGGTGATACGAGTGTACAAAGGGAATCCGTTTGCCTGGGTCCCTTTTAGAGGTTCTGGGTGGGGGGGTCTTTGGATTGTGTCAAAACTGTGGGGGATAACCCCTCTCCAGAAATTTAGTGGTCATACTCTGAAGACATATATCGCACAATGATTTGTCAGGAACTATGCGCTTGACCCGTTGGAATTGCGATATGGGAATGGTCCGTTTAGTGGAGGGGGGGTGAAAGCTCTGATAATGTAGCAGGCTGTTTTTATCTGTAGGCTTAGAAAAGAGGTCAGTAGTCAGTAATCCCTGTGAGTCTTTGAGTACCATGGTGTCCAGGAAATTGATGGCATGTTGGTCATGATTAATAGTGAATTTAACCGGGCCAGGCCTCATTAAGAAAGAGAAAGAACTCCTGCAAGGGCTCCAATGAGCCACCCCAGACGCAGAATATATCATGTATGTATCGTTTCCACAGGGAGACATTATTAATAAATAGGGAATGTTTATAGATGATGGAGGTTTCAAACTCTGCCATGTATGTATTGGGGAAGGGGGTGCTACATTGGAGCCCATTGCGGTCCCCCGTGACTGCAGATAGAAGGTATCCTGGAAAAGAAAAAAGTTGTTGTAAAGTACAGTAGACAATAATTCCACACATAGGTTGATTTGATCGGTTTCAAGACCTGCGATGGTAAGGGAGTGATGTACCGAGTTGATGCCATTAAGGTGGGGAATAGAGGTATACAGGTCCTTAACATCGAATGTTACCAGAAAGGTATCGGGGGGTACCCTATGCAGATTCCTAATACATTGTAGAAATTCACCGGTATCCAGGATAAAGGAAGGTGATGTTTGAGTGATCGGTGTCAGGATCTTTTCGAGGTATATTGATAGTGGGGAAAGAATGGAGTCAGTAGAAGCCACTATCAGCCTTCCTGGGGGGTTTGACAAATTTTTGTGTATTTTCGGTAAGGTGTAGAATACTGGTGTGATAGTATTTTTCTTTCTAAGGAAATCACTAGTTTTGAGATCTATGATTCCCAAGTGTGAGTATTTGGTTATGATGGTTTCTATTTTGCTCCTGACGTCTGCTGAAGGGTCCCTCGGGAGTTGGTTATAGATTGATGTATCATTTTATTGTCAATGTATCTCCGATATATATTGTGCCTTATCCATTACAATGAGTGCGCCCCCCTTATCCGCCGGTTTGATGACCAGGTTAGTATCCTTCTGCAATGTGACTAATGCCTGGTGTTCTGCAGGGGAGAGATTGGAGGGATAATGCAGCCTACCTTTCTCTATGTCATCCCGTATGGTATGAAAGGACTCCTGAATAAAGCTGATGAAGGTCTCCATGGCATGGGAGCTCTGGGGTGGGCGGAAAGTGCTCTTAGTACGGAGGCCTAATTTGGTGATGGACACGGGGTTTTTTAAAGGGGGGTAGGGAAATAGTGGGAGAGGCAGAAAAATTAGCTTTTAGCCTAAGTAGGCAAAAAAAGCATTGCAAGTCCATCTCTAAATCAAACGTTTTGCACTGGTAAGATGGACAAAAAGATAGACCTATATCCCTATATCCCATATCGCAATTCTAACGGGTCAAGCGCATAGTTCCTGACAAATCATTGTGCGATATACGTCTTCAGAGTATGACCACTAAATTTCTGGAGAGAGGTTATCCCCCCACAGTTTTGACACAATCCAAATACCCCCACCCAGAACCTCTAAAAGGGACCCAGGCAAATGGATTCCCTTTGTACACTCGTATCACCCCCTCTCCTTCATCTTACATAGAGCTATCAGGAAACATTGGCACCTTTTATCCACAGCCCATCCTGATATATCCGAACTTAAGGAACCATTCTTGCCATGCTTCAAAAGACCACCTAACTTAAGAGACAACTTAGTGAAGGCAGACAATGGGTCTAAGAACCAACGAAAACAAGTTTTTCTATCACGACCAAAACCAGGTACATTTCCGTGCCTTCATTGTGCACAATGTAACAACATACAGAAAGGGAGTACCTTTCAACACCCCAGATCCGGTAAAACATTTCACATCAATAACTTCTTTACCTGTGAGTACTCTTACAAATGCCCATGTGGGCTACTCTACGTAGGGGAAACCACTCAATCGGTTAGAGATAGAATCTCCAAACACAAATCTACTATTCGTTGCAAGAATCTACTCCTGCCAATTCCATACCATTTCCACATACAGGGCCATATGGTTTCCCAATTAAAATATCAGGTTATAGAAAGCGTACCGCCACCAAGGAGAGGCTGTGATAGAATCAATCTACTGAAAAAGAGAGAGGCCTTCTGGATTCACACCCTGGAAACTCTCACCCCCAAAGGTCTTAATCGTGATTTTGAATTGATGGCATTTGTATGATAAACGTTGACATTATCCTGTATTGCTACTAATGTGTCGTTTTCTGTTCTTCTAGAGTCGTCTTTACTGATCTATCAGCACAACGGATCACGAGCACCACCTTATCCGCCTGCTATCACCTTGCTCTGGATAGTCACATCCACTTGCTGTGGTCTTTTCATCCATATATAAGTCCTTTGTTCCACTTTTCACAGCTTTACAATGTTGTAATATGTGGTTTTCCTTTATGTCCACATAGTTTCCTTGTTACAGAGTAAGTTAGTATATTACAGGGATTCCTACATGCTTGCCCTTCCCAACATGGCGGCGGTACTACTGTTGCCGGTAAATACTCAGCAAACACTAGCCTGCTAATTTTGCCTTTATTCCCGCACATTTGCATGTCATCGCATCGCTCACAGCATCGCTGTACTTTCTCATTCTACAATAGCTAAGATGTGCACCTTAGTGACTTCTATATTTTGCCGCCTTCAACATGGCGGTCGAATGTACGTGCTCCTGTAACACATACAGCCATTTCCGGCTTGTCACTCCCACTGGCAGTCTCCGCCCCTCCCTCACACAGCAGTGGAACGCTTGTTCCCTTGTGACATGCACGGCTAAGTCCGGCACATCACTTCTGCCCATAATTCATTGCGGCCAAACGCTGGTAAACACGCGCTACTGGAGCTCAGCTGTTTCTGGCTGATTACTCCCTCCCGTCCTCTACCACTATAAGATGGGGTTCCTTTTAGACATAACGGCACTACAGCGGTGGACACCATGATAACAGCCACCCCACAGCTAACCACTCACTCAGTCTGTTCTTCCTTATTATCTTATCATATATACTCCCATACCAAGGTTCATTAAGGTACCGTCACACTAAGCGACGCTGCAGCGATAGCGACAGCGATGCCGATCGCTGCAGCGTCGCTGTTTGGTCGCTGGAGAGCTGTCACACAGACCACTCTCCAGCGACCAACGATGCCGAGGTCCCCGGGTAACCAGGGTAAACATCGGGTTGCTAAGCGCAGGGCCGCGCTTAGTAACCCGATGTTTACCCTGGTTACCAGCGTAAAATGTAAAAAAAAAAAACAGTACATACTTACATGCGTCCCCCGGCGTCCGCTTCCTGCAATGACTGAGCGCCGGCAGAAGCAGGGCACAGTGGTGACGTGTGCTTTCACTTTCACTTTACGGCGCTCAGTCAGTGTGGGAAGCGGACGCCGGGGGACGCATGTAAGTATGTACTGTTTGTTTTTTTTACATTTTACGCTGGTAACCAGGGTAAACATCGGGTTACTAAGCGCGGCCCTGCGCTTAGTAACCCGATGTTTACCCTGGTTACCAGTGTAAAATATCGCTGGTATCATTGCTTTTGCTGTCAAACACGGCGATACACGGCGACCTAGCGACCAAATAAAGTTCAGACCTTCTAGCAGCGACCAGCAATTTCACAGCGGGATCCAGATCGCTGCTGCGTGTCAAATACAGCGATATCGCTACCTAGGACGCTGCAACGTCACAGATCGCTGGCTATATCGCTGCGACGTTGCTTAGTGTGACGGTACCTTTACAGCATTTTTTACTCTCTTTAGGCTGCAATCTATCTTCTATAATATCCAGTGTGATACTGGAGGAATTTCTGGTAGGTGCACATTCACCAGTATCTCTCTATTTACTATATTACCCTGACCTTCACTCTTACTAGACTTTCTCATTTTACCCTTAGGCAGGCTTTATAGCCACCTGTATCCACTCTTTATCCCAGTATACGGTGTGTAGCTTTTCACTAATCTACAGTTACTGTGTCACTATAAGTATTTCTCTTCAGCACCAACACTCTCCACAATATGCTTTTGCTGCCATACACATATGCATAGGATTTTTTGCGTATGTTTTGTATATACTTTGTTTATTTTTTTCTTTTTGTTTGTCATAGTATCCTGACCATGTAATTGATTATGGTATATGTATATGTACTCTTTACAGTTACTGATGAAGGTCCCTTTATGTGACCGAAATGTTTACTGACTTGGGAAACAATAAATTATCCACTCCTTCTCAATACAAAGTTGACTGCCGTTTTTTTTTTGTACTACTTGTGGATGGAATTAGACGTGATGTCCCAGATGTGCTCAATTGGATTCAGGTCTGGGGACCGGGCAGGCCTGTTCATAGCATCAAAGCCTTCATCATCTAGGAACTGCTGACACACTTCTGTCACATGAGACCTAGCATTGTCATGCATCAAAAGGAACCCAGGGCCCAGTGCACCTACATATAGTGTCTCAATGGGTCTGAGGTTCTCATCCCAGTACCTAATAGCAGTCAGGGTACCCCTGGCTAGCACATGTAGGCCCTCCAAAGAAATGCCTCCCCACACCATTACTGACCCACTGCCAAACCGATCATGCAGGAGGATGTTGCAGGCAGTAGAATGTTCTTCACAAGATCTCCAGACTCATCTCATCTGTCACATGTGATCAGTGTGAACCAGCTCTCATCCATGAAAAACACAGGGCACCAATATTGAATCTGCCAATCTTGGTGTTCTCTGGCAAATGCCAATCACCTTGCACAGCATTGGGCTGTAAGCACAACACCCACTTGTGGACGTCGGACCCTCATACCATCCTCAAGGTGTCTGTTTCTGACAGTTTGGGCAGACACATGGATGTTAGTGGCCTGCTAAACCACATTTTTCAGGGGTCTAGCACTTCTCTTCCTGTTCCTTCTTGCATTACTTTACTCTCAATGCCGCACCATTTAATCTCTGTGTACAAAGTTGAAACACCGGGGCTCGGGACACCGCCTTTGTATTGATGGGGATAGGAAATGCTTGTCACTTTTGGAAAAACCTCTTTAAGCATTGCGCAAAGCTCCCAATTATTATTCCAAATTAAAAACGTCTTTGCTATAGATAACCTTTCAGTGCTTCTGAAACATGTTTTATAAATGCTTGCTTTATTCATAAAATATCAAAAACTTTTAAGACATATGTATGTATAACATACCCAAACAGTGCTTGGAATACAAATATTAAGTAATATTTGAAAAATGATAGATTCATTTCTTTAATTAAATAGTGTTTAGTTAGAAATAAGTATTTATTTCCTGTTTAACTATATTCCATATCATCAGCGTGGAAGCTAATATTTTTCTACTTACCATCAATATTAAAAAGTGCTAAATAGAAGTACTGCACCTATAGGATAACTTGTGCAAACACACATAAGAAAAGGGATTTTTTCCGTTTTAATTTTGCTTTTCTAGTGATATTTGCTTTATCCAATAAGTTAATATTTGCAGTCAGAAATAATTGTTTAAATGCGTAAAGTGCTAGAAGCTTTTTAATATGTGACATTATGTGTAGTATATAGAAAGGCTTGTTGGTTTTATAACATATGTGTTTTTAGTCTTTGTGTTGGTAAGAGAAATACTACAGAAATGCATCATGTTGTCCAGCAACCACATTAAGCCCTGGAGAAGAGAAAAATAATATGGCACGTAGAAGTGTAGTGAATTAATACGACTTGTTGACGGCCTGTTTGAAAATTGATAACATCTTTACACAGTGCCATGCTTCAAGCATTGATCAACAGATGACTATTACATTTATCTAAAGAGTTGTCGCACAATACTCCCTGTTCATACAGACTGGACCAAGAAAGTTATTTGTTTTACGCAGAACAAACAGTGATTTCCATTATGAACCTCTTTCATCTCCTTTGGTATCTGGGAATAGGCACACACACTAAATACAAATTGACTTTTATGTCTTGTAACCTGAAATATATTTAGTATTGCCACAGAAAAGTGTTGGCTAGTGTTTACATAGGAAGTCACTTAAAAAATTAAAATTATTTTTGTATTGGTTCCAATGCTAAAACTATATTAATATTTGGCACATAAAATTTTGTATTAAATTATTTACTTATTATTAACTCTGTTGGGTAAGCATAATTTATAGTTCTCACTGAGTGACATTGAATGTAGTTCAATCAGACGCTTTCACAAGTTGTATTATTATAAAAAAAGCATATTATTTGATTTAAAAAATAAATATATTATATGCCAAGGAAATGCATCTCCCCATGTAATGAAGTTATAAATTAGTTACTTCTGTTAACATCAGCGCTTATTGTTTTCCTTGTTCTACTCCATTATAACAACAAAACAACAAAATTAAAAATAGTGCAAGCACCTATATTCTGGGTACCAATAAATATTCACAATTGTGACAGACAGGTCACTCTTATGCCTGAATAAGATTCAAAATTTGTAAATCCATGTGCTCTATCTCCGCCCCCACCCCACATTCCATAAGAATGTATTTGATTTTTTGTCACAATTTCTGTAATAAATCGACTTCATATGACTGTATTATAATATTTTAGTGCCTTTAATACATGTGGGGCCCATTATATCATATGGAGGGCTATGTGAGACCCATTATATTACATGAAAGGCTATGTGGAGCCCATTATATTGTATGGAGATCTACGTGGGGCTGACTATACTACATGAAGTGCTATATGGGGCCCATCATACTACATGGAGGGTTAGGTAGGGCCATTATATTACATATAAGGCTATGTGGTGCCCTTTATAATATATGGAAGGCTATGTAGGACATATTATATTATACAGAAAACTATGTGTGGCTCCTTATATTATATAAAAGCTATGTAGAGGCCATTATACTGTTTGAAGGGCTATGTGGGGGCATTATACTGTTTGGAGAGCTATATGGAGGCAAGTATTCTGTCTACAGGGCTATGTGGGGCTGTTATACTGTTTGGAGGGCTATATTGGGGCTATTCTACTGTGTGGAGGGCTATGTGGGAGCCATTATACTTTGTGGTAACCACTTTACTGCATGGAGGGCAGTGTGGGGTCACCACATTGTGTGGAGGTATGTGCTGGGGTCACAGTTAGGGCATCATATTGTGTTAGGTTCCCACCAAGGACAGCATCTGCAAAGAGTTTGTATGTTCTCTCCATGTTTGCGTGTGTTTTCTCCGGGGTCTCCGGTCTTGCCACATTCCAAAGACATACTGATAGGGAATTTAGATTGTGAGCCCCATTGGGGACAGCGATGATAAAGTCTGTAAAGCGCTGCGGAATATGTTAGCGCTACATAAAAATAAAGATTATTATTATGAATGTAAGGCCCATTTCACACATCAGTTTTTTGCTATCAGTCGCAATCCATCGAATTTTGAAAAAAAACAAATCTGGCAACTGATGCCGCCAGATCCGTTTTTTTCTCATAGACTTGTATTAGTGACAAATTGAGACAGATGGCCTCACGTTTCATCAGTCGTTCGCCGGACATGTCAAAAAGTGTTTGTCCAGCAGCCGAAGACGACGGATAAAGTAACGTTTTTTGTGTACTTCGAAAAATCGGACAGCGACAGATCCGTCGCCGTCCATCGTTTGCTCGAATAGAAGCCTATGGGAGCTGGATCCATCAAATGATGGAATCCACCGATGGATTCCTTTTTTTTTAACTGAGCATGCTCCGATTTATTTAGGATCCAATTAGCCAGATCCGCTAGTTGGATCGGTCAAAAAACCGAATCCGTCGCATCAGTTTTTCACAATCTGCGACGGATCCGTCGATCTATCAAGCCAACTGATGCGTGAAATGGGCCTAACTGATGTTTTCAGACCAAAAATTCTGCTACAAATTTCCTACATGTAAATTTATCCTAACACTTTAATGCCTTTACCACTTGTAGAAAATAAATTGAGATCTTTGAAAATTCAGAATTATTATTTTGGCAAGTAAAACAAGTCAATAGTAAAGGAAATGTTAATGATGTATAGATAATAGTATTGGGATGGCTACACATTACTCCTGTAAGCACTGCATGGCTAGGTTCATGAACAAATAATAATGAAAGACCTAAATTAAGTGATCAAGAAGTGGGTCCCATTACTTTCTCTGTATAGTAAACTACCATTATTATTATTATTATTATTATTATTATTATTAATCCCTTAATGACCAGGGGTATTTTTGATTTTGCATTTTCTTTTTTGGCTTTCGTTCTTCCCAGAGCCATAACTATTTTATTTTTGGTCAAAATGGCCATGATTATTTTTATGGGACGAGTTGTACTTTTGAACGACACCATTGGTTTTACCATGTCATGTAACAGAAAAAAAAAAGTTCCAAGTGCGATAAAATTGCAAAAAAAGTGCAATCCCACATTTGTTTTTTGGTTGGCTTTTTTGCTAGGTTCACTAAATGGTAAAACTGGTGAAACCAGTTCATAGACACCAAACATGTCTAGGTTCTTTTTTGTCTAAGTGGTGAAAAAATTTTCCAAAGATTGTAAAAAAAAAGTTGCCATATTCTGAGATCTGTAGCTTCTCCATTTTCAGGATCTGAGGCCAAGTGAGGGCTTATTTTTTGTATGCCGAGCTGACATTTTCAATGATACCATTTTGGTGCAGATACGTTGTTTTGATCTCCTGTTATTGCATTTTATTGCAATGTTGCAGCAACCAAAAAAACATTATTCTGGCGTTTTGAATTTTTTTCTCACTGCGCCATTTACCGATTTGATTATAATTTTTTTATATTGATAAATTGGGCGATTCTGAATGCAGTGATACCAAATATGTGTATATTTGATGTTTTAAAAAAATGTTTTATTTTGAATGGGGCAAAAGGGGGGTGATTTGAACTTTTATTTTTTTTTCATTTTTTTAATATTTTTTTAACTTTTTTTTAACTTTTTGCATGCTTCAATAGCCTCCATGGGAGGCTAGAAGCTGCAGTTGTCTGATCGCCTCTGATACATAGAGCAGGCTTGCAGCCCTGATCTATGTATCAGAAATGCTCACTTGCTATGAACACCGACCACTAGATTGCGCTCATAGCAATTCAGCAACGACAACCACAGGGGTCTTCTCCTGACCCCACGGTGTCATGCCAACCCATCAGCGACCCGCGTTCGTGTGACACGGGCACCGATGGGGGGAGGAAAGGACGCACTTCCTGCGTGTTCTTGTTAAATGCAGCTGTCAGAGTTTGACAACGGCATTTAACATGTTAAATCGCGATTTCACCCGTGGCTGTACCGGGCACATGTTAGCTGATTAGATCAGCTGTCATGTACTGGAAAAGGTGAGGGCTCACCGCTGGAATCCGCGCCAAAAGGGGGAGGCATCCAGTGACTGTGTCCGTCATTGGATGTTGAGGTGTTAATATTATTATGACTATTATTATTATTAATTATATTAATAATATCAATTTGGAAAGTTAAAAGAATAAGGACCTAATCTCATTATGGCAAAGCATAATATGGTGATCAAATGCTAAATGAAATATTTGTGAAGACTAGGAAAAAACAAAAGGGTTTAGTGTAGCTTGCTGGGGAATGTCTCTCCAAAGTCCTTAGACTGGGTATGATTGTTCCTGTTTATAATCATATTGCTACTCCACTGCCTTAAAGCCATAAAGGCTCCCCAACTGCATCTATATCCCAAGTGCTTTATTTGTGCTTTGAGCTATGCTTGGCTACCTGTTGAAAATCTACAGATGCTCTGAGCAGAATTGTATTCTCAAGAAGCTCAGCTGCCTCCCTAATTTACAATCCTTTCTTCATTTGCATATCAAAACAATTAGTATTATCCACACTTCCAGTTATTATTATCATGATTAACATTTTATGATTATTCATCTTTCTCTATACAGTCTTCGCTAATTATTTCCTGTTATGTTGCGCCTTTATTGAAATTGTAATGCCTATTGGAAAACCACACACTTATTAGAAATTATTAGAGTCAGGCAAATTTATTTGAATGGAATTTAATTCTACTCAAATTTTGCAAAATTCTCCAGAATACAATTTTTTTTGTTCTTCACTCTTTGTGAATTTCAGCAAGTTGGAGGCAGGCTGGTACATCATATGTACTTTTGACAATTTATTTAACTATTCAACCCTGTAAAATTTAAGGAAAATTCAATTTGCAGAGAAGTTATTCATAACGTCATGATGTTTGCGTGGCCATACTACCATCTCTGAAGCTATGAAATCCCATGGTTGATTAGATTATTTAGCTGATTATCATACCTTGTATGGTGGTGGTCAGTACCTTGCTTTTCAGAGGTCAGTGAGTACAAGTGGTACATAGCCAGGTGCTGGTCTGGCAATTGCTTGGCAGAGTTGGATTCTGACTCCAGGTTCATTGGGTAAGTGTATTATTCAAATCATATTAAAATGAAATTTATCTATCTCTCTCTCTCTTTTCTTTTCACTACCTATTACAAAAACTAAGAGAATTCTGCATGTATTTTCCATTAGAAATTTTCCAGTTTAGTGATTTGTATCAACTTTATTCAACACTAGTAGAATTTTGGAGAAAAATTCTGCAATGCCGACAAATTTTAAATTCCAGGTTTCCTGGGACAGTGTTGAACCCATTTTGAGCTCTTAATGCAAACACAGACTTATTAATATCCAAGTGACCTCCACCCATCTGTCTTTTTGAAAACGTATTGTAGCCGGTATAAAAAACAGGCTATTTAACAACACACTGCAGTATCTGATTTGATAGACTACTTAAAAGGGAACCTGTGATGTTGGATAATACTATTTACCTTCAGATATAGAAGTAATCTGCAGGTAAATAGCAGTAAAAATAGCTGGAAATTAAAACTAGCATAAGAAAGGTTATTGGCCACTGTAGTGATAGTGTGGCTTCCAGAAGAGAATGAGCTATATTTCTACTGAGAGAGCATCAGTGCAGAGTCTGCTGTCAAAGTCCCAAAGCCTGCTTACAGCTGCCACTCACAGTGCTGTATGTATGACTGAGAGCCAGTGGCTCCCTGGAGGAAAAAAGTTCTCTTTCTCCTGGGAACTGCACTTTAGGGCTCATTTCCACTTGTGAGGAAAACGGGCGAGTGCAATCCGATACAAAAATCAGATTGCACTCGGACCAATGTTATTCAATAGGTGTCTTTTCATTTGCTATTTTTTTCTCAGCCGAAATCGGACTGAGAAAAAAATCGCAGCATGCTGCGTATTGCTGTCATTCTCGGACGAGACTCGCCAATGCAAGTCAATGGGTGGGAGAAAAAAAATGCACAGCACTCGCACCCTGCGTATGACGTCCATTTTTTTATGGATACATTACCATTCTGTGGCATAGAACTCTGTAAATGGTCCTGTAAATGACTGTATAAAAATAGTTGCAGAGAAAAAAAACGGATTACATACGGATGTCATACGGATGTAAAACGGATGGTGCGATTAAAAAATCGCTTTGAACTCACATTACAAACGCATACTTTTCATCCCTTTTTTTGGTCCAGATTACGGACCGTTTTTTCTCTCGCAAGTGGAAATGAGCCATTAGTCTGATGTCTGGGAACATTTCTATTTACCAGCAGATTCTTACATCTGAAATATCTGCAGATAAATAGCATTATGTGACATGACATGTACCCTTTAACCCCTCACACAGCAGCCCATTTTCGTTTTTGCATTTCTGTTCTAAGCTCCTCTTCTTCCCAGAGCCATAACTTTTTTACTTTTTCATCAATATGGCCATGTTAAGGCTTGATTTTTACAGAACAAATTGTAATTTGAATGACACCATTGCTTTTACCATGTTGTGTACTCAAAATGGGGAAAAAATTCCAAGCGCTGTGTAATTGCAAAAAAAAGTGCAATTCCACAACTTTTTGGGGATTTTTTTTTTCTACCATGCTCACCAAATGCTAAAACTGACCTGCCATTATGATTCTCCAGGTCATTTCGAGTTCATAAACACCAAACATGTTTAGGTTCTTTTTTATTTAAGTGGTGAAAAAAAACTCCAAAGTTTGTTAAAACAAAAAAAATGTGCCTTTTTCCGAGACCCGTAGAGTCTCCATTTTCTTTGTGATCTCGGGTTTGGTGAGGGCGATTCCACATGCGGCTGTTCCGGGCACATGTCAGCTGTTCAAAACAGCTGACATGTGCCAGGAAAGATGTTGGCTCACTGCCGGAGCCCTCATCAAAGGGATGAGACACGACATGCGCCATACTAGCACAGCACATGTCATGAAGGGATTAAATTATAAAATTGATCTCAAAATTTTTCCTTGGTGGGGGAAGTTACCAGTCTTCCTGATGTTTATTCACAGGTGATGCAAATGGAAGAAGCCATGTTTTTTTTGTAGCACAATAATGAACCCTATTTGGGGAGTTTCAATAACTGTTTTCTTTAATAAATGAAAAAAACAAACTTTTTTTATGCCTGAAATTCAAAAATTATTCCTTTATTTCAAAGAAAAACAGTTGTCCTCAGCACTTTCGAAAGAGAAAAAGTAATTGGTATTAAGGTACCTTCACACGAAGCGACGCTGCAGCGATAGCGACAACGATGCCGATCGCTGCAGCGTCGCTGTTTGATCGCTGGAGAGCTGTCACACAGACTGCTCTCCAGCGACCAACGATGCCGAGGTCCCCGGGTAACCAGGGTAAACAACGGGTTGCTAAGCGCAGGGCCGCGCTTAGTAACCCGATGTTTATCCTGGTTACCAGCGTAAAAGTAAAAAAAACAAACAGCACATACTTACATGCGTCCCCCAGCGTCTGCTTCCTGACACTGACTGAGCTCCGGCCCTAACATCACAGCGGTGACGTCACCGCTGTGCTTTCACTTTCACTTTTAGGGCCGGCGCTCAGTAAGTGTCAGGAAGCAGACGCTGGGGGACGCATGTAAGTATGTGCTGTTTGGTTTTTTTACTTTTACGCTGGTAACCAGGGTAAACATCGGGTTACTAAGCGCGGCCCTGCGCTTGGTAACCCGATGTTTACCCTGGTTACCAGCGTAAAACATCGCTGGTATCGTTGCTTTTGCTTTCAAACACAACGATACACAGCGATCGGACGACCAAATAAAGTTCTGGACTTTATTCAGCGACCAGCGACATCACAGCAGGATCCTGATCGCTGCTGCGTGTCAAACGAAACGATATCGCTAGCGAGGACGCTGCAACGTCACGGATCGCTAGCGATGTCGTTTCGTGTGAAGGTACCTTTAGTGAAAAATCTATAATTTTATGCAGATCTCCAACAGATTTTCTTTTTCTCAAAACGATTACAAAGACTTTCTATTAAGCCATCCAAACGGTATCAATTTTTTAGGGGACATTAACAGACTCTGGGAGCACTAGTCAGACAGGTAGATGCTATTGCTGATGTAATCATTGGCATCAACAGTAAGTGAAAGTCCTCAATGATCCATGTTTTATTCATTCTGACAAATGTATTGTTTTACATACTTGATCTACTTGGATGTGGCAAAGCCACTGGCCATGCCAAGTAAGCTCCATAACACTACAATGAAGGCTGAACATTACAGTACACAGATAGTAAACTGGGACAGTTGTTGTCAGTTGTGTAATATGCTAATCCAAAAGTCAAGGAGATCTGGGCTTTAGGGTATGGCTGGGGTCACACTTGCGAGTGTGATGCGAGAAACTCGCGCAAGTCTCTTGCATCAATACATGTCACTGCCACCGGCACTCAGGACTGGAGTGTGCGGCTGCATAGAAATAAATGCAGCCTCATGCTCCAGTCTGAGTGCCGGCGGCAGTGCCAGGTATTTATGCGAGAGACTCGCGTGAGATTCTCACATCACACTCGCAAGTGTGACCCTGGCCTATGAGAAAGGATGCAATCTACATAGGCATAGCTAAATCTGGCTGTTCAGATGGTTCAACTGTTTGCTGACGTGGCTGTTGAAATGACAGATACAATATCTGGTGTATTATACTGTAGCTGTTGTTGACTTGGCTACTTGTTGAAGGGCTTATTCTGGCACAGGCTGGGGAAAGGTAGATCAGCAAGTATCGCAGAAGGTGTCTGCTGTTTCGTCACGTGGTCAGCAAGCGTCTATTCAGATAAAGGTTTACCAATCAGGAATACAACTTATCCTAGAAATACACCAATTTGTACTACCCTCTAAAATCTAGAAACAATCTCCAGTGCATCTTTTATAGCAAGATTTTAAATGTATCAAAATTTAATAATCATCACTTTGCTTATAGAATCATAGAATCATAGAATAGTAGAGTTGAAAGTGACCTCCTGGGCAGGACCGGCGTCAGCACCCGGCGCACCCGGGCAAGTGCCGGGGACCTGACGAGACGGGGGGCCCACTCACGCAGTCATAGATCCATCTGGCCGCTTATCCTTTCAATTTGCGCTGGTACAAGCATCTTCTCAGTCAGTGCAGGGCCAGGCACATAGGGGTTAAGGACACTGCCAGCGTGATATTGTGGGCGGAGAGAGCACGTTCTCCTGCTCTGCTCTCCCGCCCCTGGCTGCATGCGGTGCTGAACTTCTCAGGCACAGGCAGATTCCGGAGGAGCTCCTACCGGCGCCTGAGTGAGTGCCATGCTATTGCTGTATATTCTGACAGTCTGGGTGACCTGGGGTGGCCATGGGCTGGGCGGCTGCAGCTGACATATATATATATATATATATATATATATATATATATATATATACTACAGCAGCCGCCCAGCCCAGGCCCCCAGCACAGCCTGTATAGATACAGTGTATATAATAATATATATACAGGACAGGTGCTGGGGGCCTGGGCTGGGTGGCTGTTGAAGAATATACACAGCACAGTACCACTCCCCTGTATATATACACCGCACAGTACCTCTCCCCTGTATATATACACTGCACAGTACCTCTCCCCTGTATATATACACTGCACAGTACCTCTCCCCTGTATATATACACCGCACAGTACCACTCCCCTGTATATATACACCGCACAGTACCTCTCCCCTGTATATATACACTGCACAGTACCACTCTCCTGTATATATACACCGCACAGTACCTCTCCCCTGTATATATACACTGCACAGTACCACTCCCCTGTATATATACACTGCACAGTACCTCTCCCCTGTATATATACACTGTACAGTACCTCTCCCCTCTATATATACACCGCACAGTACCTCTCCCCTGTATATATACACTGCACAGTACCTCTCCCCTGTATATATACACTGCAAAGTACCACTCCCCTCTATATATACACTGCACAGTACCTCCCCCTGTATATATACACCGCATAGTACCTCTCCCCTGTATATATACACTGCATAGTACCTCTCCCCTATATATATACACCGCACAGTACCTCTCCCCTGTATATATACACCGCACAGTACCTCTCCCCTGTATATACACTGCACAGTACCACTCCCCTCTATATATACACTGCACAGTACCTCTCCCCTGTATATATACACCTCACAGTACCTCTCCCCTGTATATATACACTGCACAGTACCTCTCCCCTGTATATATACACTGCACAGTACTACTCCCCTGTATATATACACTGCACAGTACCACTCCCCTCTATATATACACTGCACAGTACCTCTCCCCTGTATATATACACTGCACAGTACCACTCCCCTGTATATATACACTGCACAGTACCACTCCCCTGTATATATACACTGTACAGTACCACTCCTCCTGTCCTGTATATATACACTGCAGAATTTACAATAGCTATCACTCATGTAAGAAGTGAAATCTGGCATTGTACCATACCTATATTTCTCTGCTGTATCTGGGCATCATGAATCGTGGTGTGTGTTAAAGGAGAGGGCCACTGAGACTCTTTTGCCCGGGGCCCTCAAAAACCTGGAGCCGGCCGTGCTCCTGGGTCATCTGGTCCAACCCCCTTCTCAAAGCAGGATTCACTAAATCATCCCAGACAGATGTCTGTCCAGCCTCTGTTTGACGACTT
This sequence comes from Ranitomeya variabilis, assembly GCF_051348905.1. NCBI lineage: Eukaryota > Metazoa > Chordata > Amphibia > Anura > Dendrobatidae > Ranitomeya > Ranitomeya variabilis. The sequence continues at coordinate 261,368,717 of NC_135237.1, read as the reverse complement.
CCATTGAAGGAGAACTCACCACCTCTTGTAGCAGCCTGTTACACCCATTGATCACCCTAACTGTCAAAAAGTTATTTCTAATATTTAATCTGTGTCTCCTCCCATTCAGTTTCACCCCATTGGTTCTAGTCTTTCCTTGTGCAAATGAGAATAAAGATTATTCTTCTACAATGTGGCAGCCCTTGAGATATTTGTAGACAGCTATTAAGTCTCCTCTCTGTCTTCTTTTTTGCAAGCTAAACATTCCCAAATCCTGTAACCGTTCCTCATAGGACATGGTTTGCAGACCGGTCACCATTCTGGCCACTCTTCTCTGAACTTGCTCGAGTTTCTTGATGTCTTTCTTTAAAATGTGGTGCCCAAAACTGGACACAGTATTCCAGATGAGGTATGACCAAAGAGGAGTAGAGGGCATTAATTACTTCATGTGATCTAGACTGTATCCTTCTGTTAATACATCCCAGAATTGCATTTGCCTTTTTTGCTGCAGCATTACACTGTTGGCTCCTGCTCAGTTTATGATCTATTAATATACCGAAGTCTTTTTCACATGTGCTGTTGCTTAGCACTATTCCTCCCATTCTGTATATGCTTTTTTCATTTTTCTTGCCCAGATGTAGTGATGAGCAAGTATACTCGTTGCTCGGGTTTTCCCGAGCACACTCGGGTAATCTCTGAGTATTTGTTACTGTTCGGAGATTTAGTTTTCATCACCTCAGCAGCATGATTTACGACTGCTGGACAGGCTGAATACATGTGGGAATTCCCTAACAAACAGGCATTCCTCACATGTATTCAGCATATCTGGCAGCCATAAATCATGCAACTGAGACGATGAAAACTATATCTCCGAGCAATAACAAATACTCGGAGATCACCCTAGCGTGCTCGGGAAAACCGAGTATACTCGCTCATCACTACCCAGATGTAGTACTTTACATTTTTCCCTTTTAAAAACCATTCTGTTAGTTGCTGCCCACAGCTCCAGTTTATTTACATCTTTTTGAATCCTCAACTTACCAGCATACATATTGCCATGCTGACGAGAACTAGTGTGGGCCCTATTGGTTAATGTGCATCACATCACTGAGACAATAGGTTGTAATGACTGACCAGCTTCTTCAATGTTGTCACTATTTTCACTCTGTCAGTCTCATCACCTGCCTGAGCAAACTCTACGTCCCCCTCCACATCCACCTGATGCTGCTCATACTAATCATCATCCTCTTCCTGCTCTTTCTCCTCCTCCTGAATATTCTGAAGCCTAACAAGTAGTGTTGAGCATTCCGATACTGCAAATATCGGGTATCGGCCGATATTCACTATATCGGAATTCCGATACCAAGTTCAGATATTTTTGTGATATCGGAAATCGGAATCGGAAGTTCCTATAAGTTACCAGGCGTGTGCGGTGCGTATGGTTCCCAGGGTCTGGAGGAGATGAGACTCTCCTTCAGGCCCTGGGATCCATATTCATGTAAAGAATAAAAATAAAAAATATGAATATACTCACCCCTCCGACAGACCCTGGACCTCAGCGGTGCAACCGGCAGCCTCCGTTCCTAAGAATGCAGTGAGTGTAGGACCTGCGATGACGTTGCGGCTTGTGATTGGTCGCGTGAGCGGTCACATGAGCGGTCATGCGACCAATCACAAGCCGCGACGTCATCGAAGGTCCTTCACTCTGCATTCTTAGGAACGGAGGCATACACTTGCAGCGGTGAGGTCCAGGGCTCGTCCGAGGGTGAGTATATCCATATTTTTTATTTTTATTCTTTATTTTTTACATGAATATGGATCCCAGGGCCTGAAGGAGAGTTTCCTCTCCTTCAGACCCTGGGAACCATCCAGGATCACTTCCGATATTTGTGTCCCATTGACTTGTATTGGTATCGGGTATCGGTATTGGCGATATCCGATATTTTTTGGATATTGGCTGATCCAATCCGATACCGATACTTTCAAATATCGGAAGGTATCGCTCAACACTACTAACAAGTAATTGTCTGGCAGCAACATTTTAAACATTTTAATTTTCCTAAATGAAATGCCTACAAGTACGACACAACCATAGCACCAACAGATTTTCAGGCTCTGCTAAGGCTTCTTCATATGCCTGTGAATTGCCCAGGCTAGCACCCACCTCTTCTGATTTTTTCATCTCCTCAGCATCACTGACTAGTTGCCAGGTCTTGCTCAGCACAATATCATCACCATTATCTCAAATTCAGCTGATAGTTGCCCCTGTGTTGGAAATGGCATGAGCTTCTTTTTCCCCATCCATTTACCATCACATGATTTTTCATGGCTGTGAGTGCTACTACCACTGGCAGTGTCACTACTATCATAATTGATTAGCAGAGTTCGCAAGACAGCTTGGCATTAGAATTGATTCCGCCATATCCTGTTGCCCAACAAATAAAGTTGGTGTATTATTCTCCTTAACCCTTGGGTGCTGTGGGCTAGGTAACTAAAGGAACAGAACAAAAACAGATGTAATTAACAGATTGTTAGTGTTGTGGCAGCTCAGAAGCTGTCCTGAGCAGAACACTGACACAATCTGATAGTCAATATAAGAAAAAATTGCGGCACTCACCATCCATCTTCAGCTAAAAATTATCCTTTATTTAGCACTTAACATCTTCTCAGACATATTACGGCATCGGCAGGAATACACGAGGGAGCGGGGCAGTGAAAAGGAGGACGACGGCCGTTTCGCGCACAGGCCCACATGGACCCGTAGAAGCGCCTGTGCGCGAAACGGCCGTCATCCTCCTTTTTACTCCCCCGCTCCCTCGTGTATTCCTGCCGATGCTGTAATATGTCTGAAAAGATGTTAAGTGCTAAATAAAGGATGATTTTTAGCTGAAGATGGATGGTGAGTGCCGCAATTCTTTCTTATATTGACTGAATGTATGACTTCTGAATATTGTACGCAGAGCACCACCTGATTCTTATCAGAGGCCAAGAGCATCCATTCCAAGCAAGATCACACGTTGGATTGTATTTTGGTAGACAGCTGATCCTGTGCCGGGTGCAGTTCTTTCTTTTTTATTGTGGACAATCTGATAGTGTCACTGTCAGAGGCAATCATCTTTTGACTGAGACAAGGGAAATTGTACAAAGTACACTAAGCCATCCGATTTTTCCCCACAATTAAAGTTGGTAAGAGGCAAAGTAGGCCAACTTTAACCTGTGTGTTGTACAACTACCATATTTTTCAGATTATAAGATGCACTTTTTTCCCCTAAATTTGGGAGTAAAATGGGGGTGTATCTTTAATGCGAATATACCTTACCAGTACCATTGCTTGAGGTCGCAGGCCGCAGGCTGGGATTAAGGGGTGTGCGGCAGTGCTGCGGGTGTCCAGCATTGCTACCCAGTGCTCTGTGCGTGTCTCTGGTGCCCCACGGCGCTGCAGAGGTGTCAGGTGGTGCTACTGCGGGTGTCTGGCTTTGCTACCCGGTGCTCAGTTGGTGTATCTAGTGCTGTGGGTGCATGGACGGTGCTTCCCGATGCTGCTGCGGCAGTCTCCGTTCTGCCCGGTCTGCTGGGCGGGGCAGCGTATGAGCAGATGGAGATCTCGGCACTGAGATCTCGGGAGATGAAATTTCAGTGCTGAAATCTCATCTCCTGAGATCTTGGTGCCAGGATTTCCATCTGCTCATGGGTTGCTCGCCCCGCCGCCATTTTCCCGGAGTCCACCACACAGGAAATCATGGGAATGCCGGGGCTCTGGCCTTTCACAAAATCTCTGCAAAGCCCCGGCAGCACCAGAGACTGCTGCATCAGCACCGGGCAGCACCGTCCTGGCACCCTCAGCACCGGAGACACCAGCAAAGCACCAGGCAGCAGTGCCGAACACCCACAGTAGCACCCCCAGACATCCCAGCCTGTGGCCTGCAGCATCATCCCACTCTTGCCTCCTCCAGAAGCAACCCTGGGTCCCCGCTTCACCGCAGCCACCACCCAAGGTAAGCAATAAGACGCATGTGTTTTAAGTAGCACCACCACCATTTTATTAAAAAAAATCCTATTTTTCTCCTCAAAATTTGGGGTGCGTCTTATAATCTGGACCTTCTTATAAAGTGAAAAATATGGTACTTCCAGGACAGTTGCCACAGACTTCTGCACATACACTCCCTGACAAAAGTTATGTCGATATCCATGTTATGTAAATAAAAGTTTATAACCTGAAGTTAAATTCATCCATTGGTTGTATAACTTATTCTTTTGAAAGCTGAAACCCTCTGAAATGTGGTTTAGGTTAAGAAAATAAATTGGCATCAATGCAGAAATATTGATCAGTTAATGGACGCAGAATGGTCAGATTTTGGCACGACAAAAGTTTTGTCGCCCACATAAAGTAATGTGATATTCAAACAAATAATTAACTTAAAATACAAATATATGTTGCATAACATTGATGAATGAAGTTGTGGTGCTATTAGAGTCATATTTAATATTTTATGTGACTTCCATGAGCTTGAGGGACTGCATCCATGCTGTTTGACAATGATTCATACAATTTATTAATGAAGTCATCAGGAGTAGCAAAGAATAGGGTTGAGCGAAACGGGTCGGCCATTTTCAGAAGTCGCCGACTTTTGGCAAAGTCGGGTTTCATGAAACCCGACCCGACCCCTGTGTGGGGTCGGACATGAGGTCGGCGATCTTCTGAATCTGGTATCGGAATTCCGATACCGAGTTCCGATATGTTTGCGATATCGGAAATGGGTATCGGAATCCATATCTAAGTGTAAAATATAGAATCAAAATAAAAAATATTGATATACTCACCCTCGGGCGCGCCCTGGTACTAACTGGCAGCCTTCCTTCCTAAGAATGAGCGCGTGAATGACCTGCGGTGACGTCGCGGCTTGTGATTGGTCGCCTGAGCGGTCACATGGGCGGCCGCGACCAATCACAAGCCGTGATGTCATCTAAGGCCCTTCACGCGCTCATTCTTAGGAAGGAAGGCTGCCGGAAATAAGCCGAGGGTGAGTATATTCCTATTAGGTATATACTCACCCTCGGACGCGCCCTGCTTCTTTCCGGCAGCCTTCCTTCTTAAGAATGAGCGCGTGAAGGGCCTTAGATGACGTCACGGCTTGTGATTGGTCGCGGCCGCCCATGTGACTGCTCACGCGACCAATCACAAGCCGTGACGTCACCGCAGGTCATTCATGCGCTCATTCTTAGGAAGGAAGGCTGCCAGTTAGTACCAGGGCGCGTCCGAGGGTGAGTATATCAATATTTTTTATTTTGATTCTTTATTTTACACTTTAATATGGATCCCAGGGCCTGAAGGAGAGTTTCCTCTCCTTCAGACCCTGGGAACCATAGTATCCCATTGCACTGCATTGGGTTTCGTGTTTCGGCCGACCCCAACTTTTTTATAGGATTGGCCGATTTCACTCGACCCGACTTTTGAGAAAGTCGGGTTTCGTGAAACCCGACCCGATCCTATAAAAATAAAAGTCGCTCAACCCTAGCAAAGAATACAGTCTTACATGCCTCCCAGAGTTCATCTAGATTCTTTGGTTTAGTCTTCCAAGCTTCCTCTTTCATCCTACCTCAAACATGCTGAATGATGTTCATGTCTGGTGAATGGGTTGGCCAGTCCTTGAGCACCTTGAACTTTTTGGCCTGGAGGAACTTTGTTGTAGAGATGGATGTATGAGATGGAGCACCATCCTGCTGCAGAATTTGACCCCTTTTATGATTTGGAATATAAGAGGTAGCTAATACTTCTTGATATTTTAGGATATTGACATTGCCTTCCACCTTGCAAATGTTTTGCACACCCCCATACTAAATGTAACCCCAGACCATTATCTTTCCACTACCAAATTTAACTGTTTCTGGGTGTATTTTTGATCCATAAGGGCTCCAGTAGGTCTCCTGCAGTATTTGCGGCTGCTGTGGTGTAATTATACTGAAGATTCATCAGAGAAATCCACCTTCTGCCACTTTTCCAGCGTCCATCTGTTTAGCAGGCTGTGGGACTTTGCAAATGCCACACAGTTTTTTATTTGCCTTTTGTTTAGTGCTGGCTCCTGGGCTCTGATTCGAGCATGGAGGCCATTTTGAGACAGAATCCTACAAACTGTTCTAGTTGACACAGGGATTTGAGGTGACCAGGCCTGTTGGAGCTCTGCTGCAGTGGAAGAGGGGCTTGCTTTGGATTTTCTAACCAGCAAACGTTCCTCCTGAGCAGTTGTCTTGCGGGGTCTGCCGGACCTGGGCTTGTCAAACACATCTCCAGTCTCTTCAAACATTTTTTAAATTCTTTGTACTTGACGCTGAGACACATTAAAGGTGCCAGCCACCTCTGCAGCGGATCTAGTCTTCAGCCTCTTGATAATCCAGGCTTTGTTCACAGGGTGGATTTTTGGCATGTTGTGAGGGCTCAAATTGCAGTTCAAGTGAAGGTCTGGGGTGCTGGGTTTCTTTTTATACACACACACTAATTAACCGATCATTTACTGAGCACAGGTGAGGATGTAAGCTACAATTGGGTGCATTATATGACAAGACGACAAAACTTTTGTCTTGCCAAAATCTGACCATTCTGTGTCCATTAACTGAACAATACTTCTGCATTGATGCCAATTTATTTTCTTAACCTAAACCACACTTCAGAGAGTTTCAGCTTTCAAAAGAATAATTTATACAACCAATGTATGAATTTAACGTCAGGTTATAAGCTTTTATTTACATAACATGGATAAGCGACATAACTTCTGTCAGGGAGTGTAAATGTCACTACTATGAGCCAAATAAATTACTCTTTTTCCCCACAAATTTTAGAGTGCTGCCTCTAGTTGTTAACGTTCATCTGGATTGTTTGGTTCTTGACAGGGAGGCTTTGCACCCACACCTTTTTTGTGCTGCTCCTTTTTTTTACTTTTAGATATACACAAAGGTGGATTTTTTTAAATTCAAAATCATTGACTGCCAAATTTTCTCAAAAAAATTGAGTTGCGCAAAATCTCAATACTAGAAATCATACAGTATATATGCTTGAAAAATACACATGGGGAGATGAGAATGAAAGAGAGAGACAACCAGCCTGACTATAAGAGCTAACACTTTACAGGCAGGAGAGAGAACCTCGTTAACCATAACAGCTTACACTCTTACAGGAGAAAGAAAGAGAAAATAGAATGTATTTTAGAATGTAAGTCTGCAAGGACAGGGTCCTCTCCCCTCTGTACCAGTCTGTCACTGTAAACTTGTTTACTGTAAACAATATTTATAACCCTGTATGTAACCCCTTTCTCATGTACAGCACCAAGGAATTAATGGTGCTATTTAATAAATGATAATAATAATAATAATAATAATAAAAAAGCATGTTAACCTTAAGAATTTACCCTCTACAGGAGAGAAAGACTTAACCAGTGACACGTGAGATGGAACGCGAGTCTGCGATACTGTTCTCCACTGGGAACTAGTGATCTCAGATGGCCAAAGTACTGGCCAGTGTGACCACCACTGTTAAAGGTATGATAATCAGTAAGATGTCATAGCTGAAGGACATTACGGGGAGGCCAGTGCACCAGCATAAAATTATCCTAGCCAGCTCTATGCTATCCGTTTTTTCAGCAGTGTGGGAAATGGTGTCAAGCAAGTTTCTTTTTTTTAAGTATACATCAAAACTCAAAAATGTTTGAATTCGTATGAAGCCACAAGATTCAGGACATTCAACTTGAACTCTATCCTCCGCAGATCATCTCTTACAAATATATATATACAGTATATATATATATATCTAATATATAAAGCTGAATGTGTGTGTGTGTGTATGTATGTATGTATGTATGTATGTCCGGGATTGGCATCTGAACCGTAGCAGCTACAGCCACAAAATTTTGCACAGTCACACGTCTGGACCCCGAGAGCGTCATAGGCTATGTTGTGAGGTGAAATTTTAACCCCGCGCTTTCCAATTCACCAAACAATTTTGCCCCTATCTACATAATGGGGAAAAAGTGAAAGGAAAAGTGTTGGAGGCGTCGCAGCTACAGGCACAAAATTTTGCACAGTCACACGTCTGGACCCTGAGAGCGTCAAAGCTATATTGTGAGGTGAAATTTTAACCCCGCGCTTTCCAAGTCACCAAACAATTTTGCCCCTATCTACATAATGGGGAAAAAGTGAAAGGAAAAGTGTTGGAGGCGTCGCAGCTACAGGCACAAAATTTTGCACAGTCACACGTCTGGACCCTGAGAGCGTCAAAGCTATATTGTGAGGTGAAATTTTAACCCCGCGCTTTCCAAGTCACCAAACAATTTTGCCCCTATCTACATAATGGGGAAAAAATGAAAGGAAAAGTGTTGGAGGCAAATTAACAGCTGCCAGATGTGAACAAGGGGGACTTAAAGAATGACAGCGATGGCACCAAAGAGTATATACTGTACAGTTGCTAAGGTGGGGCCCCAACATGGGATAATCACACCACCACGGGGATATGAACACACACACAAAATGCGCCACACACTACCACGTGCTCGAACACATATACCACCCTCAGTGCACATTTCACCACACATACACCAACCTCGCCACATAAAAGTCGAAACACAAAAGTCGCCGCTCAAAACTCGCCACGCGCAAAACTCTCCACATGCAAAACTCGCCACACGTGCAAAACTCGCCACACGCAAAACTTGCACACGCAGAAAAATTGCCACACGCAGAAAAATTGCCACATGCACAAAAGTTGCAACACATGCAAAAGTTGCCTCACACAAAACTTGCACATACTCAAAAGGCACCACACATAAAACTCGCCACGCGCAAAACTCGCCATGCGCAAAACTTGCTGCACACAACTTGCTACACTAACCTGTCACATGCAACTCGACACACAAAAAGTTGCTACACGCATGTCGCCACACAAAACTCATCTCACAAAAGTCCCTACATGCATGTCGCCACACGCAACTCAACACACACAACTTGACACACGAAACTCGCCCTAAAACACACACAAGTCTGGTATCCTTCAAAAATAAAAATCTGATTAATAAGCAGACAAACTACAAGAGCAACAAATGTACCATATAGGAATCCGGCAGCTGTCAGTCACATGACCAGTCTATTATGTGTATGTGTGAGCTAATATATACTGCCAGGGGGTGGGCTTACTGTTGGCTGGGGATTTATCAGGCTGCCATTTTAGCTTACAAATACTGAGGTAAAAATACTGACCAAATAACGTGTGAACGAGGGCTAATACAGGAGGAGATGGCATACAGCTATATACTATATACAGGAGATGACACACAGGTATATACTATTTACAGGGGAGATGACACACAGGTATATACTATATACAGGAGGAGATGACACACAGATATATACTATATACAGGAGAGATGACACACAGGTATATACTATATAGAGGAGGAGATGACATACAGGTACATACTACATACAGGAGGAGATGACATACAGGTATATACTATATACAGGAGGAGATGACACACAGGTATATACTATATACAGGAGCAGATTACCTACAGGTATATAGTATATACAGGAGGAGATGACACAGGTATATGCTATGTATAGGAGGAGATGACATACAGGTATATACTATATACAGGAGATGACACACAGATATATACTATATATAGGTGAGATGACACACAGGTATATACTATATACAGGAGATTACATACAGGTATATCTAATATATAAAGCTGAATGTGTGTATGTATGTATGTGTGTATGTCCGGGATTGGCATCTGTACCGTCGCAGCTACAGCCACAAAATTTTGCACAGTCACACGTCTGGACCCCGAGAGCGTCATAGGCTATGTTGTGAGGTGAAATTTTAACCCCGCGCGTTCCAATTCACCAAACAATTTTGCTCCTATCTACATAATGGGGAAAAAGTGAAGGGAAAAGTGTTGGAGGAAAATTGACAGCTGCCAGATGTGAACAATGAGGACTTAAAGAATGAGAGCGATGGCGACAAAGAGTATATACCGTACAGTTGCTAAGGTGGGGCCCCGACATGGGATACTCACCACACACGGGGATATGAACACAAACACAAAATGCGCCACACACTACCACGTGCTTGAACACATATACCACCCTCAGCACACATTTCACCACACACACACACCAACCTCGCCACATAAAAGTCGAAACACAAAAGTCACCACTCAAAACTCGCTACATGCAAAACTCGCCATATGCAAAACTAGGCTCACGCAAAACTCGCCACACGTGCAAAACTCACCTCATGGAAAACTCACCTCATGCAAAACTTGCACACACAGAAAAATTGCCACATGTACAAAAGTTGCACCACATGCAAAAGTTGCCTCACACAAAACTTGCACATACTCAAAATGCACCACACATAAAACTCGCCACGCGCAAAACTCGCCATGCACAAATCTTGCTGCACACAACTTGCTACACTAACCTGTCACATGCAACTCAACACACAAAATGTTGCTACACGCATGTCGCCACACAAAACTCATCTCACAAAAGTCGCTACATGCATGTCGCCACACGCAACTCAACACACACAACTTGACACATAAAACTCGCCCTAAAACACACACAAGTCTGGTATTGTCCTTCAAAAATAAAAATCTGATTAATAAGCAAACTACAAGAGCAACAAATGTACCATATAGGAAATACGGCAGCTGTCAGTCACATGACCTGTCTATTATGTGTATGTGTGAGCTAATATATACTGCCAGGGGGGAGGGCTTCCTGTTGGCTGGGGATTTATCAGGCTGCCAATAGCAACCAATCACAGCTCAGCTTCTATTTTGCTACAGTTAATTAACCTGAGCTCTGATTGGTTAATATAGGCAACAAAGACATTCTCAGTATAACAAAGCTAATATATGTTGTGAAATGCTTCTATTTGCTTAGTTTTTGCCTTTTAATAATTACATTTCTATCTATTTGTTTTGTGGTTTTTGTGTGCAGAATAAATTTTTGTTAACACATTCTATTTTGCTAACAGCAGTCATTAACCCGGGCGAAGCCGGGTAGTACAGCTAGTATATATATATATCTACATATATATATAAGAGGCATCGTGATTACTCGCTAATCCCGCCCCCTGCACAGTAGCTCCGCCCCACCACATCACCACACACAATCACACCCCCAACCACATCACCACACACAATCCGGCCCCCACCACATCAACACACACAATCCCGCTCTCCACCCCATTACCACACATAATCCCGCCCCCCACCACATTACCACACACAATCCTGCCCCCCACCACATTACCACACATAATCCCGCCCCCCACATTACCACACATAATCTCGCTCCACCACATCACCACAAATAATCCTGCCCCCCCACATCACCACACACAATCCCGCCCCCACCACATCACCACACATAATCCCACCCCCAACCCCATTACCACACACAATCCCACCCCCAACCCCATTACCACACACAATCCCACCCCCCACCACATCACCACACATAATCCTGCCCCCCACCCCATTAACACACACAATCCCGCCCCCCACATCTCCACACATAATCCCGCCCCCACCACATTACCACACATAATCCTGCCCCCACCACATCACCACACATAATCCCGCCCCCCACCACATTACCACACACAATCCTGACCCGCACCCCATCACCACACATAATCCCGCCCCCCAACACCACACATAATCCCGCCCCCACCACATCACCACACATAATCCCACCCCCACCACATCACCACACATAATCCCGCCCCCACCACATTACCACACACAATCCCGCCCCCACCACATCACCACACATAATCCCGACCCCCACCCCATTACCACACACAATCCCGACCCCCACATCACCACACATAATCCCACCCCCCAACACATCACCAAACATAATCCCGCCCCCCCACCACATTACCACACATAATCCTGCCTCCACATCACCACACATAATCCCGCCCCCCATCACATTACCACACACAATCCTGCCCCCCACCCCATTACCACACACAATCCCACCCCCCACCACATCACCACACATAATCCTGCCCCCCACCCCATTAACACACACAATCCCGCCCCCCACATCTCCACACATAATCCCGCCCCCCCAACACATCACCAAAATAATCCCGCCCCCACCACATTACCACACATAATCCTGCCTCCACCACATCACCACACATAATCCCGCCCCCCAACACATTACCACACACAATCCTGACCCGCACCCCATCACCACACATAATGCAGCCCCCAACACCACACATAATCCTGCCCCCACCACATCACCACACATAATCCCACCCCCCACCACATCACCACACATAATCCCGCCCCCCACCACATTACCACACATAATCCAACCCCCACACCACATTACCACACATAATCCCGCCCCCCACCACATTACCACACATAATCCCGCCCCCCACATTACCACACATAATCTCGCCTCCACCCCATCACCACACATAATCCCGCCCCCCACCACATCACCACACACAATCCCGCCCCCACCACATCACCACACATAATCCCACCCCTCACCCCATTACCACACACAATCCCGCCCCCACCACATCACCACACATAATCCCACCCCCCACCCCATTACCACACACAATCCCGACCCCCACATCACCACACATAATCCCACCCCCAACACATCACCAAACATAATCCCGCCCCCCACCACATTACCACACATAATCCTGCCTCCACCACATCACCACACATAATCCCGCCCCCATCACATTACCACACACAATCCTGCCCCCCACCCCATTACCACACACAATCCTGCCCCGCACCCCATTACCATACATAATCCCGACCCCCAACACCAAACATAATCCCGCCCCCCACCACATCACCACACATAATCCCACCCCCACCACATCACCACACATAATTCCACTCCCCACCACATTACTACACATAATCCTGCCCCCCCACATTACCACACATAATCCCGCCCCCCAAATTACCACACATAATCATGCCCCCCACCACATCACCACACATAAACCTGCCCCCCCACCCCATTATCACACACAATCCTGCCCCGCACCCTATCACCACACATAATCCCGACCCCCAACACCACACATAATCCCGCCCCCACCACATCACCACACATAATCCCATCCCCCCAACACATCACCACACATAATTCCACTCCCCACCACATTACTACACATAATCCTGCCCCCCCACATTACCACACATAATCCCGCCCCCCACCACATTACCACACATAATCATGCTCCCACCACATCATCACACATAATCCTGCCCCCCACCACATCACCACACATTATACCCGCTCACCCACCCCATTACCACACATAATCCTGCCCCCAACACATCACCACACATAATCCCGCCCCCCCACTCCATTACCACACATAACCCCACCACATCACCACACATAATCCTGCCCCCACCACATCACTACACATAATCCCACCCCCTACCACATCACCACACATAGTCCCGCCCTCCACCACATTACTACACATAATTCGGCCCCCCCACATTACCACACATAATCCTGCCTCCCCACCACATTACCACACAATCCCGAACACTCATCACATCACCAAACATAATCCCTCTTCCCAACACATCACCACACATAATCCCGCCCCCCCCACCCCATTACCACACATAATCCCACCCCACCCCATTGCCACAAAAAATCCCGCCCCCCCACCCCATTACCACACATAATCCAGCCCCCCACCACATCACCACACATAATCCTGCCCCCCACCACATTACTACACATATTCCTGCCCCACACCACATTACCACACATCTTCCTGCCCCTCACAGTACCACACATAATCCTGCCTCCCCAACACATCACCACACATAATCCCACCCCCCAACATCAGCACACATAATCCCGCTCCCCCAATCCCCCAACACATCACCACACATAATCCCGCCCCCCGCCACATCACCACACACAATCCTGCCCCCACCACATCACCACACATAATCCCGCCCCCCACCCCATTATCACACACAATCCCGAACCCAACACATCACCACACATAATCCCGCCCCCCACCCCATTACCACACACAATCCCACCCCCACCACATCACCACACATAATCCCGCCCCCACCACATCACCACACATAATCCCGCCCCCCACCACATTACAACACAAAATCCCGCCCCCACCACATCACCACACATAATCCCGCCCCCCACTACATTACCTCACATAATCCCGCTCCCCACCCCATTACCACACATAATCCTGCCCCCCACCACATCACCACACATAATCCCACCCCCACCACATCACCACACATAATCCCGCCCCCCCACCACATTACCACACATAATTCTACCCCCCACCACCTTACCACACATAATTCCACCCCAACACCACACATAATCCCGCTCCCCCAACATATCACCACACATAATCCCGCCCCCCACCACATTATCACACATAATCCTGTCCCCCACCACATTACCACACATCATCCTGCCCCCCCACATTGCCACACATAATCCCGCCCCTCCACCACAGTACCACACATAATCCTGCCTCTCCACCACATCACCACACATAATCCCTCCCCCAACATCACCACACATAATCCCGCTCCCCAACACATCACCACACATAATCCTGCCCCCCACATTACCACACATAATCCCGCCCCCACCACATTACCACACTTAATCCCTCCCCCCACCACATTACCACACATAATCCCGCCCCCCACCACATCATCACACATAATCCCGCCCCCCAACACATCAGCACACATAATTCCGCCCCCCAACACATCACCACACATAATCCCAACCCCCACCCCATCACCACACATAATCCCACCTGCCCACCACATCACCACACATAATTCAGGCCCCCACCCCATCACCATACATAATCCCGCCCCCCAAACCATCACCCCACACATAATCCCACCCCCCACCCCATCACCACATATAATCCCACCCCCACCCCATCACCACACATAATCCCACCCCCCCACCCCATCACCACACATAATCCCACCCCCCCACCCCATCACCACACATAATCCCGCCCCCCACCACATTACCACACATAATTCTACCCCCCACCCCATCACCACACATAATCCCACCCCCCCACTCCATCACCACACATAATCCCACCCCCCACCCCATCACCATACATAATCCCACCCCCCACCCCATCACCACACATAATCCCACCCCCCCACCCCATCACCACACATAATCCCACCCCCCCACCCCATCACCACACATAATCCCGCCCCCCAACCACATTACCACACATAATTCTACCCCCCACCACCTTACCACACATAATTCCACCCCAACACCACACATAATCCCGCTCCCCCAACATATCACCACACATAATCCCGCCCCCCACCACATTATCACACATAATCCTGTCCCCCACCACATTACCACACATCATCCTGCCCCCCCACA
Organism: Ranitomeya variabilis; assembly: GCF_051348905.1. Lineage (NCBI taxonomy): Eukaryota > Metazoa > Chordata > Amphibia > Anura > Dendrobatidae > Ranitomeya > Ranitomeya variabilis. The sequence continues at coordinate 261,353,231 of NC_135237.1, read as the reverse complement.
TTACCACACATAATCCCGCCCCTCCACCACAGTACCACACATAATCCTGCCTCTCCACCACATCACCACACATAATCCCTCCCCCAACATCACCACACATAATCCCGCTCCCCAACACATCACCACACATAATCCTGCCCCCCCACATTACCACACATAATCCCGCCCCCACCACATTACCACACTTAATCCCTCCTCCCACCACATTACCACACATAATCCCGCCCCCCACCACATCATCACACATAATCCCGCCCCCCAACACATCACCACACATAATTCCGCCCCCCAACACATCACCACACATAATCCCACCCCCCCACCCCATCACCACACATAATCCCACCCCCCCACCCCATCACCACACATAATCCCGCCTGCCCACCACATCACCACACATAATTCAGCCCCCCACCCCATCACCATACATAATCCCGCCCCCCAAACCATCACCACACATAATCCCACCCCCCACCCCATCACCACATATAATCCCACCCCCCACCCAATCACCACACATAATCCCACCCCCCCACCCCATCACCACACATAATCCCACCCCCCCACTCCATCACCACACATAATCCCACCCCCCACCCCATCACCACACATAATCCTGCCCCCCACCACATTACCACACATAATCCCGCCCCTCACCACATTACCACAGATAATCCTGCCCCCACTACATCACCACACATAATCCTGCCCCCACCACATCACCACACATAATCCCACCCCCACCACATTACTTCTCATAATCCCGCCCCCCACCACATTAGATAGCAATGAGCGTGCCGAGCGTTTGCTGGCTGGAAACAGCTAGTATATATATATATATATATATATATATATATATATATATATATATATATATATACAGCTCTGACAGAAATTAAGAGACTGCTGCAAAATGTTCAGCTTGTCTGATTTTTCTCTTTATAGGTATATTTTTGAGTAAAATGTAAATTGTTCTTTTATTCTGTAAACTTCTGACGTGTCTCCGAATTTCCAAGCAATGAATGTTGTATTTTTTTCTGAAAAGGAGAAATGGTCAAAATAAAAAAAAAAGCCCAGTGCTTTCGGACCTCAAATAATGCAAAGAAAACAAGTTCATAATCATTTAGAAACAACAATACTAATGTTTTAACCAAGGAAGAGTTCAGAAATCAATATTTTGTTGAATAACCATGATTTTTAATCACAGCTTTCATGTGTCTTGGCATGCTTTCTCCCAGTCTTCTGCTTCTGGCACAAAAATGTAAGCAGCTCTTCTTTGTTTGATAGCGTGTGACTATCCATCATCCTCTTGATTACTTTCCAGAGGTTTACAACAGGATTCAGGTCTGGAGATTGGGCTGCCCGTGACAGGGTTTTGATGTGGTGGTCTCAAAATTTTTGCCAGAGCTGTATGTACAGTATATATAATATTTATCATGTCAATTACTTTCTCAGACACATTTCTTTATGTGTATTAGACCAACTTTAATGCTAAACTATTGAAATTACTAGATACAAGAAATGTTGCCACTAAAATTTATGTAGCCGTAGGGAAAAGAGCTGCAACAATTACCAAAGTTTTTCTATCAGCACATAGATGGAAATTCATTGGATTTGACATCTTCACATGAGAAAGCTTCTGCTGGTGCACTTCTGTGTAAAATTCCTCACTGTGGAATGCACTCATCAAGATCAAAAGGATATATTGTCAGATGCAGAGATGGTGATGACAGAGACATAAACTTACCAAGACACCTTGCTTCTTTTTTCCATTTCTGACCATCTGAAGCTCCTTTTTTCTTTGTCGTAACTTATAAACAGGGAATTCAACATGCTACACGCTGAAGGTAAACAATAGTTTGATGAAAAACTCCTTGATGCACAGTTCTATATTTATAAATAATGGGAATCTGACTTCAAGCGAGATATGAAAGCCGTTTTTTTATGATTTTCATATTTCCGTTATAAAGACTTTCAACATTTGCTGGTATAGAGTTACACCAAGGAAGAATGACTTTCACTTTTCAATAATTGTTTTCATATATTACATCTTATTAGGAACCATTTAATAAACCAACTTAAAATTATAATGGTGTCTTTTTAACAACTTGACAGTGTGATGAAAGGAAACAACACAAACACATACTTGTCAAAAAATCAAATACTAGCCTCTCATTCTGAAATCACACTAGAGAATATATCACAATTATCTATATTAAATTCAACACACTAAAAATTTACACTGCAAACACTGGATTCCTGGAAGACACTGACATACTCATCTACAGTATATGCACGCGCATATTACGCAAGTACTGTATATACACATACATATATAAAGTGGACCAATACACATGCATACACGCAATATTCACACTTTCATAAAATACACAAAATAACATTCTCGCACAAATTGCGCGAAGATACAAAAGGAAATACATATTTTGCATACATATAAAAAGTATTTATAAACACCTGCATTTTTAATGCACATTATGCACTAATTTATCCTTTGCGCATATGTAAAATGTACACACACAAATAAATATAAACATTACGCATACATAACACACATGCATATACCTATTATTCACTTCACATACATAACACAAGCAAGCCAAAGATTATAGCACACTGAATGCGCAAAGATATATACAAACATTACATTTGTGAAATTTAATTTGCATTACTACTATATAGTAATGCTGAACTTATTATGTGTATTGTGTATTTGCATGCATCAGTGATGTTGAAAGCCATGCCATCAGAAGTGTATTTTGCTCTACAATGCTAGTTTGTAACTTGTAATGTACGAGCCATGAAGTAAGGCAAACTCGAAATGGTCAGAGCTGAAATGGACAAAACGGAATTAGAAAATTAAAATTCAGATATTTCTAGTCAGTCAAACATTGGGTTAAGTATTCTGGCATCAATAACTGAAGATGAAGACGTTGCTGCTTTTATTCTTAACCAAAAATTGGCAGCCACTGCCCTGAAGTACAAAGCAGTCAGTGATATAGTCATTTTGATAGGACTGCAAGGAGTAGAGTACCAATCAATTTCACAGTTATACAGTACATGTCTACTCACCAACAACAGATGGTGAGGAGGAGGGCGTTGAACTATTCTACGATCAAGTTCTATGGTCAAGGTCATTATTCAGGGAGACTTGAATGCCAAAATGCCATTCAAGCAGGCACAATACTTTATTATCAACAGCTATATACAGAAATAGGAAGTAAACATCCGAGGCACAAAAATGAGAATTCACACCTAAAGAGATACGACAAAACTTTCAACCAGGAGTGAGCATGTTGAAAGATGTCATCAGGAACAAACTAAATGAGACAGAATAGATCAAGGAAAGGTGGAAGAGTATATGGAGACCCTCTACAAGAGTGACTGATAAGGGAAGACACTGAGACAGGAAATGAAAGAGAGCTAGATGTGGCGCCCCTAGGGGTTTTTGCCACAAAAATAGTTATTGACACCAAATACAAATACTAGAATATAAAGACTGCACTACCATCTCCGGCCAGAAGGGGGAGCTCCAGAGACTCCCCTTGATCTATTCTGGTCTGAGAAAAAGACTGACAGTTGGGTTGAGGAGCTGAAAGTGAGAGGTCGTATAACTGAACTCCTAACAGCCCTATGACGGATTATAGGCCCGTAATACCCATAGTAGGAAAAGAGGAATAGAGAAAAAGGACATTGTGAGAACCGGGTAGCAATAACCTCTACCCAGAATAGGCGCAGAGATGGATACCGGATCCGTGGCTATATTCATTACATATAATACAGCAACCGGAAGGAAGTGAGGTAATATCAGCTTCACCAGGGTAAGACGCAGCAACAGACACAGAGTTCAGCGGTACTCCCAGAGGGGGTAAGCCGACAAAAAGGACTCGGGTTGTCCGTCGAACCAGAGCATAGAAGAGACAGATTGGGTCGGCAGCCAGTTCACAAACAGCAGCAGGGCCATACAGAAACTGCGCATAATAAGAGGTGGAAATCCTAACAGGGTCAAAGTAATTTCAGAGTTCTTATACAGACTCCGGTGACAGTGTTGGTCACAAATCCCTTTTTGTTGAAGTAAACTGGTTAAATGTTTCAGCGCCTCAGTCTTTCATTTGGACAATAGCCATCAATCCAGGATCGGGGTCATCACAGCTGAGAGGACCTGCTGCTGATCAAGTAAGTGTCTGTTCCTTCATGATACCCCTTATACTGTGCATCGCCTGAGGCCACAGCACCGGGTCAAGCCACTAGTGACATCCCCCTCAAGAGACGGACCTCATTGATCTGGTGCTGGGTACCTCGGTCTCCCGGGCGTCACAACTGGCATCACGTAAACATCCTGAAAGATGAAGTAATTGCTGCCCTAAAATTTCTGCCAGGGAAAAAAAAGAGTATTCAAATACACCCCTAAGATATTTATTTTCCAGGGGAAAGAGGATCCATTGCAACAATGTAAAAATGAACAATTTTATTATGTCGTATTATGCCCCTTCTGAGAAAGCATTAGGGAAACAGCATTGCCAGGGGTGGTGGTTTGCTACACAGGGTCCCGAAGTCACTTGGCACTTTGTAAGTAATTTACTAATCTCTTCTTAATCTCTTACTTCAAAATATGCTTTTTTCCTAATATTTTTAGCACCTTTTTGGAATTATTAGTCCATAAAACAGCACTTGCACCTCATATTGGCTTAGAGTGATATATCTTTGGTGTTTCTCTGGATGACTATCTGACTGCAGAAACCTTGCATTAGTTAGCTGACTTCATGCAACAATGAGATATTATTTTGCCTTGGTGTGAACATGACATATGGGATGTATTTACTTATTTAAACCGTACTGTTAGCAAGCCGCTATTTGTTCTAACTGCTTGAATTTAAAAATTTTATTTTTAATATGACATAATAAAATTATTCATTTTTATATTGTTGCAATGAATCCTTTTTTCCCTGGAAAATAATTATCTTAGGGATGTATTTGAATACTCTAATTTTTTTGAGGTTTAGTGTGCAGAGAAATTAGTTTTGACTGTGTTTTCAGAGAAAAAAAAAGAGCCTGGATGTGTCAATATTCCAATAGCATTAATAAAGTCTTCTGAAGCAGCAAGCAGCAATTGATGTCATCACATGCCTAATTCAACAGATATGGACAACTGGTATTTGGCATAAGGACTGGACAAGACCAGTGTTTATTTCTATTCCAAAGAAGGGAAATGATACTGACTGTGGAAACTATCAGACTATTGAACTTATACCTCATGCCAGCAAAATACTACTGAAGATCCAACAAAGACGGTTACAGCCTTACTTACATAAAAAGCTGCCATAGGAACAAGCTGTGTTCATCTGAGCAGTGTTTCTAAAAAAAATAATACTCTGCAGCCGTTTCTCCGGGAGTAGTATGTCTAAAATAAAATGTTACTATGCAGCAGTCTCTTTCCCTATACAAGTATTGTGTCCAAAAAAAATATTCTACTATGCAGCCATCTTTTTGTTTGTAAAGTGTCTAAAAAACAATTCTACCATGCAGCCATCTCTTTCCCATTTGTGGCCTGAAAAAAATCTTTTATTCTAACTCTGTGTCTATACGAGTAGTGTTTAAAAAAAAAATTGCTACCATCCTTTTACGAGTAGTGTGTCTAATAAAAAATTCTAATGTACCACTGTATCTGTATGAGTTGTGGCTGTGCTGAAAAATAACTCTGCCTTTAAGCCTTTGTGTGCACTCTGCAACCCTGCCTTTAGGAGTATTGTGCTAAAAAGCCTTTGTGTGTACTGTGCCTAAAAGTCTCTTGGACACTTGTGCCAAGAAGACTCTGGGAATACTATGCAAAATGCCTTTGTGTGTGCGGTGCCAAAAAGCCTATGTCTGTGGGAGTAATGTGCATCAAACACATTTTCTACTCTGAAGCCATGTCTGTGGTAATACCGTGCCATAAAAACCTTTGTGTGTACTCTGTAGGAGTACTCTGACAAAAGCCTCTGTGGAGGTACTCTGCAAAACAGCCTATGTGGGTGTACTCCGCAAAACACCCGCTTTTTTTATTTTAATTTGGGTAGGCCCCAAAGCATTGTGCATGGAAAACAAAACAAGCAAACTACCGTGGAGCCTAACAATGGCTGGGTGCAGCTGGTATACAGTCAGACAAAGTATGAAAACAATATTGTCAAAACAGAAAACATATTAAAGATCAACAACAAATCATAAAGTCCTACTCCTTGTTTAACAGGACCTTACATAGTGTCATAACGACACTCCTATACTAGAATGAATACAAAATACATGGAGTATAGAGTCCATGATATATGAAATAAAATATATATTTATTAAACATACAAAGGCATATATGAAGATAAAAGGACATGTATTAATACAAAGTCATTATTTAAGCAAGGATCGGGTAGATAAATGTGGAAATCTCATATAGTAAAGGAGGGGGAGGAGCAGCAGCAGATAATATATATCAAATGTAAAGCACTAGTGCTTATGTACCTTGCTTATGAAAATACATAAAGATGCAAAGGGATTACTGGCATATTATCTTATCTACACTTTACATCGAACCATTATATCTGTGGGTCAAAAAGGTATATCTAATTCTCAAACCAATTGCATCCACAAATATATTTACAAAGGGCTCTCTCTTACCCATTATTCCCCACAGGAGACACCACATCAATAGCCTCAATGCGCATTTCGAGTTGGCTCCATCAAGGGGCCATAGATAGAAGTGTGTCCCAGCTATCCTTTATATAATCTCCATTACAGGTGTTGATCTAAGAAACGGCACATGTGTCACATTGTTTGTGCCAGAAGTAGCATCACATTCTGCTGCCCATGATGATGCGGGTCACGGGGAACTCCCCGATGACGTCATTGCCCACACGCATCATACTAGGATGCCACCAGCGATGCTCCTGTGTGCAAGATGTCAGAGATGTGTACAGATCCTATCCTGATCAGAAATACATAAAGCGCCTATCTGGTAATAAAGATGTCATATTAGATGTGGCACAAGACAGGGCAGGTATTAAGCATTGCACACATAATCCAAAAACAAAAGGATGACATTTATAAAGATTTATATCTAATAATTATGAATCATTACTATAGCAGTGTACAGTTGTGGCCAAAAGTATTCACACCCCTGTAATTCAGTCAGATAATACTCAGTTTCTTCCTGAAAATGATTGCAAACACAAATTCATCGGTATTATTATCTTCATTTAATTTGACTTAAATGAAGAAACACAAAAGAGAATGAAGCAAAAAGCAAAACATTGATCATTTCACACAAAACTCGAAAAATGGGCCAGACAAAAGTATTGGCACCCTCAGCCTAATATTTGTTTGCACAACCTTTAGCCAAAATAACTGCGACCAACCGCTTCCAGTAACCATCAATGAGTTTCTTACAATGCTCTGCTGGAATTTTAGACCATTCTTCTTTGGCAAACTGCTCCAGGTCCCTGATATTTGAAGGGTGTCTTCTCCAAACTGCCATTTTAAGATCTCTCCACAGGTGTTCTATGGGATTCAGGTCTGGACTCATTGCTGGCCACCTTAGAAGTCTCCAGTGCTTTCTCTTAAACCATTTTCTAGTGCTTTTTGAAGTGTTTTTTGGGTCATTGTCCTGCTGGAAGACCCATGACCTCTGAGGGAGACCCAGCTTTCTCACACTGGGCCCTACATTATGCTGCAAAATTTGTTCGTAGTCTTCAGACTTCATAATGCCATGCACACGGTCAAGCAGTCCAGTGCGAGAGGCAGCAAAGAAACCCCAAAACATCAGGGAACCTCCGCATTGTTTGACTGTAGGAACCATGTTCTTTTCTTTGAATGCCTCTTTTTTTCTCCTGTAAACTCTATGTTGATGCCTTTGCCCAAAAAGCTCTACTTTTGTCTCATCTCACCAGAGAACATTCTTCCAAAACGTTTTAGGCTTTTTCAGGTAAGTTTTGGCAAACTCCAGCCTGGCTTTTTTATGTCTCGGGGTAAGAAGTGGGGTCTTCCTGGGTCTCCTACCATACAGTCCCTTTTCATTCAGATGCCGACAGATAGTACGGGTTGACACTGTTGTACCCTCGGACTGCAGGGCAGCTTGAACTTGTTTGGATGTTAGTTGAGGTTCTTTATCCAACATCCGCACAATCTTGCGTTGAAATGTCTTGTCAATTTTTCTTTTCCGTTCACATCTAGGGAGGTTAGCCACAGTGCCATGGGCTTTAATCTTCTTGATGACACTGCACACTGTAGACACAGGAACTTTCAGGTCTTTGGAGATGGACTTGTAGCCTTGAGATTGCTCATGCTTCCTCACAATTTGGTTTCTCAAGTCCTCAGACAGTTCTTTGGTCTTTTTTCTTTTCTCCATGCTCAATGTGGTACACACAAGGACACAGGACAGAGGTTGAGTCAACTTTAATGTCAACTTTCCATGTCAACTGGCTGCAAGTGTGATTTAGTTATTGCCAACACCTGTTAGGTGCCACAGGTAAGTTACAGGTGCTGTTAATTACACAAATTAGAGAAGCATCACATGATTTTTCGAACAGTGCCAATACTTTGTCACCCCTTTTTTATGTTTGGTGTGGAATTATATCCAATTTGGCTTTATGACAATTCTTTTTGTGTTTTTTTCATTTAAGACAAATTAAATGAAGATAATAATACCAAAGAATTTGTGCTTGCAATCATTTTCCGGAAGAAACTGAGTATCATCTGACAGAATTGCAGGAGTGTCAATACTTTTGGCCACAACTGTACATAGTGCAAAGTATGTAAAGTGACAAGATAGGAAAACCGGCAACAATTCCAACAGTGTTTTAAAGTGACAGTGCAATAAAATATAAAAAATAATACAGTAAAAATAATAGGAAAAAATGAATTAAAGTCAGCTTAGCGGTATATAGTAATTCCCCTAAGCCGACCAACGCCCAGCGCGGATTCTGATAAGCCGCCACAATGAACAAACAGGAAAGAGAAGATTATCTAAGGTTCACTTATTCAAATCAACTAGATCTCTCTCAATCAGATCTTGGAGCTGGTCCACTACAGAAGGTCTAGACCTTAAAGGATAAAAAAATGGATTTCCAGTTGAGAATGAATCATTACGGGAAACTGAACCCATATATGATTCATTCTCTAATGTCATCAGATTCAGTAAAGCTTTTTGTTCCTCAAACATCCTAATATTATTAACCATAGTATCATTATTGAATTTAGGGCAAACAGATTAAAATTATCTTCCCATGCTAAATCAGGATGCAAAACTAAAAGATATTTTGTTGAGTAATATATCAGATTTGCAGCTAAAAAAGCTCCAACATTAGGTTCAATCCTGTCGCCTAGATTTTTTGTGAGCAATCCACAAAAAATTAAAAATTGTGCCACTTGGTTGAATACCACAGGTTTTTTCAAATGCGGAGCTACTTGATGTAAAACATGCTATTTTGTTCAGAAAACTAATAAATGTTACTCCTTGCACAATCATTCCAACTTCATTATACAGTCTTATATTAATTATAACACCGCTAATGCAGTGCACCTTATAAAATGTACTATGTGCAAGGTTCAATACATGGGATGCACTACCCGTCCGTTAAAGGTCCGCATAAGGCGACACGTATCTGATACGGTTAATCCTAATGTACTTTCAGCCTCTGCTGTTTCTAGACACTTCGCAAATGTGCATAAAGGTAATGTTACCTACTTTAGTTTTGTGGCTTCAAAAAGGTGTATAAGCCACATAGATCAGGTAATATTCAGCTTAGGCTCTTAAATCGTGAGTCCAATTGGATGTTCAAGCTAGACACACGCATTCCTCATGGCCTCAATGCTAGGCAGGATTTAATTAAGCAATATTGACAAGTCCATTGCTCTTTAAGTGTTGATATTCTTTTTGAATTGGTATTTCTTTTTGGGGGAATTAGTTTATTATTGCTTTGCTATGAATGCCTATAGTGTTTTTTTAATTTATGGTTTTGTTTGTTATTCGTATATGCAAATAATTTTTTATTGTCTGTCCAATCACCTATCCTGAAGCCACTATATAACTGTGGCTTTTTTTAGTATTAGGTTAGAACATGACTAAGACATAGATTGAAACGTGTCGATCTTCCTGACTGGTGTGCCGGTGCTTGACATCATGTTTTTGTATTTTTTCTAAGGTTGTTTAATAAAATTTCATTTTTTAGCCACCTCCGATTACAGCTGGATTCTCTGCTCTTTCCAATACAAATAATAGTACATAAACATCACACATTGCATAGATTATAAAACCCCATGTGGCAATAATAAAGTTAATACATACATGTATAGAACATTCAAAAAATGAAACAAAATACAACTAAATATATTAAAGACCATACAGAATTCATAATTGTAGTGACATAACCATTGGGTCATTCAAATACATCCCTTGCTTGATGAGGATGAACAAGGTATGTAGAAAATGTTTTTATAGGAGCAAGAACAATCATACACTTGGTCAAACAATTACAACCTGGAAACAAAAGACACACAAATTAAAATCAATCCAGAGGTCACATATTCTCATAAAAAGAAGGAAATACAACTCAATTGTTCATTAAGGCACGCCAGCACCATAGTGTCCAAAACAGAAATCCATTGGCACTCTCTTTGTGCAACGATGCATTTAGCATACCCACCAGATCCCAAAACGTATCCTGTCGATTTCCCAGATTTTAAGTTCATTGTGGTAACAATTGTGGCATGACTTAAAATGACATGGGATTGTTTTTAAACTGCTAAGGTCATCAACATCGCAGGCGGCCTCGATATCTCCTACGTGTTCGCATGTTCTCACGCATTACTCTTGTGACTTCAATCCAATATAAATCAGAATACATGTACATTTGTCATAATATATCACATGTGTCATGTTACAGGTGATGTAGTCCTTAATTTTAAATTCTCTGAGGCCATCTAAGGATGTGAATGATATAGCCCAGACCTGATTCTTGCATGCCAGATAGTCACCACAGGGAAAGAAACCTGTTCTCTGTTTCCCTGCGTTAAAGATGATTTGAGGTTTAGTCACATAATGTCTATTGCACAGGATATCTTTGAGATTCCTACTCCTGCGTGTCATCATAGATGGCGATTTGGGGAGATGTTTGGATAGGACAGAATCGGTCATGAGTATTGACCAATGTAAATTAAGTATGGTGCACATCATATTCCATTGGTGATTATATGTGGAAATAAAGTCTTTAACTAAATCATTTGTGTTCTTTGTCTTAGATGCCAGTATATCATTCCTTAATGCAGTTTTAGCCCTTAATGACAGCCAATACTTCTTTTAACTGACCTGATATATAGGAGACAAGCATCCCCATACAGATGACAAGCTGTCGGCTGTCCACTATAGATGACAACTTGCTGCATCAGCGACGATCAGTGTTTGCACCATCCATATATGTTTAACCCCATAGATGCTGCTGTCAATACTGACTACATCATATAAATGGTTAACAGAGTGTGGGAGCTACCTCTTTATCCCAATTGGTGCCCTCAGATCATGATTGTGTGGTCCTGATGTTTGCGATGGCAATTCACGACCAAATAGCAGCCTTAGAGTCTGTCGGCTGTTGTAAGCTGTTCAGAAGTTAGAGGAATTTAGGTGGTAAAAATACGCATTTTCATTTCTGTCATGCCACTTTGAATTAATTGCTGAAAATCACCCGAAAGGGTTAATAAACTACCTGACTGCAGTTTTCAATATGTCAGGAGGTATAGTATTACTTTGGGGGTTTCCCAATATATGGGACCACTAAAAACACTTCAGACATGGATAGGTCCCTAAAAAATAAATGTTGTAAATTTCCTTTAAAAAATGAAAAATTACTGCTACATTTTTAAACCTCCTAAACTGTTAACAAGATAAAAGAACACTTTACAAATGATACTGATGTAAAGCAGGTATGTGGGAAATGTTATTTATTAGTGTTTTTCTGTGATATGACTATCTGGATTAAAGGGATAATCATTCAAAGTTTGAAAATTGCTAATTTTTTTACATTTTACATTTTTCTCAAATTTCTGATATTGTTTATAAATAAACACAAAACACAAAACATATTGACCTAAATTTACCATTACCATAAAGTATAATGTGCCATGAAAAAACAATCTCAAAATCACTGGGATTTGTTGAAGCGTTTTTACCACATAAAGTGACAATGGTCAGATTTTAAAAAATTGGCTCCATCACTAAGGGGTTAAATATCCCTTTTTCACACTCCTCTCACCATATCCACAGTCTCTAAATCTCTGCCCAAGATCTAAAGCATGCTTTTCAAATAATTCATCTGATGCACATATTATTCTGGCCAGGAGGAATTGGCCCCATGGAAAAGCCTGGATGGTCGAGCACAGGTGTGCCAATGAAGCATGTAATAATGCTACTTACGATACATATCTGTATGCATGGACTTTACTTTGCACCCTTAGCTCCACATTTAGGAAGGATATCATTTGAAGGTGGTAAGTGTAGTTGAAACTTATGTTGGAGCCGTGGCAATTCAATACTGACATAAAAGTGTTTAAAGGTACCTTCACACTAAGCGACGCTGCAGCGATACAGACAACGATGCCGATCGCTGCAGCGTTGCTGTTTAGTCGCTGTGTGGTCGCTGGAGAGCTGTCACACAGACGGCTCTCCAGCGACCAACGATGCCGAAGTCCCCTGGTAAACAGGGTAAACATCGGGTTACTAAGCGCAGGGCCGTGCTTAGTAACCCGATGTTTACCCTGGTTACCATTGTAAAAGTAAAAAAAAAAAACACATACTCACATTCCGGTGCCCGGCGTCCGCTTCCCTGCACTCCTCCTGCATCCTGTGTCAGCGCCGAACATCTCCAGCATCTCCCACAGAGCAGAGCGGTGACGTCACCGCTGTGCTTTACGGCCGGCACTTACACAGGATGCAGGAGGAGTGCAGGGAAGCGGATGCCGGGCACCGGAATGTGAGTATGTGTTTTTTTTTTTACTTTTACAATGGTAACCAGGGTAAACATCGGGTTACTAAGCGCGGCCCTGCGCTTAGTAACCCTATGTTTACCCTGGTTACCAGTGAAGACATCGCTGGATCGGTGTCACACACACCGATCCAGCGATGTCAGCGGGAGATCCAGCGACGAAATAAAGTTCTGGACTTTCAGCAATGACCAGCGATCTCACAGCGGGATCCTGATCGCTGCTGCGTGTCAAACACAACGATATCGCTATCCAGGACGCTGCAACGTCACGGATCACTATCGTTCTCATTGTAAAGTCGCTTAGTGTGAAGGTACCTTAAGTCATTGACAGAGCCTTGTGTGAGGCAGTGACTGGTGTTAATTGTGAGGCTTGCTGTGTGTTCCCCCCCCAGGATGCACACAGAGGCTTATTGAGGCCATTATAGTGCATTGCAAGTGTTAATCTTGGGCAAACTATTTGTCCAAGGCAGATTTAAGAAAACCTGCTCTGGGTTTTGTGTTTCATTCCTGGCTGGGTTTTCCATGTAGCTGAAGGCCACAGGTTGCTTGTAAAAAAAACCCTGAAGCAGAGAGTTTGGTGTGTCAGGGTAAGTGTCAGTCTGGTTTATGGAGGAGTACACAGCAGAAGGCTTTGCAGAGCTCCACCTCTGTGAAGCAACACAGGCAAGCAGAGCCAAGCAGCCAAGGCAGCTGGAAGGCCTGGCACCCGCAGTGTACACGGCAACTGGTCTCGGAGGCGGACTGTGTATTGGCTGCAAACTGGAGGATATGGTTCCTGGCTGCGATCTGGAGAATATTGTGTACTGTGTAGTGCTGTGAGTTGAATATTAACATGGCGGTGCAGTCGCCCATGGCAATAGGTCATGAAGGTGGACTGGCGTGTTTATTCGCTGCAATCCAGAGGATATGGTTCCTGGATGCGATCTAGAGGATATAGTGTGCTGTCTTTGTGAGTTGAAAAGTAAACAGACGTTTTGCTACCGCTGTACTGCCCTTGTAATATGAAAAGAATATCATCAAAAAAACAAAACCATCCAAGGATCTGGGGGGAGGCATGTGCATAATCTGGGAATAATTCCCTTTCCCAATAACTAAGAATCAAATTGGCATACGATGGTGCACACTCCGGAGCCGGCACAGAACAAAAGTGATATTATACTTGTAATAGTATCTCTGATGTAATAGTGATTGTAGAGTGTAATAAAACTTTTTTTATTTAATCTTTTTGTTGCAGAGATATTAGCAATCAAAGTATTGGCCATATAATGAGTTAACTTTTCTTAAGTCCAAATGGGTGTTATCAAATAGAAACTTATATAGGGAGAAGTACAGGGCCCCAGTGAAAAGTATCTAATAACACCCACTCACACTTAATAAAAGTTAACCCATTAGGCGCCAAATACATTGATTGCTATCATCTGTGCAATGGAGGACATATTATTAAAAATAAAAAGTTTTTTTCCGCTCTGTAACCATTATTATATCATGTGTTCGGTTCAACATGAAAATATTGGTGAAAGCTCCTTTTTACTAGTAGAGAAAATACTAATGTTTTTTCACACCAACAAATGCATGAAGAAAAGGAGACTCCTATATTATACATTGCTAAGAATTGACATTTTATAATCCATCCTTGGTTTAAAGAGAACTGTTACCTGTCATCTGACTAATCACTTTGACCCAATTTAGGACCGAATTGACCCAGCGACAATGAAAAGAGTAAATTATGCTGTAAAAATCTGCCTCTGACTTGGACATTCAACAAATTTAAAATTCTGCTCTGCAGTTCAGTTTTAATATATAAGTTTCTGCGTTTTGTCGATAAAATAGTTAAAATCTTCACGTGACTTACTGCTGCTACTAAATGCTTGTGTATTCACCAGTGGATTTTTCTAGTTCAAAGTCAGGTAAAACCTGCAGCGTTTCTGCCCCGTGTAGCCCCTTACTTGCAGTTTATCATTGATTGTTAGGCCATTATCAATTTGTTAGTGGCACCTTTCATGTATCTGATGTGGGTAACACCATGTTTCTGTCTGTACCAGAAATGTTGAAGTAATTGTATTACATTTTTGCATAAAAAGCAATAAAAAAAATGTAAAAAAAGTACAATATTTAGAATCTCCTAGATGAATTATGTACAGTCCGTAAGGAATCAATGTATTCTCAGCCTTAAAACAGTGTAATCAGATGATAATCCATTATTACAGTAAGCGGTACACTCACACAGTAATTATCTAATAACCCCTTATAAAAGACCGTAGCTTCCTAATCTGTTTATAATTATCATTTCAATGATCCTGTGCATTAATGTCTGACCTTCAGCAACTCTGACCTGATCTTAATTAGCTCTAATATCAAATCATTACTATATAAGAAACTATCCATGACCAAATGAATGAACCCCAGGTACAGCTAATTTCTGGAGCAATTATCTTCTCATGTAGGGAGATTTAAATGATTATCTGCACAATTTCACACAGTTTTATGTAATTCTGCAACATTATAAATTCTGTTTCAAATCATATTTCAAATGCTAGGCATTACCATGGAATTTTACAGTCAGTGGAGCTACGATGGATTTATAGTGAGGTAATATAAGTTAATAGGTTTAGTGGTACCTAATTTGGCAGTGATAAGAGAGTGTCTGCTAATGGAAAATGGAAATTTAGTCATTCCAAAAGAACACAAGTCCCACAAGACAGCATGTGTGCATTTTTTTTTATAATAAATGCTAGTTTCTTTGGTAAATTAGGGCTAATTTTCCTTTTCACCTGCTAATATTCTGCTGTATACTATGTTGAACATTGAGTGCAAGGGCAAGTATGAAAGATTGTTAAGTCAAAAGCTTTGTCTAAGAATATATCATTAATGTATAGGATGTCACGAGGATTTGAGTGAGATTTACTAAGACAAACAAGTCAAATAGCCCACAGAATCCTGAAAGCTTTCTAGAGCTATGCATGTAAATAGTGTGGCCCATTTTTGTGGAGAAGACAGCTATCTATACGGAGTAGTCATAAGATTATGGCTGTCACTGTCATCACCTTCCACGGAACTGCAACTGTTCATAATCCTTTGTTGACTATCTTATCCCAGTTGGAACTCTTTGTTACAACTGCCATAGCCAACATCTTTTAAGGATTAGTAAAGACACAACTGATGACAAAAAGCTCACCTTCTTCTAAGTGCATACAGCTTCTGAGAACTTCCTAGTTGAAAGTATTTGATTTAAAACAAGTTAAATATCACTTTTGTTTCCAGAATTTTGCAAAATACAGGTGAACTATGAATTTACCATAATATTTCACTTTAAGGAATTAGATTTGTAGGATGAATCCAAATGTAACAACAATAATTTAACACAATTGAAACTCATTTTCTGTTTAAACTTTCTTGACATTCAGTATTCAGTGTTTTCCTACATAAAAATTTCCTTGCATCAGTTGATTTGATTTACTTTCCTTATAGCTTTTTAAATATCATCTTTATCCAGAAGACACACATATCTTTTCTTCTGTTCTTAACTGAGGTGCAAGGTGTCCTTGACTGTCCATCAGCCATCTCCTCCTAAAAGCCCTCTGCTTCCCAAACCATAACAAAAAAAGAGAAAGTTCTTCACTTGAAAAATTATTTATCTATTTGGTACTTGCTTATATGGCGCTATCATATTCTGCAGTGCTTTATAGAAATTAGATTGCCTATTAGCATATCCTTTAGTGTGTTGGAGGAACAAGAGCACCTGAAGGAAACCCAAAGAAACATGGGAAATTATAAGAATTCTACAACACTCTCTATCCCCTTCTCCTTTACGTAAGGTACCTTCACACTGAACAACTTAACAACGATAACGATAGCCATTAGTGACATTGCAGCGTCCTGGATAGCGATATCGTTGTGTTTGACATGCAGCAGCGATCAGGATCCTGCTGTGTCATCGTTGGTCGGAGCTAGAAGGCCAGCACCTTATTTTGTCGCTGGATCACCCGCTGACATCGCTGAATCGGCGTGTGTGACGCGGATTCAGCGATGTCTTCACTGGTAACCAGGGTAAACATCGGGTTACTAAGCGCAGGGCCGCGCTTAGTAACCCCATATTTACCCTGGTTACCATTGTAAATGTAAAATAAAACAAACACTACATACTTACATTCCGGTGTCTGTCGCGTCCCCCGGCGTCCACTTTCCTGCACTGTGTCAGCGCCGGCCGGCCGTAAAGCAGAGCACAGCGGTGACGTCACCGCTCTGCTTTAGGGCCGGCGCTTACACAGTGCAGGGAAGCAGACGCCGGGGGACGCTACAGACACCGGAATGTAAGTATGTAGTGTTTGGTTTTTTTTTTTTACATTTACACTGGTAACCAGGGTAAACATCGGGTTACTAAGCGCGGCCCTGCGCTTAGTAACCCGATGTTTACCCTGGTTACCCGGGGACTTCGGCATCGTTGGTCACTGGAGAGCTATCTGTGTGACAGCTCTCCAGCAACCACACAATGACGAAACAGCGACGCTGCAGCGATCGGCATCATTGTCTATATCGCTGCAGCGTCGCTTAATGTGACGGTACCTTTAGGGGTAGTGGCATCTAATTTAGCTTTGGAGATGAGCAATTTAATTTCACTCGATATCACTCACGTACCTGGGTGATCAGATGTGTCGGCACTCATTGAGCATTGGCTGGTGCTAAGACTGAATGCACAAATCCCCACCCCACATGTTTGGTGCCTATTACACAGCCAATAAATATGCAGGAATTGCCTGCCAGTCACTCTAATGCTGTGGCCATCTTGGTAGTGGCATTACAGTGATTGGATAGCGGCATTATCTCATCAGAGGTTATAAAAGGAAAGGCGCTGCCACGCTAAGCTCAGTGTTTCCATTGTACAGCTCAGAGACAGATCTGATTGGTGGGAGAGAACAGTTGTCTGGATCTGTTTGTGGACAGTTTCATTAATCAGAGTCCTCTAGTGGTACTACTGGTGCTGATATAGAACATCATACTAAAAGTCCTTCTAAAGGCTAATCTAGTTATTTTTCTGTTTATTTGTGATACATTCTGCATTTAACCTAGGGACAACTGCTGGAGCAAAGAGATTGGCTGAATCAAGCCTCTAGGCAGAGGATAGGGCTTTACAGTTCATTGCTAAATTTTATAGCTGCTACAGGTGCCACATTTTTTAGGGGGTGAAAAAATTGACTATATTGTCATCGATACAGTTTAAAGGGAACCTGTCACCCCCCGAGGCGTTTGAAACTAAAAGAGCCAACTTGTGCAGCTGTAATGCTGCATTCTGACAGGGTGGCTCTTTTAGTTATTGGTGCTGTAACTGCAGAAATAATCCATTTTGTAATTTGTCCCAAATACCTTTCTTCAGTCAAGGAGGCAGGCCTTCCCCCCCCTGCTGCAGATGCCACACAGCCATCACTCAAATCCTCTTGGTGCCGGGCGCTGCCTCCTCATTGCTGTTTTGAAATGAGCCGGCGCCTGCGCTCTTTTCTCCTGCCTTGGGCAGGTGCAGTGAGCGCTGCCCATCCTCTGTGCTCATATGCAGTCTAGCTGACTGCGCCTGTGCGGCCGCCCTGCCTGTGAATCCCCACCCCGCAGTGTCTTCTGATGTTTTCTCACTGCGGGGCTGGGATTCACAGGCAGGGCGGCCACACAGGCGCAGTCAGCTAGACTGCATATGAGCACAGAGGATGGGCAGCACTCACTGCGCCTGCCCAAGGCAGGAGAAAAGAGCACAGGCGCTGGCTCATTTTAAAACAGCGCTGAGTAGGTGGCGCCCAGCCCCAAGAAGATTTGAGTGTTGGCTGTGTGGCGTCTTCAGCAGGGGGGGAAAGGCCTGCCTACTTGACTGAAGAAAGGTATTTGGGACAAATTACAAAACGGATTATTTCTGCAGTTACAGCACCAATTACTAAAAGAGCCACCTTGTCAGAATGCAGCATTACTGCTGCACAAGGTGGCTCTTTTAGTTTTAAACGCCTGGGGGGTGACAGGTTCCCTTTAATGTGCATTGTGTGAAATTGCAATGGTTTAACATTTTTAAAAACTGCTTGGCCTACTACAGTTCACAAAATTTTTGTTTCAAATATTGACTATTGTCATCCATACAGTTTAACGTTCTTTGTATACCTTACGGTGGTTTAACATTTTTAAAATAAACGTTTGTTCTGCCACAGTTCACAAAATTTTTTGTTCCAAAAAATGTTTATTGTCATCCACACAGTTTAACGTGCTTTGTGTAAAATTACGGTGGTTTAAAATTTTGAAAACCACTTAGCCTACTACAGGTTACTATTTATTTTGTTTCAAAAATTGTTTATTTTTATTCATACAGTTTATACTGCTTTGTGTGAATTTACTGTGGTTTACATTTTTAAAAACCTCCTGTCTTGTTACTGGCAGCCAAATTTTTTGTTCCAAAAATTTACTTTTGTCATTCATACACTTTAACGTGCCTGGGTAGACAATTGGTGCCAGAGGGTGACCTCTGTGCTATGTGCTTGCCAATTCTTTGTCCATGACACTGGCATAGATTCTTCCTGCCCTGCACCTGTCCTTCCACCTTCTGAGGCACCATCAACAGGCACTTCAAAATCCTTGTCCCAAAACAGCGCTCAACTGTCCCTCAATAGCACTCAACAACCCACACAAAGGCAGAATGCTAAACAGATAACTTTTCAGGCAGCTTGCTTTGCAAATGTTGCTGTTTAGGCTTGTACTATGAGAACTTTTTGATGCCATTTGGGTTGATTAATGCTCCCACCTTCTTTCAGTAGTTTGCAAATTGCATTTTTAATCACCTGGCAGGTAGATTTATTGTGATCTATCTTGATGACATAATAATTTATTCACCTGACCGTGAGTCACATCAGGTACAGTACATGTCAGGCAGGTCTTACAGATACTCAGAGACAATAAATTATTTATCAGACGAGAGACATGTATGTTCTCTGTTCAGGAGATCCTTTTTATGGGATATTTCTTATTGCCCACCAGCTTTTGTAAGGATCCGGTGAAAGTCCGAGCGGTACTGGATTGCGATCACCCTGAGGACATAAAGGCATTACAATGATTTTTGGGTTTCGCCAACTACTATGGTAAGTTCATCAAAAACTTTTCATTAGTGGACAAACCTCTGATAATATGAACAGAAAAGGGATGGACATATCCAAATGGTTCAGTCTGGCCAAGGAAGTTTTAATACTTTGAAAAGTGTTTTGCATCTGCGCCGATTCTTATACAGCCTGACGTCACTCCGCCATTTATTGAAGAAGTTTACACCTCTGAAGTGTGGGTGGGGGCTGTATTTTCGCAGGATGCATCTGGTAAATGGCATCCGTGTGCATATTTTTCTAAAACAACGGTTGTCCGCTTATAAAAACTATGAAATTGGCAGCAGGGAACTCTCGGCAATTAAATGGCTTTTGAACAGTAGCGTCATTTCGTAGAGGTGGCAGTTCATCTAGTCATGGTAATCATGGATCACAAAAATCTTTTATATTTATAATCTGCAAAATGTCTAACGCCTAGATAGGCAAGATGGTCTTTTTTCACAAGATTTAACTTTTTTATGATATAGAGGACAGGGAATAAGGGCATTAAGGTGGATGCCTTATCTCGTTGTTTTTCTGGGGGTTGAGATAATTGTGAACAGGTTTCTATACTACAAAAAAGGGTGGTTGTTGCATCTATATGCTCCGAGCTTGAGAAGGAGGTTGTAGAAGCTCAGGGGGATGCCCCTGCTCCCTGTCCTCTAGGTAAACATTTTGTACCTGGGAATCTTTGTCTAAAAGTTTTAAGTGAACATCATGATTAGGTCTTGGAAAGACATCCTGGTAGTAAAGCTAACACAGAACTCCTTACTCTGTGTTTTTGGTGGTCTGATATACACCAGGATATTTGGGAGTATGTAGCTGCTAGCAGTGTTTTTGCGCATTCTAAGATCCCTCACACTAGTCCATCTGGGTCTCTCCAACCACTGGTGATTTACAGTAGCCCTTTGACTCATCTTTTAGTAGATTTCATCACTGATTTAGCCATGTCAGCAGGTAATACAGTAATTTTGGTCATGTAGACAGATTCCGCAAGTTATCACATTTCATTGGCATACCTGCTTTATCCAACGCAAAGACTTTGGCACAAATTTTCATCAGACAGATTGTAAAATTATGTAGGATTGCTACCAATGTTGTTTCTGATCATGGGGTGCAATTTATTTCAAAATTTTGAATAGCATTCTGCACTCCTTTAGGGATCCATCTTTTGTTTTCTTCAGCCTTTCATCCACAGTCTAATGGGCAAACTGAATGTGTTAATCAGAACCTTAAGACTTATCTTAAGGTACCATCACACTGAGCAACTTTCCAACGAGAACGACAGCGATCCGTGACATTGCAGCGTCCTGGATAGCGATCTCGTTGTGTTTGACACGCAGCAGCGATCAGGATCCCGCTGTGATATCGTTGGTCGGAGCTAGAAGTCCAGAACTTTATTTTGTCGCTGGATCACCCGCTGTCATCGCTGGATTGGTGTGTGTGACACCGATCCAGGGATGTGTTCGCTTGTAACCAGGGTAAACATCGGGTTACTAAGCGCAGGGCCGCGCTTAGTTACCCGATGTTTACCCTGGTTACCATTGTAAATGTAAAAAAAAAAAAACACTACATACTCCCCTTCTGATGTCTGTCATGTCCCCCGCCGGCGGCTTCCCACACTGTTATGACCTGGTGGTTAGGAGCACCCGAAGTGACCTGATGGTTAAAACAGAAAACCTGGGACAAGCTCTGAGGAAGTGGTAACTCTACTGATCGCAATCCCTAATCCTATCACACACACTAGAAATAGCCGTGGAGCGTACCTAACTCTCCCTAGACGCCTCTTCACAGCCTAAGAGCTAACTACCCCTAAAGATAGAAATAGCAGCCTACCTTGCCTCAGAGAAATTCCCCAAAGTAGAGGTAGCCCCCCACAAATATTAACTGTGAGTTAAGAGGGAAGTGACAAACACAGGAATGAAACAGATTTTAGCAAAGGAGGCCGAATCTTCTCTAGAAAGACAGAGGATAGGAAAGGGAACTTTGCGGTCAGTATAAAAAACTACAAAAAACACGCAGAGTGTGAAAAAAGACCTCCACACCGACTCACGGTGTGGAGGTGCAGCTCTGCACCCCCAGAGCTTCCAGCTAGCAAGGAAATATCATAATAGCAGGCTGGACTGAAACATAGCATGTACTGAAAATTATATTCAAAAACCAATGAACAGCAAATGACTAGCAAGGACTTAGCTTCTGCTGGAGTAGTCAGGTCATCTGAGAATTCCAAGAGAGATCTGAACCAGTACTGAGACATTGACAGCTGGCATGGACTAACGACCTGGGCAGAGTTAAATAGGGAAGTTAGCAGCAGCAATAAACGAGGGCAGCTGAGAAGCCAACCTCAAAGATCAGCAGTTCCACTCAAAGCCACCAGAGGGTGTCCAAGGACAGAACTCACCAAAGTACCATTCACGACCACAGGAGGGAGCCCGAGAACGGAATTCACAACAGTACCCCCCCTTGAGGAGGGGTCACCAAACCCTCACCAGAGCCCCCAGGCCAATCAGGACGAGCCAAATGAAAGGCACAAACCAAATCGGCAGCATGGACATCAGAGGCAACAACCCAGGGATTATCCTCCTGACCATAGCCCTTCCATTTAACCAGGTACTGAAGCTTCCGTCTCGAAATACGAGAATCTAAAATCTTCTCCACCACATACTCCAACTCCCCCTCAACCAACATCGGAGCAGGAGGATCAACGGAAGGAACCATAGGCGCCACATATCTCCGCAACAACGACCTATGGAACACATTATGGATGGCAAAAGAAGCTGGAAGGGCCAAATGAAACGACACAGGATTGATAATTTCAGAAATCTTATAAGGACCAATGAAACGAGGCTTGAACTTAGGAGAAGAAACCTTCATAGGAACATAACGAGAAGACAACCAAACCAAATCCCCAACACGAAGTCGGGGACCAACAAAGTGACGGCGGTTAGCAAAACGTTGCGCCTTCTCCTGAGACAACGTCAAATTGTCCACCACGTGAGTCCAAATTTGTTGCAACCTGTCCACCACAGAATCCACACCAGGACAGTCAGAAGGCTCAACCTGCCCTGAAGAAAAACAAGGATGAAAACCAGAATTACAAAAAAAAGGCGAAACCAAAGTAGCAGAACTAGCCCGATTATTAAGGGCGAACTCGGCCAATGGCAAGAAGGTCACCCAATCATCCTGATCAGCAGAAACAAAGCATCCCAGATAGGTTTCCAAGGTCTGATTGGTTCGTTCGGTTTTGCCATTTGTCTGAGGATTGAACGCTGAAGAAAAAGACAAATCAATGCCCATCTTAGCACAAAAGGACCGCCAAAACCTAAAAACAAATTGGGAACCTCTGTCCGACACAATGTTCTCCGGAATGCCATGCAAACGAACCACATGCTGAAAAAATAATGGAACCAAATCAGAGGAGGAAGGCAATTTAGGCAAGGGTACCAAATGGACCATCTTAGAAAACCGATCACAAACCACCCAGATGACAGACATCCTTTGAGAGACAGGAAGATCAGAAATAAAATCCATGGAAATATGTGTCCAGGGCCTCTTCGGGACAGGCAAAGGCAAAAGCAACCCACTGGCACGAGAACAGCAAGGTTTAGCCCGAGCACAAGTCCCACAGGACTGCACAAAAGAACGCACATCCCGTGACAAGGAAGGCCACCAAAAGGACCTGGCAACCAAATCTCTGGTGCCAAAAATCCCAGGATGACCAGCCAACACTGAACAATGAACCTCAGAAATAACCCTACTAGTCCATCTATCAGGGACAAACAGTTTCTCCACTGGGCAGCGGTCAGGTCTATCAGCCTGAAACTCCTGCAGCACCCGCCACAAATCAGGGGAGATGGCAGACAGAATCACCCCCTCTTTAAGAATACCAGCCGGCTCAGGGACTCCCGGAAAATCAGTCAAAAAACTCCTAGAAAGGGCACCAGCCTTCACATTCTTAGATCCCGGAAGGTATGAGACTACAAAATCAAAACGGGAGAAAAAGAGTGACCATCGAGCCTGTCTAGGGTTCATCCGCTTGGCAGACTCGAGGTAGGTCAGATTCTGGTGATCAGTCAGGACCACCACGCGATGTTTGGCTCCCTCAAGCCAATGTCGCCACTCCTCAAATGCCCACTTCATAGCCAACAACTCCCGATTGCCGACATCATAATTACGCTCAGCAGGCGAAAACTTTCTAGAAAAGAAAGCACACGGCTTCATCAAGGAGCCATCAGAACTTCTCTGAGACAAAACAGCCCCTGCCCCAATCTCAGAAGCATCAACCTCGACCTGAAAAGGGAGCAAAACATCTGGCTGACGCAACACAGGGGCCGAAGTAAAACGACGGTTAAGCTCCTGAAAGGCCTCAACGGCTGCAGGGGACCAAATCACCACAGCAGCGCCTTTCTTCGTCAAATCAGTCAAAGGCTTAACCACACTAGAAAAATTAGCGATGAAGCGACGGTAAAAATTAGCAAAGCCCAGGAACTTCTGAAGACTCTTTACAGATGTAGGTTGAGTCCAATCATAAATGGCCTGAACTTTAACAGGATCCATCTCGATAGTAGAAGGGGAAAAAATGAAGCCCAAAAAGGAAACCTTCTGAACTCCAAAGAGGCATTTAGAGCCCTTCACAAACAACACATTAGCACGAAGGACCTGGAACACCATCCTGACCTGCTTTACATGAGACTCCCAATCATCTGAAAAGACCAAAATATCATCCAAATATACGATCATGAACCTATCCAGATACTTCCGGAAGATGTCGTGCATAAAGGACTGAAACACAGATGGAGCATTAGAAAGCCCGAATGGCATCACCAAGTACTCAAAATGGCCCTCGGGCGTATTAAATGCTGTTTTCCATTCATCGCCCTGTTTAATACGCACAAGATTATACGCGCCTCGAAGGTCAATCTTGGTAAACCAACTAGCCCCCTTAATCCGAGCAAACAAATCAGACAACAGAGGCAAAGGGTATTGAAATTTGACCGTGATTTTCTTGAGAAGGCGGTAATCTATACAGGGTCTCAGAGAGCTATCCTTCTTGGCCACAAAAAAGAACCCTGCTCCCAACGGCGACGAAGACGGGCGAATATGCCCTTTCTCCAAGGACTCCTTTACATTACTCCACATAGCGGCATGTTCTGGCACAGATAAATTAAACAGTCGGCCCTTAGGGAACTTACTACCAGGAATCAAATTAATAGCGCAATCACAGTCCCTATGAGGAGGTAGGGCACTGGACTTGGGCTCATCAAATACATCCTGGTAATCCGACAAAAACTCAGGGACTTCAGAAGGAGTGGAAGAAGAAATTGACATCAAAGGAACATCACCATGTATCCCTTGACAACCCCAACTAGACACAGACATTGATTTCCAATCCAGTACTGGATTATGAACCTGTAACCATGGCAAACCCAACACTACAACATCATGCAAATTATGCAACACTAAAAAGCGAATATTTTCCTGATGTGCGGGAGCCATGTACATGGTCAGCTGAGTCCAGTACTGAGGTTTATTCTTGGCCAATGGCGTAGCATCAATCCCCCTTAAGGGAATAGGACTCTGCAAAGGTTCCAAGGAAAAACCACAGCGCCTGGCAAACTCCAATTCCATCAAGTTCAGGGCAGCGCCCGAATCCACAAATGCCATAACAGAGTAGGACGACAGTGAGCAAATCAGAGTAACAGATAAGAGAAATTTAGGCTGCAAAGTACTAATGGTGACAGACCTAGCGAACCTCTTAGTGCGCTTAGGACAATCAGAGATAGCATGAGAGGAGTCACCACAGTAAAAACACAGCCCATTCTGACGTCTGTGTTCTTGCCATTCAGCTCTGGTCAAAGTCCTATCACATTTCATAGGCTCAGGCCTCCGCTCAGAGGACACCGCCAAATGGTGCACAACTTTGCGCTCGCGCAAACGCCGATCAATCTGAATGGCCAAAGACATTGACTCATTCAGACCAGCAGGCGTGGGGAACCCCACCATAACATCCTTAAGGGCTTCAGAAAGACCCTTTCTGAAAATTGCTGCCAGGGCACACTCATTCCATTGAGTAAGCACAGACCACTTTCTAAACTTCTGGCAATATACTTCTGCCTCATTCTGACCCTGACATAGAGTCAGCAAGATCTTTTCTGCCTGATCCACAGAATTAGGTTCGTCATAAAGCAATCCAAGTGCTAGAAAAAATGCATCCACATTAAGCAATGCAGGATTTCCTGGCTCAAGGGAGAATGCCCAGTCTTGCGGGTCACCACGCAACAAAGAAATAACAATCTTTACTTGCTGAATGGGATCACCAGAGGAGCGGGGTTTCAGAGCAAGAAACAGTCTGCAATTATTTTTGAAATTCAAAAATTTAGATCTATCCCCAGAAAACAAATCAGAAATTGGAATTCTAGGCTCTAACATCGGATTCTGAACTACATAATCTTGAATACTCTGTACCCTAGCAGTGAGTTGATCCATACAAGAGGACAAACCTTGAATATCCATATCTACACCTGAGTCCTGAACTACCCAGAGGTTAAGGGGAAAAGAAAGACAAAACAAGCTGCAAAGAAAAAAAAATTGACTCAGAACTTCTCTTATCCCTCTTTTGAGATGCATTAACACTTTGTAGGCCAGCTGTACTGTTATGACCTGGTGGTTAGGAGCACCCGAAGTGACCTGATGGTTAAAACAGAAAACCTGGGACAAGCTCTGAGGAAGTGGTAACTCTACTGATCGCAATCACTAATCCTATCACACACACTAGAAATAGCCGTGGAGCGTACCTAACTCTCCCTAGACGCCTCTTCACAGCCTAAGAGCTAACTACCCCTAAAGATAGAAATAGCAGCCTACCTTGCCTCAGAGAAATTCCCCAAAGTAGAGGTAGCCCCCCACAAATATTAACTGTGAGTTAAGAGGGAAGTGACAAACACAGGAATGAAACAGATTTTAGCAAAGGAGGCCGAATCTTCTCTAGAAAGACAGAGCATAGGAAAGGGAACTTTGCGGTCAGTATAAAAACTACAAAAAACACGCAGAGTGTGCAAAAAGACCTCCACACCGACTCACGGTGTGGAGGTGCAGCTCTGCACCCCCAGAGCTTCCAGCTAGCAAGGAAATATCATAATAGCAGGCTGGACTGAAACAAAGCATGTACTGAAAAATATATTCAAAAACCAATGAACAGCAAATGACTAGCAAGGACTTAGCTTCTGCTGGAGTAGTCAGGTCATCTGAGAATTCCAAGAGAGATCTGAACCAGTACTGAGACATTGACAGCTGGCATGGACTAACGACCTGGGCAGAGTTAAATAGGGAAGTTAGCAGCAGCAATAAACGAGGGCAGCTGAGAAGCCAACCTCAAAGATCAGCAGTTCCACTCAAAGCCACCAGAGGGTGTCCAAGGACAGAACTCACCAAAGTACCATTCACGACCACAGGAGGGAGCCCGAGAACAGAATTCACAACACCACACTGACTGTGAGCGCCGGCCGTAAAGTAAAAGCAGAGCACAGCGGTGACGTCACCTCTGTGCTGTGCTTTACGGCCGGCACTGACACAGTCAGTGCGAGAAGCTGACGGTGAGGGATGTGACAGACACCGGAATGTAAGTATGTAGTGTTTTTTTTTTTTTACATTTACAATGGTAACCAGGGTAAACATCGGGTTACTAAGCGTGGCCCTGCGCTGACACAGTGCAGGGAAGCGGACGCCGGGGGGACTGTTGTGAATTTACTTTTTGGCTCCCTCTAGTGGCTACTAGTGATTTGACTCTGGGGTTGTCAGTCATTCCTTTTATGCTCACCTGGGTCGTTAGGTCAGGGGTGTTGCTATATAAGCTCCATGGACCTTCAGTTCAATGCCTGGCAACGTTGATATCAGAGCTAATCTGTAGTGCTCTTGTCTACTGATCCTGGTTCCTGCTTGATTAAGCTAAGTCTGCTTTTTTGCTTTTTGCAATTTGTTTTTGTTTGCATTTTTTGTCCAGCTTGTATATTATCTGTGTCCTGACCTTGCTGGAAGCTCTAGGGCGGCTGGTGTTCTCCCCCCGGGCCGTTAGACGGTTCGGGGGTTCTTGAATCTCCAGCGTGGATTTTTTTGATAGGGTTTTTGTTGACCATATAAGTTATCTTACTATATTCTGCTATTAGTAAGTGGGCCTCTCTGTGCTAAACCTAGTTCATCTCTGTGTTTGTCATTTCCTCTTACCTCACCGTTATTATTTGTGGGGGGCTTGTATCCTACTTTTGGGGTCCTTTCTCTGGAGGCAAGAGAGGTCTTTGTTTTCCTCTTCTAGGGGTAGTTAGCTCTCCGGCTGGCGCGAGACATCTAGCGACCAACGTAGGCATGTTCCCCGGCTACTTCTAGGGTTGGCGTTAGGAGTAGATATATGGTCAACCCAGTTACCACTGCCCTATGAGCTGGATTATTGTACTTTGCAGACTTGCTGATATCTCTGAGACCCTCGCCATTGGGGTCATAACAGTTTGCCAGGCCAGTACTAAATGTTAAATGCATTGCAGAAGTGGGATTATAAGAAAGAAAGTTCTGAGTTTTTTTTCTCTCTCATTTTTTTTTCTTTTCCCCTTTACCTTTGAGTGGCTTGTGATTGCTGCAGATATGAATGTCCAGACCTTGATTACAAGTGTGGACCAGCTTGCTGCTCGTGTGCAGGGCATACAAGATTATGTTACCAGAAATCCTATGTCAGAACCTAAGATACCGATTCCTGAACTGTTTTCCGGAGACCGATTTAAGTTTAGAAATTTCAGGAATAATTGTAAATTGTTTTTGTACCTGAGACCCTGTTCCTCTGGAGACTCCACTCAGCAAGTGAAAATTGTTATTTCTTTTTTACGGGGCGACCCTCAGGATTGGGCTTTCTCGCTGGCGCCAGGAGATCCGGCATTGGCTGATATTGATGCGTTTTTTCTGGCGCTCGGTTTGCTTTATGAGGAACCCAATCTTGAGATTCAGGCAGAAAAAGCCTTGCTGGCTATGTCTCAGGGCCAGGACGAGGCTGAGGTGTATTGCCAAAAATTTCGGAAATGGTCCGTGCTGACCCAGTGGAACGAGTGTGCATTGGCTGCAAATTTTAGAAATGGCCTTTCTGAAGCCATCAAGAATGTGATGGTGGGTTTTCCCATTCCCACAGGTCTGAATGATTCCATGGCCCTGGCGATTCAAATTGACCGGCGGTTGCGGGAGCGCAAAACCGCATTCAATACGCCCGAAGGTCATTTTGAGTACTTGGTGATGCCATTTGGGCTCTCTAATGCACCTTCAGTTTTTCAGTCCTTTATGCATGACATTTTCCGGAAGTATCTGGATAAATTTTTGATCGTTTATCTGGATGATATTCTGGTTTTTTCTGATGATTGGGACTCGCATGTGGAACAGGTCAGGATGGTTTTCAAGATTTTGCGTGAAAATTCTTTGTTTGTTAAAGGCTCAAAGTGTCTCTTTGGTGTACAGAAGGTTCCCTTTTTAGGGTTAATTTTTTGCCCTTCTGCTGTGGAGATGGACCCAGTCAAGGTTCGAGCTATTCATGATTGGACTCAACCCTCGTCAGTTAAGAGTCTTCAGAAGTTCTTGGGTTTTGCTAACTTCTACCGTCGTTTTATCGCTAATTTTTCTAGCGTTGTTAAACCGTTGACGGATATGACCAAGAAAGGCTCTGATGTGGCTAACTGGGCTCCTGCTGCCGTGGAGGCTTTCCAGGAGTTGAAGCGCCGGTTTACTTCAGCGCCTGTTTTGTGCCAGCCTGATGTCTCACTTCCCTTTCAGGTTGAAGTGGATGCTTCGGAGATTGGGGCAGGGGCCGTTTTGTCGCAGAGAGGCCCTGGTTGCTCTACTATGAGACCTTGTGCCTTTTTCTCTAGGAAGTTTTCGCCGGCAGAGCGAAATTATGATGTGGGCAATCGGGAGTTGTTGGCCATGAAGTGGGCATTTGAGGAGTGGCGTCATTGGCTCGAGGGTGCTAAACATCGTGTGGTGGTCTTGACTGATCACAAAAATCTGATGTACCTCGAGTCTGCTAAACGCCTGAATCCTAGACAGGCCCGCTGGTCATTGTTTTTCTCCCGTTTTGACTTTGTGGTTTCGTATTTACCAGGTTCTAAGAATGTGAAGGCCGATGCTCTCTCTAGGAGCTTTGTGCCTGATGCTCCTGGAGTCGCTGAACCTGTGGGTATTCTTAAGGAAGGAGTTATCCTGTCAGCTATTTCTCCAGATCTGCGACGTGTGTTGCAGAGATTTCAGGCTGGTAGGCCTGACTCTTGTCCACCTGACAGATTGTTTGTGCCTGCTAAATGGACCAGCAGATTCATTTCCGAGGTTCATTCCTCAGTGTTGGCAGGGCACCCGGGAATTTTTGGCACCAGAGATCTGGTGGCCAGGTCCTTTTGGTGGCCTTCCTTGTCAAGAGATGTGCGGTCATTTGTGCAGTCCTGTGGTACTTGTGCTCGAGCTAAGCCTTGCTGTTCTCGTGCCAGCGGGTTGCTCTTGCCCTTGCCTGTCCCAAAGAGACCTTGGACACACATCTCTATGGATTTCATTTCGGATCTTCCGGTGTCTCAGGGCATGTCTGTCATCTGGGTGATATGTGATCGTTTCTCCAAGATGGTCCATCTGGTTCCTTTGCCCAAACTGCCTTCCTCTTCTGATCTGGTTCCTGTGTTCTTCCAGAACGTGGTTCGTTTGCACGGCATTCCTGAGAATATTGTGTCGGACAGAGGATCCCAGTTTGTTTCCAGGTTCTGGCGATCCTTTTGTGGTAGGATGGGCATAGATTTGTCGTTTTCGTCCGCTTTTCATCCACAGACTAACGGACAAACGGAACGAACTAATCAGACTCTGGAGGCGTATTTGAGGTGTTTTGTCTCTTCTGATCAGGATGATTGGGTGACCTTCTTGCCGTTGGCTGAATTTGCCCTTAATAATCGGGCTAGTTCTGCCACCTTGGTTTCGCCATTTTTCTGCAACTCTGGTTTCCACCCTCGTTTTTCCTCGGGACATGTGGAGCCTTCTGACTTTCCTGGGGTGGATTCTGTGGTGGATAGGTTGCAGCGGATCTGGAATCATGTGGTGGACAACTTGAATTTGTCACAGGAGAAGGCTCAGCGTTTTGCCAACCGCCGCCGCGGTGTGGGTCCCCGACTTTGTGTTGGGGATTTGGTATGGCTGTCTTCTCGATTTGTTCCTATGAAGGTCTCCTCTCCCAAATTTAAGCCTCGATTCATTGGTCCTTACAAGATATTGGAGATCCTTAATCCTGTATCCTTTCGCCTGGATCTTCCGGTGTCGTTTGCCATTCACAACGTATTTCATAGGTCCTTGTTGCGGCGGTACGTTGTGCCTGTGGTTCCTTCTGCTGAGCCTCCTGCTCCGGTGTTGGTTGAGGGCGAGTTGGAGTACGTGGTGGAGAAGATCTTAGATTCTCGTCTCTCCAGGCGGAGGCTTCAGTACCTGGTCAAGTGGAAGGGCTATGGTCAGGAGGATAATTCCTGGGTGGTCGCCTCTGATGTGCATGCGGCCGATTTAGTTCGTGCCTTTCACGCCGCTCATCCTGATCGCCCTGGTGGTCTTGGTGAGGGTTCGGTGACCCCTCACTAAGGGGGGGTACTGTTGTGAATTTACTTTTTGGCTCCCTCTAGTGGCTACTAGTGATTTGACTCTGGGGTTGTCAGTCATTCCTTTTATGCTCACCTGGGTCGTTAGGTCAGGGGTGTTGCTATATAAGCTCCCTGGACCTTCAGTTCAATGCCTGGCAACGTTGATATCAGAGCTAATCTGTAGTGCTCTTGTCTACTGATCCTGGTTCCTGCTTGATTAAGCTAAGTCTGCTTTTTTGCTTTTTGCAATTCGTTTTTGTTTGCATTTTTTGTCCAGCTTGTATATTATCTGTGTCCTGACCTTGCTGGAAGCTCTAGGGCGGCTGGTGTTCTCCCCCCGGGCCGTTAGACGGTTCGGGGGTTCTTGAATCTCCAGCGTGGATTTTTTTTATAGGGTTTTTGTTGACCATATAAGTTATCTTACTATATTCTGCTATTAGTAAGTGGGCCTCTCTGTGCTAAACCTAGTTCATCTCTGTGTTTGTCATTTCCTCTTACCTCACCGTTATTATTTGTGGGGGGCTTGTATCCTACTTTTGGGGTCCTTTCTCTGGAGGCAAGAGAGGTCTTTGTTTTCCTCTTCTAGGGGTAGTTAGCTCTCCGGCTGGCGCGAGACATCTAGCGACCAACGTAGGCATGTTCCCCGGCTACTTCTAGGGTTGGCGTTAGGAGTAGATATATGGTCAACCCAGTTACCACTGCCCTATGAGCTGGATTTTTGTACTTTGCAGACTTGCTGATATCTCTGAGACCCTCGCCATTGGGGTCATAACAGGGGACGCAACAGACACCGGAATGTAAGTATGTAGTGTTTGTTTTATTTTACATTTACAATGGTAACCAGGGTAAATATCGGGTTACTAAGCGCGGCCCTGCCCTTAGTAACCCGATGTTTACCCTGGTTACCAGTGAAGACATCGCTGAATCCGCATCACACACGCAGATTCAGCTATGTCAGCGGGTGATCCAGCGACAAAATAAGGTGCTGGCCTTCTAGCTCCGACCAACGATGTAACAGCAGGATCCTGATCGCTGCTGCGTGTCAAACACAACGATATCGCTATCCAGGACGCTGCAACGTCACGGATCGCTATCGTTATCGTTGTTAAGTTGTTCAGTGTGAAGGTACCTTTACTCCTGCACTAATTAGAAGCACTTCACCTTCACAGTAAACAGTGCAAGTTTTTGGTAGAAGTGCAGGGGTTTATTTGTTCTGTTGAGAGCTCTTAGAAGCTTTCCTGCTTTGATGCTATCAGATGTTCAATGTAGGCCACTCCCCTTTGCTATACACAATGTTCCAAATTATTATGCAAATTACATTTTTCTCAGATTTTCCTAAATGGTCGGTGCAAATCACAATCAGTCTAATAAAAGTCATCACCTGGATGATTTGATGTAGAGCATACATCAAATTTTATTAAAGAAACCTCCCAATGATAACAGTATCCGCTCCAAAATGAATAAAATCTCAAAATGCACTGTTCCAAATTATTAGGCACAGTAGAATTTCTAAACATTTGAGATGTTTTAAAAAACTGAAAATGCTCATTTGTGGAATTTGCAGCATTAGGAGGTCACATTCACCGAACAAAAAAGCTATTTAACTACAAAACATTCTATCAGGCCAAGTTACATGATAACATAGGAACCCTTCCTTGATATAATCTTCACAATTCTTAGTTCCATTGAACTTGTGAGTTTTTGGAGAGTTTCTGCTTGTATTTCTTTGCATGAAGTCAGAATAGCCTCCCAGAGCTGCTGTTTTGATGGGAACTGCCACCCACCCTCATAGATCTTTTGCTTGATGATACTCCAAAGGTTCTCTATAGGGTTTAGGTCAGGGGAAGATGGTGACCACACCATGAGTTTATCTCCTTTTATGCCCATAGCAGCCAATGACTCAGATGTATTCTCTGCAGCATGAGATGGTGCATTGTTATGCATGAAAATGATTTTGCTCCTGAAGGCACGTTTCTGCTTTTTATTCCATGGAAGAAAGTTGTCAGTCAGAAACTCCATACTTTGCAGAGTTCTGAAACTTCCAGCTACAGCCCCAAAACCTGAAAGATCTGGAGAAAATCTGTATAGAGGAGTGGGCCACAGTCCCTGTTTTAGTGTGTGCCAACTTGGTCTAGAACTACAGGAAATGTTTGACCTCTGTAATTGCAAACAAAAGGTTTCTTTACCAAATATTAAGTTTGTTTTTTTATTTTATCAAATACATGTATTTATCTGCGTTTTCTTCTACATAGTGTAAATTTGAATTGCTTTAACCCCTTCCCGACCTTTGACGCATACGCTGCGTCATGAAAGTCGGTGCCAATCCGACCTGTGACGCAGCGTATGCGTCATGGAGGGATCGCGCTCCTGCAGATCGGGTGAAAGGGTTAACTCCAATTTCACCCGATCTCCAGGAACAGGGGGAGTGGTGCTTCAGCCCAGGGGGGGTGGCTTCACCCCCTCGTGGCTACGATCGCTCTGATTGGCTGTTGAAAGTGAAACTGCCAATCAGAGCGATTTGTAATATTTCACCCAAAAAAACGGTGAAATATTACAATCCAGCCATGGCCGATGCTGCAATATCATCGGCCATGGCTGGAAAACCTAATCTGTCCCCCCCCACACCCACCGATCTCCTCCCCAGTGCTCCGTTACGTGGTCCGCCCCCCTAAGTCGTCCTGTCCGCTCCTCCGTCCTCCTGTCCGCTCCCCCCGTGCTCCGGTCCACCCTCCCTGTGCTCCGGTCCCCCCCCCCGTGATCCGATCACCCCCCTTTCATACTTACCGGGCCTCCCGGTGTCCATCCGGCTTCTCCATGGGCGCCGCCATCTTCCAAAATGGCGGGCGCATGCGCACTGCGCCCGCCAAATCTGCCGGCTGGCAGATTCGTTTCAGATGTATTTTGATCACTGCGATATAGCCTATCACAGTGATCAAAATAAAAAAAATAGTAAATGACCCCCCTTTATCACCCCCATAGGGACAATAATAAAAATAAATAAAATATATATATATATTTTTTTCTACTAGGGTTAGGGTTAGAACTAGGGTTAGAATTCGGGTTAGAATTAGGGGTAGGGTTAGGGTTAGGGGTAGGGTTAGGGCATGTGCACACAGTGCGGATTTGGCTGCGAATCCGCAGCGGATTGCCGCGGATCCGCAGCGGATTGGCCGCGGATCCGCAGCGGATTGGCCGCTGCGAATTCGTAGCAGTTTTCCATCAGGTTTACAGTACCATGTACACCTATGGAAAACCAAATCCGCTGTGCCCATGGTGCGGAAAATACCGTGCGGAAACGCTGTGTTGTATTTTCCGCAGCATGTCAATTTTGTGCGGATTCCGCAGCGTTTTACACCTGTTCCTCAATAGGAATCCGCAGGTGAAATCCGCACAAAAAAACACTGGAAATCCGCTGTAAATCCGTAGGTAAAACGCAGTGCCTTTTACCTGCGGATTTTTCAAAAATGGTGCGGAAAAATCTCACACGAATCCGCAAAGTGGGCACATAGCCTTAGGGTTAGGGTTGGAATTAGAGTTAGGGTACCGTCTCACAGTGGCACTTTGATCGCTACGACGGTACGATCCGTGACGTTCCAGCGATATCCATACGATATCGCTGTGTCTGACACGCAGCAGCGATCAGGGACCCTGCTGAGAATCGTACGTCGTAGCAGATCGTTTGGAACTTTCTTTCGTCGCTGGATCTCCCACTGTCATCGCTGGATCGTTGTGACAGCGATCCAGCGATGCGTTCGCTTGTAACCAGGGTAAACATCGGGTTACTAAGCGCAGGGCTGCGCTTAGTAACCCGATGTTTACCGTGGTTACCAGCGTAAAAGTAAAAAAAAAAAAAACGTACATACTCACATTTCGGTGTCCTTCAGGTCCCTTGCCGTCTGCTTCCCGCTCTGACTGTCTGCCGGCCGGAAAGTGAGAGCACAGCACAGCAGTGACGTCACCGCTGCGCTCTGCTCTCACTGCGCTTAGTAACCCGATGTTTACCCTGGTTACCCGGGACCTTGGCATCGTTGGTCGCTGGAGAGCGGTCTGTGTGACAGCTCCCCAGCGACCACACAACGACTTTCCAACGATCACGGCCAGGTCGTATCGCTGGTCGTGATCGTTGGTAAATCGTTATGTGAGACGGTACCCTTAGGTTTGGAATTAGGGCTAGGGTTGGAAATAGGGTTAAGATTAGGCTTGTGGTTAGGGTTAAGGATAGGGTTAGGGTTGTGTTGGGGTTACAGTTGTGGGTAGGGTTGGGATTAGGGTTAGGATTAGGGTTAGGGTTGGATTTAGGGTTACGGGTGTGTTGGGGTTAGGGTTGTGGTTAGGGGTGTGTTGGGGTTAGGGTTGTGATTAGGGTTATGGCTACAGTTGGGATTAGGGTTAGGGGTGTGTTGGGGTTAGTGTTGAAGTTAGAATTGAGGGGTTTCCACTGTTTAGGCAGATCAGGGGTCTCCAAACGCAACATGGCGCCACCATTGATTCTAGCCAATCTTGCGTTCAAAAAGTCAAATGGTGCGCCCTCCCTTCCAAGCCCCGACGTGCGCCCAAACAGTGGTTTACCCCCACATATGGGATACCAGCGTACTCAGGACAAACTGGGCAATAACTATTGGGGTCCAATTTCTCCTGTTACCCTTGCAAAAATAAAAAATTACTTGCTAAAACATAATTTTTGAGGAAAAAACAATTATTTTTTATTTTCACGGCTCTACATTATAAACTTATGTGAAGCACTTTGGGGTTGAAAGTGCTCACCACACATCTAGATAAGATCCATTTGGGGTCTAGTTTCCAAAATGGGGTCACTTGTGGGGTGTTTCTACTGTTTAGGCACATCAGGGGCTCTGCAAATGCAACGTGACGCCCGCAGACCATTCCATCAAAGTCTGCATTTCAAATGTCACTACTTCCCTTCCAAGCCCTGACGTGTGCCCAAACAGTGGTTTACCCCCACATATGGGGTACCAGCATACTCACAACAAACTGTGCAACAAATATTGGGGTCCAATTTCTCCTGTTACCCTTGTGAAAATAAACAATTGCTTGCTAAAACATCTTTTTTGAGGAAAGAAAAATGATTTTTTATTTTCACGGCTCTGCGTTGTAAACTTCTGTGAAGCACTTGGGGGTTGAACGTGCTCACCACACATCTAGATACGTTCCTTGGGGGGTCTAGTTTCCAAAATGGGGTCACTTGTGGGGGGTTTCTACTGTTTAGGCACATCAGGGGCTCTGCAAACGTAACATGATTCCCGCAGACCATTCCATCAAAGTCTGCATTCCAAATCGTCACTACTTCCCTTCCGAGCCCCGGCATGTGCCCAAACAGTGGTTTACCCCCACATATGGGGTATCAGCGTACTCAGGAGAAACTGGACAACCACTTTTGGGGTCAAATTTTTCCTGTTACCCTTGGGAAAATTAAAAAATTCTGGGCTAAAAAATATTTTTGAGGAAAGAAAACATTTATTATTTTCACGGCTCTGCGTTATAAACTTCTGTGAAGCACTTGGGGGTTCAAAGTGCTCACCACACATCTAGATAAGTTCCCTTGGGGGTCTAGTTTCCAAAGTGGGGTCACTTGTGGGGAGTTCCTACTGTTTAGGCACATCAGGGGCTCTGCAAACGCAACGTGACGCCCGCAGAGCATTCCATTAAAGTCTGCATTTCAAAACGTCACTACTTCCCTTCCGATCCCCAACGTGTGCCAAAACAGTGGTTTACCCCCACATATGGGGTATCAGCATACTCAGGAGAAACTGCACAACAACTTTGGGGGTCCAATTTCTCCTGTTACCCTTGGGAAAATAAAAAATTGTGGGTTAAAAAATCATTTTTGAGGAAAGAAAAATAATTTTTTATTTTCATGGCTCTGCGTTATAAACTTCTGTGAAGCATTGGGGGTTCAAAGTGCTCACCACACATCTAGATTAGTTCCTTGGGAGGTCTAGTTTCCAAAATGGGGTCACTTGTGCGGGAGCTCCAATGTTTAGGCACACAGGGGCTCTCCAAACGCGACATGGTGTCCGCTAATGATTGAAGCTAATTTTCCATTCAAAAAGCCAAATGGCGTGCCTTCCCTTCCGAGCCCTGCCATGTGCCCAAACAGTGGTTTACCCCCACATATGGGGTATCATCGTACTCAGAACAAACTGGACAACATCATTTGGGGTCCAATTTCCCCTATTATCCTTGGGAAAATAAAAAGCTCCGGGCTAAAAATCATTTTTGAGGAAAGAAAAATAATTTTTTATTTTCATGGCTCTGCGTTATAAACTTCTGTGAAGCACCTGGGGGTTTTAAGTATGATATGATATGAGGTATCAGCGTACTCACAACAAACTGTGCAACAAATATTGGGGTCCAATTTCTCCTGTTACCCTTGTGAAAATAAGCAATTGCTTGCTAAAACATCTTTTTTGAGGAAAGAAAAATGATTTTTTATTTTCACGGCTCTGCGTTGTAAACTTCTGTGAAGCACTTGGGGGTTGAACGTGCTCACCACACATCTAGATAAGTTCCTTGGGGGTTGAACGTGCTCACCACACATCTAGATAAGTTCCTTGGGGGGTCTAGTTTCCAAAATGGGGTCACTTGTGGGGGGTTTCTACTGTTTAGGCACATCAGGGGCTCTGCAAACGTAACATGATTCCCGCAGACCATTCCATCAAAGTCTGCATTCCAAATCGTCACTACTTCCCTTCCGAGCCCCGGCATGTGCCCAAACAGTGGTTTAACCCCACATATGGGGTATCAGCGTACTCAGGAGAAACTGGACAACCACTTTTGGGTCAAATTTTTCCTGTTACCCTTGGGAAAATTAAAAAATTCTGGGCTAAAAAAATATTTTTGAGGAAAGAAAACATTTATTATTTTCACGGCTCTGCGTTATAAACTTCTGTGAAGCACTTGGGGGTTCAAAGTGCTCACCACACATCTAGATAAGTTCCCTTGGGGGTCTAGTTTCCAAAGTGGGGTCACTTGTGGGGAGTTCCTACTGTTTAGGCACATCAGGGGCTCTGCAAACGCAACGTGATGCCCGCAGAGCATTCCATTAAAGTCTGCATTTCAAAACGTCACTACTTCCCTTCCGATCCCCAACGTGTGCCAAAACAGTGGTTTACCCCCACATATGGGGTATCAGCGTACTCAGGAGAAACTGCACAACAACTTTTGGGGTCCAATTTCTCCTGTTACCCTTGGGAAAATAAAAAATTGTGGGTTAAAAAATAATTTTTGAGGAAAGAAAAATAATTTTTTATTTTCATGGCTCTGCGTTATAAACTTCTGTGAAGCACTTGGGGGTTCAAAGTGCTCACCACACATCTAGATTAGTTCCTTGGGAGGTCTAGTTTCCAAAATTGGGTCACTTGTAGGGGAGCTCCAATGTTTAGGCACACAGGGGCTCTCCAAATGTGACATGGTGTCCGCTAATGATTGAAGCTAATTTTCCATTCAAAAAGCCAAATGGCGTGCCTTCCCTTCCGAGCCCTGCCGTGCGCCCAAACAGTGGTTTACCCCCACATATCGGGTATCATCGTACTCAGGACAAACTGGACAACAACATTTGGGGTCCAATTTCTCCTATTATCCTTGGGAAAATAAAAAACTCCGGGCTAAAAATCATTTTTGAGGAAAGAAAAATAATTTTTTATTTTCATGGCTCTGCGTTATAAACTTCTGTGAAGCACCTGGGGGTTTTAAGTGCTCACTATGCATCTAGATTAGTTCCTTGGGGGGTCTAGTTTCCAAAATGGGGTCACTTGTAGGGGAGCTCCAATGTTTAGGCACACAGGGGCTCTCCAAACGCGACATGGTGTCCACTAACGATTGGAGCTAATTTTCCATTCAAAAA
Organism: Ranitomeya variabilis; assembly: GCF_051348905.1. Taxonomy (NCBI): domain Eukaryota; kingdom Metazoa; phylum Chordata; class Amphibia; order Anura; family Dendrobatidae; genus Ranitomeya; species Ranitomeya variabilis. Next base: position 261,313,633 of record NC_135237.1, on the reverse strand, counting down.
GTCAAATGGCGCGCCTTCCCTTCCGAGCCTTGCCGTTCACCCAAACAGTAGTTTACCCCCACATATGAGGTATCGGCGTACTCAGGAGAAATTGCCCAACAAATTTTAGGATCCATTTTATCCTGTTGCCCATGTGAAAATGAAAAAATTGAGGCTAAAAGAAATTTTGTGTGAAAAAAAGTACTTTTTCATTTTTACGGATCAATTTGTGAAGCACCTGAGGGTTTAAAGTGCTCACTATGCATCTACATAAGTTCCTTTGGGGGTCTAGTTTCCAAAATGGGGTCACTTGTGGGGGAGCTCCAATGTTTAGGCACACAGGGGCTCTCCAAACCTGACATGGTGTCCGCCAACGATGGAGATAATTTTTCATTCAAAAAGTCAAATGGCGCTCCTTCCCTTCTGAGCCTTACCATGTGCCCAAACAGTAGTTTACCCCCACATATGAGGTATTGGCGTACTCAGGAGAAATTGCCCAACAAATTTTAGGATCCATTTTATCCTGTTGCCCATGTGAAAATGAAAAAATTGAGGCTAAAATAAATTTTGTGTGAAAAAAAAGTACTTTTTCATTTTTACGGATTAATTTGTGAAGCACCTGGGGGTTTAAAGTGCTCACTATGCTTCTAGATCAGTTCCTTTGTGGGTCTAGTTTCCAAAATGTGGTCACTTGTGGGGGAGCTCCAATGTTTAGGCACACGGGGGCTCTCCAAACGCGACATGGTGTCCGCTAAAGATTGGAGCCAATTTTTCATTCAAAAAGTCAAATGGCGCTCCTTCCCTTCCGAGCTCTGCCGTGCGCCCAAACAGTGGTTTACCCCCACATATGAGGTATCAGCGTACTCAGGACAAATTGGACAACAACATTCGTGGTCCAGTTTCTCCTTTTACCCTTGGGAAAATAAAAAAATTGTTGCGAAAATATCATTTTTGTGACTAAAAAGTTAAATGTTAATTTTTCCCCTCCATGTTGCTTCTGCTGCTGTGAAACACCTGAAGGGTTAATAAACTTCTTGAATGTGGTTTTGAGTACCTTGAGGGGTGCAGTTTTTAGAATGGTGTCACTTTTGGGTATTTTCAGCCATATAGAACCCTCAAACTGACTTCAAATGTGAGGTGGTCCCTAAAAAAAATGGTTTTGTAAATTTTGTTGTAAAAATGAGAAATCACTGGTCAAATTTTAACCCTTATAACTTCCTAGCAAAAAAAAAATTTGTTTCCAAAATTGTGCTGATGTAAAGTAGACATGTGGGAAATGTTATTTATTAACTATTTTGTGTCACATACCTCTCTGGTTTAACAGAATAAAAATTCAAAATGTGAAAATTGCAAAATTTTCAATTTTTCGCCAAATTTCCGTTTTTTTTGACAAATAAACTCAGAAATTATCGACCTAAATTTACCACTAACATGAAGCCCAATATGTCACGAAAAAACATTCTCAGAACCGCAAGGATCCGTTGAAGCGTTCCTGAGTTATTACCTCATAAAGGGACACTGGTCAGAATTGCAAAAAATGGCAAGGTCATTAAGGCCAAAATAGGCTGGGTCATGAAGGGGTTAAATACTCTTTATCAATTTTCCATAAATTTTACATATATATATATACAGTGGGGCAAAAAAGTATTTAGTCAGTCAGCAATAGTGCAAGTTCCACCACTTAAAAAGATGAGAGGTGTCTGTAATTTACATCATAGGTAGACCTCAACTATGGGAGACAAACTGAGAAAAAAAAATCCAGAAAATCACATTGTCTGTAATTTTTATCATTTTATTTGCATTTTATGGTGGAAAATAAGTATTTGGTCAGAATCAAAATTTAATCTCAATACTTTGTAATATTTCCTTTGTTGGCAATGACAGAGGTCAAACGTTTTCTGTAAGTCTTCACAAGGTTGCCACACACTGTTGTTGGTATGTTGGCCCATTCCTCCATGCAGATCTCCTCTAGAGCAGTGATGTTTTTGGCTTTTCGCTTGGCAACACGGACTTTCAACTCCCTCCAAAGGTTTTCTATAGGGTTGAGATCTGGAGACTGGCTAGGCCACTCCAGGACCTTGAAATGCTTCTTACGAAGCCACTCCTTCGTTGCCCTGGCGGTGTGCTTTGGATCATTGTCATGTTGAAAGACCCAGCCACGTTTCATCTTCAATGCCCTTGCTGATGGAAGGAGGTTTGCACTCAAAATCTCACGATACATGGCCCCATTCATTCTTTCATGTACCCGGATCAGTCGTCCTGGCCCCTTTGCAGAGAAACAGCCCCAAAGCATGATGTTTCCACCACCATGTTTTACAGTAGGTATGGTGTTTGATGGATGCAACTCAGTATTCTTTTTCCTCCAAACACGACAAGTTGTGTTTCTACCAAACAGTTCCAGTTTGGTTTCATCAGACCATAGGACATTCTCCCAAAACTCCTCTGGATCATCCAAATGCTCTCTAGCAAACTTCAGACGGGCCCGGACATGTACTGGCTTAAGCAGTGGGACACGTCTGGCACTGCAGGATCTGAGTCCATGGTGGCATAGTGTGTTACTTATGGTAGGCCTTGTTACATTGGTCCCAGCTCTCTGCAGTTCATTCACTAGGTCCCCCCGCGTGGTTCTGGGATTTTTGCTCACCGTTCTTGTGATCATTCTGACCCCACGGGGTGGGATTTTGCGTGGAGCATCAGATCGAGGGAGATTATCAGTGGTCTTGTATGTCTTCCATTTTCTAATTATTGCTCCCACTGTTGATTTCTTCACTCCAAGCTGGTTGGCTATTGCAGATTCAGTCTTCCCAGCCTGGTGCAGGGCTACAATTTTGTTTCTGGTGTCCTTTGACAGCTCTTTGGTCTTCACCATAGTGGAGTTTGGAGTCAGACTGTTTGAGGGTGTGCACAGGTGTCTTTTTATACTGATAACAAGTTTAAACAGGTGCCATTACTACAGGTAATGAGTGGAGGAAAGAGGAGACTCTTCAAGAAGATGTTACAGGTCTTTGAGAGCCAGAAATCTTGATTGTTTGTTTCTGACCAAATACTTATTTTCCACCATAAAATGCAAATAAAATGATAAAAAAACAGACAACGTGATTTTCTGGATTTTTTTTTCTCAGTTTGTCTCCCATAGTTGAGGTCTACCTATGATGTAAATTACAGACGCCTCTCATCTTTTTAAGTGGTGGAACTTGCACTATTGCTGAATGACTAAATACTTTTTTTGCCCCACTGTATATATATATCTTGTTTGTACAGTATATCTTTTTTTGCTGAAGTTTAGCAGTCACATGGACATATACAGCAACAGTCTAGCTTGAGTGTTAGATTGTAGTTGAAAATATTGTAGTGCAACTACAGTATACAAATATATTAAAGAACTATATTGAAAGACAAGAATCTGCATAACTAGTCATATGCAAAATAGTTGTAAGTCAAATTTATATATGAGATAGCCAATATGATTGTCTATAAAATGATGGTAGTCTCAGGCTCGAAGCAGTAGTGGATGGTGAGATATGTAGTCAGAAAGTCAAAAGTTCAAAACATTGTTATCCTTTTGCTCATCACCTTAAAATCCAAGCTAAATAAATGTTGCATCATGTCAAATTTAAATCTAAACAGGTTTTTCAAACTGGAAAGAGACAGAAGAATACAAATATTGGTGCTAATTTGTGACATGTGAGCGCACTGGGTCGTTGACTCTTTCTTTATATACTTCATGTCTATCTACATGGCCACAGTGTCCTATTTTGCGACAAGCACAATTTATATAAGCAGACAATAATGTTTTTGGTAATACACAATGCCAATACACAATTTCTATTTGCTGATTTTAGTCTACTTTATATTGTCTTATTGAGACACCTATCAAATAATGTAATAAAAAATGTAGCTTTTAATAAAACATACTGTACACTTTTGATTGAACTGTGCAGTAATTATTATTTTACCCAGGTGAATGTTGTTGCTTACAAGCCTATGATTCAGGACAATTACAGGCTACTTTATTTTATTTTAAACTGTAATAGTGTCAGGAAAGAGACAAGGGTACAGTTGCCTCTTGTGACTGAATGCTGCATACCTTGTGGAGCAATGAATGTGCAATTTAATAGTAACACTATGGTGTTACCGGCAGCCTAGTAATCTTGATCATAGTCTTTGGCCGAATTTAGTTTCAGAGGTTACTAAATGCTAGTTTTAATCCCTAAATTACTCTTCTTTTGACCTTTTGTAGAAGGTTAAATGCAAAAGAAACAACTAGTTAAAATAAAGAATTCCCTGTTATTTAATGACAATAGTTTAACAATTATATTTATAAATTTTTTTAAAAAGTTAATACAACAGTTCTAGTAGGCAGTTGAAGTTATGAGTAAGCAATGTTTACTTGCTGCATTCTTTATTCATGGATATGAAAACAAAATTGCTAACTAAACTTGTTTCTTTACCTTGGCTGGCTAAATTTTGTGTTGAATATCTAATAGTATGCAAACCCTGGGAAATGCAGAAGGGCAAACAATGCTGCGAAGTATTGGTAGTATACAGGTCCTTCTCAAAAAATTAGCATATAGTGTTAAATTTCATTATTTACCATAATGTAATGATTACAATTAAACTTTCATATATTATAGATTCATTATCCACCAACTGAAATTTGTCAGGTCTTTTATTGTTTTAATACTGATGATTTTGGCCTACAACTCCTGATAACCCAAAAAACCTGTCTCAATAAATTAGCATATCAAGAAAAGGTTCTCTAAACGACCTATTACCCTAATCTTCTGAATCAACTAATTAACTCTAAACACATGCAAAAGATACCTGAGGCTTTTAAAAACTCCCTGCCTGGTTCATTACTCAAAACCCCCATCATGGGTAAGACTAGCGACCTGACAGATGTCAAGAAGGCCATCATTGACACCCTCAAGCAAGAGGGTAAGACCCAGAAAGAAATTTCTCAACAAATAGGCTGTTCCCAGAGTGCTGTATCAAGGCACCTCAATGGTAAGTCTGTTGGAAGGAAACAATGTGGCAGAAAACGCTGTACAACGAGAAGAGGTGACCGGACCCTGAGGAAGATTGTGGAGAAGGACCGATTCCAGACCTTGGGGAACCTGAGGAAGCAGTGGACTGAGTCTGGTGTGGAAACATCCAGAGCCACCGTGCACAGGCATGTGCAGGAAATGGGCTACAGGTGCCGCATTCCCTAGGTAAAGCCACTTTTGAACCATAAACAGCGGCAGAAGCGCCTGACCTGGGCTACAGAGAAGCAGCACTGGACTGTTGCTAAGTGGTCCCAAGTACTTTTTTCTGATGAAAGCAAATTTTGCATGTCATTCGGAAATCAAGGTGCCAGAGTCTGGAGGAAGACTGGGGAGAAGGAAATGCCAAAATGCCTGAAGTCCAGTGTCAAGTACCCAGTCAGTGATGGTGTGGGGTGCCATGTCAGCTGCTGGTGTTGGTCCACTGTGTTTCATCAAGGGCAGGGTCAATGCAGCTAGCTATCAGGAGATTTTGGAGCACTTCATGCTTCCTGGCACCTGCTCACAGTGCCAAAACCACTGGTAAATGGTTTACTGACCATGGTATTACTGTGCTCAATTGGCCTGCCAACTCTCCTGACCTGAACCCCATAGAGAATCTGTGGGATATTGTGAAGAGAAAGTTGAGAGACGCAAGACCCAACACTCTGGATGAGCTTAAGGCCGCTATTGAAGCATCCTGGGCCTCCATAACATCTCAGCAGTGTCACAGGCTGATTGCCTCCATGCCACGCCGCATTGAAGCAGTCATTTCTGCCAAAGGATTCCCGACCAAGTATTGAGTGCATAAATGAACATTATTATTTGATGTTTTTTTTGTTTGTTATTAAAAAACACTTTTATTTGATTGGACGGTTGAAATATGCTAATTTATTGACACAGGTTTTTTGGGTTATCAGGAGTTGTAGGCCAAAATCATCAGTATTAAAACAATAAAAGACCTGACAAATTTCAGTTGGTGGATAATGAATCTATAATATATGAAAGTTTAATTGTAATCATTACATTATGGTAAATAATGAAATTTAACACTATATGCTAATTTTTTGAGAAGGACCTGTATATGGCAGCCTTAAAAAAAGGTTATGAATCTTATTGGTGGTATGTGCATGACCAAAAGAGTAGCAACCCTTAGAACTCTGAATATGCACATAGATTGCACACATTAAAATTCTTAGCTACACTAAGCAAGCTCTAGTTTGTGTACAATTTATGGTGCTTATGACACTACTAATGATTTTGCATCACCTTGATGAAGAGATCAGCACAATCCAACAACATATAGGTAGTCCTTGTACCTAATATAGTTATTTAGACCTGACATATTGGATTTTTTGCCTCCAATGATGACATCAAAAATGATCCTTCACTGTTCCTATGCGCCAACATTATATATGTAAATACAATAACACTGACCCTGCATTACTAGTTAACTTTACCACAAACTGTAGATTTCATGTACTGATTCCCATTAGCCAGCCAATACGTGAACTCCTACAATAAACTAATAAATAAATACAACCTTCACATTTGGTAAGATTTTCAAAGACAACGATAAATCTCTGGGAGTTGGGAGTAAGGAAAGAGTTAAGTGACTACAATTTGCAGGTTCCTTTGCGAAAAATATGCTGGCACTCAAAAAATATTGGATAAAAAATTTACATTTTAATGCAATTTTAATTAACCTTTCATCGTAACTAGCTCTGATGTTACCAAGTTTAAAAAAGTTAATTTTACATAAAAATCTACATTTCTATGTTTGTAAAATGCCTACCATTGTATAATATATTTGGTAATATCAACACTTACATCCTACTAGTTATTGAAGATAATCCAAGTGTTTTAAGTAGCATTCATGTTATCCTGCGCCCTCTGTGAAAGGGCTGCAATAAGCAGTCTAATGTGACCGAGCAGGCTCTCAGTACAATGCTAAGCAATGCAGATAGCAACATTTAAGCAGTGTGGTTTTATGATAATGCAGAGATAAAATATGTTTGCTTTGTATTTCATAACGATAGTTGTGTTTGGATTAAAAAGGAGTAAGATTCTACACATTGCCTCAGTGGCCTCTTTCTGCCGTAACATGCTTTCTTTAGAGTCCAGTGTGCACACACGGTGTTAAGCCATTCAACCCAGTCGAAAAAGTATTTTTAACAAGGACATTTTCTATTATTTCTTACTAAAGCATAATTTATCAAAGTTACCCACTGAAACCTTCTCAGTCAGTTGTCTTTCAGATGCTAACATTTCCTACCCATAAGCCAAAACATTTGTCCTACAGCCATCAAATAAAGATAGGAGACTGATGAGAGTGATTGATTTGAAAAGTAATTTGAATAGGGTATGTTGTCCACATCCTTTCAGTGATGCCATAATGACAGGTCTGACGACTTTCCATGATGTATCACCAAGAGAAACAGAGGGGGATACATTTAACAAGTTCCATTGCCCTTTATCACATTTGTCTAATTACATGCAAATAAAGCAAACTAAATCTAGCTTTAGGCTCAAGGCTTTAAGACACTATCTGTAGTAATTAAATTCAACAGATTCTGCAAGAAAATAATAAAACAATGACCTGTTTCAGTTGTAAATACTATCATTAGGAAACACTTTAATTGAAACATTTTAATGAAGATGAAATTGATCATTGACATGTTGTCTTTTGGAGAAATGTATTCTATTTCAATATAAATGTTGTAAATGATGAAGACAGAAGTACAGTTTCACCCTTAGAACTATGAGATATTGTACTATCACATAAAAACTAGCTTTTTCGGATTTTTTGCTTTTGCTCTCTACTTGACTTTACTATATGTACTGAATAGATTTTTGTACTTAAGCATTTATTTCCTGTTTATAAACAAGAACTGTATAGAAAATTTTGCAGTGCTAAAATGGAAATGACCGGATGTCCGGAGTCAAATGAGAATTTGAAAAACTGTTAAAATTTCATTCAGAAAACAAAGACTATTTTCAACTTTATTTACATCTGTGTGCCATTTGTGTGTCTTAATTTTATGTTTGTGTGATATCTGTATGCCATCCATTTGACATTTGTATTTATTCATCAACATTTTAAAGTGCACCAGGTCAAATACAGTTTTGTAGGTGAATAATAGAAATAAATCCATTAAAATCTGATGCAATATGGATGTTTCATACGGGATTGGAATTTTTTATGCAACATGGACTTGAACGCATGAGTCTCATTTGATATATGGAATAGAATAGTGCATGCTGTAATTTTTTTCAGACAGACGCTAAAAAACTGTCTGAAGTGAAAAAGGAATGAACTGCAAATCATAGGGCACATGAAGATGCCTAATTAACATTTATTCAGAATATCTCATATCCATAGATTACACCACACTCAGTATAGACAAAACACTGATTCTGATCGGCGGTAAACACTGGATGTTCAGGCCCCCCATTCAAGTCAATTATATCTGAATTTGGGTTCAGGTATTGTTCTGATACTCAAACCCAAAATTATTTAACTGTTTGGCTGAACATCCAGGAGTCCGCCCATCTCTAGTTGTAAGTGAACAGGTCAAAAATATGCCAGAAAAATGAACAGGACTTGAATGTGAGCAGTGCTTCTCACACTCAGAGATGAGTGAACTTGTTTGGAAAACATTTGCAAATCTCAAAGTCAGCACGAACATTGCACATTCGGTTTCGTGCTCAGATTCCCGAGTATTTTCCTCAAAATTGTCAAAATTTGGCCAAAGTCCGATGATTGAGTTTTCATTAAGTCTGAGTGCATACGGCAGTTCCGATCAGCGGTACTGTTACTGCATGTAAGATCGTTGCCGTGGTCAGAGTACTGCAGAGTCACCCTGTCATATGTCACCTTGACCCCGCAACTGTGACTATGACCCGCGGTAAAAAGCTTACCGCAGATCAGCAGGTGTCGGCTGATGAGAAACTACTACTCCCATCAGCCTATGCCTGCTGTTGCTGATAACAGCAGGAGCAGGTGGCAGCTGATGGGTGTAGTAATCAGTCGGCACGTATGCTTCAAGTAAAGAGAAAAGTTAAAATAAAGAAATAAATATTGTAATAAAAATAAAAAACATATATAATCTAATGCCCAATTCCCATGTCACCTGGAAAAGAGAAAAATAATAAACCTTCATATCGCTCACCTATCCGCAATCATCCACACTGTTCCACAACAATTTAGAACACTTGTAAAGCAGTCACATCAGCTGATGCGACTGCTCTTCCCAGCAGCCAGTGACACCCTGACAAGAGCATTTATTCACTCCTGCTGTGTGTAGCACTGAGCTGCCATTAGTGAGGTCAATGGAGTTCATCAGCTGATGAACTCTGGTGAAACTTCTTTCCTCAGCTCAGTGCTGCACACTGCAGGAGTGATTAAATGCTCCTGTCAGTGTATTGCCAGCTGCTGGGTAGAGCAGTCACATTAGTTATTGCTCTACCAGACATCAAGATCATTGTGGGACATTATAGATTATTGCTTCACTTCATGCAGGTGAAGAATATGGTTGTTTATTATTTTAATTCATTTGCAAGGGACATTGGCTTCACTGGACTGGGCAATGACGTGAGTATGCTTTAATTTAAAGTCAGTGTTAGTGTTAGGCATCGCCATTCTCCCACTGCACGGGATAGATCCCAAGCATTATCTGGTACTGTGGTCTCCCATTCAAGTCCAGCCGCTGCGATTGCTGCGCAGCACAGACGTTGGTCCCAGCATCTTGCTCATGCTCATGTTTTTTTCTTTGGTTACTGTTGGCTTTTCAGCCAAGTCTATGGTAATCAGTGATATGCAGGTGCAGCCTTGCGCTCTGGCATCTAAGTCCAGAAATCACCTTACTGAGCATGTCTCTGATGTAGCATCTTCTTATTGGTGGTCGGACATTAGCTTCTCTAGTGATGTGGCAGCTCCGAATTGGTCTGTAGGCGATGTCTCAACAGACTGGGCATGAGTGTTTGAAGTGGAGCCTAGCATATAAAAGGCACTCAGTGGTGCACGTGAGCACGCTAGTGTCATTTATGTTTTGTTGTGAGTGGGTGGGCACTCTACCTCTCTGTTTGCATGTTTGTGTGAGTCTGTCTATGCTCAAAGACTGTACACATTGGTAGGCAGGTAACACACTTATGCGGTTCTGAACCCTTGGCTTAATGCCTGAGTCTCTAGTTTGCTACATACTTAGGGTGCTGGTCAGGCACAAGTTCGGTAGCATCAAGACTGGGGTAACTAGCTTGGCTTAGCATCTGTTTCGTTCATGTGTGTGGTTAGCACAGTTCAGTTACAGAGCAAGCTCAATCCACATGCTAAAATCCTTGTGACGTTAACAGGGTATAGTACTTAGTATTCTTAGTGCAGTACCTCTCTGTGAAGTAACTGAGCTTGGTACTCAGTGTTCCCAACACTCTGTGTGGCGTTAACACAGTGTTTTTAAGGTAACGCTCACTCTTTTGTTCCGTCATTGTTCACTAGCAGCAGGTTCATATCTGCACAGTGAACCTCGAGTTGCAATTGCACTTTATTTTATATTTTATTTAGTGAAATCTGCCAACCATAATAGTCAGTAAAGGAGTCTGTGTCATTATTTCAAATAAAGGAGTTTATTCTGGGTGAGTGTTTTTTATACAATAGTACTATCGGGTTAGTAATTGACAGGTGTCGTACACACGCCTCTCCATTACTAGACCATGAACTTGATGTCACCGGAAAATGCAAAGAGGATATCAATCCCATAAATATGAACCCCACTTTCCACTGCCACAGGACTAGTGGGAGGAGCTGGGCAAAGCGTCAGAATTGGTGCATGTAATAGATGCACCTTTTCTGAGGTGGCTGAGGGCTACTATTTTTAGGATGGAAGGGCCAATATCTATGGACACTTAACAGTCTGAGAATACCAGGCCCCGGCTTTCAGCTTTAGCTTTATCAAAAATGGGGGGACCCCACTCCATGTTTTTTATTATTTATTTAAATACCGTATTTTTCGGACTATAAGATGCACTTTTTTTCCTCCAAATTTGGGAGGAAAGTGTGGGTGCGTCTTATAGTACGGATATAGCATGTGGGGAGGGGGGCAGCAGCGAGTGGGATCGCACTGTTATCCCACTTCAGGATGTCCCCGCTGCCCGGAATCAGCTGCTGGGGAAAGCACATGGCCCCGCTGATTAAGTGCAGTGAATATTTATTAGCTGCTCCCCGCCCACCGATCAGCTGAGCGGTGAGCCGGGAGCAGCAAATGAATGCTGCACTTAAGCAGCGACACACAGTTTCCCCAGCACTGATTCCGGGGAGAATCTGTGTGTCCGGGGGAGGAGGAGGCAGCAGCAGGGGCCAGGAGATCGCTGCATACCTGCCTGTGCTGGACGCTGAGCTGTCTGGTGCACAGGGAGAACCTGTGTGATGTCAGAAGTGGGCGGGCTGGAGCATCACATGGCAGCTCAGAGCCCTCCCTCTTCTGACATCATCACAGGTCCTTCAGACTCCAACACTAGAATCTGAAGCTTCCTCTTATGTCCTGCGCTGTGGAAAGGCAACAACAGGGAGGGCTCTGTGTGTGTGCAGCCATGGGATGTTCCAGCTTTTACCCCACAACAGTGTGGCTGGCTGCCACAATTAAGAGGTCAGTCTTTACAAAACACAATAAAGCACTCTGCCACTCCTTTGGTGAACTATAACTCCCAGCATGTCATAGGATCTGCAGGACATGCTGGGAGTTATAGTTCTCCCATGGGATTTTAAAGCAGCACTCCAGTGTTATTTTGCAGTGCTGGAGTGGTGCTTTCACTATAAGCCCTGTGCACCCATTCTTAGGGCTCATTTCCACATGCAAGGCACACGTCCGTATCTCGCATGTGGAAACCAAGCTGTGGAGCCGGCACTCCAGAGCGGAGCGTGCGGCCGCATAGGAACACATGGAGCTGAACAGCTCCGCTCCAAAGTGCCGGTGCCAGAGCTTGGTTTCCACATGCGAGATACGGACGTGTGCCTCGCATGTGGAAATGAGCCCTTATACTCACCCTCCAGCGTCTTCATATCGTACTTCACAGACACCACACTGGTCCCGCAGCTTCCAACATAATAACATACTATTATATATAATAACACCACATATAATAGTATGTTATTTATGTTATTAAATATTTTACCACATTTTTTTTGCGTCAAATATTTTTTTCCCTATTTTCCACCTCTAAAACCTGGGTGCGCCTTATAGTCCGGTGCGTCTTATAGTCCGAAAAATACGGTAATTAAAAAGACAGTGTGGGGACCCCTGTATTACTGATTACCAGCTTTATGAAAGCTGACAGCTGAGGGTTGCAGTCCTTAGCTGTCAGTTTTGCCTGGCTGGTTATCAAAAATAAAGGGGAACTGACATCATTTTTTTTAAATTATTTATTTATAGCACAATTGATGAGTCTGCCCCTAATTTGAACTGTTGTCAGCTTTTGGGATCCCCTGAAGGTGTTGTCTATGTGTTTGGTTTTCCCTCCCATTGAATTCAATGCTGTTCTGTTATACTCGGCAACTGTTGGGCAAACATAGGGAAGTTCAGCGAACATAACCAAACAATAAAAGGTTGGCTCATCTCTAGTAATGACAAGCATGGAGGTTTTCAGCAGAACTTCATCTTTCATGGTAACTCATCAGCGTTCCCCCCCGATCATATCATGGGCGTGCCAAGGGGCGTGTTAAATGATGCACATCCTGCAGTCACTTGTTAAATTTCAGAGATTGACATTGGGATTAAAACAGGTTAAGAGCCAGGGGTGAAGCTCCTAAAATTGTTGTGTTATAAAACAATTCTTGGAACACTTTGTAGAAATACCTGCACCACTGAGAGGTTTATTCCGTACTTCAAGTAAAATGGTACATCACATACAAAGTTAAAAGTATTAACAGTTTCTACACAAACCACCAGAAGTCCTTTGTATGACATTGGGTTAGTATTCAGATATCCAGCTTCAGGTGTTCCATTAACCTCCCAAGAATGCTCTCAAAGCTATCATGGTGCAGAGGTATTGTAGATGCCAATGGAGGTTGGAGTAGAGAGTCCATCCCGCCTATATCTTGTATTTAGTGATAGCCAAAGATTCGTATGGAGATCATACATAGTAGAAATATATCAAAGTTTATTGTTTATTGACATTAAAAGGACAATGGATATGTAGATTTGAAGCAAATTCAGAAAAACAGATCATTAGATGCCCTAATATTGAATTGCCAAGCTATGAAACGTCATAGGTACATTTCAACTGTGAGAGACACAATCTAAAATTTAAAAAAAGCTGATCACATTGTGTGATTTTTAATTAATTAAATTGCATTTTATTGCATAAAATAAGTATTTGATCACCTACCAACTAGCAAGAATTCTGGCTGTCACAGACCTGTTAATTTTTCTTTAAGACACCTCACTCATTGCCTGTATTAGGCTATGTTCACATTTGAGTTGTGCGCCGCAGCGTCGACGACGCAACGCACAACGCAAATGTGAACACATGCACAACGCAGCGTTTTGTGACGCATGCGTCCACTTTTGCATGGTTTTGGGCGCAGAAAAAACTATAACTTGCTGCGTCCTCTGCGCCCTGACGCATGCACCACAGCGACGCATGCGTCACAAAACGCAAGTGCAATGCATGTCCATGTGCCCCCATGTTAAATATAGGGGCGCATGACGCATGCGGCGACGCTGCAGCGCCTGACGCTGCGGCGCAGAACGCAAATGTGAACGTAGCCTTAACTGTACCTGGTTGAACTTGTTACCACTATAAAAGACACCTGTCCACACACTCAATCATTTACACTCAAACCTCTCAACCATGGCTAAGAGTAAAGTAATGTTTCTGGACACCAATTACAAAATTGTAGACCTGCACAAGGTTAGGATGGAATACTAGACAGTAAGTAAACAGCTTGGTGAGAAGGTAACAACTGTGTACACAATTATTAGAAAATGGATGAAACGCGACATGACTTTCAATCTTCCTCGGTCTGGGGCTCCATGCAAGATCTCACCTTGTGGAGTAAGAATGATTCTGAGAAAGGTCAGGAATTATCCCAAAACTACATGGAAGGACCTGGTCAATGACGTGAAGAGAGCTGTGACCATAGTCGTAAATATTACCGTTAATAACATACTATGCTTTCATCGATTAAAATCCTGTCGGACAAGCAAGGTCCCCTACTCACACCAACACATGTCCAGGCCCATTTGAAGTTCACCAAAAACAACCTGGATGTTCCAGAGGAGGCATGGGAGAAGGTGATTTGGTCCTTAGCACATATGTGAATCTGCTCTTTATGTACTTATGCATTGTCTCTTCATCCCGTCTATTTGTAATATATATATATATATATATATATATATATATATATATATATATATATATATATATACACTCACCGGCCACTTTATTAGGTACACCATGCTAGTAACGGGTTGGACCCCCTTTTGCCTTCAGAACTGCCTCAATTCTTCGTGGCATAGATTCAACAAGGTGCTGGAAGCATTCCTCAGAGATTTTGGTCCATATTGACATGATGGCATCACACAGTTGCCGCAGATTTGTCGGCTGCACATCCCAAAGATGCTCCATACAAGGCAGGATGGATCCATGCTTTCATGTTGTTTACGCCAAATTCTGACCCTACCATCCGAATGTCGCAGCAGAAATCGAGACTCATCAGACCAAGCAACGTTTTTCCAATCTTCTACTGTCCAATTTCGATGAGCTTGTACAAATTGTAGCCTCAGTTTCCTGTTCTTAGCTGAAAGGAGTGGTACCCGGTGTGGTCTTCTGCTGCTGTAGCCCATCTGCCTCAAAGTTCGACGCACTGTGCGTTCAGAGATGCTCTTAGGCCTACCTTGGTTGTAACGGGTGGCGATTTGAGTCACTGTTGCCTTTCTATCAGCTCGAACCAGTCTGCCCATTCTCCTCTGACCTCTGGCATCAACAAGGCATTTCCGCCCACAGAACTGCCGCTCACTGGATTTTTTTTCTTTTTCGGACCATTCTCTGTAAACCCTAGAGATGGTTGTGCGTGAAAATCCCAGTAGATCAGCAGTTTCTGAAATACTCAGACCAGCCCTTCTGGCACCAACAACCATGCCACGTTCAAAGGCACTCAAATCACCTTTCTTCCCCATACTGATGCTCGGTTTGAACTGCAGGAGATTGTCTTGACCATGTCTACATGCCTAAATGCACTGAGTTGCCGCCATGTGATTGGCTGATTAGAAATTAAGTGTTAACAAGAAGTTGGACAGGTGTACCTAATAAAGTGGCCGGTGAGTGTATATATATATATCATGTAAATGAACATTAAACTTTGATCTACAGTACAGAGCAAAAGTTTGGACAGGACACACCTTCTCTTTTAATGGTTTTTCTGTATTTTCATGACTATGAAAATTGTACATTCACACTGAGGGCATCAAAACTATGAATTAACACATGTGGAATTACATACTTAACAAAAAAGTGTGAAACAACTGAAATTATGTCTTATATTCTAGGTTCTTCAAAGTAGCCTGCTTTTGCTTTGATGACTGCTTTGCACACTCTTGGCATTCTCTTGATGAGCTTCAAGAGGTAGTCAACGGGAATGATTTTCAATTCACAGGTTTAATAAGTGGATTTCTTGCCTTATAAATGGGTTTGGGACCATCAGTTGTGTTGTGCAGAAGTCTGATGGATACACAGCTGATAGTCCTACTGAATAGACTGTTAGAATTTGTATTATGGCCAGAAAAAAAAAACGAGTGGCCATCATTAGTTTAAGAAATGAAGGTCAATCAGTCCAAAAAATTGGGCAAACTTTGAAAGTGTCCCCAAGCGCAGTGGCAAAAACCATCAAGCGCTACAAAGAAACTGGCTCACATGAGGAAAGGAAAACCAAGAGTCACCTCTGCTTCTGAGGATAACTTTATCCGAGTCACCAGCCTCAGAAATCGCAGGTTAACAGCTGCTCAGATTAGAGACCAGATCAATGCCACACAGAGTTCTAGCAGCAGACACATCTCTACAACAACTGTTAAGAGGAGACTTTGTGCAGCAGGCCTTCATGGTAAAATAGCTGCTAGGAAACAACTGCTAAGGACAGGCAACAAGCAGAAGAGACTTGTTTGGGCTGAAGAACACAAGGAATTGACATTAGACCAGTGGAAATCTGTGCTTTGGTCTTATGAGTCCAAATTTGAGATCTTTGGTTCCACCCACCGTGTCTCTGTGCAACGCAGAAAAGGTGAACGGATAGACTCTACATGTCTGGTTCCCACCGTGAAGCTTGGAGGAGGAGGTGTGATGGTGTGGGGGTGCTTTGCTGCTGACACTGTTGGGGATTTATTCAAAATTGAAGGCATACTGAACCAGTATGGCTACCACAGCATCTCGCAGCGGCATGCTATTCCATCCATTGTGTTTAGTTGGACCATCATTTATTTTTCAACAGGACAATGACCCCAAACACACCTCCAGGCTATGTAAGGGCTATTTGACCAAGAAGGAGCGTGGTGTGGTGCTGCGCCAGATGACCTGGCCTCTACAGTCACCAGACCTAAACACAATCGAGATGGTTTGGGGTGAGCTGGACCGCAGAGTGAAGGCAAAAGGGCCAACAAGTAATTAATAACTTAATTAATTGCATGTCATAGTATGTAATTGCGTGTATTTTTATGTGTAACACTTATATTCAATATTGAATACATTAAAATGTTTTTAACAATTTGTTTCAATTTTTTCATCATTTCCAAATCACTAGTATGTCTATTGATCCTATGATTTCCTTAATTCCACAACTCTTCCTTCTTTGTGTTATTTCAATATTGATAATTTATTATATAATAGAAATATTGGAATATTCATGCTGGGTGAAAAGCATAGCATTGGTCATCAACGGATGTATGATCATATGCATGTACAGCAGCATTAAGTTGCTCCTTATGGTGGCAAGTATTTTACAATTCTGCCAAGCAGTTGGGTACCGCACAGCAATGATGCTGTCATCACTCTGCTCGATTTTCATTGCTGTCATCTCAAAACCTCAGCTACAAATTATAGTTATGGATAAAGTAAAAACACCCTCATGCAATTTCAGCATGGTTTCCATTTAACAATATATCATTGTGTTGGCTGTCAGGGTGACAGAGTGGCATTTACAAAACATGGCATGTATAAACTAAGCTTCAGTGAGTGCTGGCAGCATGTCTATGTGATGTAGCTACATTTGGCAGTGGTGGTTAACAGCTGACACACGTGTTGAGCAAAAACACTTCTGTTGTCAGAAAAAAAAAATAAAACAGACAAAGATCTTCATTTTCAATTCCTCTTCCTAATCAACATAAACCCGTTGTTTAGCATTTAAACCCTGCATGAATACATTACAGCTCATTCCAAACACTGGCACCACCCACTGGTTATGTGTCATTACCACTGTACACAATCTCATGCTGTGCCTAGCTGCTTGTGGCAAAACAGATTGTTTGAGCCTTCTGGTTTCCCCCAACCTCTCTTTGAGACTAACTAATAAGACAAACAACCAGTATTTGATCCATATGCAAAGTAGAAGTATTTATCTGTCAGTCAACATGCAGATTGTTTACAAAACCTTGGGATACAGGTCAGAGCAAATCCAAAATACAAACACAATGCTTTACCTAACCTTATCAATGTTTATTGTACACTATGTATTGATTGTTTTCTATACCTTTTTACAGTATAAACAAATACCTATTCACAAAAATCACATATTTTGTAATATCATCATTTACAGTAACATTATTGATAACATTTTTATTTTGCTTCTATTAATGAGTAAAAACATGAGAAACAAACGCACAAGTAACTTTCAAGTCCTAGAAATAAATTTTTACTTAGTTATTTTTTATTTAAAAAGCTTAATGTCATTTTATGAATATTTATATTACGGTACCGTCACATTAAGCGACGCTGCAGCGATATCGACAATGATGCCGATCGCTGCAGCATCGCTGTGTGGTCGCTGGAGAGCTGTCACACAGACAGCTCTCCAGCGACCAACGATGCCGAAGTCCCCGGGTAACCAGGGTAAACATCGGGTTACTAAGCACAGGGCCGCGCTTAGTAACCCGATGTTTACCCTGGTTACCAGTGTAAATGTAAAAAAAACAAACACTACATACTTACATTGTCGTGTCTGTCGCGTCCCTCGCCTTCAGCTTCCCTGCACTGTGTGAGCGCCGGCCTTAAAGCACAGCAGTGACGTCACTGCTGTGCTTTGCTTTACGGCCGGCACTGACACATTCAGTGCAGGAAGCTCTGAGCAGCAGTGCGGACGCCGGGGGATGTGACAGACATCAGAGGGTGAGTATGTAGTGTTTTTTTTTTACTTTTACAATGGTAACCAGGGTAAATATCGGGTTACTAAGCGTGGCCCTGCGCTTAGTAACCCGATATTTACCCTGGTTACCATTGTAAAACATTGCTGGCATCATTGCTTTTGCTGTCAAACACGACGATACACGCCGATCTGATGACCAAATAAAGTTCTGGACTTTCAGCAACGACCAGCGACATCACAGCAGGATCCAGATCGCTGCTGCGTGTCAAACACAACGGTATCGCTATCCAGGATGCTGCAACATCACGGATCGCTATCGTTCTCGTTGCAAAGTCGTTTAGTGTGAAGGTACCTTTAGGGAACATGGTAACATTCAGTGTTCTAGAAAACAAATAGTTGTAGATACAATTGTAGATAAAGTAAATCTAGTGAAAATAAATCACCCCCCAATGAGATGAATACAGATAGGGTACTGTCACACAGTGCCATTTTCATCGCTACGACGGCACGATCCGTGACGTCGCAGCGTCGTATGATTATCGCTCCAGCGTCGTAGACTGCGGTCACACTTTGCAAACACGGCGCTGGAGCGATGCCGAAGTCCCCGGGTAACCAGGGTAAACATCGGGTTACTAAGCGCAGGGCCACGCTTAGTAACCCGATGTTTACCCTGGTTACCAGCGTAAACGTAAAAAAACAAACAGTACATACTTACATTCCGGTGTCTGTCCCCCGGCGTTCTGCTTCTCTCCACTGTGTAAGCACCATAGCCGGAAAGCAGAGCGGTGACGTCACCGCGTCACTGCTGTGCTCGCTTTCCGGCCGGCAGGCGCTCACAGTGCAGAGAAGCTGAGATGCCGGAGGACAGACACCGGAATGTAAGTATGTACTGTTTGTTTTTTTTACGTTTACGCTGGTAACCAGGGTAAACATCGGGTTACTAAGCGCGGCCCTGCGCTTAGTTACCTGATGTTTACTCTGGTTACAAGCGAACACATCGCTGGATCGCTGTCACACACAACGATCCAGCGATGTCAGCGGGTGATCAAGTGACGAAAGAAAGTTCCAAACGATCTGCTACGACGTACGATTCTCAGCAGGGTCCCTGATCACTGCTGCGTGTCAGACACTGCGATATCGTAACGATATCGCTAGAACGTCACGAATCGTACCGTCGTAGCGATCAAAATGGCACTGTGTGACGGTACCCATACAACCACAAGAAAGATCCCTACATAGACAACTGAATGAAAACAATGCAGTCAAGACAGACCAAATCAAACATGCTGTAAATCACCCAACATGTCAAAGTCACTTAAGCTTTACATATGACAATTCTATAAAGGTTTATTTCCTCAAGTGATTTTTGCTTGTATCTTGTATATTGTGAGTAGTTATACAAAGAATGTGAAGAGTGAGAAACAATAACAGTTTAAAAATGTTTTCCAAAACAGTTTGTATACATATATATCTATTTGACCAATTTCCTGATATTGAAAACATTTCAAGTCATCATTATCCTTTCCCAGAAGCCATATTAAACATTCAAAATGCCTGAAGTAAGGTTTCAAGTTCTGACCCAAGTTTGGATCTTGTGACCCAAACTAACATTACTGTATATACCTAGGATGCTTTGTGGTCAGGTCACGAGATCTGCAGCCAAGCCAGAATTTACAGCCATAATATAGACTGGAAAATAGCTCTTGTAATTACATTTCCTACTTAAAAGAAATTCCATTAGTATGTCTGTTAAGTAGCACATGATAAAATACTGATGATATCCAGAAGCAATTTCATATGTATTATGTCCAAGACCATTTTGCAGCAAATATTTTTGGAAAGTATGACCGTGCATCCAACAGCACATTTTTAGGAGCTATTTTTTGAATCTGCTCCTTGTCTGTTACAACTGTATAATAATAATATTATTATTTGTCTAGAACCTCATGTAGGAAAATTATGCCAAGCTTTTCCCAGCAAATGTAATTTTCCAACCTGAAAAAATTGTATAGAGAAGTTAATGATGTGTAAATATTGACTTGAAAGTGATGCTTTTGATTTAGGAGAAAACACAAAAACATGGATTGAGAATAGATTTAACCATTGTGTCAGATCCCTGTGAAAAACATTTAAGTAATGTGTAATACTAACACATGTTGTTAATAAACCCGGAAAACTTCACTTATTACACTGGAAATGGATTTTATTTTCATCTCCTTGCAACAGCACCTCTGAAAACGCTGTTTGATCTTTTTTTTTTTTTACTCTGACTGGTATTCAGAATGTAAAACTAATCCCATATTTAAAGACTTTTCGATGTTTCATCAAGCAACCAGATTTAAATTTTCCCTAATCTTGCTTGTCACGTGAGTCAACGCCTTCTGTGCCCTGTTTTGAAGCATATCATTTCTTAAAATAAACTAAAATGCATAACGAAAATGACTAGTGTGATCCATTGGAAATAGTCTGCAAAATTTAACATCACAAAAAAACCCTGAACATTTAAGGATCCTGCTTCTAAATGCCATACTAATTAAAGGAACGTCCCTTTCTAAATGTGCTTTTTTGCACATGCATAAGAGGCCTTATTCAAATGAAGGGGAAGACCTTTCACATACATGAGGCTATAATAGAGAGCTTAGCATAACTTCTACCTGATTTTCAATGCAAATGGCAGAAGAGAAGTTAGTGTGCTGATGAAGATTATGGTTTATCCCTCTCACACACCACAGAATTCTTCACGCTCCGGAAATATTTTGCTTATCAGTGAGCAGCAATGATCAACACCTCACACCCACTATTCCAGAGAGACTCAGAATGTGTGATCATCAATATTCAGATAGTCAGATTCTCATGGTTCCAGACTATTAATTTTCTTCCACTGAAGCTTTAACGCTCATTTCCGCGCACTATAAAAATGCATTTTACCAAGCTGGTGTCAAACATCAAATAGACTAATTAAAAGTCATGTTGCCTAAAGTCATGTTGGCTTGTAGCATGGAAGGAATATAGTCAACGTCTTCAGGAGTAAAGGGGTTAAATGTTTGACGTCTATTCATATTATGGTAACCTTGCCTTGTATGGGTAACAATGAGCATGTGACCGACATACAAATGATTCATTTTAGAGAAAACACTATATAAAAAATATTAAAATGTTATGATGCTAAACCTTGCTAAATGCAGTTAAAAAAAGGAGCAGAATAACTAGTGGCATTTTATTTATTTGTATTTCAGATTTTATATGTATAGGAAATGTAGAAAATATGATAATTGCATAGGTAAAATATGTTCATGAAAATGTTGAAATGATCCATATTTGTTTATTGAGAAGGGATCAGTATTTTAGAGCCTAAATGTGGCATAAATATGGGAGATAAAGTATCTTCAATTCTACACCATTAGATTTGGAGTTCAGCCTGATTTGCTGTTCTATATTTGAAGGGCACAGAGTCGGAGCTCTGGGTTTGCACTTACCTGTTTTTCAATGTGTTGCTTCTTTGAGCTCCTGCATAATTCATATAAAATAAATAATTTCATAAAAAATATTTATAACTGTTCTATTAAAAGTAGTATAATTATCAGTAGTAGCACACATAAGGGTATGTGCACACGTTGTGGATTTGCCTGTGGAATTTTCTGTGCGGATTCTGCATCTCTTGGCAGAAAACGCAGGTCAAGATCTGCACATTTTTATGCGGATTTTGTGCATTTTTGTTGAGGATTTACTGCGGATTCTGTCCGGATTTCATGTGTTTTTACCCCTGCGGATTTCTATTATGGAATGGGTGCAGAAACGCTGCAGATACGCACAAAGAATTGACATGCTCCTTCTTTGAATCCGCTGCATTTTCCATGTGGAATGTTCTGCACCATTAGCACAGCATTTTTTTTCCATTGATTTACAGTGTACTGTAAATCACTTGCGGATCTGCAGCTTTTCTGAGCGGAAAAAAACGCTGAGGATCTGCAGCAAATCTGCAACATGTACACATATAAGCCAAAGTTGATACACAATACACAGTGTGTCTTGAACGATACACCTGTGCCTATATAAGGGATTACTTCAAAGAAGTCCCATGCAATTACAACAGATAAACCCTACATAGAAATATTGCACCAAAGGGGATCATATCAAAAACATCTTTATTGGATAAACACAATTAAAAATTACATCAAACACTAGATGGAATACTAAGAAAGGTGACAACTACACCAGGGCCACAGGTGAGAGGATAATAACATGCTCCAATCAATAGTACCATCCTTATAGCAAACATAGGTGTGCTAGTGATCCACATATATTGGAATAAGTAACACTAAGCTGGTAAACAGCGTCCAGCAACCACATCCAAGTAAACATGCAAGACAATGGATAAAGTTAGTAAAGCATAATTACCTCAGACCTGCGGCGCCACCACCCCTACGCGCGTTTCAGAGTACGTGACTCCCCCGGAAGAAGGCACGCACGCCAAAACGCACGTAGGGGTGGTGGCGCCGCAGGTCTGAGGTAATTATGCTTTACTAACTTTATCCATTGTCCTGCATGTTTACTTGGATGTGGTTGCTGGACGCTGTTTACCAGCTGTGTTACTTATTCCAATATATGTGGATCACTAGCACACCTATGTTTGCTATAAGGACGGTACTATTGTTTGGAGCATGTTATTATCCTCTCACCTGCGGCCCCGGTGTAGTTGTCACCTTTCTTAGTATTCCATCTAGTGTTTGATGTAATTTTTAATTGTGTATATCCAATAAAGATGTTTTTGATATGATCCCCTTTGGTGCAATATTTCTATGTAGGGTTTAATGTGTGCACATATCCTAACAGTTACACAAGTGATAGAGAAGAGAAACTCAAGGCTAGATTTTAGTTAATTAGCTAGATAGTAGCTGTGGCAATGGTTGTCTCTATTCAGCAAGTTACATATATGTGAAGAAGCATTGTGTAATAACTTTATGTGACACGTGTCATTTTTGGACATCTGTGGTAAGTTGGCACTGCTATTAATGTGCTGTTGCTGGATCTTATACAAATCAAAGTGTTTATATCAGCAATTGTAAGGACACTTTTCTCTAAATTCAAAATCTCTGTTCTAAGTAACGTGGCTAATGTGAAATTCAGGTGCGACTGTGTCGGGTGTGGCGGGTGCCTGGACTGCTATTGCCAATTAGGTAAGGTATGTGACTCTGTTAGGCTATGTGCACATGCTGCGGATTACACTGCAGATTTTTCCTGATTTTGGTAAATCCGCAGGTAATCAGCACTGAGGATTTCCTCCGGAATTACCGCGGATTTACAATGTTTTTTTTGCAAATTTCACCTGCAGTTTTACACCTGCGGATTCCTTTTATGGAGCAGGTGTAAACCGCTGCAGAATCCGCACAAAGAATTGACATGCTGTGGAATAAACAATGCTACGTTTCCACGCATTTTTTTCTGCAGCATGTGCAGTGCAGATTTTGTTTTCCATAGGTTTACATGGTACTGTACAATGCATGGAAAACTGCTGCGAATCTGCAGCAGCCAATCCGCTGTGGATCCGCAGCAAAATCCGCAGCGTGTGCACAAACCCTTAAGTATGAGATTTATGCCAATCACTTTTGTTGAACATTTGGGTCATAATTATATGTTGCACATATGGTATATACCCCTTTTGGGATTACTATTGTTCAGTTTATCTATATTAGGCATGTTTTGCCCCTGCTCATACTCTCATATATAGAGTGTTTGTTATCACTCTTATTAAGGCTACTTTCACACTAGCATCGGTACGGGTCCGTTCGGTTTGCGTCGGCGCGACGTACTGACGCACGTTGTGAAATTTATACATGACGTGGCCAGCGGATGCAGTTTTTCAATGCATCCGCTGCCCAGTCTAAAGTCCAGGGAGCAGGGGGCGGAGTTTCGGCCGCGCATGCGCGGTCGGAAATGGCAGATCCGATGTACGAAAAAATGTTCACTTGAACGTTTTTTCGTGCTGACGGTCTGCCAACACACGTCGGATTCAGTGCACGATGGATGCGATGTATGGCCATACGTCGCAATCCATCACTAGTACAAGTCAATGGGCAAAAAATGCATCCTGCGAGCACATTTGCAGGATCCGTTTTTTGCCCAAAACGACGGATTGCGACGTATGTCGCACGACGCTAGTGTGAAAGAGGCCTTACTGCCTTGAGTGATATACACACACTGTGTGTTTTTTTTTCTGTTCAGTCCAGGTGTCCCACCTATTGTTGTTTGTTTGTGGTGCACACTGGTTTTTATTTATACGTGTTTTAATATTATTAAAATAAAGCATTTATTTTACTTTGTGGCTTTATTATTATTTTTTGGTGTCATATGCAAATGCTGCTGTCATTCACTGATGGTGGCATTCAAATGGCCTGCTTTCTGATGCACTGATACAGTGGGGTAAGCAGTAACGCAGTAAGGTGAGAACAATAATTTTTTTTAACCTTTTGATGGACGAGTCATTTTTTGAATCCGTGTGTAAGTTCATTAAAATAAAAATGTAATATTTGAGTAGAATTTTATTCCACTTAAATATAGAGTTGCGTGAAAAAGTGCTTGCCGCCTTCCTGATTTTCTATTTTTTCACATGTTTGTCACGCTTAAATATTTCAGATCATCAATATGTCAGTTCTGTTTTATTTTCTCTTCACTTAGGAAAATGATCATGAGAGATAAGATTAAGGCCGGGTTCACATTTGCGTTCGGGGCTTTGTGGAGGGTTGTGTACATCCTCTGTTAAGCCCCTCCTACTTCCGCATACTTCTGCATGCGTCTTGCATACCTATTTTAACATTGGGTAAGCAGGACATGCAGATGTATGTGAATGCATAGTTTTGACGCTCCCGCCATCCGCACAAGGCGCAACTTGTTGCATTCCAGTGCGGTCAGCGGGCGCGTCAAGACAACACATCTGCATACATCCGCATACATCCGCATGTCCTGCTTACCCAATGTTAAAGTAGGTATGCAGGACACATGTAGAAGTATGTGGAAGTAGGACATAAGCAGCCCTCCGCAAAGCCCTCGAATGCTAATGTGAACTAAGCCTAAGAAGTATGAAAGTAACTAAACAATATAATTACCCAAAAATGTAATAGTTAAATTGTCCTTAACATTAATCCCTGTAATTAAGGTAGATTACAAAAATTATGTTTAAAGTATTTATAGGAAAATACTAGTTAGTAATGTTTTTTTTTTCTGTAAATACATTAAGTAGTTATTGGTAGCCATTCTACAATCTACCTTGAATTCATCTGAGTTGTTTATTTTATGAATTCTTTATGGAATAACATTAGAAACACAACGGAATTCTATTCTATGTAAAATATTTACAAATTTTGAAAATGATCAGAATCTGAGAGACGGAAATTCTCAAATTTGCCAAAACATTTCCTCCACCTCTGGTTTCAGTAATATAATTCAGAAGCTGAAACCACGTAGTGCAAGGTACTCCAGAAACAGAACATGATTTATTCATTATTTTGAGCTCAGGATAAGTACAGAAGGAAATCTATTTGTCTAATTCAACCCTTAGACTACTAAACAAATTCATTGCTATTCAAAACATGCATGTGGAAAGTTATGATAAAAATGTATATGCCACTGGTGATGTATTGCTAAAAAATAGGAAGGCTGCATATTATTCAATAACTGCATTTATTTTATCGGCATTATCTTTGCTTTACTGAAACTGGAATATGATTCTGTAAATTGTACTGCAACTTTAATGAAAACATTTTCCTACAGAACATCCTTTAAATTAAAGAAAACCATTTATAATACCTGCCGTGTGTAGCGGTTTAGCCTGGAATACCAAAGGCAACATGTGTTAACAGCATGACAAAACTAATTCTTAAAACATTAAGAATCACAAATATACAGCTATATACATCATACCTGTAAAGGTCAGCAATGGATCTCATCTGGGGAAAGAAGCAATAAATTATTTGTGTGATAAAAAAAGAAATGTTGCAAAGAACAAAATGCACAGATTTTATTTTCCAACAAAGACAATTTATTTTTCATATAAATAAAACATCAACTCTTGTTAAACAATGTACTGTGTGGTGAACAGAAAATGGAAGATTATTAAACCTGTATAAAAGAGTAAACAAGAAGGGCGGGGAAAATACAGCAAGATTTCAAAAGAAATCTATTGCCAAGCATATACTCTTTAAAGCATGAAATCTTATTAATAAGCTGGACCCAAAATTCAAAAAGTGCTAAAGAATGTCTGGAAAATTAGACATATCAAGCACTTCTTTCTATTGGGTAATCAATTACCATCACAATTTCATCTCCTTGATGGTAAGCAAAGCCCTCATTGCTATTGGTTAAATTGTTCGCTAAAAGAAATCTTGACAATATTTTATTTCCTAAACTGTCCTAATTATTTATGTAAGGATGTGTGTAAGTACTGTTTTACTTACTGATCGCCATCTTCTCAGATTTCCAGAGCTTTACCAGTACCAAATGAGCACTCAACTTCTTTGCCATCTCGTAGAGTGACCGTTGTGGGGTGGAGCCAATTCCTTCAATATAAGCCTTTTGAGCCTCTCAAAGAGGCTCCATATAATTACTCAGAGAAAGCTTCAGGCTCGCGCATAAACCCGTGTGAGAGTATAGTCTATATGAAGGTCATGAGGGCTAGAAGAGCACAAGAGCGGCACTGAAAGCAGTGGAAGATCGCGATCAGTAAGTATATAAATTCACTTATGCATAATTAATGAGGTAATATGGACAGTTTATGAAATAAAAAATATACTTGAACTAGATTAAATAGTTTATTAAAGTCTGATTTTTAGAAATCAGAGAATCAATTGGAAGGACTCCAGCCCATTGCCCATTTCAGTAATCTGTGACCACTAATTGGGAGGCCTAATCACATTTGTTTACCTGTATTCCCATATTTTTCTTTTAATTAGCCACAGCAGAGCTCAGAGAGCTGCAAAAAATGTGTGTGGAAGAAGACAAAGTTAATTTATCTTGTTCTGTGCTAGTCACATGTCTCACAATGGCAACCCTCTTGTATTAAAAATAAGCTCTAGAGGCTTCTAATGCATATCCCTGTCCAACTTATTTACATATAACAGGCAAAGGAGGATTTCCCTGGAATTAGATATCAGATCACAGATATCAAGGTTCCATTTATTTAGGCGCCCATGACCTACATACCCATATTGGCGACATACAAGTGCTTCTCCCTAAATTAGAATATCATCAAAAAGTTAATTTATTTCAGTTCTTCAATACAAAAAAGTGAAACTCATATATTATATAGAGTCATAACAAACAGAGTGATCTATTTCAAGTCTTTATTTCTATTAATGCTGATGATTATGGCTTACAGCCAATGAAAACCCAAAAGTCATTATCTCAGTAAATTAGAATATTTTATAACACCAGCTTGAAAAATTATTTTAAAATCCAAATGTTGGCCTACTGAAATGTATGCTCAGTAAATGCACTCAATATTTGGTCATTGCTCTTTTTGCATCAATTGCTGCATCAATGCGGCATGCGGAGGCGATCAGCCTGTGGCACTGCTGAGGTGTTATGGAAGCCCAGGTTGCTTTGATAGAAGCCTTCAGCTCCTCTGCATTGTTGGGTCTGGTGTCTCTCATCTTCCTCTTCACAATACTTGACAATGTCAGGCAAGTTTGCTGGCCAATCAAGCACAGTGATACTGTTGTTTTTAAAGTAGGTATTGGTACTTTTGGCAGTGTTGACAGGTGCCAAGTCCTGCTGGAGAATAACATTTCCATCTCCAAAAAGCTTTTCAGCAGATTGCAGCATGAAGTGCCTAAAATTTCCTGGTAGACGGCTGCGCTGACTTGGCCTTGATAAAACACAGCGGACCTACACCACCATATGACATGGCTCCCCAAACCATCAATGATTGTGGACACTTCACTCTAGACCTCAAGCAGCTTGGATTGTGTGCCTCTCCACCTTTCCTCCAGACTGTGGGACCTTGATTTCCAAATGAAATGCAAAATTTACTTTCATTTGAAAACAACACCTTGGACCACTGAGGAACAGTCCAGTTCTTTTTCTCTTTGGCCAAGGTAAGACACTTCTGGTGTTGTCTATTGGTCATGAGTGGCTTGATACAAGAAATGTGACACTTGTAGCCCACATCCTGGATACGTCTGTTGTGGTGGCTCTTGAAGCAATGACTTGAGCAGCAGTCCACTCCTTGTGAGTCTCCCCAAATCTTTGAACGGCCTTTTCTTAACAATAATTTCAAGTCTGCGGTTATCCTGGTTGCTTGTGCAATTTGTTCTACCACACTTTTTCCTTCCACTCAACTTTTCATTAATATGCTTGGATACAGCACTCTGTGAACAGCAAGCTTCTTAAGCAATTACCTTCTGTGGCTTACCCTCCTTGTGCAGCATGTCAATGAGTGCCTTTTGGACATCTGTCAAGACAGCAGTCTTCCCCATGATTGTGGAGCCTACTGAAACAGACTAAGGGACCTTTTTAAACGCTTATGAAGCCTTTGCATGTGTTTTTGTTAATTATTCTAATTCACTGAGATAATGACGTTTGGGTTTTCATTGGCTGTAAGCCATAATCATCAACATAAAAAAAGAATATTTGAAATAGATCACTCTGTTTGTAATGACTCTATATGAATTAACTTTTTGATTATATTCTAATTTATTGAGAAGCACTTGTAGAAGTTTTAATCCTACTGACAGATTCCCTTTAAAAATAAATTGGCTGGAAGGAAAGATGACTGTCCAAGTTGTAGAAAAGTTACCCCAAAGTTTCATTGGTAACTGTCATTGAACAATTATAGCTATTTTGCAGCCCCTGCCTAATGTAAATCAGGTATCTTTACCACAGAATGCTTTTATGTGACTTACTACCATATTATGTCTATAATTGGCAATTTTAATTATGACTCACTTATATGAGTATTGTCAATTGTGGAACCTGGTATAAATATATAATTTGGACCTTTATTAAGTCCATTATTTTCTGTTTATTATTTTCTGTTTACTACAGATGAGCGAATAAGGCAAAAATTTAATTAATTTATTCATGTAGATAATCCTGGGATATTCAACTTGCAGAGTAGTTAATCTCCATGAAAGCACAATTCACAAAACCCAGAAGATAGTAAACATCATCTCACCACTTACCTCTCTGGTTCCCCCACTCCTCATTGTCACCCATCCAGTTCTAGCCACATCTTGTGATCACTGCCGTAAACAGTGACATTTTTGTACTTTTTTCTCTGTCTGGGACTTCCAGTTCTGAATAAGTGTGGGATGCTTCTATGTAAGCAAGCACAAGGTCATGTTGTCATGATGAGACAATGTACTCCCTGACCTTACATGCATATGCGCAGAATCCTCCAGCGCTTTGTCAAGTCTGGAAGTCATCACCTAGTGCAGAGGTCCCCAACCTTTCTGAACATGAGAGCCACATCCAGCTATAAAAGTGGGTTGTTAACCACATTCAGCTTTGAAAGAGGGTTGCGAGCCACAGCCAGCTCCTTCCCAACTCACAGTAGTGACACCGAGAGCCCCCATTACTGATATAATGACAACCAAAGCTTTTCCACTGAAATCACACCAAGGCAGTATGTCAAGCTCCATGGTTTCCTATCTCACTCCCATTGAGATCTACTCTTCTGTACAGGGCTACACACAAAAGTCACCATTTAGAGATCTGCTCTTAATAGTTATTTACACCTGGTGTTAATGCACCAAGCTGGCACTCAGCCACAAGCCACACATCACGGGCACAAAAGCCACATGTGGCTCCTGAGTTACAGGTTGGGGACCCCTGACCTAGTGTGAGAGGCCCTTGGATTTCAGCACAAGCAGTGATAATCAAAAGATGCATCACAGACTGGATGTGTGACAATAAGGAACAAGTGTCAAGGTGAGTATATTGATTATTTTTTTCTTACGATGGCACTTTATGGCTCAGAAAAATGGTAGCCAAGGGGTTGCCATTTTGATGCATCCTGGTGAAAGTGATTTACAATAAATCAGGAGTTTGTAAAATGCAAAGATTTGTAACATCTGAGTAGAAATCAATTCCACTCAAATATATTAACTCATATCTAAGGTATAATGATTGTTAGATAAGCCAATCTGACAATGTCCTTTAAATGCTTTTATCCTTTATTTTTTTAATTATTCATTTACAAAAGTTTTCCACATTCACTAAAACAGGACGTGAAAACAGGAAAACAAGACTTCCACAGTAAAAGGCGATAAATAGGTGGAAAAATATTTAGATACATTATAGAAGGCATGTGAATTTTTGCAGTCAGATGGATTGAGTTTAGTGGTATGTATACGGTAGGATTCCTGAGGTTGGAAATTGATATTTATTAGGTAAAACTACATGTTCAACTACAGGACAGAATTTCTATCTAATTTGCCATAAATCTATCAGTTGAAATACTTAGAAGATATATAATTGTATGGTAAATTCTTAACAGAAACATATGCTTTATTTATGGTTTAATGAGAAACTTAATGTGCATTTTTCAGGATCCTTGATATATTGATAATATTCACCTTGGGCTCCTTAAAACTATGCACATAATCTTGTTAGGATGTGAGTCATATACTTCTAGAAAATTGCAGATAATAACTGTCATCATAAATCTATACGTTTCTATGGCATGGCAGGAGCTTACTTAGCAGTAGCTTAATTAATAAGCAAGCAGTGAGCCATGCTCCAGACTTATCATTACTTGTTAATATTACTGTTGAATAAGTATTTAATAGGAAACCACAGGAGAGAGATTTCATTGTAATTCAGCATTCAAGTCAATGTATGAGAAGTTGTTAACTACAAAAGTAAGCCCTAGAACATATGTGCACAAGTGCAGACAAACTACAGTATTTTCTCCTGTGCATATCTTATGGCAGTATCACCACAGAAATATGCTAAGCTTCCAGCTGGTCAGGAGAGCAGGATAAATATTGGTAAAGCCTACAAGGAATGAAACATGAATGAACATAATGTATGCCTTATGAGTGTCTGGCTATAAATATTACCTTATGATTTTGTGATTTAGAAAGTGACCTGATAAAATATTGATTTCTATCATATTGATATCATGTATTAAAACAGGCAGCACTTTGTGACAGCATAATGCCCTTGATGTTTG
This sequence comes from Ranitomeya variabilis, assembly GCF_051348905.1. Taxonomy (NCBI): domain Eukaryota; kingdom Metazoa; phylum Chordata; class Amphibia; order Anura; family Dendrobatidae; genus Ranitomeya; species Ranitomeya variabilis. The sequence continues at coordinate 261,282,120 of NC_135237.1, read as the reverse complement.
TCATAAAAGGAAAATAGTGGGATATATGTGGCTTGTAAGGTTAAAGTGGTTGTGTGGTCTTCTGACATTGATCAACTATGCGTATTCATAGGATTGAGGATCAATATCAGATTGGTCGGGGTACAACACCCAGAACTCACACTGGTAGGCTGTTATTAGCTCCAATATTGGTAAATTGTAAGCAATTAATGAAGTCACACAGCACAGCTCACTAATCCATGTTGCCTGCCTCCAGTAAGATACCTACCAGTCGCTGTTTTCTGCTCTTCATCACACCACTCTGATCCAGACCTTCCATGTTGAGACTGGAGCTTCTAACCAACCAGAAGTCAGAGGTAATGATCACAAGCTCTCAGTGTTAAGGTACCGTCACACTCAGCGACGCTGCAGTGATATAGACAACGAGCCGACCTAAACTAGATCGCTGGAGCATCGCTGTTTAGGTCGCTGTAGAGACGTCAAACACAGCAGCTCCAGAACGATGCAGGAGCGATCCTGTGACGTAACGGTGACTCACTTATCGTTCTCACAGGTCGTTAGCTCCATGTAAAACATTGCTAGCATAATTGCTTTTGCTGTCAAACACGACGATACACGCCGATCTGACGACCAAATAAAGTTCTGGACTTCTAGCTCCTACCAGCGATATCACAGCGGGATCCAGATCGCTGCTGCGTGTCAAACACAACGAGATCGCTATCCAGGACGCTGCAACATCACGGATCGTTGTCGTTCTCGTTGTAAAGTTGCTGAGTGTGAAGGTACCTTATGTCTATGAGAGCCTTGTTCTAGCCTCGTTCTGGTTCTCATAGACTTAAATTAATAAGCAACCTACACCTCACCAAGCAAACACTGCAGGAATCCGGCAGGTCACAATCTGCAGAAGATGACCATAGTGGCGCCTATGAGAGAAGAAGACAGTGGCCGGTAAAAATTTTTTCTAGAGAAAGGGAACTTACATTAGTGCCACCACTCCAGCAATTGCATAAAAAAATGCATGAGGGGTGCTTTAATTATAACTTATATAACAGTGTATGGTGTAATAACTTACATTGTTGTATGTACAATGGCATAAAAACTATACAAGGTATAGTTTAATGCCAACTGAAAAATCAGTATTCTTCACTATGGGATGATTTAAAAAATGTGCCTTTAACACCATGAAATTTAAGACTATAGGTACTTTTTCAGCCTCTGACATTCAGGCACACAGTGAGAATAGTATAGGGAGACTGAAATGTCACAGTATAATTTTGTTGCCTCCCACATCTACAAGTAAAGCGATTATCCATAATTAATTACTTATCCTTAGGATGAGGCTACTGGAGGTCTTACACCTGACTCCCCCCCTCCCTCCTGATCAGGTAAAATCATCTGCAGCATCCAAGTCTAAGTGAGGTATGGAGCAAAATAGCCCACATATTGTCTTGGGGTTACTGCTAAGTATTTCTGTTTATGTCCCATACAAGTGAGTTTCGTTTAAGAAATAAAATAAAACTAACTTCACACTTTTTAATTTGTTTTGAGAGTGAGATGAACTTAATTTCTTTCTTGTTGGTGCACAATTTTTTCTCAAAGATGAGAGAGGCCTGTAAATGACATCATAGGTAGACCACAACTATGAGATTCAAAATAAGAAAATAAATCCAGAAAATCACTTTGTCTGATATGGCAAGTTTTATTTTGCAAATTGCTGAGAGAGGTGTCCACATTCACCCAAGAATTCAGACATCAGCCTAAGGGCTTGTTTCCACTTGCGAGAAACACGTCCGTGTCTCGCATGTGGAATCCAAGCTGTGGCGCCGGCACTCCAGAGCGGAGCGTGCTGCTCCATGTGTTCCTATGTGGCCGCACGCTCCGCTCTGGAGTGCCGGTGCCACAGCTTGGTTTCCACATGCGAGACACAGACGTGTTTCTTGCAAGTGGAAACAAGCCCTAAGAGAGATATTCATACACGTAGGGACTAGTGATAGGCGAGCACTAAAATGCTCTGAGGCTCGTTGCTCACGTTGAGCAAATTGGAATACTCGGGTACTTGACCCGAGCAACGAGCCCAATGTAACTCTATGGGAAATGGGAGTATTTTTACCGCAATCCCTCCCGGGGGTCCTATTAATGTCTAAAAACCCAGGTACTGGATGGCCTCAGGAAAACCCACTTCACAATATTCAGTTGGTCCTGCCATGCTGTTTTCTTTGGTCCTGTCATATTGTTTTCTTATGCATTAACAGCAAGGCCTGCCCTGCTACGAACCCCAATAAGCCTTTGAACCCAGGTACTGGATGGCCACAGGAAAATCCACTTCACATTCGTAATTTTGTAATCCCATACTGGTTTCTTATGTATTAACTACAAGGCCTGCCCGGCTACCAAGTCATATGCACCCCAATAAGCCTTTGAACCCAGGTACTGGATGGCCACAGGAAAATCCACTTCACATGATTCAGTTGATCATGCCATACTGTTTTCTTATGTATTAACAGCAAGGCCTGCCCTGCTACCAAGTCATGTGCACCCCAGTAAGCCATTGAACCCAGGTACTGGATGGCCACAGGAAAACCCGCTTCACATTCTTCAGTTAGTACTGCCATACTGTTTCCTTACGCATTGAATGCAAGGGCCGCCTTGACCCAAATCTGCATGAAACACAATCCTCCTTGGAAGAAACATGGAGGAGGGCCTCATAAAAAAAACTGTCCCATTACAAAGGAGCTGGTCTCCTAGACTTGTAATGCCCATACACTAAGTGCATGGGCTGACAAACATTTCCCCATGGGGGTACATTTTTTAAAAATATTTTATGGGGATCATAGACAGCCTTGACCAAAATTGACTGACTGTAGCAGAAAGGAGCACATTAACCCTGGTGATCTGGTGGCAGAGAATGATGAGATGTTGAGGAAGGCCTTATTAAAAACTAGACCCAATTTAAAGGATCTGGTCTCCTAGACTTGTAATGCCCATACACTAAGTGCATGGGCTGACAAACATTTTCCCATTGGGGGGTAGATTTTTAAAAAACATTTTATGAGCATCAGAGACACCCTTGCCCAAAAATGAACTGGCTGTATCAGAAAGCAACATTTTGACCCTGGTGATCTAGTGGCAGAGAATGATGAGACGTTGAAGAAGGTTTCATTAAAAACTAGTCCCGATGTAAAGGAACAAGTCTCCTAGACTTATAATGCCCATACATTAAGTGTATGGGCTGACAAACATTTCCCCCTGGGGGAGTAAAAACTTTTGGGGTTTAAAATTATTAAATTAATCACCCTGGCATGAAAAATGAGTGAATTTTGCATCACGGAATACGTTCACCTTGATGTTCTAGTGGTTGTGGATGATGAGAATGAACATAAGGAGGAGGATAACACCAAGCAGACCAAATCAGGAAGCGTATACCCATGTGTTGTTGTGAAGAGGTGCATGAGAATTCACCTCCACAAAAAAGACAATGTATTTGAGGTTATGTTTCACTGCTTTCATTCGGTGGTACAGAAGTCTTGCCCAATCCAGCCCTTGTTCATTTTTATAAGAGTCAGCCTGTCAGCATTTTCAGTTCAGCGGCACTAAAAACCCTCTCTGACAGAAAGCTAGCAGCAGGGCAGGACAGGACCTCCAAGACATAGAGAGCAAGTTCATGCCACGTGTCCAGCTTGGATACTAAATAATTAAAAGACACAGATGAATCATGGATGATGTTTGTACAATCAGCAAGTTACTACCTCAGCATCTTCCCAAATATTGCACTTCTTGTGACAGCACTCCTTGCCTCTGTGCCGACATGATGGGAGGGTCTGAGAAAACTATCCCAGAACTTGGCCATTGTTCCCCTGCCTGAGCTGGATTGTACTTCTGTCTCTCTCGCTTGGAGTCCTTGGTTGTACAACAAACTTTGACGTCTGCTGCCAACATTCTCACATGGGAATTTTTTTGTAATTCCGCTACAAGGGACCTCTGGTACTGCAACATTTTATTATACCTGTCTGCCTCTGGAAGAAGAGATTGAAAGTTCTCCTTGTAGCATGGGTCTAGAAGTGTCACCAACCAGTAATAAGTGTCCCTGAAAATTTTAATAATGCGAGGTTCACGGGAAACGCAGCCCAACATAAAGTCAGCCATGCGTGTCAAACTGCTAACAGGCAAGACCTCATCAACAGGACAACTGACCATGGTGTCCTCCTCCTCCTCCCTGTTCTCAAGCCATAAACGCTTAATAGATGGTATAACAGCTGTGCTTGTAGTACCATCTATAGCGCATGAAAGTAGCTCCTGTTCTTCCTCATTGTCTACCAATCCATGTTGGGAAGACATGAGGCTGGGCTGAGTGTAATCAGCATGTATGGTTCTTTGCTACATATCCTCATGCTCTGCCTGCAATGCATCCTATTTAATTGTGAGCAGAGAGGTTTTGAGAATGCAGAGAAGCGGTATGGTGATGCTAATTATAATGTCATTGCTGCTCACCATCTTGGTGCAGTCCTTAAAGTTTTTGAGGATGGTACATATGTCCGACATCCAGGTCCACTCCTGAGGTCTTATGTGTGGAGTCTGAACTGAATAACGATGGCCTTGTTGATGCTGGTAGTCAAAAACTGCCATCTTCTGCTCACAAATCCTTTCCAACATATGCAGTGTAAAGTTCCAAAGCGTGGGGACATCACACACCAGTCGGTGAGCCGGAAACTGCAAAAGCTGCTGCAGCACGGCAAGGGCAGCTGACGTTGTAGCTGACTTTCTAAAATGGGCAGAAAGGCGGCGTACTTTCACTAGCAGATCCAGCATCATTGGATAGCTTTTGAGAAAACGTTGAACGATGAGGTTAAGCACATGGGCCAGGCAAGGCACGTGTGTACGCTCACCATGACTCAGAGCTGCCACCAGGTTCCAGCCACCGTCACACATGACCATGCTTGGCTCTAGGTTCAGCGGTGTCATCCAAAAATCTGACTGCTCTTTCAGCACTGTCCAGCATTGTGCGGTTTGTCACCTATGCAAATTAGCTTCAGCACAGCCTGTTGCCGCTTGGCTGAGGCAGTACTGCAGTGCTTCTAGCGTTTGACTGATGTGCTCATTTCAGAGATGGAGGCTGAAGAGGAGGAGCAGGTGCAGGAGCTGTAGACTGTGAGGGCAACCCGGATTGATGTAGGGCCCGTATTCGTTGGAGTGGAGAGGATGTGTTCCATCCCAAGGTCTGACTGGGTCCCGGCTTCCACTATGTTAACCCAGTGTGCCGTCAGTGAGATGTACCGTCCCTGCCCACAAGCACTTGTCCACGTGTTTGTGGTTAGGTGGACTTTCCCAGTAACAGCATTGTTGAGGTCACGGGTAATGTTGTGGGACACGTGCTGGTGTAATGCTGGTATGGCACACTGGGAAAAATAGTGGCGACTGGGGACTGAGTACCTTGGGATGGCTGCCACCATCAGGTTGCGGAAAGCTTCCATCTCAACGAGCCTAAAAGGCTACATTTCGAGTGCAAGCAGATGAGAAATGTTAGAATTTAATACTGTGGCCTGTGGTGCATTGGCTGGGTATTTCTGCTTGCATTCCAATGACTGGGGTATAGACAACTGAAGGCTGCACTGGGACAAGGACGTGGACGGGCTTGATGATGGTGCTGGTTGACTGTGGGCAACAACAGGTGCAGGGCATGAGGCATCTTCACGTGCACCGTGGACTGCAGATTGGCTTCTACGCAAAACAGTGGAAGAAGCAATGGTGTCACCTGCAGACAGTGTTCGTGGAGCCTGGGGTTCAGCCCACAAAGTCGAGTGCTTTGCTGCCGTGTGCCTGATCATGCTCGTTGTGGTCAGGCTGGTAGTTTTGCTACACGTGCTGATATGGGCATGGCAGGTGATGCAAATGCCCTCTTTGGGGTTATCTGCAAAGTCTTTAAAAAATAACCTGACTCGGGAATATCTAACAGTTGGAATGGCAACTTCTGTCATGTTGGTGTTACGGGGAACGGATGCACGCTTTCTGTCTGCGGCAACCACACTGCTTCTTCCTGCCTTGACACCACAGATGCACCAGGTGTCTGACAGAGATAGCAGACTGTTTAAATATGTGGCTTTTTTTAAAACCACTAAATACTGAGTAGACAATGTATGCCTGCAAAGCGAAAATTTTGACACACCAGTTTCACCGGGCGTCTGATGGAGATAACAGATGGTTTAAATATGAGGCCTTTTATAAAAAAACACAACATGATGAGTAGACCAAGGCTGGCAGACAAAACAATGCAAAGTATACCTGCAAAGCAAGGATTTTGACACCACAGATACACCAGGCTGCTGACGGAGATAACAGACTGTTTAAATATGTGGCCTTTAAAAAAAATAAAATAAACCACAAAATACTGAGTAGACCAAGGCTAGCAGACTAGAAAAATGCAATGTGTGCCTGGAAAGCAAGAATTTAGAGACCACAGATACACCAGGCGTCAGACGGAGATAACAGACTGATCAAAATGTGGCCTTGATTTTTTTGGGCCCACCAAAATTGTGTCAATAAGTAGGCTATGACACAAAAAAAAATTGGAGTACTAAAATTGTTAAATATTTAGCGCAATGATATGTGATGCATGTGGCGGACAAATCACAGTGATAAATAGAACTGTAGCTAAATTTTTTTTGACCCAGCTACAGATTTTTCAGGCAGCAAAATGGTGTCCAAAAATGTTCTAAGACACTCCAAAAAATAATATAGTACCAAAAAAAGGCCAGGTATTTCTGGACACTCACATCTGATGCCTGGGACAAAAAACAATTAAATTGTTAGATTTTCACTCTCTTGTATTGCAATGATCTGGCTGTAGTCTGCAGCGCGACCAAGCAAATAAATGTAGAAAAAAGGGGCTATGGATTGCTTTCTAATAAAATGAGCAGGTATAAGCTGAAAAAAAAATTGCCACGGATACCTGCAGCTACGTATATATATATAATACAAAGCAGCAGACAGGAATGGAGCTTTTTGAGGTATGCGGTGAGATCTATATACGCACACACAGTGCCTGCAGGCCTTGCACTGATGTGAATATGTGCACATAGACTCCCCTGCCTACCTAGCACTGCAATCTATGCACCCCCGAAATAGCCCTAAAAAGGACTGTTGGTTTATCAGGATTTGTGGATTGAAAACTAGTAGACCAACACTAACTAATAAATGTAAGAATCTGACCCTATCTCAGCAGCAGCTCTCCCTTCACTAGCTGAGTCCAGAGCAGAATGCGGCGAGCAGGGTAGCGCCATGTCTCTTATAGACATGATAATGCTGTGTGGCCAGTCAATCACTGTAATACCACAGCAAAGATGGCTGCGGTATTACAGTGCACGGAAGACAATCCCTGAATTCTGATTGGCACTCTGAAAGGCACCAAAAATTAAAAGGAGGAGACACGAGCTCCCGATAAATAATCCCGGAAATACTCGCGAGCGAGCATAGTGATACTTGGGCGAGTACCAAGTAGTGGCAAGCACGCTTACTTATCACTAGTAGGGACCCATCAGTTTTTTTCTGAGACCACGTTGACGATGGTTTTATATTGCACATGGAGATAGCTTCTCCAAAGTTAGCATCTATTCACTGTAGCTTGGATGTGCCAGTCATTTTTTTGTTATTTCTATGTTTGATTTCTGAATGAGCACTCCACCCTTCACCATGTGGTGGTTTTAATTACAGCAGGTTCATACCAACCCATAAATGCAGGCATTGCTGAGAGAGGTGTCCACAATCACCTAGGAATTCAAACATCAGCCTAAGAGAGGTATTCATACAAGTAGGGAACCATCAGCTTTTTCTCTGAGACCACCTTGATGATAGTTGATGGGCAGACATAAGTTGTCCAAATTGTGTGCAAAGCATCTAATTTTTTTCTAGTATTCAATAGCTGTATGGCTATTCATATTTCATATATTTCACATTGACATGCTTTAGCATGATAGAGTACAACTTTTTTTTGCATATTGTAAATGGATATAGATGCTCCTAAGTTAGCACCCATACACACTAGCTTGTATGTGCTAGTCAGTTTTTTTTTATTGCTTCCTACATTTAGTCTTGCCATAACATTTTTGGCCGGTTCAATATGTCCTGATATTTGCGGTACCGTAAAACCGGTACCGGAGATATCAGTGTCTGTGTGTGTAATATTTGCGGCACAGATGTGCTGCCTGTGTGCCACATTAGTACCACACATTCCGGCACCTGAGAGCAGTGGTACAGTTAGCGCTGTTCCCCAGCGCCCTGTGTTGAAGACCATTCTCATCATTCTCCCCTGTTCTACCCGCGAGAAGTACAAGCGAAGAAGAATGATGAGAGTTATATTCAACTGATAACAGCGACAGCAGGCAGCTGATGGAACTATTGCTACTGCTAATAACAGTGAAAGCAGACAGCGACTGATGGGAGTATTCATCACCCACTGCCTGCACTATAAATAAATAACTAAATAAATTTAAAAAACATAGTAATTTAGTAACATAGTAACAAAGTTAGCAAGGCTGAAAAAAGACATTTGTCCATCCAGTTCAGCCTATATTCCGTCAGAATAAATCCCCAGATCTACATCCTTCTAAAGAACCTAATAACTGTATGATACAATATTGTTACACTCCAGGAAGACATCAAAGCCTCTCCTGAACCCCTCAATTGAGTTCACCATCACCTCCTCCTCAGGCGAGGAATTCTAAATTCTCACTGCCCTAACAGTAAAGAATCATCTTCTATGTCGGTGGAAAAACCTTCTCTCCTCCAGACACAGAGAAGGCCTCCTTGTGACCGTCACTTTCCTTGGTATAAACAGATCCTCGGAGAGATATTTGTATTGTCTCTTTATATACTTATAAACTGTTATTAGATTGCCTCTCAGTCATTTTTTTTCAAGACTAAATAATCCTAAATTTGCTAATCTCTCTGGGTATTGTAGTTCCCCCATCCCCTTTATTAATTTTTTTTGCCCTCTTTTTTACTTGCTCTGGTACCATTTTATCCTTCCCGAGCACCGGTGCCCAAAACTGTACACAGTACTCCATGTAGGAACACAAGATATAACCAATGGACCAAACGCAATATGTCTTAAACTCCAAACAATCAATAGCACAACCAAGGGAAACTGTAAATACACAGAGACCCAAAGGAGTATATTTCAAAAAATAATATTTATTAAATATAAAATCTAATAATCCATAGCAGGGTAAACACTAACCAAGCAGGGCTGGAGAATACAAGTTGACCACATGAAAATTGAAATAAATAGAACGCACTATATGGCACTATGATACAATATCAATATGGGCTAGCAATTCAAAGCTCATAAGTGCTATACACCAGAGGAGGCTGAATATGTATGGAACCCCATTATATACCAATGCTAAAAGCATACCAAATATGTCTATTGAAAATATACATATAATAAATTGCAAAGTGCAAGGAGTGCCAAGCAAGGAAAAAGATATTAAGGAGCAAGAAGCATCCATGAGTTAAAGTGCATATGCAGTGCAAAAATAGGTTAGATATTAAAGGCAAAATACCTACATGCGGTGAGAGACCTGAAGCCCCAGCCTGCCGCCTCCTTGGGTGGAACTTGGGTAACTAGGTAGAGGTTGTGGGTGGAAGAAATAGATAGGGGAAGGAGACCTGGAGGTAGAATGACAGTTGGAGAGAAAGTTGACAGTTGGTAGTGGAGAGTTGTCATCGAAACGGGAGTAAGGTGAAGCAAGTGTGGAGAGAGGAGAGAGGAACCAGGTCACAGTAAGGACTGGCCCCAGACTAGTGGAGAGACTGTAGGGCTCGGCTAGTGAACCGGAGGCTGTAGTATCTGTATGTGCGACAGCGAAATTGACACATAATCGCTAAAAAGGCAGCCACAAATGGTCAAGGGGACGATGAGGTCATCGCCCGACAGGACATGAGGCTGCTGGCTTGGGACTCTGTGAGTGAGGCGCAGGGCAGGAGGTTGTGAGCCAGTGCAGAGAGATGACCTGGAAAGGTACACAAGAAGGGGGTCCTGGAAAAGTGCACCAAACTACCTGAGAGCTGGTTGGACCACCGACCTGGAGGAGACAGCACCCGGCTGCTGATTGTAACCTAAAGACTGTGAGTCCCGGCTGGGGACTGCCTATAAGAACTGTGAGTAAACTGTGGAAACTGCGCCCTGCAGTGTCCTCAGAATTATTTACTGCGTCACCTGCCCTGTACTACAACAGTTACCATCATCAAATTAACCCTATAACTGCCCTGGGGCCTGCTCTACTCGTGGAGAGCTGTATCATCTCTGCTGTGCCAGTGGACCTGAATCGAAGCATCAGCCATCTATTGCCAAACACCATGGGTGGTTTCACAACTTAATCCCCTATAAAGTTTTCCTCTTGCATTTTATTGCACACTTCCAGGGCCACGGACCGGGTCACTGCTGCCGTGACATCCCATAAAAACTGACTGGCCCGGACCGAGTACCCTGAGATCAAGCGGGCATTGCATTACCTTTTCATAAAAACTGATTAGATTGGTTTGACAAGAGCGATTCCTTATAAACCCATGCTGATATGGAGTTAAACAGTTATTCTCATTAAGATAATCCAGAATAACATCCCTCAGAAACCCTTCAAATATTTTATCAACAATAGAGGTTAGACTTACTGGCCTATAAATTCCAGGTTCACTTTTAGAGCCCCTTTTGAATATTGGTACCACATTTGCTATGCGCCAGTCCTGTAGAACAGACCCCTTTGCTATAAAGCATGGGTTCCCCTGTATTTTTAATAACTAACCAGGCAAAACTGACAGCTGTGGGCTGCAAACCTCGGCTGTCAATTTTAGCAAGGCTAGTTATTAAGAATAGAGGGGTCCCTATGTTTTTTAAAATTATATAAATAAAAAATGACAAAAAACTGGCACGGGGGCCCCCCATTTTTTATAATTAGCCTTGCTAAAGCAAACAGCTGGGGGCTGGTATTCTCAGGCTGGAAAGGGGCCATTGATATTGACACCCCCAGACTAAAATCGCAGCCCACAGCTGCCCAGAAAAGGCACATCTATCAGATGCAAAAATTCTGGCACTTTGCCCGTCTACTCTCACTTTGCCTGGAGCAGTGGCAAGTGGGTTTCATGTTTATGGGGTTGATGTCACCTTTCTATTGTGTGGTGACATCAAACCAATAGTTTAGTAATGGGAGTAGGGTTGAGCGACTTTCATTTTTTCAAGATCGAGTCGGGTTTTGCGAAACCCGACTTTGTCCAGAGTTGAGTCGAGTGCAGTCGGCCGATTATCGCTAAAAGTCGGGGATTGACCGAAACACGAAACCCAATGCAAGTCAATGGGGAAGCATAGTCGACAGTGAGTGGAGGACAGGAAAAACCCTCCAGTGCCCATTTTAATGCCCAAAACATCCATTCTTGTTTCTGAAGCTTGTCAATCTTAATTAACTTTATAATAATAGTTGGGCATTGGAAATTGGGGGTCATTTGGCACAAGTTGTGGGGGGTAGGGCTGGTTCAAGGTTTTAGTGGGCCCAGGAAACGTGGACTACGTCACGGCGGTGGAGCACTGAGAGGTAAGTATGTCAAGTTTGCAAGTGCTGTGATCCTAAGCAAGCAGGGGGGACCCACTCGTTGGCATTGGCACTGGCACAGGGCCCCTCAAAGTACAGCGTTGTGTTTGCACAGCGCGGGGCGCCTCCCACCAGCAGCGACACTTTTGCGTACTCTGAGGGGCCCTGTGCCAGTGACGTCGCCAATGAGTATGCCCCCCCACCTGATGAAGGAACCTGCACTTTCATCTGCACCTTCCTCTTTGTCCCTGTGTAAGGTGGTATAACATGCGGGAAGGGGAACTTTACTTTCAGCAGGGTCAGATTCTTGATGTGTAGAGTGCAAGGGGAATGTAGTGGTCTAGGTCAATGTACCAGCAGACTCATCTAGCAGTGGCTGGGCAATGGGCAGGATGAGGAGGAAACACAGATATAGGGCCAAAGAATAAAGTAGGCTAAAGGCAGTAACAGGACTAAACAGGCAGCATTGCTTTGTTCAGTGGAGTAGCAAACCCAGGAGCAGCAGACAGTGTTTTAAGGGCCCAACCACACTAGTAGGCCAAATGCAGTTTAATATCTGCTACTATAGGCCAAAAGCCTAAAGACTGAAGCTCAGCTTTATACAGTGGAGGACAAACACCAGGGAGCGGCAGACACCGTTAGTAGGCCCTAACCACCAATTTTTTTTAAAAACATCACTTAATGAGAGCCAGAAGGTTGAAGCTCAGATTTATTCAGTTGAGGAAAACACCAGGGAGCGTCAGACACCGTTAGTAGGCCGTAACCAAAGTTGAAGGCCAAATGCAGTTTAATATCTGATACTATAGGCCGAAAGCCAGAAGGTTGAAGCTCAGCTTTATACAGTTGAGGACAAACACCAGGGAGGGGCAGACACCGTTAGTAGGCCCTAACCACCAAATTTTTTAAAAAACATCACTTAATGAGAGCCAGAAGGTTGAAGCTCAGATTTATACAGTTGAGGACAAACACCAGGGAGCGGCAGACACCGTTAGTAGGCCCTAACCACCAATTTTTTTAAAAAAACATCACTTAATGAGAGCCAGAAGGTTGAAGCTCAGATTTATTCAGTTGAGGAAAACACCAGGGAGCGTCAGACACCGTTAGTAGGCCGTAACCAAAGTTGAAGGCCAAATGCAGTTTAATATCTGATACTATAGGCCGAAAGCCAGAAGGTTGAAGCTCAGCTTTATACAGTTGAGGACAAACACCAGGGAGGGGCAGACACCGTTAGTAGGCCCTAACCACCAAATTTTTTAAAAAACATCACTTAATGAGAGCCAGAAGGTTGAAGCTCAGATTTATTCAGTTGAGGAAAACACCAGGGAGCGTCAGACACCGTTAGTAGGCCGAAACCAAAGTTTAAGGCCAAATGCAGTTTAACCCCTTACTGACCTCGGACGTACTATACCGTCCGAGGTCAGCTCCCCTGCTTTGATGCAGGGCTCCGCGGTGAGCCCGCATCAAAGCCGGGACATGTCAGCTGTTTTGAACAGCTGACATGTGCCCGCAATAGGCGCGGGCAGAATCGCGATCTGCCCGCGCCTATTAACTAGTTAAATGCCGCTGTCAAACGCAGACAGCGGCATTTAACTACCGCATCCGGCCGTGCGGCCGGATATGACGTCATCGCCGACCCCCGTCACATGATCGGGGGTCGGCGATGCTTCTGAATGGTAACCATAGAGGTCCTTGAGACCTCTATGGTTACTGATCGGCGGTGGCTGTGAGCGCCACCCTGTGGTCGGCGCTCACAGCACACCTGCAATTCTCCTACATAACAGCGATCTGATGATTGCTGTTATGTAGCAGAGCCGATCGGGCTATGCCTGCTTCTAGCCTCCCATGGAGGCTATAGAAGCATGGCAAAAGTGAAAAAAAAAAGTTTTAAAAAATGTGAAAAAAATAAAAAAAACATAAAAGTTTAAATCACCCCCCTTTCGCCCCAATCAAAATAAATCAATAAAAAAAAAATCAAACCTACACATATTTAGTATCGCCGCGTTCAGAATCGCCCGATCTATCAATAAAAAAAAAGCATTAACCTGATTGCTAAATGGCGTAATGAGAAAAAAAATCGAAACGCCAGAAATACGTTTTTTTGGTCGCCACGACATTGCATTAAAATGCAATAACGGGCGATCAAAAGAACGTATCTGCACCAAAATGCTATAATTAAAAACGCCAGCTCGGCACGCAAAAAATAAGCCCTCACCTGACCCGAGATCACGAAAAATGGAGACGCTACGAGTATCGGAAAATGGCGCAATTTTTTTTTTTTTTTTGTGCAAAGTTTGGAATTTTTTTTCACCACTTAGGTAAAACATAACCTAGACATGTTTGGTGTCTATGAACTCGTACTGACCTGGAAAATCATAATGGCAGGTCAGTTTTAGCATTTAGTGAACCTAGCAAAATAGGCAAGCAAAAAACAAGTGTGGGATTGCACTTTTTTTGCAATTTCACTGCACTTGGAATTTTTTTCCCGTTTTCTAGTACACGACATGGTAAAACCAATGATGTCGTTCAAAAGTACAACTCGTCCCGCAAAAAATAAGCCCTCACATGGCCAAATTGACGGAAAAATAAAAAAGTTATGGCTCTGTGAAGGAGGGGAGTGAAAAACGAAAACGGAAAAACGAAAAATCCCAAGGTCATGAAGGGGTTAATATCTGATACTATAGGCCGAAAGCCAGAAGGTTAAAGCTCAGCTTTATACAGTTGAGGACAAACACCAGGGAGCGGCAGACACCGTTTGTAGGCCCTAACCACCAATTTAAAAAAAAAAAAACAGCACTTAATGAGAGCCAGAAGGTTGAAGCTCAGCTTTATACAGTTGAGGACAAACACCAGGGAGGGGCAGACACCGTTAGTAGGCCCTAACCACCAAATTTTTTAAAAAACATCACTTAATGAGAGCCAGAAGGTTGAAGCTCAGATTTATTCAGTTGAGGAAAACACCAGGGAGCGTCAGACACCATTAGTAGGCCGTAACCAAAGTTGAAGGCCAAATGCAGTTTAATATCTGATACTATAGGCCGAAAGCCAGAAGGTTGAAGCTCAGCTTTATACAGTTGAGGACAAACACCAGGGAGCGGCAAACAGAGGTATTAGGCCACAAACACCAATTTTTTAAAAAAAAGCAATTAAGGAGAGCCAGAAGGTTGAAGCTCAGATTTAGACAGTGGAGGACAATTTGAATTAGGGACTGCAGACAGACTTAGTAGGCTGTCCCCTGTGGACCATGCATCCACCACATTAACCCATTGCACCGTAATGGACACGTAACCTTCCGTGGCCATGCCTACAGGTCCATGCGTCTGTTGTCAGGTGCACCTTTGTACTCACAGATTGCCAGAGTGCATGGACAATGCGGTCTTTTACATGCTGGTGGAGGGTTTGGGATGGCTTTTCTCGCAAAAGAAGTGTCGACTGGTTAGCTTGTAGCGTGGTACAGCGTAGTCCATCATGGCTTTATTAATATTAAATAAAATATATAAATAGGCTCTATGAACTTTTAAATAGGTTCCAGGGGTACACGGGCAGCATTGGTGTGGTCAGCGGAGGAGGATTGCAAGGAGGGACCGCAGACAGGCTAATGAAGGCCCGCAGACAGGCTAGTGAAGGCCTAAAATAACAAAAGATAGGCTCATGGCAGTTTTAAATCGGTTACATGGATACACAGGCAGCATTGTGGTCAGTGGAGGAGTATTGCAAGGAGGGACCGCAGACAGGCTAACAAAGGCCTAAAATAACAAAAGATAGGCTCATGGCAGTTTTAAATCGGTTACCTGGATACACAGGCAGCATTGTGGTCAGTGGAGGAGTATTGCAAGGAGGGACCGCAGACAGGCTAACGAAGGCCTAAAATAACAAAAGATAGGCTCATGGCAGTTTTAAATCGGTTACATGGATACACAGGCAGCATTGTGGTCAGTGGAGGAGTATTGCAAGGAGGGACCGCAGACAGGCTAACGAAGGCCTAAAATAACAAAAGATAGGCTCATGGCAGTTTTAAATCGGTTACATGGATACACAGGCAGCATTGTGGTCAGTGGAGGAGTATTGCAAGGAGGGACCGCAGACAGGCTAACGAAGGCCAAAAATAACAAAAGGTAGGCTCATGGCAGTTTTGAATCAGTTACATGGATACACAGGCAGCATTGTGGTCAGTGGAGGAGTATTGCAAGGAGGGACCGCAGACAGGCTAACAAAGGCCTAAAATAACAAAAGGTAGGCTCATGGCAGTTTTAAATCAGTTACATGGATACACAGGCAGCATTGTGGTCAGTGGAGGAGTATTGCAAGGAGGGACCGCAGACAGGCTAACGAAGGCCTAAAATAACAAAAGGTAGGCTCATGGCAGTTTTAAATCAGTTACATGGATACACAGGCAGCATTGTGGTCAGTGGAGGAGTATTGCAAGGAGGGACCGCAGACAGGCTAACGAAGGCCTAAAATAACAAAAGATAGGCTCATGGCAGTTTTAAATCGGTTACATGGATACACAGGCAGCATTGTGGTCAGTGGAGGAGTATTGCAAGGAGGGACCGCAGACAGGCTAACGAAGGCCTAAAATAACAAAAGATAGGCTCATGGCAGTTTTAAATCGGTTACATGGATACACAGGCAGCATTGTGGTCAGTGGAGGAGTATTGCAAGGAGGGACCGCAGACAGGCTAACGAAGGCCTAAAATAACAAAAGATAGGCTCATGGCAGTTTCAAATCGGTTACATGGATACACAGGCAGCATTGTGGTCAGTGGAGGAGTATTGCAAGGAGAGACCGCAGACAGGCTAACGAAGGCCTAAAATAACAAAAGATAGGCTCATGGCAGTTTTAAATCGGTTACATGGATACACAGGCAGCATTGTGGTCAGTGGAGGAGTATTGCAAGGAGGGACCGCAGACAGGCTAACGAAGGCCTAAAATAACAAAAGATAGGCTCATGGCAGTTTTAAATCGGTTACATGTATACACAGGCAGCATTGTGGTCAGTGGAAGAGTATTGCAAGGAGGGACCGCAGACAGGCTAACGAAGGCCTAAAATAACAAAAGATAGGCTCATGGCAGTTTTAAATCAGTTACATGGATACACAGGCAGCATTGCGGTCAGTGGAGGAGGATTGCAAGGAGTGTCTGACACAGTTAGTACTCACTCACAAAAAATAAATAGATGTTAATGTCTCGCAAAACAACAACAAAAAAGTGTGGCATACTTAGGTACAGGGGTGGGCTCATCTGCTGAGTTTCTGACATGGTAATTTGGCAGTAAGTATTTACTGGTGTCAATATAGGACACTGACCCTGACTATTTTAACTAGCATCATATGTCAACAAATTGGTATTGTCAGTGCCAGGCATTGAATGATGTCAGTGCATAGACTAAACATTGGTGGAGCTGTGCGAGATAATTTTGCACGTGTTAGAGCACAGTTTGAGCTGGGGGGGTGAACTCTCTTGTGGCCGGCGGTACCGTCCCAGGGCCCCTCATGTTACAACGGTGTGCCTGACGTTGGGTGCGCACCACCACCGCCAGAGACACTTCATTGTACTATGAGGGACCCAGTGCCAGTGCCGTCGACCAAAAGCGGGCACACCCACCTCTTCAGACAAACAGCACTGTAACGGGTGCTTGCGCCAAGTGGCGAGACCACGGCCCCGTGGGGGGAATTTTCCCATTGAGGGAGGTTTAAACATGTCGTATTCTGGATAGTGTTGAGCGATACCGTCCGATACTTGAAAGTATCGGTATCGGAAAGTATCGGCCGATACCGGCAAAGTATCGGATCTAATCCGATACCGATACCCGATACCAATACAAGTCAATGGGACTCAAGTATCGGACGGTATCCCTGATGGTTCCCAGGGTCTGAAGAAGAGGAAACTCTCCTTCAGGCCCTGGGAACCATATTAATGTGTAAAATAAAGAATTAAAATAAAAAATATTGCTATACTCACCTCTCCGACGCAGGCTGGACCTCACCGAGGGAACCGGCAGCGTTCTTTGCTTAAAATGCGCGCTTTTCCTTCCTTCCGTGACGTCACGGCTTCTGATTGGTCGCGTGCCGCCCATGTGGCCGCGACGCGACCAATCACAGCAAGCCATGACGTAATTTTCAGGTCCTTCTAGGCATTCAGTATTTTAAAATTACGTTCCGGCTTTGTGATTGGTCGCGTCGCGGTCACATGGGCGACGCGACCAATCACAAGCCGTGACGTCACGGGAGGCAGGAAACGCGCGCATTTTTAAAATTACGTCACGGCTTGTGATTGGTTGCGTGCCACCCATGTGACCGTGACGCGACCAATCACAGCAAGCCGTGACGTAATTTCAGGTCCTGAATGCCTATTTCTGCCTTTTCAGGAAGCACTGCACCACCAGGTTTAAGGTGTGAGCCAGGCAAGGAATGTGATTCAGTTGGGAAAGGGCTATGGCAGCCATGAAATTCCTTCCGTTATCACTCACTACCTTGCCTGCCTCAAGATGTACAGTGCCCAGCCATGACTGAGTTTCTTTCTGTAAGAACTCGGACAGAACTTCCGCGGTGTGTCTGTTGTCGCCCAAATACTTCATTGCCAATACAGCCTGCTGACGCTTTCCACTAGCTGTCCCATAATGGCACACCTGGTGTGCAACAGTGGCAGCTGCGGATGGAGTGGATGTGCGACTGTGGACGAGCTCTCGCTTCTGCAGGAGGAGGAGGAAGAGGAGGAGGGGGGGCGAACGCCTACAGCCAACTCTTTCCTTGACCGTGGGCTAGGCAGAACTGTCCCAATATTGCTGTCCCCTGTGGACCCTGCATCCACCACATTCACCCAGTGTGCCGTGATTGACACGTAACGTCCCTGGCCATGCCTACTGGTCCATGCATCTGTTGTCAGGTGCACCTTTGTAGTCACAGACTGCCTGAGTGCATGGACGATGCGATCTTTAACATGCTGTTGGAGGGCTGGGATGGCTTTTCTAGAAAAGAAGTGTCGACTGGGTAGCTCGTAGCGTGGTACAGCGTAGTCCATCAGCGCTTTGAAAGCTTCGCTTTCAACTAACCAGTAGGGCATCATCTCTAATGAGATTAGTCTAGCAATGTGGGCATTCAAACCCTGTGTACGCGGATGCGAGGATGAGTACTTCCTTTTCCTAACAAGAGTCTCATGTAGGGTGAGCTGGACTGGAGAGCTGGAGATCGTGGAACTAGCGGTGGTGCCGGTGGACATGGGTGACTGAGAGAGGGTTGGAGATCGTATTCTTGCCGGTGCCCTACATGCAGTGTTTCCTACTGCAAACCTGGTGATTCCCTGACTGCTTTGGCCTGGCGACGAAAGCTGCACAGATACTGCAGGTGGTGCGGGAAATGGTGGGTTTACAGTGAGGGAAGGGATGTAGCGTTGCTGACTAGCTTCATTGGCTGAGGGTGCTGCAACCTTTAGGGACGTTTGATAGATAGTCCAGGCTTGCAAATGCATGGTGGATAAGTGTCTATGCATGCAACTTGTATTTAGACTTTTAAGATTCTGACCTCTGCTTAAGGTAGTTGAACATTTTTGACAGATGATTTTGCGCTGATCATTTGGATGTTGTTTAACCTTCGTCCGGCTGAGTAGGTACAATTGTAACTATTCCGTTTTAAAATTACAATAACTTTTTTTCGAAAAGCCGTAGAGGGCTGAAATTTCGTGACATCTCTGCAGTTTTGGCCCAGAATATACACTCACTGGCCACTTTATTAGGTACACCTGTCCAACTTCTTGTTAACACTTAATTTCTAATCAGCCAATCACATGGCGGCAACTCAGTGCATTTAGGCATGTAGACATGGTCAAGACAATCTCCTGCAGTTCAAACCGAGCATCAGTATGGGGAAGAAAGGTGATTTGAGTGCCTTTGAACGTGGCATGGTTGTTGGTGCCAGAAGGGCTGGTCTGAGTATTTCAGAAACTGCTGATCTACTGGGATTTTCACGCACAACCATCTCTAGGGTTTACAGAGAATGGCCCGAAAAAGAAAAAAAATCCAGTGAGCGGCAGTTCTGTGGGCGGAAATGCCTTGTTGATGCCAGAGGTCAGAGGAGAATGGGCAGACTGGTTCGAGCTGATAGAAAGGCAACAGTGACTCAAATCGCCACCCGTTACAACCAAGGTAGGCCTAAGAGCATCTCTGAACGCACAGTGCGTCGAACTTTGAGGCAGATGGGCTACAGCAGCAGAAGACCACACCGGGTACCACTCCTTTCAGCTAAGAACAGGAAACTGAGGCTACAATTTGCACAAGCTCATCGAAATTGGACAGTAGAAGATTGGAAAAACGTTGCTTGGTCTGATGAGTCTCGATTTCTGCTGCGACATTCGGATGGTAGGGTCAGAATTTGGCGTAAACAACATGAAAGCATGGATCCATCCTGCCTTGTATGGAGCATCTTTGGGATGTGCAGCCGACAAATCTGCGGCAACTGTGTGATGCCATCATGTCAATATGGACCAAAATCTCTGAGGAATGCTTCCAGCACCTTGTTGAATCTATGCCACGAAGAATTGAGGCAGTTCTGAAGGCAAAAGGGGTCCAACCCGTTACTAGCATGGTGTACCTAATAAAGTGGCCGGTGAGTGTATTGGCCAAATATCAATAAAATATCTCCACCCCCTTCTGAGATAAGGGGTTGAGATATTTTTGCATCCATAACAAGCTGCATAGGTACAAATGTACCCTCATATATTTTGAATGAAGATAATGCAAGGATAAAAGAATAATATTTTTTTTAATGATAATGCTATTTTATTATTAAACTGTATACTGTTCATTTACATTATAAAAGAAAATGTAAGAAACTTTTTTTATTGATTTTCTTCGCAAGTAATGCATGTTGTCTTTGCTACCGAGTGTTCATCGCAAATGGGTTTCACACAAACCACACAAGACTTTCTAGTCTGTTTTTTCGACCAATAGGAAAATTGTAACAGAGCCACCATCTTTATTTTGTGCTGAATATAAGTAAAACATCGTAAAACAATATGTACTAATTATTATCCATTTTTCATATAAAAATCATACCTATAGTGATAAGTTTCATACAAAATATATGTAAGCCAAGTCCAGGCTCAAAGACAATTTCTGACTATTCTGTCCCCACATAAGGCGAATGAAGGTATAACTGGCTGTTAGATGCTGTGAGACTTTCCTACCTTTCCAATAAATTGAAGACTTCACAAGCCTAGAAATGTGTGTGCTCACAGCAATGAGATGAACAGCAAAATGGCTACTGAGAGGAGGGAGGCAGGAAGAGAAGTAGAAGCCACTTCCAGTTTGAACCAACTTAATTGACAGCAACATAAGTGAGCAGTAACAACACTGGCCAATAGATATCAGCATAACATTTGTAGCTGAATGAACTTTAGCTTCTGAAACCAAGTAAAGGAGAAAGTCTTCCCACAGTGGAGGTATATATGAAGGTACAATTGTACCTCTGCAGCATGTTAACATTGTAAAATTATGCAGCCTGACGAAGGTTAAAAAAATGCCAGACTGTACTCTTTCTGCTATCGGATACCTTTTCAGACATTGCAGACTGAGCTTCTTTAACCGGATGGCCACACTGTCCTCCAACTGGTTTTGGTTTTGCCACGCGTTTTTGGCCAGATACGGGCCCGGCAGATGGAACCTGTTGTGATGTTGATGCCTGCTGTGGCTCCTCCTCCTCCGCTTCAGAACTACTGCCGCCTGCACCCTGTTCCCCCAATGGCTGCCAATCGGGGTCAACAACTGGGTCATCTATGACCTCCTCTTCTATGTCGTGTGCAACTTTGTCTGTGTCACCGTGTAAGCCGGTGGTATTGCGTTCGTGACGGGGCACCATAGTCTCCGCTGGGTTTGATTCTGCCTCAGTACACTGCGAGGGCAATGTTCTGGTCTGAGTCAAAGGAACAGCATAGTAATCTGGCTGTGGCTGTGCATCTGTGCACTCCATGTCCAATTCAACTTCGAATGGGCATGGCCTGTTAACTTTTTCACTGTCTAACCCAGGAACGGTATGTGTAAAGAGCTCCATGGAGTAACCTGTTCTGTCGACTGACGCATCCTTCACTGTTGTTCTGGGTGAAGGACACAAGGAAGCGACTTGCTCCTGACCGGGAGCATCCACTGACAATGCACTGCTCTGACATTTGGCACTTTCCGAGGAGGAGGAGAAAGAGCTAGAGGCAGAGTCAGCAATGAAAGCCAATACTTGTTCCTCCTGCTCTGGCATCAAAAGTGGTTTTCCTACTCCCAGAAAAGAGAGCGTTCGAGGCCTTGTGTAGCCAGACAACGAACCTGGCTCAACAACTCGAGACTTAGGTGCTGTACTGCTTTTACCACGACCACCTGATGCTCCACCACCACTACCATCATTACCAGCTGACAATGACCGCCCACGGCCACGACCTCTTCCACTAGACTTCCTCATTGTTTGCAAAACGTAACCAAAGTAACGGTATTTGTTACTGTAAAACAACTTATAAGGTGAACTCAAACTTCTGTTGGATTTATATATACCTTTATAGGTGCCTGACACTGAAAGGAAAATCAGGCCCAATGTTACACA
The DNA here is from genome assembly GCF_051348905.1 of Ranitomeya variabilis. Lineage (NCBI taxonomy): Eukaryota > Metazoa > Chordata > Amphibia > Anura > Dendrobatidae > Ranitomeya > Ranitomeya variabilis. The sequence goes on along the minus strand of NC_135237.1, from coordinate 261,259,993 downwards.
CTAGGTTTTCTGTGCCCCAATAATTTGAGACAGATGGCACACACAGGACCAGCACTCAAGCAGAAATGCCAATCTTAATCTCCCACTATTTTTTTTTTTTTATGGGAGAATTTAAAAAAAAACAAAAAAACAATATCACACACTAGGTTTTCGGTGGCACACAATGAGAGACAGATGCCACACACAGGACTGGCACAGCGGCAGACTTGCCAATCTTTATCTCCCACTAATTTTTTTTTTTTTACAGGGAGAATTTACCCCCCCAAAAAAAGCCCAGTATTACACAGTGGTTTTCGGTGGCACACAATGAGAGACAGATGCCACACACAGCAATGGCACAGAGGCAGACTTGCCAATCTTTATCTCCCACTAATTATTTTTTTTTTAAAAGGGAGACTTTACCCCCCCAAAAAAAATGTCCCACTATTACACAGTGGTTTTCGGTGGCACACAATGAGAGACAGATGCCACACACAGGACTGGCACAGCGGCAGACTTGCCAATCTTTATCTCCCACTAATTATTTTTTTTTTACAGGGAGAATTTACCCCCCCTGTCATGATTCCCAATGGCAGGGAAACATCAAAACACAAAAATAACGGACGAGCTCTGGGTGATGGAATCTCGAGCTGACCGTGAGCTAAATCTACCACACAACTAATAGTAGCCAGGGAGCATACCTACGACTTCCTAAATGCCACGCGCCAGCCGGAGGACTAACTACGCCTGGTAGAGGAAGGAACAGACCTGGCTTACCTCTAGGGAAATACCCCAAAAGATGATAGCAGCCCCCCACATGTAATAACGGTGAGTTTAAGAGGAAAAGACATACACAGTATGAAAGTAGATTTAGCAAAGAGAGGTCCACTTACTAGATAGCAGAAGGATACAAAAGAGGACTTCATGGTCAACTGAAAACCCTTTCAAAAAACCATCCTGAAATTACTTTAAGACTCCTGTGTCAACTCATGACACAGGAGTGGCAATTTCAGCCCGCAAGAGCTTCCAGCTACAGAGAATAACAAAAAATGCAAACTGGACAAAAGATACAAAACAAAAGGACAAAGTCCACTTAGCTGATCAGCAGACTAGTAGCAGGAACATGCAACCGAAGGCTCTGGTTACAATGATGACCGGCAAGGAAATGACTGGAGAGCAAGGCTAAATAGGAAACTCCCAAACACTGATGGGAGCAGGTGAACTGAGACAGCAAAGCACACACAAATCACCAGTACCACCAGAAACCACCAGGGGAGCCCAAAAAGCGGATCCACAACAGTACCCCCCCTTAAGGAGGGGGCACCGAACCCTCACGAGAACCGCCAGGGCGATCTGGATGAGCCCTATGAAAGGCACGAACCAAATCCGAGGCATGAACATCAGAGGCAGTTACCCAAGAATTATCTTCCTGACCATAGCCCTTCCATTTAACCAGATATTGAAGTCTCCATCTGGAAATACGGGAATCCAAGATCTTCTCTACAACGTACTCCAATTCACCCTCCACCAGCACAGGAGCAGGAGGTTCAGTAGAAGGAACCACCGGTACCTCATATCTCCGCAACAACGACCGATGGAATACATTATGGATAGCGAAAGATGCCGGGAGGTCCAAACGAAAGGACACAGGGTTAAGTATCTCCAAAATCCTATAAGGACCGATGAACCGAGGCTTAAATTTAGGAGAAGAAACCCTCATAGGGACAAAACGAGAAGACAACCACACCAAGTCCCCAACACGAAGGCGAGGACCAACACGACGACGGCGGTTAGCAAACTGCTGAGTCCTCTCCTGGGACAACTTCAAATTGTCCACCACTTGTCCCCAAATCTGATGCAACCGATCCACCACCGCATCCACTCCAGGACAATCCGAAGATTCCACCTGACCAGATGAAAAACGAGGATGAAACCCTGAATTGCAAAAGAAAGGAGAAACCAAAGTGGCAGAACTAGCCCGATTATTAAGAGCAAATTCTGCCAACGGCAAAAAGGCAACCCAGTCATCCTGATCCGCAGACACAAAACACCTCAAATAAGTCTCCAAAGTTTGATTAGTTCGCTCCGTCTGGCCATTAGTCTGAGGATGGAATGCAGACGAAAAAGACAAATCAATGCCCAACCTGGCACAGAATGCCCGCCAAAATCTAGACACGAACTGGGTTCCCCTGTCAGAAACGATGTTTTCCGGAATACCATGCAAGCGCACCACATTTTGAAAAAATAAAGGAACCAACTCAGATGAGGAAGGCAACTTAGGCAATGGTACCAAATGAACCATTTTAGAAAAACGGTCACACACCACCCAGATGACAGACATCTTCTGAGAAACAGGGAGATCAGAAATAAAGTCCATAGAGATGTGCATCCAAGGCCTCTTCGGAACAGGCAATGGCAACAATAACCCACTAGCCCTAGAACAACAAGGCTTGGCCCGAGCACACACATCACAAGACTGCACAAAAACACGCACATCCCGAGACAGGGAAGGCCACCAGAAGGATCTAGCCACCAAATCTCTGGTACCAAAAATTCCAGGATGACCTGCCAGCGAAGAAGAATGAACTTCCGAGATGACTCTACTGGTCCAATCATCAGGAACAAACAGTCTACCAGGCGGACAACGATCAGGTCTATCCGCCTGAAATTCTTGCAAAGCACGTCGCAGATCTGGGGAGACAGCAGACAAAACAGCCCCATCCTTAAGGACACCAGCAGGTTCAGAATCCCCAGGAGAGTCAGGCTCAAAACTCCTAGAAAGAGCATCTGCCTTAACATTTTTAGAACCCGGTAAGTATGAAACCACAAAATTAAACCGAGAAAAAAACAACGACCATCGTGCCTGTCTGGGATTCAGGCGCCTGGCAGACTCTAGATAAATCAGATTCTTGTGATCAGTCAAAACTACCACCTGATGTCTGGCACCCTCAAGCCAATGACGCCACTCCTCAAATGCCCACTTCATGGCCAAAAGCTCCCGATTACCAACATCATAGTTTCGCTCGGCGGCCGAAAATTTTCGAGAAAAGAACGCACAAGGTCTCATCACTGAGCAGTCGGAACTTTTCTGCGACAAAACCGCCCCCGCTCCGATCTCGGAAGCATCGACCTCAACCTGAAAGGGAAGAGAAACATCAGGCTGGCGCAACACAAGGGCAGACAAAAAGCGGCGCTTAAGCTCCCGAAAGGCCTCCACAGCAGCAGGGGACCAATTGGCAACATCAGCACCCTTCTTGGTCAAATCCGTCAGAGGTTTAGCAACACCAGAAAAACCAATTATAAATCGACGATAAAAATTAGCAAAGCCCAAGAATTTCTGAAGACTCTTAAGAGAAGTAGGCTGCGTCCAGTCACAAATAGCCCGAACCTTGACAGGGTCCATCTCAATAGAAGAAGGGGAAAAAATGTACCCCAAAAAGGAAATCTTTTGAACCCCAAAAACACACTTTGAACCCTTTACACACAAAGAATTCTCCCGCAAAACCTGAAAAACCCTCCTGACCTGTTGAACATGAGACTCCCAGTCATCAGAAAAAATCAAAATATCATCCAAATACACAATCATAAATTTATCCAAATATTCACGGAAAATATCATGCATTAAGGACTGAAAGACTGAAGGTGCATTAGAAAGGCCGAAAGGCATTACTAAATACTCAAAATGGCCCTCAGGCGTATTAAATGCGGTTTTCCACTCATCCCCCTGCTTAATTCGCACCAAATTATATGCCCCACGAAGATCAATCTTAGAGAACCACTTAGCCCCCCTTATGCGAGCAAACAAATCAGTCAGCAAAGGCAACGGATACTGATATTTGACTGTAATTTTATTCAGAAGTCGATAATCAATACAAGGCCTCAGAGAGCCATCCTTTTTAGATACAAAGAAAAAACCAGCTCCTAAAGGAGATGAAGAAGGACGAATATGTCCCTTTTCCAGGGACTCCTTAATATACTCTCGCATAGCAGCATGTTCAGGTACAGATAAGTTAAACAAACGACCCTTTGGAAATTTACTGCCAGGAATCAGATCTATGGCGCAATCACAATCTCTGTGGGGAGGGAGTGAACCAATTTTTGGCTCCTCAAAAATATCACGATAATCAGACAAAAATGCCGGAATCTCAGAGGGAATAGATGACGAATTGGAAACCAAAGGTATGTCCCCATGAGCCCCCCGACATCCCCAGCTTAACACAGACATTGTTTTCCAGTCAAGGACTGGGTTATGAGATTGTAACCATGGTAATCCAAGCACCAAAACATCATGCAAATTGTACAACACAAGGAAGCGAATCACCTCCTGATGGTCTGGAGTCATACACATAGTCACTTGCGTCCAGAATTGTGGTTTATTACAAGCCAAAGGCGTAGAATCAATACCCTTCAGAGGTATAGGGACTTCCAGAGGCTCTAAATCAAACCCACAGCGCCTGGCAAAGGACCAATCCATAAGACTCAGAGCGGCGCCAGAGTCCACATAGGCATCCACGGTAATAACTGATAATGAACAAATCAAGGTTACAGACAGAATAAATTTAGACTGTAAAGTGCCAATTGAAATAGACTTGTCAACCTTCCTTGTACGTTTAGAGCATGCTGATATAACATGAGCAGAATCACCACAATAGAAGCATAACCCATTTTTACGCCTATAATTCTGCCGCTCGCTTCTGGACAGAATTCTGTCACATTGCATTTTCTCTGGCGTCTCTTCAGAAGATACCGCCAAATGGTGCACGGGTTTGCGCTCCCGCAAACGCCGATCAATCTGAATAGCCATTGTCATGGACTCATTCAGACCTGTGGGCGCAGGGAACCCGACCATAACATCTTTAACGGCATCAGAAAGGCCCTCTCTGAAATTTGCCGCTAGGGCGCACTCATTCCACTGAGTAAGCACAGACCATCTACGAAATTTTTGGCAGTATATCTCAGCTTCATCTTGCCCTTGAGGTAGGGCTATCAAAGCTTTTTCAGCTTGAATCTCCAAATTAGGTTCCTCATAAAGCAACCCTAAAGCCAGAAAAAACGCATCCACATTGAGCAACGCAGGATCCCCTGGTGTCAATGAAAATGCCCAATTTTGAGGGTCACCTCGCAGCAAAGAGATTGCAATCTTAACCTGCTGGACAGGATCTCCAGAGGAGTGAGGTCTGAGAGAAAGGAACAATTTACAATTATATTTGAAATTCAGGAACCGAGATCTATCTCCGGAAAACACCTCTGGTGTAGGAATTTTAGGTTCAGACATCGGAGTATGTATAACAAAATCTTGTAAATTTTGAACCTTGGTAGCAAGATTATTTAAACCTACAGCCAAACTCTGAGGGTCCATCTTTAAACAGGTGAGATCAGAGCCATTCAAGGATTAGAAGGAGAGAAAGGCAAAGGCTGTAATTAGAGGTGAAATGCAACTGATCCAACTATGGAGCAAGCATAGGGGAAAAAAAAAAATTCTACAGACTTCTTTTTTCTCTCCTTTCTTCTGCCAATAACTTTAACATGGGCCGGTCATACTGTCATGATTCCCAATGGCAGGGAAACATCAAAACACAAAAATAACGGACGAGCTCTGGGTGATGGAATCTCGAGCTGACCGTGAGCTAAATCTACCACACAACTAATAGTAGCCAGGGAGCATACCTACGACTTCCTAAATGCCACGCGCCAGCCGGAGGACTAACTACGCCTGGTAGAGGAAGGAACAGACCTGGCTTACCTCTAGGGAAATACCCCAAAAGATGATAGCAGCCCCCCACATGTAATAACGGTGAGTTTAAGAGGAAAAGACATACACAGTATGAAAGTAGATTTAGCAAAGAGAGGTCCACTTACTAGATAGCAGAAGGATACAAAAGAGGACTTCACGGTCAACTGAAAACCCTTTCAAAAAACCATCCTGAAATTACTTTAAGACTCCTGTGTCAACTCATGACACAGGAGTGGCAATTTCAGCCCGCAAGAGCTTCCAGCTACAGAGAATAACAAAAACTGCAAACTGGACAAAAGATACAAAACAAAAGGACAAAGTCCACTTAGCTGATCAGCAGACTAGTAGCAGGAACATGCAACCGAAGGCTCTGGTTACAATGATGACTGGCAAGGAAATGACTGGAGAGCAAGGCTAAATAGGAAACTCCCAAACACTGATGGGAGCAGGTGAACTGAGACAGCAAAGCACACACAAGTCACCAGTACCACCAGCAACCACCAGGGGAGCCCAAAAAGCGGATCCACAACACCCCCCCAAAAAAAGGCCCAGTATTACACAGTGGTTTTCGGTGGCACACAATGAGAGACAGATGCCAAACACAGCAATGGCACAGAGGCAGACTTGCCAATCTTTATCTCCCACTATTTTTTTTTTTTTTACAGGGAGAATTTACCACCCCCCAAAAAAAATGGCCCAGTATTACACAGTGGTTTTCAGTGGCACACAATGAGAGACAGATGCCACACACAGGACTGGCACAGAGGCAGACTTGCCAATCTTTACCTCCCACTAATTATTTTTTTTTTTACAGGTAGAATTTACCCCCCAAAAATAAATGGCCAAGTATTACACAGTGGTTTTCGGTGGCACACAATGAGAGACAGATGCCACATACAGCAATGGCACAGAGGCAGACTTGCCAATCTTTATCTCCCACTAATTATTTTTTTTTTTACAGGGAGAATTTACCCAAAAAAATAAATGGCCAAGTATTACACAGTGGTTTTCGGTGGCACACAATGAGAGACAGATGCCACACACAGGACTGGCACAGAGGCAGACTTGCCAATCTTTATCTCCCACTAATTATTTTTTTTTTTACAGGGAGAATTTACCCCCCCAAAAAAAAATGGCCCACTATTACACAGTGGATTTTGGTGGCACACAATGAGAGACAGATGCCACACACAGGACTGGCACAGCGGCAGACTTGCCAATCTTTATCTCCCACTAATTATTTTTTTTTTTACAGGGAGAATTTACCCCCCCCCCAAAAAAAATGGCCCACTATTACACAGTGGATTTTGGTGGCACACAATGAGAGACAGATGCCACACACAGGACTGGCACAGCGGCAGACTTGCCAATCTTTATCTCCCACTAATTATTTTTTTTTAAAAGGGAGAATTTAGAAAAAAAAAAAAAAGGCCCAGTATTACACAGTGGTTTTCAGTGGCACACAATGAGAGACAGATGCCACACACAGGACTGGCACAGAGGCAGACTTGCCAATCTTTATCTCCCTGCAGTAATCTCAGGAAAGTATGGCAGGCAGCTATAAAAAGGACTGCTGCACACAAAAGTGGGGACAAACACACAAGATAGCTGTGCAGAAAGGAAGGAACAACAGGATTTGTGCTTTGAAAAAAGCAGTTGGTTTGCACAGCGGCGTACACACAAAGCAACGCAGCTATCAGGGAGCCTTCTAGGGCAGCCCAATGAGCTACAGCGCTGAGGAAAAAAAAATGTAGCTTCCACTGTCCCTGCAAACAAAAGGTGGTGTTGGACAGTGGAAATCGCTACAGCACAAGCGGTTTGTGGCTTTATGTACCCTGCCTAATGCTCTCCCTGCTTCTGAAGAAGTGGCAGCAACCTCTCCCTACGCTCAGATCAGCAGCAGTAAGATTGCGGTCGGCGGGAACACCCCTTTATAGCCCCTGTGATGTGGCAGAAAGCAAGCCAATCACTGCAATGCCCTTCTCTAAGATGGTGGGGACTGAGATCTATGTCATCACGCTGCCCACACTCTGCGTCCACCTTCATTGGCTGAGAAATGGCGCTTTTAGCGTCATTGAAACGCGACTTTGACGCGAAAGTCGCGTACCGCATGGCAGACCCCACACAGGGATCGGGTCGGTTTCATGAGACGCCGACTTTGCCAAAAGTCGGCGACTTATGAAAATGAGCGATCCGTTTCGCTCAACCCTAATGGAGAGGCATCTACAAGACACCTATCCATTACTATTCCTATAGTTGCATTATCAATAAAGACTTAGCAAGTATAAAGTCTTTTATTTGAAATCAAAACAAAATTTTCCATTTTTATTTAAAAATAACAAACACAGTTATACTCACCTAATGCCCATTTCATTGAATCCCTTGTCTCCTGTAATAAACCAAAAATAAAATAACAACCATATCCCTCATCTGTCTGACGTTCTGCCCAAGCCATGATCCATGTCTATGGATTAATAGTTTTCAAGCTGGACGGTGCCAAGATGCAAATGTGTAGACTGACATCTCCTGGTGAATGAGTTGCTGAGAACGCAGCATTAATGAGCAGTGTTGACCTTAGCAACGTGAGAAAAAAGTCACTGCGTTCACCGCAGATCTTTGGAGGAGGGTAAGAGGCAAGAACACCGTATGATGAGGGCTTGTTTTTTTACAGGACTAGTTGTAGTTTTGAATGACTCTACATTTTACAAAAAAATACACTGAAATTGAAATATTGAAAATGTTGCTTCCATTTTTTCATCATTTGCCTATCATTAACATATCTAGAGAGCATGTGAGTTCCCTAAGTCCACGACTTTTCCTTCTTGGTGTTGAAATTTTAATGTTGAGGGTTTTTTTTATAATTTTTAAAATACTTTTACTTTCGTTTTTAGTCTCTCTATGGGACTTGATCTTGGGATCGCTAGAAAGCTTTTACTATGCACTGCCATACTACAGTATTGCAGTATGTAGTGAAACTGCTGTTATCATATGAATCTTTCAACTTCCTCAATGCCACCAGTCAACACTTTCAGCGGGTCCCCAGCTCCCATAATATAATAATAATCAGATCCCAATGGTACCTTTGTGTGAGGCCAACAAGAACCAGGGTGTGAGTGCAAAAGCCTTTAGCATAATTTATATGCCTCTGTTATTGATTGATAACAGCATGTAATTAGTTAAACAGCAGTGATCATAGCAAGCTCCATTTGCTGCAGTTATGGACAGATATGAACTATCTAACAAAGTTGGGATCTGATTGGCATTACTTGTATGAAGCGAGCTCTGCTCCTGAGCCACATTCATGCAGTCATTAGACCTAAGAAGAAAATATACATCAGAGTTTATTAAAGAGTTAAATAAAAGATAAAGTATTAGTACAAAGAAAATAAGTGCTGAAACCTTTATATTCTGAAAAATAAAAGAAACTGCCATGACATGATGTAAAGTTTCTAACAAACCGCAAAAACAAAATATAATGCATACTCATTGCCAAAAGTTCCTGGTTGTGAATGCAACACTGTCTCAGCCGTGTTCATACACAATATATATGTATCTAATTACATTGCATTTCTTACAGTTAGGCCGGGGTCACACTAGACCGTAATACGGACGAGTGCTATGCGATAAAAAATCGCATAGCACTCGGCCCAATGTTAATCTATGGTTCAGCTCCCATCATCCGATATTTTCTCCACCGTATTTCGGATCCGAGGGAACTCGCAGCATGCTGCGATTGTCAGCGTATCTCGGCCGAGACTCGCCAATGCAAGTCTATGGGTGCGAGAAAAAATCGGATTACACACGGACCATGCGTGTGCATTGCGAGAAATACGCAGCGGTGTTCTATAGAAAAGCCGGTAATTCAATTGCCGGCTTTGCATTTCTCCTTCACAAACCCGACAGGATATGAGACATGGTTTACATACAGTAAACCATCTCATATCCCCATTTTTTTTGCATATTCCACACTACTAATGTTAGTAGTGTGTGTATGCAAAATTTCAGCGCTGTAGCTGCTAAAATAAAGGGTTAAATGGCGGAAAAAATTGGCGTGGGCTCCCGCGCAATTTTCTCCGCCAGAATGGTAAAGCCAGTGACTGAGGGCAGATATTAATAGCCAGGAGAGGGTCCATGGTTATTGGCCCCCCGTGGCTAAAAACATCTGCCCCCAGCCACCCCAGAAAAGGCACATCTGGAAGATGCGCCTATTCTGGCACTTGGCCACTCTCTTCCCACTCCCTGTAGCAGTGGGCTATGGGGTAATGAAGGGTTAATGCCACCTTGCTATTGGAAGGTGACATTAAGCCAGATTACTAATGGAGAGGCATCAATTATGACACCTATCCATTATTAATCCAATTGTTAGAAAGGGTTAAAAAACACACACACATGATTTAAAAGTAGTTTAATGAAATAAACACAGCGGTTGTTGTAATAATTTATTGTTCTCTCAATCCATCAGGACCACCCTCGCTTGGAAAAATAATAAACGCACAAGATACATACCTTCTGGTGAACCGTCTCGTCCCACGAAGTAATCCATCTGAAGGGGTTAACTAATATTACAGGCAGAGCTGCGATAAACCACTCGCTCGTGCCTGTAATCCCCGGGTGCTGAAAGGAAAGCAGGATCTGTACTTACATTGAGTCGCGGTGAGGCGCCCTCTGGTGGATGTTCTCATGAACTGCAGCCTGGGAACTTTTTCCCACGCTCCAGGTCATATGAGGACATCCACCAGGGGGCGCATCACCGCGACTGAAGGAAATGTAGGTCAATGACCTACATTTCATTCATTCGCCGGGGATTACAGGCACGGAGCACAGCTGCATTTGCAGGGCTCCTGCCTGTAATATTAGTTAACCCCTTCAGATGGATTACTTCGTGGGACGAGACGGTTCACCAGAAGGTATGTATCTTGTGCGTTTATTATTTTTCCAAGCGAGGGTGGTCCTGATGGATTGAGAGAACAATAAATTATTACAACAACCGCTGTGTTTATTTCATTAAACTACTTTTAAATCATGTGTGTGTGTTTTTTAACCCTTTCCAACAATTGGATTAATAATGGATAGGTGTCATAATTGATGCCTCTCCATTAGTAATCTGGCTTAATGTCACCTTCCAATAGCAAGGTGGCATTAACCCTTCATTACCCCATAGCCCACCGCTACAGGGAGTGGGAAGAGAGTGGCCAAGTGCCAGAATAGGCGCATCTTCCAGATGTGCCTTTTCTGGGGTGGCTGGGGGCAGATGTTTTTAGCCACGGGGGGGCCAATAACCATGGACCCTCTCCTGGCTATTAATATCTGCCCTCAGTCACTGGCTTTACCATTCTGGCGGAGAAAATTGCGCGGGAGCCCACGCCAATTTTTTCCGCCATTTAACCCTTTATTTTAGCAGCTACAGCGCTGAAATTTTGCATACACACACTACTAACATTAGTAGTGTGGAATATGCAAAAAAAATGGGGATATGAGATGGTTTACTGTATGTAAACCATGTCTCATATCCTGTCGGGTTTGTGCAGGAGAAATGCAAAGCCGGCAATTGAATTACCGGCTTTTCACAGATATCGCGCTGAATGAAATCTAAATACAGAATATATATATATGTGTCTCAATGACATATATATATATATATATATATATACTGTATATATGTTTTCCCGAACATTTGAGCACATAAATCCATTAGATGTCGGTTTTGCAAGCTTGCGAGAAAATCTCGGCATACGGATGCCATACGGATGTCACACGGATGTCACACGGATCATTTGATGCGAGGAAATCGCATCCTCGCACTGCACACGGATCACTGTTTTGGAAACATTTGTGCGATTCTCGGCCGTGAAAAACGGACCGTTTTTTTATACGTTAAGTGTGTCCCCGGCCTTATGAAGGTAATCACTTCCATCATGTTTATCCTCCATTTTGTTGTATTGCACCCATAGAGCTGTATTTGAATGAAGAACATCTGGTATAATAAAAAGAAAAACGTTCTTGAAACATTAAGCATAACAGAAAATTCTACTTAAAAAAACCAAACAAAAAAACCTTTATTTTCAGATTGCAATTTTACACTAAGTCTCACTAAAGAGCCTATCAGGAGACTTAGCAAATCATCATGTCTTACTGTAAAGTAATTTACTATTGCATTTGCAGGCAGGCAACAGCAGGCTCAGAATCCATTACAGCCAAAGATAACAACATTAAGTTAATCCTGACACGCAAAATACTCCAGTCAAAACAGTTAAAGGTTTGGTATGTTGAAATTTTAGACTGAAAACAATTCTGGGAAAGGGCAATGAAATATCTAAACTCTCTTTGGACTGAATTTTGTTTAGAGAGTTTGTAGCCAATGTTGCGAATTAGACGAATTCATGTAAATTTTGTGCCTTTGAGATCTCTACCGCACTGAGCTTTTCTGATCACTGTAAGACATAGCTTTATCACATGACAAGAACCTTTGTTGGTACATTTGGTTTAAAAAAGGCATTCAGAGCTGATTTAACCTTATAATGTTTATATTTAGACTTGTTTTTAGTCTAACTCAGTATCGTGCCACAAATAGTCTAATCAAAAGCACAATTACCAAAAGTTTAATATGAATAAAGTAATTCATTTTCACACATATTTCAGTCTTGTCCTTCATCAGGTGGAAAAAGAATTAATCAATTAATCAAAGTCAAGATAGTAAACTAAAGAAAGTCACAACATAGGTGTAGGATTCAGTAAAACATGAGCAGAAAACAAGAAAGACATGGTTGAAAAAGAGAACATTAACCCCTATACAACATAAGACATGCATTTACATCATATGTCATGTCTCTGCCTATGATACAGGCTTGCACGCTGAGCTTGCGTTTTTCCTGGCAGATGATTGCCCATTGCTGTTGTACATTTTCAGTTGATTGATCTGCCTGCTGTCGCTAATCTGTTAAATGCCACTGTAAATCTTGATGACAGCATTTTACCAGCGCCTGCAAGGGATGCTTCATTCCATGTGCCCTTCTGCACACCCGTGACATAATCATGGGGCGCCAATGTGTTGCCAAGACAGTTGGAGGTCTGCTGAAGACATCCATGCTTGTCATGATGATTCGCTTTTGAGTTCCAGCCTGTAACTGGTGTTCATAAGAGATCGTGATTTTATCTATCTATAACACAAGCACAAGTCCCTAAGGGGACTGTTATATGCTATAAAAAGTATCACATGATAAAATAAATTATGTCATTCAAAAGTATAACTCATCCTGCAAAAAACAAGCCCTTATATGGCTGTGTGGATGGAAAAAAAATGATGGCTCTTGGAAGAAGTGGATGAAAAAATGGATAATTGCCTGGAGAAGAAGAAGTATAGACCAACAATATGAAATCTGTTGTGTCCAATGACCATTACTACCACTGACTTCATATTGATGATGCCTCCTTCAGATATGTCATCAATAATTTATTCTCAGACAAGCCCTTCGAAATAAAGTTTACTGTGCATTAATGTTCAATAGAAATGCAAAAAGATACTAAACAGCATCCTTCAACATGGTCATATTTAAAAGAGGGCTTACATACTGCTAATTAACTTCTTACAACAATCTGCAATATGAAACTATGATGCTTTAAAGTTGAGCTGCATTTTCACTAAAAGATAGTCATGAATGAGTGTTTGAAAAGCCTTGTTTCATGATTATCTTTCAATGTAAACAGGCTGCCGATCAACACATGAACGAGCAGAACTCTTATACATCAGGTGAAATTATTTTTTGTACTGCACAAAAAATCATCATTCCAAAAAGTACAGCAGCTTGTGTATACAGAACTCCCACTGTGAAGGACAAAGGCAGGCTATGTGCTCAGAACAATCTATTGCAGATTATTGTGCACCGTTTACTTTGGTCTGCCTGTGTAAACAGGCTATGAAATGACCACTGATACGTAAACGTTCACCAAACAGTGGTCATTTAGTGCCACCAGTCGTTCAATGGAAATTAATCCTTAGTTTCAGTCTAGTTGCTTTTTAGCTACACAATAAAATAATTTGTGATAATGTAAATGCTATCACTTCAGCTTTGTATGTACAGTTTTTCTAATATATAATCTGTATTTTTATATTGCAGATTTATTTCATACACAGCCATATTAAATGCTGAAAATTCAGCTTTGGAAAGTTGCAGAGATTCATTGTGCTAGTTGTAAAAAATAATAAAGGCAATCTTTCAGTAGGGTCAATCGTCCTAAGCCATCTTTGGGGGGAAGGAGGTCATATGAAGCTGAATAAATAGATACCTTGAAATCTGTGATCTAATGTCTTACTGATGAGAAATCCATATTTTTCTTTTATGTAATTTACCTCTTCCAAGCTAAGGGGAGAATACTGCCTGGAAGATAACTCCACTTCCAGAGCTTATTTTAAATAAAAAGCAGGAGTTACCAGCGTGAGGCAAGTAACTAAGGCTAGTTTCACATTTGCGTTAGAATCCGCAGCGTTTAAACCGCATCCGCAAGTGCAGGAAAAACGCATATAAACATGTACAAACGTGGCATTTTTTAGACGCATGCGGGAACGCATGCGGTTTAAAAAAACGCCGTGTTTGCACACTTTTCCATGCATTTTTTCCTGCGTTTGCGTTTTTGGTGCGCATGGTGACAAATTTTACAGGAGAAAAATCTAGATAACCAGACAACCAAACAAAAAAACCTTTATTTTCAGATTGCAATTTTACACTAAGTCTCACTAAAGAGCCTATCAGGAGACTTAGCAAATCATCATGTCTTACTGTAAAGTAATTTACTATTGCATTTGCAGGCAGGCAACAGCAGGCTCAGAATCCATTACAGCCAAAGATAACAACATTAAGTTAATCCTGACATGCAAAATACTCCAGTCAAAACAGTTAAAGGTTTGCACGCTTTTCCATGCGTTTTTTCCTGCGTTCGCGTTTTTGGTGCGCATGGTGACAAATTTTACAGGAGAAAAATCTAGATAACCAGACATCACCAATGTGACTACAGAGGACGTGTGTTATGGGATCTCTATATATAGACCCTAGGACTGCTGAAATCTTAACAGTGTGCTACTGTATCCTGTGTCTTGATGGATCTTCGCATGGAGAGCTTTTATTTCAACCTGGATTTAAGCATCAAGCTGTTTCTTGCCTGTGCGTTTGCTTGGGAGCAAGACAGAAATTGCGAATGATGGAGAAGGAGATGGCGTAGGTGTTTTTGGAGGCACCCCATTATCAAACTACGTGAGAGCAGTGGAGCCTATCACACGCTGTACGGCGAGCTTAATGCCAACCCGGACAAATTCCTGGAATATACAAGGATGTCGCAAGACTCTTTCCGGGATTTGCTTGCTCGTGTGCAAGGAGCCATACGGAGACAGGACACCCAGCTCCGTAGAGCGATTCCACCAGAGGAACGTCTGCTGGTTACATTAAGGTACGTAACAAATCTAAACAAATGCCAGTGCTAATTTTGGGTGTTCTGACATTTATTTTGGGGGATTTTCCTTTATGTCTTTAGCATAACAACACCATAAATAGAATTGATTGCAATTTTTTTTTTCTTCCAGATTTCTGGCAACCGGAGAGAGTTTATCATCCCTCCACTTCCAATACCGGCTTGGAATTTCCACCCTGTCTGGAATAGTTCCGGACACCTGCCGAGCTTTGTGGAATGTTCTCCGGGATCAGTTTATACCCCTACCCACCGCAGACATGTGGATGGCAATTGCTGAAAAATTCTGGAGTGTGTGTGATTTCCCCAAGTGTTTGGAAGTGGTGGATGGAAAGCACATCCGCATTATCAAATCAGCCAGAACAGGATCGGAGTACTTCAATTATAAAAAATATTTTTTTGTTGAGCTCATGGCAATAGCCGATGCAGACAGTCGCTTCATCGCCATGGACATTGGAGCTTTTGGTATTCCCAGACTTTTAAAAACTCGGATATGGGCCGCCATTTGTATGGCAAAAATGTTAATTTTCCACGGCCTCGACCTCTCCCCAACACTGAAGGTCCACTGATCCCATTTGTTATGGTTGGGGATGAGGCCTTTCAGATGTGTGAAAACCTACTGAAGCAATATTCCAGTCGGGACTTAAACCACACTAAAAGGATCTTTAACTACATTCTGACCAGGGCCTGAAGAATTGTAGAGTGTACGTTTGGTATTCTAGTCTCAAAATGGCGCATTCTTGCATCCGCCTTTAATCTAAAAATGGAGAAAGTCGACGAAGTGGTCAAAGCCTGTGTGGTTCTGCACAATTACATAATGGCTAAGGAGCGGCCCAACATTGAACTGGATGAACCAGTTGCACACCCATTGCCCGATTACCAGCATCACCTGCTGTGGTCAACTGCTGAAGTTGGCCACATGCGGGACCAATTTGCTGCCTTTTTGAATCAGATATTGGATCTGTGTCATGGCAGGACAATGTTGTGTAAATGTCCTGTTGGGATTTTGTCTGTACCAGTTATTTTCTTAAATGTTACTAATATTTCTTGTTAATAAACTTTATTTTTTGGAATCTTGACCGTGTCTCTTATGTATTTCCTCTACAAACCAAGGCTGCCCTCACACTAGCAGTATTTTTTCAGTATGTTATATCAGTATTTGTAAGCCAAAACCAGGAGAGGGTGATAAATGCTGAGGTGCTAAATATGTTAATATTATACTTTTCCTCTAATTGTTCTACTCCTGGTTTACACTTACAAATACTGATGTAAAATACTGACCACATACTGCTAGTGTGACGGCAGCCATGTTGTTCTAGTGGTAAGGTTGTTGACGTCATTGCATCCTGATTCTGTTCTGCAGTATCCACTGGACACATTCTGAAGAGACAATGGCTGTAATACAAAACAGATCTATAATCATCAAGTCAGGTGTCAGAAATAATGAATTTATGAGGCACATATAACAGCCTCATAAATTCACTATTTATGACACATGTCCAGGAGAGCATAGATATGCCTTGTATGACCGCCATTGTCCCTTCACTTTGTGTGAAATAGATTACGTACACAGAAGAGAAAATGTTGCAGACTGAAGAGAAAATGGAGGTTATACAAGGCAGTTCTCTACTCACCAGGTCAGGTGTCCTAACTAATGAGTTTTTGGACACCTGACCTGTTGAGTATACATCTGCATTGTATTGCCACCATTTTCTCTTCAGTCTGCAACACTAGTCACAGACTAAGCAGAATGAAGAGATATGGAGAAAATACAAGTATTAATTTTTTGGCCAACCTCATATATCTATACTAAAGACACACAAAGCTGCAGTCTTTTACTTGCTAACTACTGGAGCTATGATATGGCCAAAAAATTAAGTGTGCGGCACACAGTGTGTATTGCCGGCGGCGAAATACACAATTAAACCACACATAATTTGGGGCAAAAAACAATATTATTTATTTTCCTATAAACTAAATTTTTATTTAACTGCTCCTGCTTGGGGTAGAGTGATGGAAATGGGGGGGGTGTGAAGCTGTGAGGCCTGGCTAAGTGTGGACGACGCAGGGGTGGCAGCAGAAGGGGCAATTAAACTAGTGGGGTCTGGTAGTTCGGGGATGGGGCTTTACACATGAGAGGCCTGAGACGCACTGGAAGGGTGAGACAAACCTGACATTACAGACACACTGGGAGGTGAGAGGGGAGGAATACTGATAGTACCCATTTTTTTCCCTTTCTATGATGGCCAGGTTCTGGGAAGCCTCGGTGGGCTCATATGTCGTGGCATGGTCATGGTGGGTGACCTGTCAGGGTCCGGCTGCACTGTGCTCGTAGAGTGTGCAGCCATGCCAGAGTCCATAGTGCTTTGTAGAGCGTGCAGCCATGCCAGAGTCCATAGTGCTCGTTGAGCATGCAGCCATGCCAGAGTCCATAGTGCTTGTAGAGCGTGCAGCCATGCCAGAGTCCATAGTGCTCGTAGAGCATGCAGCCATGCCAGAGTCCATAGTGCTCGTAGAGCAGAAGGCCATGCCAGAGTCCACAATGCTCGTAGATCGGAAGGCCATGCCAGGGTCCATTGTGCTCGTAGAGCGGAAGGCCATGCCTGGGTCCTGCTGCATCATGGTGGTGGTGGAGCGGAAGGCCATGCCAGGGTCCATTGTGCTCATAGAGCAGAAGGCCATGCCTGGGTCCTGCTGCATCATGGTGGTGGTGGAGCGGAAGGCCATGCCAGGGTCCTGCTGCTGCATCGTGGTGGTGGTGCGGAAGGCCATGCCAGGGTCCTGCTTGTGCATCGTGGTGTCAGTGGAGGAGGTCCAAGCATGAGCAGCGGTTGTCATGGCGGTGGCGTTGGGCTGTCCTACAGCACTCGGCATGGTGGTGGTGCTGTACTGGTGTCCGGCAGTGCTAGGAATGGAGGTGGCCATGTAGTGGTATGCAGCAGAGGTCAGCATTGAGGTCAATCATGACAGTGTGGGCACAGGTGGATTTGCCGCCACTGTTTGCTGAAAATACTGACTCTGCTGCATAGCCTGCACGTAAGCAGTATTGCAGGCCTGCATGACACTAAGCTGGAGATCAGGAGTAAGGTGTTCCGATATGCCCTGTTCAATTTGGTTAAAAAAAATGATGTGCTGGCTTCTGGAGGTCGGCTTTTACTTGGTCAAGGCTTTTGGTGACCTCCTGGATACGTGTATTCATATGGCTAATGGCAGTATCCAGTCGGTCACCCAAAGCCTTGAGTCCATCGTGAAAAACCGAGCTCAAGTGCAAAAATTCGGGCATGAGTGACCTGTCCGATGCCCTCTGCCGCTGCCGGGAGGAGCCCCAAAAAAGGGGCAGAGGCAGAGGACTGGGAAAGGGGAACACCTGATGGACCAGCTTCCTGGTCTCCAGTTAGTGTGGCAGGCCCACTTGCTGCAGCGCTGCTTGATGGCTGGGACGGGTCCGTGGCTGTCTGATGAAAGACCGCTCCAGAACCTGGGTCAACAGTGCTGCTCCATGTGCTGTGAGAAAAGAAAAAAAAAATAATACCAAAAATTTACCAAACGCCAACTCCTGTTGAATAGAAACATACAGATTATGGCAATACAACACAATGTAATGCACAGGAGAAATACTTATGTTCTCTGGGCAAGGACAGGTCTTAAAAATGCCAGGATGCGATGGTATTTATACTTTCGGATCCTTGCTCCAGAACCACTGGGAGCACGGCTCTCTTGACGCAGGTCTTTGATGAAGCGGTCCTTCATCGAACGCAAGCGTGTTTTGACTTTGAGCACTGTTGAAACAACACAACATAATGGTTAGACAATGTACTTTTGGCCGTGCTCACACAACTGTGTGTGATGAGAGAAACTCCTGAGAGTTTCTCTCATGACACACAGTTGTGTGAGCACGGCCAAGGTCTCTGCTGCTTCACACTGCATTGAAATACTTACAAAATGCAGTTCGGACCTGAGTCGGGGCGTTGTCCCAGCCATCCCATATCGCTTTGGCCACCTCATTCCATAGGCGCCGGATCGTCACGTTGTCTAAATGCTGTGGAACCCGGGTTTCCCACAACGGGACTCGCTCATGAACCAGGGAGAAGAGGATATCGTTGTCAATGAGGTCCTCATCCCGTTCTGGAACCTAAAACATAAATGAAGACATTAAATGCTGTATACATTAACATAAGGAAAAGAACGAAAACAGAGGCTGAGAAATGTCATGAATAAGGAAAGTCAAGACAAAAAAGGAGTCCAGAAGAAAATTGTAAAGAAAGAGGAAAGTAAAGAAAGGAAGATTCAAGAATACTAAAGTGAGGATACAGTAAACAGTCAGCCAGGTATACTTACACGCTGCCGCCTTGACACTCGACCGTGACCCCGCTGCTCCTGCCCAGCCTCTGCCGCAGTGGAAGAAGTGCTCTAAAAAAAGGAAAAAAAAATTGTCATATGTGTAAATGTGACAGTGAATACTTACCAATCTGAGGAGGTGAGTACTCATTTCACTGACATGTTCGGCTTCAGAAGGCCCACGACGTTGCTCCTCATCAGAAGAAGATGACATTCTGATGCATGCAGAAAGAAAGAAATGGCAGAAATTAGGACATGTAGAGACAGAAAATAGAAAATAAAGGCATTGGCTAGGATATACTCACATTGTTCTGAGTGTAGATCCCTTCCTGTGTCTGCTCTGCTGGAAAGCTTCTCTGTCTGCTGAGTAGTGACCTGCAACTGTCCACTCCCTCCCTTTATCACCTTGTATGTGGGGGTGGCTAATCAGTGTCTAGACATGTTTTTCTCTGGTGCAACGCATGCGTCCACGAACGCAAGCAAACGCATGTGCTTGCGGCCGCATGCGTTCACATAGACAGCAGTGCGTTTTTTTTGCCGCATTTCTTCCGCTAACAACCACATGCATTTCTAGGCGGCAAATTGACACCTCTAAAATTACTGCATGTAGCGTTTACCGCGCCAAACTGCAGACGACGAAACGACACATGCGTCGTCAAACGCGGCAAGTTACAAAAAAAGCAGTAAAGCCGCACCCTATAATTATATAGTCTCTATGGACATCAGGGCGCACGTCCTCACCAGGGGGTCCATCCCAGATAGAACATCCAAATCCAGACTGAAGAAAAGGACAGTGCCACACCGGATAGTGAAAAGCAGCTCACATATTTATTCTGCCTTCTGCAGCAACGTTTCGGTCCGAAGACCTTTGTCAAGCTCGCTTGTCAAATGCGGCAAGGCGCAATCAAATGCAGACACTTGCGTCCCTAATGTTAAATATAGGAATACACAATGCATGTGGATTATTGCGGAAGAAATGCTGCAGACACAACCGCAAATGTGAAACCGGCCTAAGACAGAGCAGTAAAATGTAACTTTATCTCCTTGCAAACAAATGTTTTGCAGCTCTTGAGCTTTGCAGTATTGCAACAATGTTACAGCCCTGTCTGACTGTGAGATGGAAGCTGAAGCTGAGAGGAACCTGCAGATGTGTTAGTTATAGTCACACACAGCTCTGCAGTGTGGTCAAAAAATGGCCATCACACACCACACTGGTAACTCCCCCTTGTATGTAAAGCAAGCTCTGGAGGCAGAGTTATTTTCAGGCAACATCCTCCACAGAGTCTGGCAGAGATAATTTATATAAAGTGATAAAAGATGTTTATCAACAACAAGCCATCTGGTATGAAGCATACAGGTAGGACTTTTTTCAGTGGTCTATAACTTATATGCCCATATTAATAGTTTAGATAGATGAAATGTGGTGACAGATTCCCTTTAATGTAGAAGCCAAATCAGACTACAAGTGAATTGGGGGCATGTAAATGCTTGGAAATTGCTTCTTTACTCACCATCAGTGCACTTACAGCTGGATTTTCTTGCAGATGTTAAACTAGATTTCTCAAAAGTAGCACTCTTGATCTCAACAAGTCTATGTCTTTAACAGCAATCTTCAGTGTAAAGAACGAGTTGTTTCAGAAGTGATCATATGGCCCCCATGGAATCCTGATCTCAGTATCGTTGAGTCTGCTTGAAATTAGATGAAGAGACCAAAGGATTTTCACAAATATACTGCACATCCACAGAAGATTTGTGGTTAGTTCTCCAAGTTGTTTGGAACAATCTCGCCGTTGCATTATTTCAAAAACCTTGTGCAATTGAACATAATAGAATTGATGTTGGATTGAAAGCAAAGGATGGTTACATCAAATATTGATTTGATCTACATTTATTTTGCTCATTTACTTAAAAAAATGATAATTGATAAATTTAACATTTCATTAAAAAAATATATAAATAATTCTTCCAACAAGTGCCTTTTGCCCGGTACTGTATCTTTATTTATAACGATAAGACCAGGATGATTATGAGCTGATGATGAAGCAAAAATCATTTGGCAGATGAGTGATCTTGGGCTTAAGAGATTCAATATATCAAATAATGTATGTAGAAATGAATAACATAAAAGGAGAAGAATCCAGCTCAACGATACAGTGAAAAATCCGTAGCTTTATTTCACTTCAAAATAGCGTGTAAGGACAAGTCATCAGCATATTAAAACCAAGATCGACGCGTTTCCGGTGGCTAAGCACCCTTAATCATGATTCATGATTAAGGGTGCTTAGCCACCGGAAACGCGTCGATCTTGGTTTTAATATGCTGATGACTTGTCCTTACACGCTATTTTGAAGTGAAATAAAGCTACGGATTTTTCACTGTATCGTTGAGCTGGATTCTTCTCCTTTTATGTTTGCCTACGCCCTGACACAGCGGTTCCGTGCTCCGAGCCTCCGGGAATGTCGACATGGTGAGCTGGACTTTGTTTTTTCTTACTTCAGAAATGAATAACTCATGCAATGAAAACCAATTCTCCCTATAAGATATTCCAAACTGTACAGAATAGTGTGGATAAAACTAAAATGTTTGCACTGATAGACAATGACAAGCTCTGTTAGTCAAGCAGCATACTCCCGATTTACTGGTATTGGTTACATATTGCTGCACATTTGACCCCAAAATGATTCCCATTTATGGTTCAAATGTAAATCTATAAGAATCAAGGACAACAACTTGAATGTAAGTCATATATGGTGTATGTCATCTAATATAATCATTTTTATGTGAGTCGATTAGCAAATATTTAATTATAGTGAAGAACATTGAAATATGGAACCATAATATATAGTAAATTATCTGGAAAATATATATTTTATATAACATTGTCCTTCTAGAAACTTCAAAATATACATTAAAATGGCTTTTAACACTTAAAAATATGAAAAGTAGATACTATTTTCTGATTCTCATCTATATAAAACATAGAGGTATCAGAGGAAGCTCGCATTTACTGATACTTTTGCTGTGACTTAATGATTCTTGAGTAGATAAATGCATTGTATGACATTGTGCTAGTTACAGACAAACACCAAGTAAGTGAATTAACACATTTCTGTCGTGTCTTCCAAATTCCTTCTAACAATTTCTTATTTACTTCCCCAATTTGCCCAACAAAGTAACAATTCACAGAGATGGCCCTCAAGATCTTGATAATGTCGTCTTCTATCATCACTAGTATCATTATCAAAATATACTGCTATCACACACTTCCTGTCACTTGACTATTGCACTATCTACCACTTAGTGACATCCCCCATCCCTTTAGATTGATTTATCAGGGAATTAATTAGTTGTCACAACATTTGTTTTCAGACAGCCTTTTAAAATACAGCTGGTTTTCTTTAACAGATACATCTAAGTAAGTAATCTATTATACAATGAACAAACAAAAAGTAAACATTACAAATTATACAAATTGAAGGACAAACTACATGTGCCATTAGATAGCAGTAGATCACTTTACCTGGTGACTCTACTGGTATCTAGTTTTTTACGTATATTTTTGATGTTTTCCATAAAATTAAGTACAAAATGGAAAATACAAATTAGAGGGATGTTGGAGGTTGTTGTTTTGCATCAATCCAGGAATTATAATCTGGAGGACACAGTTCTAGGACTATGCAGAGATGAACCTGTAGTAAAAGAGCTATATCAGTAAAGTTTATTGTGGCCTGTGCACAAAATTGTAACTATCATAAAATGAATGAAATGAATTTTTTCATTATCCAAGATATGTGAACGTTTTGTTTTTTTTCTGAGGCTCGAGCTGTAGATTGGAAAGATACTAATTTGTGAGCATAATTAGTAAGAAACATATTTTTGAATATTAATTCTATTATTGAACTTCCACAATGCCATCAGTCAATGCAAAGGGTTAACAAACCTGAAATCTGAAAGAAAAGTTTTGTTTTCTTAGTAGAATATCTATGCATTCAGAATTATTGGGCAAATATTAGTGTGCTGAAAATTTTTCCCTTTTCAGTTGTTCACTTTTATCTGATAATGTGAGAATTAATACCAAAACAGCTCAAAATGTGCAAATATACATTTCTGACATTTAAAAAAAAAATCAGTGGCTAACTCTAATTTTTAATGCAAGTCATAAATAGGATTGCTCGATCTGATCATGTAAAATCAGAATTATACAGATTTTCACTACGATCGAAATTCCGAATCCCGATTCCGATCTTTGAATGTGATCGGAAATCGGAAATCGGAAGTGTGTATTTTTTTTTTGCACAATGCTTGTGATTGTCACATGAACCACCCAATGAAGAGCCTGTGAAGTGTGGGCACATCCTGAAATGCTAGTAGGCATTTTAACTACTGGCATGACTGTGATTGGCTGTGATCAGGCACTATAAAAGGCTGGCACTGCCATTTTGTGTTCACTCTACTGTGAATTCAGTTAGGGAGAGCTTGTCTGTCATTAGAGAGAGAGAGCCAAAATATTGTGTCTCTATTAGCATTTTTGTCCTATCTATTTTAACATCTCCTGTGTTAAAGTACCTTCACTGACTGTGCTTCACTACCCTGTGCTTTTTTTCTTAAGTAGGGTTGAGCAAAACGGGTCGGCCATTTTCAGAAGAAGCCGACTTTTGGCAAAGTCGGGTTTCATGAAACCCGACCCGACCCCTGTGTGGGGTCGGCCATGAGGTCGGCGATCTTCTGAATCTGGTATCGGAATTCCGATACCGAGTTCCGATATGTTTGCGATATCGGGAATCGGTATCGGAATCCATATTTAAGTGTTAAATAAAGAATCAAAATAAAAAATATTGATATACTCACCCTCGGACGCGCCCTGGTACTAACCGGCAGGCTTCCTTCCTAAGAATGAGCGCGTGAATGACCTGCGTTGACGTCGCGGCTTGTGATTGGTCGCGAGTAGGGTTGAGCGACCTTTACTTTTATAGGATCGGGTCAGGTTTCACGAAACCCGACTTTTTCAAAAGTTGGGTCGAGTGAAATCGGCCGATCCTATAAAAAAGTCGGGGTCGGCCGAAACTCGAAACCCAATGCAGTGCATTGGGTTTCCAATGGTTCCCAGGGTCTGAAGGAGCGGAAACTCTCCTTCAGGCCCTGGGATCCATATTTAAGTGTAAAATAAAGAATTAAAATAAAAAATTTCGCTATACTTACGCTCTGACGGGCCCTGGTACTAACCGGGAACCTTCCTTCCTTAGAATCAGCCTTCCAGGACCCTGCGGTGACGTCACGGTGACGTCGCGGCTTGTGATTGGTCGCGCGGCCGCCCATGTGACCGCTCGCGCGACCAATCACAAGCCGCGACGTCACCGTGACATCACCGAAGGTCCTGGAAGGGCTGATTCTTAGGAAGGAAGGCTGCCGGAAAGAAGCAGGGCGTGTCCGAGGGTGAGTATATAACTAATAGGAATATACTCACCCTCGGCTTCGTTCCGGCAGCCTTCCTTCCTAAGAATCAGCCCTTCCAGGACCTTTGGTGACGTCACGGTGATGTCGCGGCTTGTGATTGGTCGCGCGAGCGGTCACATGGGCGGCCGCGTGACCAATCACAAGCCGTGACGTCACCGTGACGTCACCACAGGGTCCTGGAAGGCTGATTCTAAGGAAGGAAGGTTCCCGGTTAGTACCAGGGCCCGTCAGAGGGTAAGTATAGCGATATTTTTTATTTTAATTCTTTATTGTACACTTAAATCTGAATTCCGATACTAATTCCCGATATCTTAAACATATCGGGAATCGGTATCGGAATTCCGATTCCAGATTCAGAAGATCGCCGACTTCATGGCCGACCCCACACAGGGGTTGGGTCGGGTTTCATGAAACCCGACTTTGCCTAAAGTCGGCGACTTCTGAAAATTGCCGACGCGTTTCGCTCAACCCTAGTCGCGAGCAGTCACATGGACAAGCCGCGACGTCATCTAAGGTCCTTCACGCGCTCATTCTTGGGAAGGAAGGCTGCCGGAAAGAAGCAAAGCGCGTCCGAGGGTGAGTATTTACCTAATAGGAATATACTCACCCTCGGACGCGCCCTGCTTCTTTCCGGCAGCCTTCCTTCCTAAGAATGAGCGCGTGAAGGACCTTAGATGACTTCACGGCTTGTCAATGTGACCTCTCACGACCAATCACAAGCCGCGACATCACCGCAGGTCATTCACGCGCTCATTCTTAGGAAGGAAGCCTGCCGGTTAGTACCAGGGCGCGTCCGAGGGTGAGTATATCAATATTTTTTATTTTGATTCTTTATTTTACACATTAATATGGATCCCAGGGCCTGAAGGAGAGTTTCCTCTCCTTCAGACCCTGGGAACCATAGTATCCCATTGCACTGCATTGGGTTTCGTGTTTCAGCCGACCCCGACTTTTTTATAGGATCGGTCGATTTCACTCGACCCGACTTTTGAGAAAGTCGGGTTTCGTGAAACCTGACCCGATCCTATAAAAATAAAAGTCGCTCAACCCTATTCTTAAGACCTGCACAGAGTTCCGTGGAGCCAGCAGCGTCACTGTGCAGCATACGCTGGTCTGATTACTGCATTCTCTTCAGATTGCAGCACTTGTCTTTTTGCTGTTTCAGCACACCATCCACCAATATTTTATTTTGTTCGGACTGCAGCCATTGAGAATTGGATAGATAGATAGATAATATTAAGAAAAAATTAAGAAAAAACAAGGCAGCACTCCATCATTGCAGTGTTAGACGTGCAGGATTTTAATCAACCCACTTCTTTGGGCGACGTTTCGGCTCTGAATGAGCCTTTCTCAAGCCAAGGCTTGAGAAAGGCTCATTCAGAGCCGAAACGTCACCCAAAGAAGTGGGTTGATTAAAATCCTACAAGTCTAACACTGCAATGAGGGAGTGCTGCCTCATTTTTTCTTAATATTGACTAGCCTGGATATATGGACTGTTATCCTGGGGGCCTTGCACCCGAAGATAAGTAGAAATTGTGCTGTTCCCTTTTCTTTGTCTAGATAGATAGATAGATAGATAGATAGAAAGATAGATAGGGGGAACAAAAGTTATTTAGTTGGGTGATCCTATACCTCTTAGGGTACCGTCACACAGTGCCATTTTCATCGCTACGACGGCACGATTCGTGACGTTGCAGCGTCGTATGATTATCGCTCCAGCGTCGTAGACTGCGGTCACACGTTGCAATACACGGCGCTGGAGCGATAATTTCATGACGTATTTTGTCATGTTCTCAATGGCAAGAGAACATAGCATCAGCATATATAGGAACTAGCTCTTGGAAGATGGGAACTGAGCTGACCATGAACTAAACCTAACGCACAACTAGCAGTGGCCGGGTAGCATGCCTACGTTGATTCTAGATGCCCAGCACCAGCCGGAGGACTAAATAATGCTAGCAGAGGAAAATATTAGTCCTAGCTCACCTCTAGAGAAATACCCCGAAAGGAGACAGAGGCCCCCCACATGTATTGGCGGTGAATAAGATGAAATAACAAACGTAGTATGAAAATAGGTTTAGCAAATTTGAGGTCCACTTACTACATAGCAGAAGACAGAAAGGACACTTTCATGGTCAGCTGAAAACCCTATCAAAACACCATCCAGAAATTACTTTAAAACTCTGGCATTAACTCATAACACCAGAGTGGCAATTCCTGTTCACAAGAGCTTTCCAGACACAGTAACGAAACTACAGCTGTGAACTGGAACAAAAATGCAAAAACAAACATGGACAAGAGTCCAACTTATCTAGTAGTTGTCTAGGAGCAGGAACAAGCACAGAGAGGCTTCTGATAACATTGATGACCGGCAAGCAACTAACAGAGCAGCAAGGTTATATAGCGACTCCCACATCTTGATGGGAACAGGTGAACAGAGAAGATGAAGACACCAGTTCAATTCCACCAGTAGCCACCGGGGGAGCCCAGAATCCAAATTCACAACAGTACCCCCCCCCTCAAGTACCCTCACCAGAACCACCAGGGCGATCAGGATGGGCCCTATGAAAGGCACGAACCAAATCAGAGGCATGAACATCAGATGCATTCACCCAAGAATTATCCTCCTGGCCGTATCCCTTCCACTTAACCAGATACTGGAGTCTCCGTCTGGAAACACGAGAGTCTAAGATTTTCTCCACAACGTACTCCAACTCACCCTCAACCAACACCGGAGCAGGAGGCTCAACGGAAGGCACAACCGGTACCTCATACCTGCGCAATAATGACCGATGAAAAACGTTATGAATAGAAAAGGATGCAGGGAGGTCCAAACGGAAGGAAACAGGGTTAAGAATCTCCAATATCTTATACGGGCCGATGAACCGAGGCTTAAACTTAGGAGAAGAGACCCTCATAGGGACAAAACGAGAAGACAACCACACCAAATCCCCAACACAAAGCCGAGGACCAACACGACGGTGGCGGTTGGCAAAAAGCTGAGTCTTCTCCTGGGACAACCTCAAATTGTCCACCACCTGCCCCCAGATCTGATGCAATCTCTCCACCACAGCATCCACTCCAGGACAATCCGAAGATTCCACCTGACCAGAGGAAAATCGAGGATGAAACCCCGAATTACAGAAAAACGGGGACACCAAAGTGGCAGAGCTGGCCCGATTATTGAGAGCGAACTCTGCCAATGGCAAAAAAGCAACCCAATCATCCTGGTCAGCAGACACAAAACACCTCAGATATGTCTCCAGGGTCTGATTAGTCCGCTCGGTCTGGCCATTCGTCTTAGGATGGAAAGCGGACGAAAAAGATAAATCTATGCCCATCCTAGCACAGAATGCCCGCCAAAATCTAGACACGAATTGGGTCCCTCTGTCAGAAATGATATTCTCAGGAATACCATGCAAACGAACAACATTTTGAAAAAACAGAGGAACCAACTCGGAAGAAGAAGGCAACTTGGGCAGAGGAACCAAATGGACCATCTTAGAGAAACGGTCACACACCACCCAGATGACAGACATCTTCTGAGAAACAGGCAGATCTGAAATAAAATCCATCGAGATGTGCGTCCAAGGCCTCTTAGGAATAGGCAAGGGCAACAATAATCCACTAGCCCGAGAACAACAAGGCTTGGCCCGAGCACAAACGTCACAAGACTGCACAAAGCCTCGCACATCTCGTGACAGGGAAGGCCACCAGAAGGACCTTGCCACCAAATCCCTGGTACCAAAAATGCCAGGATGACCTGCCAACGCAGAAGAATGAACCTCAGAGATGACTCTACTGGTCCAATCATCAGGAACAAACAGTTTATCAGGTGGGCAACGATCCGGTCTATCCGCCTGAAACTCCTGCAAGGCCCGCCGCAGGTCTGGAGAAACGGCTGACAATACCACTCCATCCTTAAGGATACCTGTGGGCTCAGAGTTACCAGGCGAGTCAGGCTCAAAACTCCTAGAAAGGGCATCCGCCTTAACATTCTTAGAACCCGGTAGGTATGACACCACAAAATTAAACCGAGAGAAAAATAATGACCAGCGCGCCTGTCTAGGATTCAGGCGCCTGGCGGTCTCAAGATAAATCAAATTTTTGTGGTCAGTCAATACCACCACCTGATGTCTGGCCCCCTCAAGCCAATGGCGCCACTCCTCAAAAGCCCACTTCATGGCCAAAAGCTCCCGATTCCCAACATCATAATTCCGCTCAGCGGGCGAAAATTTACGGGAAAAGAAGGCACAAGGCCTCATCACGGAGCAGTCAGAACTTTTCTGCGACAACACTGCCCCAGCTCCGATCTCAGAAGCGTCGACCTCAACCTGAAAAGGTAGAGCAACATCAGGCTGACGCAACACAGGGGCAGAGGAAAAACGGCGCTTAAGCTCCCGAAAGGCCTCCACAGCGTCAGGGGACCAATCAGCAACATCAGCACCCTTCTTAGTCAAATCGGTCAATGGCTTAGCAATATCCGAAAAACCAGCAATAAATCGACGATAAAAGTTAGCAAAGCCCAAAAATTTCTGAAGACTCTTAAGAGAAGAGGGCTGCGTCCAATCACAAATAGCTTGAACCTTGACAGGATCCATTTCAATGGAAGAGGGAGAAAAAATATATCCCAAAAAGGAAATCCTCTGTACCCCAAAAACACACTTAGAACCCTTCACACACAAAGAATTAGACCGCAAAACCTGGAAAACCCTCCTGACTTGCTGGACATGAGAGTCCCAGTCATCCGAAAAAATCAGAATATCATCCAGATTCACAATCATAAATTTATCCAAATAATCGCGAAAAATATCATGCATAAAGGACTGGAAAACTGACGGAGCATTTGAAAGACCAAAAGGCATCACCAAATACTCAAAGTGGCCCTCGGGCGTATTAAATGCGGTTTTCCACTCATCCCCCTGCCTGATTCGCACCAAATTATACGCCCCACGAAGGTCAATCTTAGAGAACCACTTGGCCCCCTTTATGCGAGCAAACAAATCAGTCAGCAACGGCAATGGGTATTGATATTTAACAGTGATTTTGTTCAAAAGCCGATAATCGATACATGGTCTCAAAGAGCCGTCTTTTTTTGACACAAAGAAAAAACCGGCTCCTAAGGGAGATGACGATGGACGAATATGTCCCTTTTCCAAGGACTCCTTTATATATTCTCGCATAGCAGCATGTTCAGGCACAGACAGATTAAACAAACGACCCTTTGGGTATTTACTACCCGGGATTAAATCTATGGCACAATCGCACTCTCGGTGCGGAGGTAACGAACCAAGCTTGGATTCTTCAAAGACGTCACGATAGTCAGACAGGAACTCAGGAATTTCAGAGGGAATAGATGATGAAATGGAAACCACAGGTACATCCCCATGAGCCCCCTTACATCCCCAGCTCAACACAGACATAGCTCTCCAGTCGAGGACTGGGTTGTGAGATTGCAGCCAAGGCAATCCTAGCACCAAATCATCATGTAGATTATACAGCACCAGAAAGCGAATAATCTCCTGGTGATCCGGATTAATACGCATAGTTACTTGTGTCCAGTATTGTGGTTTATTATTAGCCAATGGGGTGGAGTCAATCCCCTTCAGAGGAATAGGAGTCTCCAAAGGCTCTAAATCATACCCACAGCGTTTGGCAAAGGACCAATCCATAAGACTCAAAGCGGCGCCAGAGTCGACATAGGCGTCCGTGGTAATAGATGACAAAGAGCAAATCAGGGTCACAGATAGAATAAACTTAGACGGTAAGGTGCAAATGGAAACAGATTTATCAAGCTTTTTAGTGCGCTTAGAGCATGCTGATATAACATGAGTAGAATCACCACAATAGAAACACAACCCATTTTTCCGTCTAAAATTCTGCCGCTCGCTTCGGGACAGAATTCTATCACACTGCATACTCTCTGGCGACTTCTCAGTGGACACCGCCAGATGGTGCACTGGTTTGCGCTCCCGCAAACGCCTATCGATCTGAATAGCCATTGTCATGGACTCATTCAGACCCGCAGGCACAGGGAACCCCACCATAACATCCTTAATGGCATCAGAGAGACCCTCTCTGAAAGTCGCCGCCAGGGCGCACTCATTCCACTGAGTAAGCACAGACCATTTACGGAATCTTTGGCAGTAAATTTCCGCTTCATCTTGCCCCTGAGATAGGGACATCAAAGTTTTTTCTGCCTGAAGCTCCAAATGAGGTTCGTCATAAAGCAACCCCAAGGCCAGAAAAAACGCATCCACATTGAGCAACGCAGGATCCCCTGGTGTCAATGAAAAAGCCCAGTCTTGAGGGTCGCCCCGGAGCAAGGAAATCACAATCCTGACCTGCTGTGCAGGGTCTCCGGCAGAGCGAAATTTCAGGGACAAAAATAATTTGCAATTATTTCGAAAATTCTGAAACCCAGATCTATTCCCCGAGAAAAATTCCGGCAAAGGAATTCTCGGCTCAGATACAGGTGCATGACAAACAAAGTCTTGCAAATTTTGTACCTTCGTGGCGAGATTATTCAAACCTGCAGTTACACTCTGAAGATCCATTACAAACAGGTGGACACAGAGCCATTCAAAGATTAGAAGGAGAAGAAAAAAAAAAAAAAAATATCAGCAGACTTCTTATTTCTCTCCTTTCTCAGCCAAGGATTTTAACCCTTTAGTGGGCCGGTCAAACTGTCATGTTCTCAATGGCAAGAGAACATAGCATCAGCATATATAGGAACTAGCTCTTGGAAGATGGGAACTGAGCTGACCATGAACTAAACCTAACGCACAACTAGCAGTGGCCGGGTAGCATGCCTACGTTGATTCTAGATGCCCAGCACCAGCCGGAGGACTAAATAATGCTAGCAGAGGAAAATATTAGTCCTAGCTCACCTCTAGAGAAATACCCCGAAAGGAGACAGAGGCCCCCCACATGTATTGGCGGTGAATAAGATGAAATAACAAACGTAGTATGAAAATAGGTTTAGCAAATTTGAGGTCCACTTACTACATAGCAGAAGACAGAAAGGACACTTTCATGGTCAGCTGAAAACCCTATCAAAACACCATCCAGAAATTACTTTAAAACTCTGGCATTAACTCATAACACCAGAGTGGCAATTCCTGTTCACAAGAGCTTTCCAGACACAGTAACGAAACTACAGCTGTGAACTGGAACAAAAATGCAAAAACAAACATGGACAAGAGTCCAACTTATCTAGTAGTTGTCTAGGAGCAGGAACAAGCACAGAGAGGCTTCTGATAACATTGATGACCGGCAAGCAACTAACAGAGCAGCAAGGTTATATAGCGACTCCCACATCTTGATGGGAACAGGTGAACAGAGAAGATGAAGACACCAGTTCAATTCCACCAGTAGCCACCGGGGGAGCCCAGAATCCAAATTCACAACAGTATTTGCGATGTAGAAGCCGTTGGTTACTGTGCGCACATCGTATATAACCTGTGTCACACGATGCAATCATGCCGCCACAGCGGGACACTAGACGACGAAAGAAAGTTTCAAACGATCTGCTACGATGTACGATTCTCAGCGGGGTTCCGGATCGCAGTAGCGTGTCAGACACTACGATATCGTAACGACATCGCTAGAACGTCACGAATCATGCCGTCGTAGTGATGAAAATGGCACTGTGTGACGGTACCCTTAGTGAGGACTGGGAGGGGAGATGTGTGGGAATTGGGAAATATTCTTACCTAGTATTAGCAGAATATTTGTAGCTTCCACTTTTGCACTGTAGATTATGCCCCCACGGTGCAACTGCTACAAAAAATTCCTAATACTACCACCTGCATTTTGTGTGTGATTGCTCTCTAATTGGAATCACCACAATACTTCCAATTAGTCTCGGTTTACACCTCTGTACAGCAGTCGAGGTGTAGTCACACTATCGTATTTTTGCTGTGGAATTGGGCCGCCTTGCACATTCTCACCTAGTATTCGCAGAATATTTGTAGCTCCCACTTTTGCACCGTAGATTATGCCCCCACGGTGCAACTGCTACAAAAAATTCCTAATACTACCACCTGCATTTTGTGTGTGATTGCACTCTAATTGGAATCACCACAATACTTCCAATTAGTGTTGGTTTACACCTCTGTGCAGCAGTCGAGGTGTAATCACACTATTGTATTTTTGTTGTGGGATTGTGCCGCCTTGCACATTCTCACTTAGTATTCGCAGAATATTTGTAGATTCCACTTTTGCACCGTAGATTACACCCTCATGGTGCAACTGCTACAAAAACTCTGTGATACTTTCAGATTTTGATAAATACAGTTCACACAACACCAGTTCATATTCGTTTAGGCCACACCAGTTCTATTAAAGTTTACGCCAAACTAGATCCAATTAGTGTTTTTTACACCTGCCTGCAGCTTTACAGGTTTAGGCACACTAAATAGGAGAACTCTTCTGCCCTTCCACCCATCTAAGTCTAGAGAGATGAGGAAGGCAGGAAGTAAGGGAACGTGGTTGCAGCCGCGGTCGCAGAGGTGTTGCAGGGAGAGGACGTGGAGAATGTTTGCCTGCTGCGGGCACAAGTGACTCAGCCACTAGCTATTCCCAGGAACAGTCCTTCATGCGCAGCTTTGTTGGAGGTCGTGATATCTTATTGCTGGGGGAGGAACAAATTGAAACTGTTGTTGGATGGATGGCAGCTGCGGCATCGACTTCAACTCGTTCCTCATCCTCATCCTCCCAGATACAGAGCACACAGTCCGTTCGTGTAAGTGTAGAGCACCGCTCTGCTTCTTCACCACCACCTGCCAAATTACCCAGGCAGTTAGAGGGACCAGTACAGGAGCCATCTTTACTTCTGTTTGAAGAATCTGTTGGCTGTTGATCAGGGGGCCAGTCAGGCAGTATTCGACAACAGGAAGATGAGCTTTTAAGCAGTGATGCCCAACTTTTATTTCTCTCAGAAGAAGAGGTGGGTAGCCCTGTGCACACAGTCAGCCAACCACAGTACGCATCAGATGATGATGAAACTCAGGTGGCATTAGCTGGTGCGTCCTGCAGTATACAAACGACCCGGGAGGAGAAATCGTCTGAGGTGTTGGAAGAGGGTCCAACAGATGATGAGGGACAGCAAAGTGGTGGTAGCAGCTCAGAGGAAGAGATACCCACAACAGTACAGCAGCAGAGGGACAAAAAAGGGAGTAGAGTGAGGGGCGAGAGTTGGTTGCCTGTAGCCTCCACTTCGGCACCTGGAAGGAGCAGGACCCATGCAAAAACTAGTGCAAGGGGTGCTCCAAAGAGATGTGGTGCCTGGGCCTTTTTTGACCAAGTTGCCGATGACATTACAACAGTCAGATGCAATCTGTGTCATCTAACTCTGAAGCAAGGGAAAAACGTCCACAACCTCAATACCACCAATATGTTGAGGCATTTGAGGAACAAGCACGTTGCGGAGTGGACAAGTCACATAAAAAATCTTGCCCAACCTGCAGCTCCATGTGCCACCTCTTCTGCTATCGTTGTAGCTTGTTCCTCCCAGGAGAGAGAGGGAACGTCCTCCTGCAGTAGCGTACAGACAGCCATCGTCACTGTCACACCACCACCAACCTCACAATCCCGATTATCCTCACAGTCCCAGTCTAGCCTGCAGCCATCCATCCCACAGTATGGGCTCGAAAAAGGAAATTCCCGTCAAGCCACCCCCGAGCACAGGCCCTCAATGCTAGCATTTCAAAACTGCTGACCCTTGAAATGCTATCATTCAGGCTGGTGGACACGGACGCCTTTCGCAACCTCATGGCATTGGCAGTCCCACAATACTGTGTTCCTAACCGCCTCTGTTTTAGTCGAAAAGCCGCCCCTGCCCTGCAACAGCACGTGGAGAAAAAAATTAAGCGTGCACTACTTAATGCCATCAGCAGCAAGCTTCACCTGACCACCGATGCGTGGACCAGTAAGCATGGTCAGGGATTTCCCTCACTGCCCATTGGGTAAATGTGGTGGAGCCGGGAACAGAAGTGGATAGTGGCACTGCGCAAGTCCAGCCAACACCAAGGATTGCAGGACTTTTGTCTGTTTGCATTGCCTCTTCCTCCTACTCCACTTCCTCTGATTCCTCCGCACAGCAGTTGGCACCGTCTACATGCACAAGGCTTGGTGAACCGTCCACTGACACGACCAAGTTGAGCACTGCTGTGGCCAAACGTCAACAGGCCATGTTGAAATTAATTAGTTTGGGGGATACAAGCCACACTGCAGAGCAGCTGTGGAATGACATCAAGCAGCAGTGCGACCAGTGGCTTGGGCCGCTCAACCTCCAGCCAGGTATGGTGGTGTGTAAGAATGGGTGAAACCTGGTGGAAGCTGTGCATCTAGCCAATCTGACTCACATCCCGTACCTGGCACATGTGTTAAATTTGGTCATGCAGAGTTTTCTTAAAAGCTATCTGGATCTTGAAGATCTTCTGCACAAGGTCCGTGGCGAGTGCGCTCACTTGCGCCGTTCGAGGATACACAATGCGCGCATTGCAGCTCTGCAGTGAAGATTTAACCTGCCTGAACACCGCCTCATATGTGACGTCCGCACTAGGTGGAATTTCATGTTGCATATGCTGGAGAGGTTGTGTGAGCAGCAGCAGGCAGTAATGGAATTCCAGCTGCATCAGGAGCAAATGAGTCGCTCAGCTCGCAGGCCACACTTTACATGTGCCGAGTGGGCTTACATGAAGGACATCTGCAGTGTTTTGCGGCCCTTTCATGATTCCACTCTCATGTCGAGCGCGGATTATGCCATAGTCAGCATCACTGTACCCCTCATATACCTCCTTGAAAAAACCATGCTAGGGATCAGGGATGCAGTTTTGGACAAGGAGGAGGAACAAATGCTGACAATGCCTTCTGAATTGGGATAGTCTACCCACAGCTCTCCAGGTGGGTTGTTAGCCAGACAACATGGCAACTCACAAAGGTCCAGACAGGGGACACTTTTGATGAAGAGGAGGAGGATGGGGGATGCAGAGGAGACAGAGAGCATGCCTCAAGCAGGGGACAGTGGGGCGTGGCCAGTCGGCAGTCTGCAACAAATGAGTTATTTCATGCTACAGTGCCTTTGAAATGACCGCCGTATTGCTCTCATTCTCAACACTGATGATTACTGGGTGGCCAGCCTCCTGGATCCTCGCTATCAGGGCAACCTACAAACCCTGATAACAAGGTTATACCAAGATTGTAAAATGCAAGAGTTCCCAGACACACTGGTACATCGGATGATGTCCTCATTTCCACCAGAGAGGACTACTTTGAGTGTTTCACATGGCAGCTCAGTGCCTCCAGGACGGGGAGGAAGCCGTCCACAGAGGAGGAGCAGCACCCCTGCAGAAGGCCAGTTCAGTCTTGCCAAACTGTGGCAAAGTTTTGTGTGCCCACAACCACATCATGAACCATCCCATACGGTTCCATTCAGCATGACGCAGCATTACCGTCAGATGATGGCAGACTACATGTCCAGCCATGTCAGTGTGTCCCAGGATGGTTCTGCCCCCTTTAAGTTTTGGGTCTCCAAGATTGATATATGGCCAGAGCTTAGCCAGTATGCCTTGGAGGTGCTGGCCTGCCCTGCTGCCAGTGTGTTATCGGAGCGTGTCTTTAGTGCCGCTGGTGGAGTTCTAACAGACCAACGCACGCACCTATCCACCGATAACGTTGATCGCCTAACTTTTATAAAGATGAAGCAGGCCTGGATCTCGCCATACTTTGCAAACCCTGTGCCAGATGAGACTGAATAAGCACATGTCTGCAACAGTCTCCAGGTTCACACTTGGCCCTCTGGCACCTCTAGATTGATCAGCCCACCTGGGCTTCAGCACCGTCAGCTGTTGCTCGGAAGTGTCAGTTGCACAGTGAACACCCGCTGCCATGTTGTCGGGGTTCAGCAACGCAAACTGGACTCTGGCTGTGCTACTGGCAATTCAAATTCTGCTGTCCACCTACAATGAATCCTGTACCACTGGGCCTCAGCACCACCCGCAAGCAAAATTATTATTATTATTATTTTTTAACAATAAACACATTTTCTTAAAAAAGCTATCAGAATGAGCTATTTAAAAAAGAAGTATGAAAGGTAACAAAAAAAAATTTGAAATTAATAGTGGGTAGAACTCTGTACCATTTATTGTACCCTGGGCAAGGAACAGCAAACATGGTATCAATGCTGCTGCCGCGGAATGATGTGTAGACAAAAATGTAGGCAGGACTCTATTTCGGATTGTGGTGCGCAGCTTTAGATCTCTTCAACATTTTTATTGACTGTGGCGACTGGGCATTAGCTGTAGACTAGAGCCTTCCAGCATCTTGTCGTGTACGACGTTGATCAGAAAGATGTTGGTGTGATTTTGGGTCATCAGTATCTATAGTAAATTTTGTGGTTTTCCCCACTGGTTCCAGTGTATGGCCTCCCTGCACCTCAGGCATAGATTGCAGCGGAAGCAAAAGACAATCATTTAAGAACCATTTTTGCCCTTGATCTTAGCAGTA
This sequence comes from Ranitomeya variabilis, assembly GCF_051348905.1. Taxonomy (NCBI): domain Eukaryota; kingdom Metazoa; phylum Chordata; class Amphibia; order Anura; family Dendrobatidae; genus Ranitomeya; species Ranitomeya variabilis. The sequence goes on along the minus strand of NC_135237.1, from coordinate 261,222,522 downwards.
GTGTTGAGCGATACCGTCCGATACTTGAAAGTATCGGCATCGGATAGTATTGGCCGATACCCGAAAAGTATCGGATATCGCCGATACCGATACCCGATACCAATACAAGTCAATGGGACACCAAGTATCGGAAGGTATCCTGATGGTTCCCAGGGTCTGAAGGAGAGGAAACTCTCCTTCATGCCCTGGGATCCATATTACTGTGTAAAATAAAGAATTAAAATAAAAAATATTGATATACTCACCTCTCCGGAGGCCCCTGGACATCACCGCTGGTAACCGGCAGCCTTCTTTGCTTAAAATGAGCGCATTTAGGGCCTTCCATGATGTCACAGCTTCTGATTGGTTGCGTGCCGCTCATGTGACCGCCACGCGACCAATCACAAGCCGTGATGTCATTCTCAGGTCCTAAATTCCGAATTCTAGGAATTTAGGACCTGAGAATTACGTCATGGCTTGTGATTGGTCGCGTGGCGGTCACATGAGCGGCACGCGACCAATCAGAAGCCGTGACGTCATGGAAGGTGCTGAACGCGCTCATTTTAAGCAAAGCAGGCTGCCGGTTACCAGCGGTGATGTCCAGGGGCCTCCGGAGAGGTGAGTATATCAATATTTTTTATTTTAATTCTTTATTTTTTACATGGATATGGATCCCAGGGCCTGAAGGAGAGTTTCCTCTCCTTCAGACCCTGGGAACCATACACTGGGAACTTCCGATTCCGATTCCCGATACCACAAAAGTATCGGATCTCGGTATCGGAATTCTGATACAGCAAATATCGGCCGATACCCGATACTTGCGGTATCGGAATGCTCAACACTACTTAGCAGATAAAAGAGCAAAGCAGGCACCTCGGCCTGGGAGATCCACAGGCGGGATAATGGTATCTACAACGCCGTACCCACTGTTGAAGAATAAAATGAAATGAATGAAGAAATAGTAAATTCCAAAGAGTTTGCCAAGCATTACGTTATTATTTTGACCCGTAGACCAAATGTGCCCCATTATAACCGCTATTCATACTAAAAACAGTACTTGTGCCCATTATTGTTTGATTTATCTGGCTCCGCTGCCAATTCTACATGTTATTTTGGCATTTTAAGTCATTTAGAAAACACCACAATGTAAAATAGGTGTTTTAGAAATTCCGATTTTTTATCCCCATTGACTTCATTGAGGATCGGCAATCGGAATTCCCGATCGCCGATTTTCAAGTGTGATTGGACCGATCCTTTCCGATCCAATTTTTGGGGCGATCGATCAACCCTAGTCATAAACCTTCGATTCATGGAGCCTGACAGTTCCTAAATCTGTTAGAGAACTTTTTTAGGCAGCACCAACCACAGCCTTCCAGACACTGTTCAGAGAGATGTACTGTTTTCCACCACCATAAATCTCCCATTTAAGACTGGACCATTAAATCTCAATAGGGTTTAGAACAGGTGAGTAAGTGGCCCTATCATTATTCTTTCATCAATAAGGCATTTACTTATCATGGGTTTCTTGAAAAATACAGACATTTTCCTATACCACTGCTTAAAGAAAATGTCTTCTAAAAACTTGCAGTAGGTTTGGGAGTTAATTTTGAGACCATCCTCAACCTGAAAAGATCCAACTAGCTAATATTTAACAATAGCAGCCCACCTGCTACCCAACCTCCATCTTGTTGGCATCTGGGTCAAAATGAAGGTTTGTGACTAGTGTTGAGCGATACCGTCCGATACTTGAAAGTATCGGTATCGGATAGTATCGGCCGATACCCAAAAAGTATCGGATATCGCCGATACCGATACCCGATACCAATACAAGTCAATGGGACACCAAGTATCGGAAGGTATCCTGATGGTTCCCAGGGTCTGAAGGAGAGGAAACTCTCCTTCAGGCCCTGGGATCCATATTACTGTGTAAATTAAAGAATTAAAATAAAAAATATTTATATACTCACCTCTCCGGAGGCCCCTGGACATCACCGCTGGTAACCGGCAGCCTTCTTTGTTTAAAATGAGCGCGTTTAGGGCCTTCCATAACGTCACGGCTTCTGATTGGTCGCGTGCCGCTCATGTGACCGCCACACGACCAATCACAAGCCGCGACGTCATTCTCAGGTCCTAAATTCCTAGAATGAGGAGTTTAGGGCCTGAGAATGACGTCACGGCTTGTGATTGGTAGCGTGGCGGTCACATGAGCGGCACGCGACCAATCAGAAGCCGTGACATCATGGAAGGCCCTAAACGCGCTTATTTTAAGCAAAGAAGGCTGCCGGTTACCAGCGGTGATGTCCAGGGGCCTCCGGAGAGGTGAGTATATCAATATTTTTTATTTTAATTCTTTATTTTACACAGTAATATGGATCCGATACAGATTCCCGATACCACAAAAGTATCGGATCTCTGTATCAGAATTCCGATACCGCAAGTATCGGCCGATACCCGATACTTGCGGTATCGGAATGCTCAACACTATTTGTGACTGTTATTAATTCAGGCATGGGTCCATCCATCTGATTCAACAAGAGTCATTCTCATCTCATCAGTTCATAAAACTTTTGAAAATTCTGCCTTCGGATATTTATTGGCCCTGTCTTTATGTTTCAACTTCAGTGTCTTGTTCATTGGTGGTCGGGTTTCAACCTTTCTTACCTCAGTCATATCTATGAGCTCAGCACTTGTACTTCTTGGCACTCCAGGGAGGTTGCAGTTCTGGAATATGACAGCACTGGGGGATAATGGGTTCCTGGTCACTTCATGTTTGATTCTTCTCAAATACACAGCAGTTATTGTGCTTTTTTATCAACACATTTTTATTGACCCTGTTGATTATTTGCAACAAAACCCATCATGGTTCTGTGATCACACCCCAATATCATAGCAATTTCATGAGTGCTGCATCCCTTTGTAAAACTGTAAATATGCACTTGTCTAATAATTGTGCATACAGTTCATTAATTTCATCATATAGTGTACAGGAAAATATCAATGTGCAGGAGAGTAAATAAAAAAGGTAACTATAGACATTATGTTGATTTTTAATATTTACAATGTTAATTGTGAAGTAAAAATGACTTGGCAACATGACTCTTTAGTAGAGATGAGAGAATATTTCAATATTCAGTTTGGATCACGATCGCTGAATTTGCAATATTTGCCGATTTAATCGCCGAATATTAGCCGATTATAGACGGACGCCATTGGAGTCAATGGGAGGCAAAAACAAACGCATACAGAACACAAACGCTGGTGTTTCTTATGCTGTGTGACAGTGTGGGAAATACCATCGTGGCGGTTCTGATGGCAATATTGTTACCGCCGATAGATTGTTACCTCCGTCAGAGTACTGCGGGGTCACGCTGTCAGATGCCGATGTGACCCCACAGATATACTGTGACCTGCAGCAGTGACCTGCGGTAAAAAGCTTACCGAAGGTCAGCTGGCGCCGGCTGATGAGAGGCTACTCCTCCCATCAGGCTATGTCTGCTGCTGCTGTCACAGATTACAGTGATAGCAGGAACCGCTGATGGGAGAAGTAGTCTCTCGTCAGTCGACGCCTGTGCTCAAAGTTAAAAAATAAAAAAAATGACCCCTGTCAGAGAGCTGCGGTGTCACCCTGTCAAATGTCAGCGTGACTCCGCAGAGAAACTGTGATCCGCAGCGATAACCTGTGGTAAAAAGCTTACTGCAGGTCATCAGGTGCTATCTGAAGTGAAACTACTCCTCCCATCAGGCTGCATCTGTTGTCACTGATAACAGTGATAGCAGGAGCAGCAGTAGCCGCTGCTGGGAGAAGTAGCCTCTTGTCAGCTGGCACCTATGCTCAAAGTTAAAAAAAAACAACTTTCAAATTATTTAAATACATATACAAATAAAAATAAGAAACACTTTCTACTCACCTAAAACCAAATTCTCAATGTCCTTGTCTACTATAAAAAATGCAGAGTGTCCCACAGCGATCTCATGTGTAGAGCATTCACATCGGGAGATATGACTGCTTTAACCAACCACCGGCGATAGACTGACAGGAACAATCATTGCTCCCATAGTGCATAGTGCTGAGCTGGCATTAGAGAAGTCACGAGTAGGGTTGAGCGAAACGGATCGTTCATTTTCATAAGTCGCCGACTTTTGGTAAAGTCGGCGTCTCATGAAACCCGACCCGATCCCTGTGTGGGGTCGGCCATGCGGTACGCGATCTTGGCGCCAAAGTCGCGTTTCGTATGACGCATTTAGCGCCATTTTTACAGCCAATGAAGGAGCATGGGCAGAGTGATGACATAGGGGTTAGGGGCGTGCATGGCTATCATCATTTTATCGCTTGTGCGCAGTAGCGATTTGGAATGTGTAAAACGAAATTTTCAGTGCTGGGACGGAGGGGGAGAGAGAGAGAGAGAGAGAGAGAGAGAGAGAGAAAAAAAAAAATCCCCATTGACGTGCATAGGGTTTCGTGTTCCGGCCGATCCTCGACTTTGCGCAGTAATCGGCCGATTTTGCCCGACTCGACTTTTCCAACAGTCGGGTTTCGTGAAACATGACTCGACCCTAAAAAAGTCAAGGTCTCTCAACCCTAGTCACGAGTTCATCAGCTGATGAACTCCTGTGAGCTTTCTTACTCAGCGGTGCCCTAAGTGAGATCAACAGGGCTGATCACCTGATGAGCTCCAGTGAACTTTCTCACTGCACAGCACTCATAGCACAGTGCTATACTCTGCAGAAGCAATTACCTCCTGTGGATTATTATCTTCTCGGCGAATAGGTGAGCAATATTGTGTTTTTTTATTTTATGTTTGTTACAGGAGACATTGGCTTCAGTGGATCAGGCGTTCAGTGACTATGGTTTAATTTAGATTCAATAAATGACTGTGTCATTATTTCAATTAAATGACTTTATTTTGTTTTTTTACAATATCAATATGGGGTTAGTAATGGGGGCTTCTTATAAATGCCTCTCCATTACTATCCTGTGGGCTTGATGTCATCTGACAATACAAAGGTGACATTAACCCCCCAACCATAACCTCACTTACCACCGCTTCAGGGCAAGTGGAGAGAGCAAGGCTAAGCACCAGATTTGGCGCACCTTGTAGATGCACACTTTCTGGGGTGGACGAGAACTGTTGTTTTTAGTCTGGGAGGGGGCCAATATCCATGACCGCTTCCTAGGCTATTAAAATTAGGACACAGCTGTCTGCCTAGTCTTGCTAGTTAGATTTTATAAGTGGACCCTATGTCTATTTTTTCTGGGGTCCCGCTGTAAACTAGCTAGTAAATGCTGTGAGCTGATATTAATAACCTGGGAACCTTTATGGCTATTGGCTCCTTCCCAGAATATTAACATCAGCACTCAGTCATCTCTACCAGCACTACCAGTCCCTCTGGAGTTTATGAAAATTACGCAAGAGCCCACACAATTTTTTTATTTTTTTGGTAAAAATAAACAGTTGCTGTTTGGTTATAGCCTATGTAGGTTCATTATGGTAACGTTCCCACATAGGCTGGTTACAATGTGTGTGTGTGTTTGTGTGTGTGCACTTACCGATTTAGTTCCCACATAGGCTGGTTACAATGTGTGTGTGTGTGCACTTACCGATTTAGTAATGCAGGTATCTGGCTGAGAACTTTTCATTACTAAACCTAGAAGAAGAAGGTTTTGAACCAAGAAATTACATCACAAAGCTTTTTGTTTTTAAATCTTTATTTAGTGTAGGGATTTGCTCTGATAGGCTGTGGCAGGGCTGCAGTAATGAGCCAACACACAGGCTTAGAGTCCAAACTTCAGTGGTTTATTAACATTTTAAACAGTAGGCAGCAGAAAGTAAGAAAAAAACACAAACATACTCCAGCTTGGAGAACCACTGGTCTCAGACTCATCCTTGCAACGGATGGGTGTAACTAAGCGGCTGCATGGTCAGTGGTGTCCGCCAGGTGCCATTGCCTGGGTTGCTATGAGTCTTGTCACAGAACTTTGCAGCATGTGTAATCCAACAAAACCAAATTAGGCTAACTCCAGCTTAGCTCCTCACACCCTGCACACAGACCAAGTGCCAAACAAAAGACTCCATTACATATACCATAACCACACTCGCAGATGAGGTACCTATCACATGAGCTGATCACGTGACATCACTGCAGGTGCTCAACCTAAGGTAAAATCCAGGCCAAATTTCATTCTGCTAGGAGAAATATATCTTCCGTCCAGCACTACACCTTTCACTGCACCACATACCTCTCCCCTTTGTTCAACCCTATGGGGGTGGACACATGACATACAGTGGACTCTGGCCAGGGCATCTGCGTTCCCCTGTAGTCTGTCTGCCCGATGTTCTACTGAAAATTTAAAATTTTTCAGGGACAGAAACCACCTGGTGACTTGCGCATTCCTCTCCTTAGCTTGACTCATCCATGTAAAAGGGGAATGATCTGTTACCAAGTGAAATGTTCTCCCCTGAAAATAATATCGAAAAGACTCAAGTGTCCACTTAATGGCCAGGCACTCTCTCTCCACAATACTGTACCTGGTTTCGACTGGGGTAAGCTTCTGGCTCAGGAAACTTATGGGAAGCCCTTCCTCGTTAATCTCTTGAGACAGCATGGCACCAATGTCATGTCGGACGCTGTTCATACTAGGGCATTCGACAGACAGCGGTAATTCCGCTTTTGTCCACTATGCGCTCAGTGGCGTCGGCTAGATTTTGTCTAGCTGGTCCGGGGTTAATTTAGCTGGTGCTCGTATTGGAAGCTGGGTCACGCCCACTGCCTTTAAATTGTTCTTCTGAACATTGGGCGTCGCCGATTATAGCTTCTGTCTTGTGGCTGGTTATCTCGGTCTGGAGTGGTGGTCTAGGAAAAGTAGTATCGTATCTGGTGGTGTATATTTCCCTTTGTCATATTTTCCTCCTTCCTATATTTGTATTTGTTTTGCCCTATGCACTTATTGTGTATTCCTGAGTGACTGCGGTGTGGTGTATATTTTCCGTTATCCTTGTCTGTGCTAACTGTGGGTATTGGTTAGTGTTGTCTTCACTGGGTGGTGGGTGAAGGTTTCAGCCTAGGGTTGAAACAGGAGACAGGGTGAGGGTGGAGGCCCAGACAAGCACACCATCAGTGTAAACTCTGGGAGAGGGTCAGTCAGGGTTTCCCAGAGTTGAGGGAAATCGCAGGGGCCTGGGTTATTAGCTCTTGCCTACCTAGGCTTCCGTGACATTATAATCGGCCAACATTATTGAATTCCATGGATCCCATGACTTCCGTAACCCACCAGTTGAGGGCGCTGTTCCTACAGGTCACTGAGTTGAGGTGGGCAGTGCAGCAACAGGGACTAGCAGTATCTAATGTGCAAGCTGGAGCAGCAGGTAGAGTTGCTGAGCCTAAATTTCCTTTGCCTGAAAGGTTTGCTGGGGAACGCAGTAAATTTGTTACTTTTTGTGAAGCTTGCAAACTTTATTTTCGTATGCGCCCGATCTCCTCAGGTAATGAGGCTCAGCGTGTGGGTCTGGTGTTGTCATTACTAAACGGGGATCCTCAAGCATGGGCGTTTTCTTTGCCTTCTGATTCTGCTGCATTTAACTCAGTGGAGAGTTTTTTTTCTGCTCTTGGAAACATTTACGATGATCCTGACAGAATGGCTCTAGCAGAGTCTAAGATACGCACTATTCGACAGGGGGAGTGTGTTGCAGGGGATTACTGTTCTGAATTTCGCCGCTGGGTGGTCGACACTCAGTGGAATGATCCCGCGCTGCGGAGTCAGTTTATTCATGGGGTTTCTGGAAGGGTTAAAGAAGCCCTCCTGATGTACAAGGCTCCTGCTTCTCTGGATTCTGCTATGAGTCTTGTTGTCCGCATTGATCGCCGCTTGCGTCAGGGGGAGCCTGAGACGCTGCCTATGGGAGAAGGTGTAGGTTCATGTGAGGTTGCTGCAGGTGAGCCCACGGAGCCTGTACAAATCGCAGGGGTGTCACATGTTAAGCATCGAGCCCCTGTGCTCAAGAAGCAGGGAGCCTGTTTTTACTGTGGTAAAACTGGTCATTTTTGTTAACATTTGTCCTCTGCAGTCTAAGGAAAAACGCAATGGCGGAAAACTTCTAAGCTCAGAGGTTGTGGAGGAGACCAATCTGAGCTTATGCATATCCTCCATGGTGGTTTCTCAATGCATGCTCCCTGCCAAAGTTATTATCGCTGGCAGAGAGCTGCCAATCACTGTTTTTGTGGATAGTGGTTCTGCCACAAATCTCATTGATGAGGAGTTTGCACGCACAGCAGGTTTTAGGATCAAAAAACTGCCTCATCCTAATCGCGTGGTCACCATCAATGCAGCTCCTCTTTCACAGGGGGAGATTACTGAGTTTGTGGCTGAGGTACATTTCGAGCAGGTTACATGTAAGGTGCTCAGGAATCTTCCTGCACAGGTGGTTTTGGGTTTCCCATGGTTGTCTATGCACGACCTGGTTATCGATTGGAAAACTCAGGACATAATTCCGTGGAGCGAATTCTGCCAGGAGAATTGCCTGGCAACATGTGTGTCTGCTGTGACTTCAAGCGTTCCTGAGTCACTTCTGGATTTTGCAGATGTGTTCTCTGAGAAGGGTTGCTCAGAGTTGCCACCACATCGCTCCTATGACTGTACTATCAGGTTTAAACCAGGGGCCAAATTGCCTAAAGCAAGGATGTTTAACATCTCCGGTCCGGAGAGACAAGCGTTAAAGGATTACATTGCTGACAGTTTGAGCAAAGGGCACATCAGGCCTTCATGCTCGCCTGTGGCAGCGGGGTTCTTCTTCGTTAAGAAGAAAGATGGCAGACTATGCCCGTGTCTGGATTTTAGGGAGTTGAACCAGATTACGGTTCATGATCCATACCCTATGCCACTGATACCAGATTTGTTCAACCAGGTGGCAGGTGCTAAGTGGTTTACAAAGCTTGACCTCAGGGGGGCGTATAACCTCATAAGAGTCCGTCAAGGTGATGAATGGAAGATGGATTTAAATACCCCTGAGGGTCATTTTGAAAATTTGGTGATGCCATTTGGGTTGACAAACGCACCAGCAGTGTTCCAACATTTCATAAATGATGTGTTCTCGCATGTTTTTGGGGAAATTTGTTATTGTATACCTGGATGACATTCTCATATATTCTTGCGACCGTGATACTCATTTAGATCATGTCAGGATGTCAGGCAGGTGTTACAGCTTCTCCGTGAGAATAAGCTCTATGCAAAACTTGAGAAATGTGTATTTTCGGTTCAGGAGTTGCCTTTCTTGGGTTATATTGTGTCAGCTTCTGGGTTTAAAATGGACGCCGCTAAGGTGCAAGCGGTGTTGCGTTTGGAATGGCCTGATAACCTAAAAGCACTTCAGCGGTTTCTTGGGTTTTCTAACTACTATAGGAAGTTTATTAAGGATTTTTCTATCATTGCTACGACTAAAAAGGGTACCAATTTCTCTGTTTGGCCTGAGGCCGCTGTACGCGCATTTGAATTTCTTAAGAACAGTTTTGTTTTGGCCCCCATTCTTGTGCAGCCAGACGTATCGAAACCTTTTGTTGTGGAAGTCGATGCGTCTGAGGTTGGTGTGGGGGCGGTGTTGTCACAAGGCTCATCCTTGAGCGATTTGCGTCCTTGCGCCTATTTCTCCAAGAAACTGTCGTCTGCCGAACGTAACTACGATATCGGCAACAGGGAGTTGTTGGCAATCAAGTTGGCCTTTGAGGAATGGCGACACTTCTTGGAGGGGTCGGTTCATCAGGTTACTGTAATTACCAACCATAAGAATTTGCTTTATTTGGAGTCTGCCAAGCGTCTATCTCCCAGGCAGGCTCGCTGGGCATTCTTTTTCACGCGGTTCAACTTTGTTGTTACTTACAGACCTGGGTCTAAAAACACTAAGGCGGATGCTCTGTCCAGGTGTTTTCCGGGGGGGAGAACCTCGGGAAGATCCGGTACCCATCCTCCAAAAGGGTGTTGTGGTTTCGGCTCTCACTACCGAGGTTGAGGCTGAGATTGCCGAGGCTCAGGAGGAGGTACCATCTGAGCTTCCCATCAACAAATCGTTTGTACCGCTTCATCTCCGCTTAAAGGTTTTGGCGGAGCATCATGATGCTATCCTGGCTGGCCACCCAGGGGTCAGGGGTACTTTGGAGTTGGTGTCACGTCGGTTTTGGTGGCCCAAAATCCGACAGGACGTGGTCTCATACGTGTCAGCTTGCACCACGTGCGCTAGGGCTAAGACGCCCCGGTCCCATCCTGTTGGCACACTACTTCCTCTCGAGGTACCTAGTAAGCCTTGGACGGAGATCTCCATGGATTTTATCACTGACTTGCCTTCCTCAGCTGGGAACACGGTCATTTTGGTGATTGTTGATCGGTTCTCAAAAATGTCGCACTTTGTGTCTTTGCCTTCACTGCCTAAAGCTAAGACTTTTGCTCAGGTATTTGTGCAGGAGGTGGTCATACTTCATGGGGTTCCGTCTGACATCGTTTCCGATAGAGGTACTCAGTTTGTGGCAAAATCTTGGAAAGCATTTTGATCACGGCTGGGGATCAAGTTGTCTCATTCTTCGGCGTTTCATCCTCAGCCGAATGGTCAGACCGAGCGAATGAACCAAAATTTGGAGCAGTACTTACACTGCTTTGTTTCTGATAACCAGGAGGAGTGGTCAACTTTCCTTCCTTTGGCTGAGTTTGCCATCAATAATCACCGCCAGGAGTCTTCTGGGGAGTCTCCGTTTTTTTGTGTTTACGGGCTACATCCTCAATTTTGTACTTTGAGTCAGGGGGGCTCTTCCGGCGTCCCGGAGGAAGACCAGTTAGGAGCACAACTGTCATCAGCCTGGAGGAGAGTTAAGCAGCACTTGTTGAGCATGGGTGCTAGGTTCAAACGTGTGGCTGACAGTAGGCGTGTGCCAGGTCCAGACCTGAGTGTGGATGACTGGGTGGGGTTATCCACAAAAAACATAAGATTCAAAATACCATCCCTTAAATTGGGTCCTATGTCATGATCTCTGCAGGCAGAGATCATAGCAAGCCTATAGAGGGACAAGCTCTCGGAAGATGGAACTATACTGACCATGAACTAAGCCTGCCGCGCAACTAGAAATAGCCAGGTAGCATTTCCTATTTATCGCTAGATGCCCAGCTCTGGCCTAAGACCTAAATAGCTAGCAGAGGGAAATATAAGACCTGGCTCACCTCTAGAGAAATATTCCAAAGAAGACAGTAGCCCCCCACATATAATGACGGTGAGTTCAGATGAAACAACAAACGCAGCAGGAAAATAGTCTTAGCAAATTTGAGGTCCGCTTACTAGATAGCAGAAGACAGATAGTATACTTTCATGGTCAGCAGAAAAACACTAACAAAACACCATCCAGAGATTACCTTAAACTCTGGCATTAACTCATAACGCCAGAGTAGCAATCCCTGATCAACGAGAGCTTTCCAGACACAGTAACAAAACTTCAGCTGTGAACTGGAACAAATAGGCAAAACGAAACATGGACAAAAGTCCAACTTATCTAGTAGTTGTCTAGAAGCAGGAACAAGCACTGAGAGGCATCAGATAACATTGTTGACCGGCAAGAAACCACCAGAGAAATGAGCTTAAATAGCGACACCCACTACTGATGGAACCAGGTGAAACAGGAAAGAGGATGACAAGTCCAATTCCACAAGCGGCCACCGGGGGAGCCCAGAATCCAAATTCACAACAGTACCCCCCCCTCAAGGAGGGGGCACCGAACCCTCACCAGATCCACCAGGGCGACCAGGATGAGCCCTATGGAAGGCACGAACAAGATCAGAAGCATGAACATCAGATGCATTGACCCAAGAATTATCCTCCTGGCCGTAACCCTTCCAGTTGACCAGATACTGGAGTCTCCGTCTGGAAACACGAGAGTCCAAAATTTTCTCCACAACGTACTCCAACTCACCCTCAACCAACACTGGAGCAGGAGGCTCAACTGAAGGTACAACAGGTACCTCATACCTGCGCAATAACGACCGATGAAAAACGTTATGAATGGAAAAGGACGCAGGGAGGTCCAAACGGAAAGAAACAGGATTAAGAATCTCCAATATTCTATAAGGGCCGATGAACCGAGGTTTAAACTTAGGAGAAGAGACCCTCATAGGGACAAAACGAGAAGACAACCACACCAAATCTCCAACACAAAGCCGAGAACCAACACGACGATGACGGTTGGCAAAACGCTGAGTCTTCTCCTGGGACAACTTCAAATTGTCCATAACCTGCCCCCAGATGTGATGCAATCTCTCCACCACCGCATCCACTCCAGGACAATCCGAGGATTCCACCTGACCGGAGGAAAATCGAGGGTGAAACCCCGAATTACAGAAAAACGGGGACACCAAGGTGGAAGAGCTGGCCCGATTATTGAGGGCGAACTCTGCCAATGGCAAAAAAGCAACCCAATCATCCTGGTCAGCAGAGACAAAACACCTCAGATATGTCTCCAGGGTCTGATTAGTCCGCTCGGTCTGGCCATTAGTCTGAGGGTGAAAAGCAGATGAAAAAGACAAATCTATGCCCATCCTAGCACAGAATGCCCGCCAAAATCTAGACACAAATTGGGTACCTCTGTCAGAAACAATATTCTCAGGAATACCGTGCAATCGGACAACATTCTGAAAAAACAGAGGAACCAACTCAGAAGAAGAAGGCAACTTGGGCAGAGGAACCAAATGGACCATTTTAGAGAAACGGTCACAGACCACCCAGATGACAGACATCTTCTGGGAAACAGGCAGATCTGAAATAAAATCCATCGAGATGTGTGTCCAAGGCCTCTTAGGAATAGGCAAGGGCAACAGCAGTCCGCTAGCCCGAGAACTACAAGACTTGGCCCGAGCACAAACGTCACATGACTGCACAAAGACTCGCACATCTCGTGACAGGGAAGGCCACCAGAAGGATCTTGCCACCAAATCCCTGGTACCAAAAATTCCGGGATGACCTGCCAATGCAGAAGAATGTACCTCAGAGATGACTCTGCTGGTCCAATCATCCGGAACAAACAGTCTATCAGGCGGACAACGATCCGGTCTATCCGCCTGAAACTCTTGCAAGGACCGCCGCAGATCAGGAGAAACGGCCGACAAAATTACTCCCTCCCTAAGGATACCTGTGGGTTCAGAATTACCAGGAGAGTCCGGGTCAAAACTCCTAGAAAGGGCATCTGCCTTAACATTCTTAGAACCCGGTAGGTATGACACCACAAAATTAAAGCGAGAAAAAAATAAAGACCAGCGCGCCTGTCTAGGATTCAGGCGTCTGGCAGTCTCAAGATAAATCAAATTTTTGTGGTCAGTCAATACCACCACCTGATGCCTAGCCCCCTCGAGCCAATGGCGCCACTCCTCAAACGCCCACTTCATGGCCAAAAGCTCCCGATTCCCAACATCATAATTCCGCTCTGCGGGCGAAAATTTGCGAGAAAAGAAGGCACAAGGCCTAATGACGGAGCAGTCGGAACCTTTCTGCGACAACACTGCCCCAGCTCCGATCTCCGAAGCGTCAACCTCAACCTGAAAAGGCAGATTCACATCAGGCTGACGCAACACAGGGGCAGAGGCAAAACGGCGCTTAAGCTCCTGAAAGGCCTCTACAGCATGAGGGGACCAATTAGCAACATCAGCGCCTTGTCTGGTCAAATCAGTCAGTGGTTTAACGACATCCGAAAAACCAGCAATAAATCGGCGGTAAAAGTTGGCAAAGCCCAAAAATCTCTGAAGACCCTTAAGAGAGGAGGGCTGAGTCAAGTCACAAATAGCTTGCACCTTGACGGGATCCATCTCAATGGAAGAGGGAGAAAAAATATACCCCAAAAAGGAAATTTTCTGGACCCCAAAAACGCACTTAGACCCCTTCACACATAAAGAATTAGACCGCAGAACCTGAAAAACTCTCCTGACCTGCTGGACATGAGAGTCCCAGTCATCAGAAAAAATCAGAATATCATCCAGATATATTATCATAAATTTATCCAGAAAATCGCGGAAAATATCATGCATAAAAGACTGGAAAACTGAAGGGGCATTAGAAAGACCAAAAGGCATGACCAAATACTCAAAGTGGCCCTCGGGCGTATTAAATGCGGTCTTCCACTCATCCCCCTGCCTGATCCGCACCAAATTATACGCCCCACGAAGATCAATTTTAGAGAACCACTTAGCACCCTCTATACGAGCAAACAAATCAGTAAGCAATGGCAATGGGTATTGATACTTAACAGTGATCTTATTCAGAAGCCGATAATCAATACATGGTCTCAAAGAGCCGTCTTTTTTTGAGACAAAGAAAAACCCAGCTCCCAAGGGAGAAGAAGATGGACGAATATGTCCCTTTTCCAAAGACTCCTTTATATATTCCCGCATAGCAGCATGTTCCGGCACAGACAGATTAAACAAACGACCCTTTGGATATTTACAACCCGGTATCAAATCTATGGCACAATCGCACTCACGGTGCGGAGGTAACGACCCAAGCTTGGGTTCGTCAAAGACGTCTTGATAATCAGAGAGGAACTCAGGGACTTCAGAGGGAATGGACGACGAAATAGAAACCAAAGGTAAGTCCCCATGAATACCCTTACATCCCCAGCTCAACACAGACATTGCTCTCCAGTCCAAGACTGGGTTGTGAGACTGCAACCATGGCAATCCCAGTACCAAATCGTCATGTAAATTATACAGCACCAGGAAACGAATAATCTCCTGGTGATCCGGATTGATACGCATGGTTACTTGTGTCCAGTATTGTGGTTTATTATTAGCCAATGGGGTGGAGTCAATCCCCTTCAGAGGAATAAGAGTCTCCAAAGGCTCTAAATCAAAACCACAACGATTGGCAAAGGACCAATCCATAAGACTCAGAGCGGCGCCAGAGTCAACATAGGCGTCCGTGGCAATGGATGACAAAGAGCAAATCAGGGTTACAGACAAAATAAACTTAGACTGAATGGTGCCAATGGAAACAGACTTATCAAGCTTCTTTGTACGCCTAGAGCATGCTGATATAACATGAGTAGAATCCCCACAATAGAAACACAATCCATTCTTCCGTCTAAAATTCTGTCGCTCGCTCCTGGACAGAATTCTATCACACTGCATACTTTCTGGCGTCTTTTCCATAGACACCGCCAGATGGTGCACCGGTTTGCGCTCCCGCAGACGCCTATCAATCTGAATAGCCATTGTCATGGACTCATTCAGACCTGCAGGCACAGGGAACCCCACCATAATATCCTTAACGGCATCAGAGAGACCTTCTCTGAAAGTTGCCGCCAAGGCGCACTCATTCCACTGAGTAAGCACAGACCATTTACGGAATTTTTGGCAGAAAACTTCAGCTTCGTCTTGCCCCTGAGATAGTGCCATCAAAGATTTTTCTGCCTGAAGTTCCAAATGAGGTTCCTCATAAAGCAAGCCCAAGGCCAGAAAAAACGCATCCACATCGCGTAACGCAGGATCCCCTGCTGGCAATGAGAAGGCCCAATCTTGAGGGTCACCCCTGAGCAAGGAAATCACAATCCTAACCTGCTGAGCAGGGTCTCCAGCTGAACGAGACTTCAGGGACAAATAAAGCTTACAATTATTTCGGAAATTCTGGAAGCTAGCTCTATTCCCTGTGAAGAACTCCGGCAAAGGAATTCTCGGGTCAGATACCGGAGCATGTACCACAAAATCTTGTAAATTTTGTACTTTCGTGATGAGATTATTCAAACCCGCAGTTACACTCTGGAGATCCATTATTGTCAGGTGCACACAGAGCCATACAGAGATTAGGAGGAGAGAGAGAAAAAAGACTGCAGCAAGGCAGACTGGAGGGAAAAAAAAAAAAAAAATTTCCAGCAGACTTCTTATAACTCTCCTTTCTCAACCTGGATCTTTAACACTTTATTGGCCGGTCAAACTGTCATGATCTCTGCAGGCAGAGATCATAGCAAGCCTATAGAGGGACAAGCTCTCGGAAGATGGAACTATACTGACCATGAACTAAGCCTGCCGCGCAACTAGAAATAGCCAGGTAGCATTTCCTATTTATCGCTAGATGCCCAGCTCTGGCCTAAGACCTAAATAGCTAGCAGAGGGAAATATAAGACCTGGCTCACCTCTAGAGAAATATTCCAAAGAAGACAGTAGCCCCCCACATATAATGACGGTGAGTTCAGATGAAACAACAAACGCAGCAGGAAAATAGTCTTAGCAAATTTGAGGTCCGCTTACTAGATAGCAGAAGACAGATAGTATACTTTCATGGTCAGCAGAAAAACACTAACAAAACACCATCCAGAGATTACCTTAAACTCTGGCATTAACTCATAACGCCAGAGTAGCAATCCCTGATCAACGAGAGCTTTCCAGACACAGTAACAAAACTTCAGCTGTGAACTGGAACAAATAGGCAAAACGAAACATGGACAAAAGTCCAACTTATCTAGTAGTTGTCTAGAAGCAGGAACAAGCACTGAGAGGCATCAGATAACATTGTTGACCGGCAAGAAACCACCAGAGAAATGAGCTTAAATAGCGACACCCACTACTGATGGAACCAGGTGAAACAGGAAAGAGGATGACAAGTCCAATTCCACAAGCGGCCACCGGGGGAGCCCAGAATCCAAATTCACAACAGTCCTAGGTATATTGGTCCATTTAAGGTCACCGCTGTCATAAACCCAGTAGCTTACCGATTGGAGATTCCTATGGTGTATAAGATACACAACGTGTTCCACAGATCGTTGCTAAAAAAGGTGGTGAGTCTTGTGGACGCGACACTGATGCCTCCTCCAGTCTTGGTGGATGGTAATTTGGAATTTGAAGTCTCCAAGGTGGTTGACTCTCGTGTAGTGTGCGGCACCTTACAGTACTTGGTACACTGGCGTGGTTATGGGCCGGAGGAGAGGTCTTGGGTACCAGCCTCGGACATTCATGCGGATCAGCTGGTCAGTATGTTTCATCGCTGCCATCCGGACAAGCAGGGTCCTATAAGTCGTGAGGGCCCTGGGGTCCCTCGTAGAAGGCGAGGTACTGTCATGTCGGACGCTGTTCATACTAGGGCGTTTGACAGACAGCGGTAATTCCGCTTTTGTCCACTATGCGCTCAGTGGTGTCGGCTAGATTTTGTCTAGCTGGTCCGGGGTTAATTTAGCTGGTGCTCGGATTGGAAGCTGGGTCACGCCCACTGCCTTTAAATTGTTCTTCTGAACATTGGGCGTCGCCAATTATAGCTTCTGTCTTGTGCTTGGTTATCTCGGTCTGGAGTGGTGGTCTAGGAAAAGGAGTATCGTATCTGGTGGTGTATATTTCCCTTTGTCATATTTTCCTCCTTCCTATATTTGTATTTGTTTTGCCCTGTGCACTTATTGTGTATTCCTGAGTGACTGCGGCGTGGTGTATATTTTCCGTTATCCTTGTCTGTGCTAACTGTGAGTATTGGTTAGTGGTCTCTTCACTGGGTGGTGGATGGAGGTTTCAGCCTTGGGTTGAAACAGGAGACAGGGTGAGGGTGGAGGCCCAGACATGCACACCATCAGTGTAAACTCTGGGAGAGGGTCAGTCAGGGTTTCCCAGAGTTGAGGGAAATCGCAGGCGCCTGGGTTATTAGCTCTTGCCTACCTAGGCTTCCCGTGACAACCAAGACCTATCTCAGAGGCATCTGTCTGCACTATGAACTCTCTTTTGAAATCAGGTGTAATCAGAATCGGTGTACCACACAGTACCGACTTAAACTTTACAACGGCCTCCTCTATTTGATCATTCCAGTGAACCATCACAGACTTCCTTCCTTTCAAGCAGGCTTTTACCTGCTTTGTTGTGAGGGGACAGGGCCAGTTCTAAATTGCCTCCACTTTGTTTACTAGGAGTTTGAGGACTCCTCTCCCAATGACATAACCCAACTACCGAACTTCCTCAAACCCTATGGAACAATTCTTTGGGTTGGCGGTTAGCCCTGCTTGTCGGAGAGAATCTATCACCACCTGTACTTTTGGTATGTGACTTTCCCAATCTCCACTGTACACAATGATATCATCCAGATAGGCTGAGGCATAACGGCAATGGGCATGGAGAACAATATCCATTAATCGCTGGAACGTCGCGGTGCACCATGCAACCAAAGGTCAATACTTTATACTGGAACAGCCCTTCGGGCGTTACAAAGGCCATTTTTTTCCTTAGCTGCCTCTGTTAGGGGCACCTGTCAGTATCCTTTTGTGAGGTCAAGAGTTGAAAAATACCGTGCCTGCCCAAACCGCTCTATCAATTCATCCACCAGGGGCATGGGGTAAGTGTCAAATTTCAAAACTTCATTAAGTTTTCTGAAGTCATTATAGAACCTTAGTGTCCCATCATGTTTAGATATTATAACTATGGGACTGGCCCACTCACTTTGGAACTCTTCAATAATGTCTAACTGTAGCATAGTTTTCACCTCCTTCAATACGGCTTGTCGTCGGGCCTCAGGCACTCGATATGACTTTAGTCAGATTTTGGCCTGTGGCTCTGTGACAATGTCATGTTCGAGTATGGAAGTACGTTCAGAGAGCTCAGATAAAACATTTATTTTGGCAAATAAACTCCCAGAACTCTTGAACCTGTTTAGGAAACAAAGTATCTGCTATTTTGACTATGGAGAAGGTTTCTCCTGACACACCCAGAGGTAATGGAGCCTTCTCCCCAGGAAATGCAGGCAGCGGACTATCCCTGCCAAGGTGGTCTCTATCTTTCCATGGTTTAAGCAAATTAATATGGTAAACCTGCTCTGGCTTCATCAGACGTGGGTGGTGTACCTTGTAGTTTACTGGTCCCACCTTCTCCATAATCTCAGAGGGCCCCTGCCACCTTACAAGAAATTTGCTAACCACTGTGGACACAAGTACCAACGACCGATCACCTGGACTAAAGGTTCTTACCCGAACCTCCCGGTTAGAGACCTGACTCTGAGGCCATTGTGCTGCCTCCATATGTTCCCGGACCAATGGTAGGACTGTCTCCATTCTTTCCTGCATTTTTGCAACATGTTCTATCACACTCTTGTGGGGACTCGGTTGGTTCTCCCAAGTCTATATATATAGATATATTTGTCTATATCAAGTAAGTCCCGGGGATGTCTGCCATGCAATAGTTCAAAGGGCGAGAACCCCGTAGATGCCAGGGGCACCTCCCGCACTGCAAACAACAAATATGGTAGTAAAAGATCCCAATCCTTCCCATCTTTAGATACTGCTTTTTATTAGAATAATCTTTAGCGTCTTATTGAATCTTTCTACCAGACCATTTGTTTGGGGATGATAAACTGATGTGTGCAACTGTTTAACATTTAACAAGCGGCAGAGTTCTTTCATAATTTTTGACATGAAGGGGATTCCTTGGTCTGATAAAATCTCTTGAGGAATCCCCACCCAAGAAAACATACCCAGGAGTTCTTTTTCTGTGAGCTTAGCTGACGTGTGATGCAGCAGAGCAGCCTCAGGATACCGGGTGGCATAATCTAGAACTACCAGGATGTGTTGGTGTCCCCTTGCTGACTTACTGACAGGACCGACCAGGTCCATTGCCACTCTCTCAAAAAGTACCTCATTAATTGGTAGAGGCACCAAAGGACTCCGAAAGTGTGGCTGGGGACTGGTTACCTGGCACACTGGACAGGAATTACAATACCGTTTAATTTCTTCATGGACCCATAGCCAGTAAAATCGCTGCAAAATTCGGTCTAGGGTTTTCTTTTGGCCCAAATGTCCCCTGAGTACATGAGCATGCGCTAGGTCGATTACCAGCCTACAATACTCCTGAGGTACCAGTAATTGCTCTACCATTTCCCAATGTATTTTCTCGACTCGATACAACAGGTCTCTGTTCAGATCTAAGTGTGGCAACACTGTGGCTGCCCCAGATTTCTGGGGTTCCCCATTATTAAACAGTACATTTCCCCTGGCTCGAGCCAAAGTAGTGTCTCAGAGTTGCGCCATACCAAATTGTCACCTGATACCTTTAAGTCTGAAAACTCAGGTCCCAGTGGCAAGTCTTCTACATCCCCTGCTAACGGTTTTATGGTAGAATTTTCCCCCTCCTCCACCGAAGGGGAGGTTACCCCTACCGCCACCCCTTCTTCCTCTGGGCCACCAGGTTCATGCCCCACTTCTGGAGAATGTAACTTGGCTGCCACTGGTGTTGGCAGTTGTCCACTGGGTGGGAAAACTGTTGGCCAAAGTACAGTAAATAAGGGAAAGTCTCTTTCAAGTGTCAATTCATAAAGTAAATTCAGCACAACCCCCACCTCAATGGCATTGCCTCCCCGCTGGTGTGTTTATCACCACTAGTTTGGTAGGATAGTCTTTTAAGTCCCCATGTATACACAACACCCCAATTTTCCGACCAGTGTACTCGCTGGTTTGTACCAAGCTGGCTCATGCAGTCATATGAAAAAGTTTGGGCACCCCTATTAATCTTAAGCTTAATGTTTTATAAAAATGGTTTATTTTGCAACAGCTATTTCAGTTTCATATATCTAATAACTGTTGGACACAGTAATGTTTCTGCCTTGAAATGAGGTTTATTGTACTAACAGAAAATGTGCAATCTGCATTAAAACAAAATTTGACAGGTGCATAAGTATGGGCACCCTTATCATTTTCTTGTTTTAGATACTCCTACCTACTTTTTACTGACTTACTAAAGCACTTTTTTTGGTTTTGTAACCTCATTGAGTTTTGAACTTCATAGCTAGGTGTATGCAATCATGAGAAAAGCTACTTAAAGTGGCCACTTGCAAGTTGTTCTCCTGTTTGAATCTCCTCCGAAGAGTGGCATCATGGGCTCCTCAAAACAACTGTCAAATGATCTGAAAACAAAGATTATTCAACATAGCTGTTCAGGGGAAGGATACAAAAAGCTGTCTCAGAGATTTAACCTGTCAATTTTCACTGTGAGGAACATAGTAAGGAAATGGAAGAACACATGTACAGTTCTTGTTAAGGCCAGAAGTGGCAGGCCAAGAAAAACATCAGAAAGGCAGAGAAGAAGAATGGTGAGATCAGTCAAGGACAAACCTCAGACCATCTCCAGAGAGCTGCAGCATCAACTTGCTGCAGATGGTGTCACTGTGCATCGGTCAACTATACAACGCACTGTGTTTTTTTGCCGCCATGCATAACGCCTTTTTGTATTACCAAACAACTCAATCTTGGTTTCATGAGTCCACAGGACCTTCTTCCAAAAAGAAATTGGCTTCTCCAAATGTGCTTTTGCATACCTCAGCCGACTCTGTTTGTGGCGTGCTTGCAGAAACGGCTTCTTTCACATCACTCTCCCATACAGCTTCTCCTTGTGCAAAGTGCGTTGTATAGTTGACCGATGCACAGTGACACCATCTGCAGCAAGTTGATGCTGCAGATCTCTGGAGGTGGCCTGAGGATTGTCCTTGACTGATCTCACCATTCTTCTTCTCTGCCTTTCTGATATTATTCTTGGCCTGCCACTTCTGGCCTTAACAAGAACTGTACCTGTGTTCTTCCATTTCCTTACTATGTTCCTCACAGTGGAAATTGACAGGTTAAACCTCTGAGACAGCTTTTTGTATCCTTCCCCTGAACAACTATGTTGAATAATCTTTGTTTTCAGATCATTTGACAGTTGTTTTGAGGAGCCCATGATGCCACTCTTCGGAGGAGATTCAAACAGGAGAACAACTTGCAAGTGGCCACTATAAGTAGCTTTTCTCATGATTGCATACACCTAGATATGAAGTTCACAGCTCAATGAGGTTACAAAACCAAAAAAAGTGCTTTAGTAAGTCAGTAAAAAGTAGGTAGGAGTATTTAAAACAAGAAAATGATAAGGGTGCCCATACTTATGCACCTGTCAAATTTTGTTTGAATGCAGATTGCACATTTTCTGTTAGTACAATAAACCTCATTTCAAGGCAGAAACATTATGGTGTCCAACAGTTATTAGATATATGAAACTGAAATAGCTGTTGCAAAGAAAAACATTTTTATAAAACATTAAGCTTAAGATTAATAGGGGTGCCCAAACTTTTTCATATGACTGTACCAGGGTCACGAGACTCCCTGAGTCCAGTAAGGCCACATCAACCTTACAGGAATGTCCCATAATGGGTCCCTCCAGGTTGCCCGTTGGGCAAATCAGTTTGGCAAAATGGGATTGGCAATACCCAAAATTTGTGCCCATGGGCTCAGCCAGGTGGGGGCAATCAGCTCTCATATGGCCTGGCTCCTAGAATTGCCAGCAGAATATGGGGCCATTTTCTCCCCCAGACAAGTCTTGAGCAATCTTCCTGGGCTCTGTTTGCCGAGCCAAAGGTGAAGACTTAGTGAACCTTCCAGTCACCTTCTGGTGAGTCCCTCCCTGGAGCTCTTTGGTAGCCCCATATCGTTCTATCAGGTCCATCATCTGAAGGGCATTAGTAGAGCGGTCCAAGAGGTGTCCAAGAGCGGTTTCTCAAGCAAGATTGTCCTGGTCACAAATCCCGATGGCGAATGAAGGTTCTGCAATGGCTATGGAAAATTAAATAATGTCTCCAAGTTCGATGCATATCACATGCCATGCGTCGATGAGCTTATCAAGAGACTTGGGCCCACAAGGTACATAACCACCTTAGATTTGACAAAGGGTTATTGGCAGATTCCCATGGCATCAGAATCCAAGGAGAAGACTGCATTTTCTACCCCAGACTGATGCTTCCAGTATGTCCGGATGCCGTTGGGATTGCAGGGGGCCCCGGTGACCTTCCAGAGAGCTATTCATAAAATCCTGGCACCCCATAAACAATACACCGCTGCATACCTGGACAATATTGTTATCTTTAGCCTGGACTGGGAGAGTCATATGGAAAAGGCCCAAGTGGTGTTTGATGCTCTAAGGAAGGTGGGGTTTTCAATAAACCCGAAGAAGTGTGCTTTGGGGAAGGAAGAATCCAGTACCTGGGGTATGTAGTGGGTCGAGGTTATATAAAACTGCACATCAGTAAAGTGGAGGTAATTCAAACATGGCCAAGGCTGTTATCCAAAAAGCAAGTGAAAGCCTTCCTGGGGATCATGGGATTCTATAAGGGGGTTTACCCAGAACTTCTCCATGATGGCCATACCGCTAGCTGACCTACTTAAGGGGACAAAATTGGTAATGGTCAAATGGTCTGAAGAGGCAGAGATGGCCTATAAAGAAATGAAAGGGGCTTTGGGTAAGCAACCAGTCCTGGTGGCCCCTGACTTTAACAAAGTGTTTATTCTCCAAACAGATGCCTCAAATATCGGGGTAGGAGCAGTCCTTTCCCGGGAGATACATGAGGAGGAGCACCCTGTTCTCTACCTGAGTGTGAAGCTATCCTCATATGAAAGGAATTACTCGGTGGTAGAGAAGGAGTGTTTGACCATAAAGTGGGCGGTAGACACATTACGGTACTATATGGTAGGACATAAGTTCAGGTTGGTGTCCGACCATACCTCACTCAGATGGTTGAGGCAAGCAAAGGGGAAAAATGCTAGGGTCACCTGTTTGTTTTTAGCCCTACAAGATTTCAACTTCCTTGTAGAGAATAGAGCAGGGAAGCTACATGGTAATGCCAATACCCTCTTGAGAATCCCCTGTCTGGTAGGGGAAAGTGCCGAGCCCAATGGCTTTAGGCAGAGGGGGAGGTATGTAGTGTGGCTAATGGTCGCATAGTCTATGGGAGTTATGTGTCACAGAGATGACTTGTCTCTTTTATGTAACCCGGAGTATTTTCTCTTGGGTATGAAAGCACTAAGAAGTTTGTTTGTTGCACCAGTGTCCTGGTTGTGGGTAGCTATGAGAGATAGGCGGGTCTGGCTACTCACGTACCTCACCTCTGGGTGTGGTTACAGCCTATATAATAGAGGCTGTGGTTTGGCACTTGGTCTGTGTGTTGGGAGGGAGAAGGCCTCCTGTGTGTGTGGCTCCAGACTGAGCCTGAGGACTGGACATTACTCCAGCCTGTGTGCACACAGGCCTGGTGCAGCAGAGCCCTGCTATGGACATTTGTACTTTGTTTTGCCTGATCTAATGGCTATTAACTTTCTGTTTTTTTTCTTCTAGGTTTATGAAGCAGTAAACCCACATGGACTTTTAAAGGAACAAGCCTCCTGTTTTCCTCCCGTCGCACCCAATTGAGTGCAACCCCTACAATATATATATGTGTACATCACGTACATCACGTCTATATACACTACCGTTCAAAAGTTTAGGGTCACCCAGACAATTTTGTGTTTTCCATGAAAACTCATACTTTTATTAATAAAATGAGTTGCCAAATGAATTGAAAATCTAGTCCAGACATTGACAAAGTTCTAAAAAAAGATTTTTATTTGAAATAATAATTTTCTCCTTCAAACTTTGCTTTCATCAAAAAATGCCCCCTTTGCAGCAATTACAGCATTGCAGACCTATGGCATTCTAGCAGTTAATTTGCTGAGATAATCCGGAGAAATTTCATCCCTTGCTTCCAGAAGCCCTTCCCACAAATTGGTTTGGCTTTATGGGCACTTTTTGCATACCATATGGTCAAGCTGCTCCCACAACAGCTCAATGGGGTTGAGATCTGGTTACTGCGCTGGCCACTCCATTACAGATAGAATACCAGCTGCCTGCTTCTTCCCTAAATAGTTCTTGCATAATTTGGAGGTGTGCTTTGGGTCATTGTCCTGTTGTAGGATGAAATTGGCTCCAATCAAGCGTTGTCCACAGGGTATGGCATGGCGTTGCAAAATGGAGTGATAGCCTTCCTTATTCAATATCAATTTTACCTTGTACAAATCACACACTTTACCAGCACTAAAGCAACCCCAGACCATCACATTACCTCTACCATACTTGACAGATGGCGTCAGGCACTCTTCCAGCATCTTTTAAGTTGTTCTGTGTCTCACAAATATTCTTCTGTGTGATCCAAACACCTCAAACTAGAATTCGTCTGTTCATAACACTTTTTTCCAAACTTCCTCTGTCCAATGTCTGTGTTCTTTTGCCCATATTAATCTTTTCCTTTTCTTAGCCAGTCTCAGATATGAATTTTTTTTGCCACTCTGCCCTGAAGGCGAGCATTCCGGAGTCTCCTCTTCACTGTAGACATTGACACTGGCGTTTTGCGTGTGCTATTTAATGAAGCTGCCAGTTGAGGACATGTGAGGCGTCCATTTCTCAAACTATAGACTCTAATGTACATTTCTTGTTGCTCAATTGTGCAGTGGGGCCTCCCACTTCTCTTTCTACTCTGGTAAGAGCCTGTTTCTGCTCTCCTCTGAAGGGGGTAGTACACACCATTGTAGGAAATCTGCAGTTTCTTGGCAATTTCTCACATGGAACAGCCTTCTTTTCTAAGAACAAGAATAGACTGTCGAGTTTCACATGAAATTTCTTTTGTTCTGGCCATTTTGAGAGTTCAATGGAACCAACAAATGTAATGCTCCAGATTCCCAACTAGCTCAAAGGAAGGTCAGGTTTATAGCTTCTTTAATCAGCCAAACTGTTTTCAGCTGTGCTAACATACTTGCACCAATGTTTTCAAGGGTATTCTAACCATCCATTAGCCTTCTTACACAGTTAGCAAACAAAAAGTACCATAAGAACACTGGAGCGATCATTGTTGGAAATAGGCCTCTATACACCAATCTATCTATCTATTATCTACTTTAAAATAGTTTAGTGGCAACGCAATCATTTTCCCACACTTTTACTGAATTTTACGAACTATTTCCGATTTTACAAAAAAATACTTGTGTTTCTGATCACGAATCCGAATGTGCCACATTTGTGCTGAATTTATGTTTGGCGATGGTTTTCCGAATATATGCACTAATTTCTACTCTTTATTTTAAATCAATTACGGCAAATCCAAATTGGCATAATCTTGTACTATTTTAGTGGCTTAAAAATTCAGAGCTTTGTAAAAAATTGTTACTCTGTGTCAACATTTTAACCCCTTAGTGACCTGGCAAACTGTTTTAAATCAGACCTGTGTTACTTTACATGGTAATAACTCTGGAATGCTTTAACATGTCCCATTGATTTTAGATACTTTTTTCGTGCCATGTTGTACTTTATGATAATGATAGATTTAGGTAGATATTTTCTGCGTTTATTTATAAAATTATCATACATTTTACAATTTTTTTTTAAAAATTGCAATTTTCAAACTTTGAATGATTATCTCTTTAGTCCAGAAAGTCATACCATACAAAAATATTAATAAACAACATTTTCCTCATGCCTGCTTTACATCAGCACCATTTGTAAAATGTTGTTTTATTTTGTTCAAATTTCAGAAGGTTTAAAAATGTAGCAGTAATTTTTTATTTTTTCAAGAAAATTTACAAAACTTATCTTTTTAAGTACCTATTAATCTCTAAAGCGACTTTTGGGGTCCTATATACTGGATAGTCTCAATTTAAAAACAGCACTCCTCAACATATTCAAAATTGCTTTCAGATAGTTTATTAACCCTTCAGGTGTTTTTCAGGAATTAATGCAAAATGTCATAACAGGAATGAAGGAACTTATTTTTACCCTCTAAATGTTGATAACTTGTGAACAGGCAACTGGAGCTGGAAGAATTTAAGGCCATTTTTTGGCCATGAACTGCCATGGCAAACATCAGCACTACATGATCAAGATCTCAGGGTGCTGATGGGATAAAAGAGGGAACCCCACACTCTATTAACCATCTAGAAGCGTTAGTCATTACTAACAACAGCATTTAAGTGGTTAAACAATTATCGTCGGTACTAACATTGATCGTGGCTGATGCAGAGAGTTGTCAGCTATAGTGAACAACTGATATCTACAGTACTGTCACTCATCAGGGAATGCTAGTCTCTTATAACACAGGTCAGTTTAAGACGTATTGGTGGTCACAAAGGGGTTAAATTATTCCATTAAGAAAATTGTGTGTGGGTTTGTTTTTTGCATGATGTAGCTTTTTATTGATACCTTTTTGGGACTACATATAATGTTTTGATTGTTCTTTATTTCTTTTTTTGTGCAGGTACTGCAACAAAATACAGTAATGTTAGCACTTCAATTTATTTCTTTACGGCATTGACCTTATTGGTTTAAAAAATACTATATTTTGATTGTTTATATTTTTACAGATGCAGCAATATACAACATGTTTTTTTTACTTCTTTAACTGGGGTGATTGTTATTGTTTTTTATTTTGAAAAACTTTTTTTACTTTATACATTTTTTAGTCCCCATAGGGGGCCTGAACCTGAAATTGTTTGACTGTTTTTCCTTTATACTGAATCATCCCAGTATTACTGCATACAAACAAATCATGACCCCCCCTATGAAACCCAATAAGTGGCTAGACTTCGCAAGAGAACCAAAACGGCAGTACCCTTAAGTTTGTAATGTTTAGACAGCGGCACAACTGATTTTAGCAAATGGAAGCTGTGACTGCTATTCAGAGCTAGCTTTAATTGCTTTAGTTTAAAAACGTAAAAAATGTCTGTTTTTTGCTGACTTCACTTCCTCAAAAATAAAATAAAATCACATCAAAATCTTACTAAAAAGCATAGCTTGTCCTGAAAAAACAAGTATTCACAAGTCAAAGGTCTCAGAATATGGTAAAAATAATCAATTTTCACTTTTATAGGGAATATGTCCCCTCCAATAACAACCACAATAGCACTGTACCTGTAAATGGCTGAGTGCCTGGGTAAATACGTTTTAATTCATATGCAAATGAGCAGGCTGGAAGTGCAGTGACTGACATTAAAAGGAGTCAGGTAGGAGAATCTTAGTGGTCACTGCTTGTGCAGGGATGCACAAGTGGCTGCAGAATTCAGGCAGTGCTTGCTCTGGGAAACAATGTCCAACAGGCATAATGAACAACCAAACTCTAGACTACAGCAAGGGTGCACCTGAGCACCATTATATAGCCCATTTAACCCCTTCACCCCGAAGCCTGTTTTCACCTTCCGGACTAGGTCAATATTTGCAATTCTGACCACTGTCAATTTATGAGGTCATATCTCTGGAATGCTTCAATAGATCCCACTGATTCTGAGATTGTTTTCTCATGACATATTGTACTTCATGATAGTGGTACAATTTATTTCATATGACTTGCGTTTATTTGTGAAAAAAATTATAATTTTGCAGAAATTTTAGAAAACAATTTCACAATTTTCAAAACTTTAAATTTATACCCTTAAGTCAGAGAGTCATGTCACACAAAATAGTTAATAAATAACATTTCCCACATGTCTACTTTACATCAGCACAATTTTGGAAGCATAATTTTATTTTGTTAGGAAGTTGTAAAGGTTAAAAGTTGACCAGCGATTTCTCCAACAAAATTTGCAAAACTTTTTTTAAGGGGAGTGGCATCTCTTCCACTACAGCCACTCCAGCAGATGGAGACCTAACCTGGAGTATTAACATTTCAAAAACTCAGTAGCAAACACCAACAAAGTAGCATCAATTTCACCAGAGTAGAAATAGAATAATAGGGACTGACACATCTACCACTACAGCCAACTCAGCAGATGGAGACCCAATCAGTAGCCTTCAAATGTAAAATAAATAGGGGCAGACATCACAACAGAGACATCAATTTCACCAGAGTAGAAACAATATAATGGGGAGTGTCATCTTTTCCACTACAGCCAACCCAGCTGATGGGAACCTAACCAAAAGTGTTCACGTTTCTAAAAATTAGTAGCAGACACCAACAAAGTAGCATCAATTTCACCAGAGTGAAAATAGTATAATAGGGATTGTCACGTCTTCCACTACAGCCAACCCAGCATATGGAGGCCCCATCAGGAGTGTTCACATTTCCAAAAATTAGTTACAGACACCAACAAAGTGGCATCAATTTCAGTCAGAAGTCTTCACATTTAACATACATAGGAGCAGACACCACCACAGTGGCATAAATTTCATTAGAGTATAAACAGTATAATGGGGAGTGGCATCTCTTCCACTACAGCTAACCCAGCAGATGGAGACCATACCAGGAGTGTTCACTTTTCCAAAAATTAGTAGCAGACACCAATAAAGTGGCATCAATTTCACTAGAGTGAAAATAGTATGATACAGACCTTCATGTCTTCCACTACAGCCAACCCAACAGATGGAGACCCAACCAGGAGTGTTCACATTTCCAAAAATTAGTAGCAGACACCAAGAAAGTGGCATCAATTTCACCAGAGTGAAAATAGTATAATAGAGATAGTCACGTCTTTCACTATAGCCAACCCAGCAGATTGAGACCCAACCAGGAGTGCTCACATTTTCAAAAAATAGTGGCAGACACCATCAAATTTGCATCAATTTCATCAGAGTAAAAATAGTAAAATGGGGAGCGATATCTCTTCCACAACAGCCAACTCAGCAGATGGAGAGACCCAATCAGGAGTCTACACATTTCCAAAAATTAGTGTCAGACACCACCAAAGTGGCATCGATTTTACCAGTAATGGTATAACTGGGACCAACACCTCTTTTATTACAGCCAAAAATTAGTCGCAGACACCACCAAAGTAGCATCAATTTCACCAGAGTAGTAATAGGATACTAAGGACCGACATTACTTCCACTACAGCCAATTCAGCAGATGGAGACCCAATCAGTAGCCTTCAAATTTAAAATAATTAGGGGCAGACACCACAACAGTGACATCAATTTCACCAGAGTAGAAACAGTATAATAGGGAGCAGCATGTCTTCCACTACAGCCAACCCAGCAGATGGAAACCCAACCAAAAGTGTTCACATTTCCAAAAATTAGTAGCAGACACCATCAAAGTGGCGTCAATTTCACCAGAGTGAAAATAGTATAATAGGGACCATCACGTCTTCCACTACAGCCAACCCAGTAGAGGGAGATCCAACCAGGAGTGCTCACATTTTCTAAAAATAGTGGTAGACACCACCAAATTGGCATCAATTTCATCAGAGTAAAAATAGTAAAATGGGGAGCTATATCTCTTCCACAACAGCCAACTCAGCAGATGGAGAGACCCAATCAGGAGTCAACACATTTACAAAAATTAGTGGCAGACACCACCAAAGTGGAATCAATTTTACCAGTAATGGTATAATTAGGACCAACACCTCTTTTACTGCAGCCAAAAATTAGTAGCAGACACCATCAAAGTAGCATCGATTTCACCAGAGTAGAAATAGGATACTAGGGACCGACACTACTTCCACTACAGCCAAATCAACAGATGTGGACCCAATCAGTAGCCTTCAAATTTAAAATAATTAGGGGCAGACACCACAACAGTGACATCAATTTCACCAGAGTAGAAACAGTATAATGAGGAGCTGCATCTCTTCCACTACAGCCAACGCAGCAGATGGAAACCTAGCCAAAAGTGTTCACATTTCCAGAAATTAGTAGCAGACACCAACAAAGTAGCGTCAATTTCACTAGAGTGAAAATAGTATAATTGGGATCATCACGTCTTCCACTACAGCCAACCCAGCATATGGAGACTCCCATCAGGAGTCTTCAAATTTAAAATAATGAGGGGCAGACACCACCACAGTGGCATCAATTTCACCAGAGTAGAAACAGTATAATGGGGAACGGCATCTCTTCCAGTACAGCCAACCCAGCAGATAGAGACCCTACCAGGAGTTGTTACATTTCTAAAAATTAATGGCAGACACCACCAAAGTGGCCTCAATTTCCCCAAAGTAGAAATGGTACAATTGGGACCGACACCTATTCCACTACAGCCAAAAATTAGTTGCAGACACCACCAAAGTTGAATGAATTTCACCAGAGCACAAATAATATATTAGGGACTGACACCTCTTACACTACAGCCAACCAAGCAGATGGAGACTCAACCAGAAGTGTTCATATTTCCACAAATAAGTGTTAACTTCTGCAGCAGCAACAATAGGCACAGAAACCCCACTAAAGATATCACAGACTGCAATTATGCAAGATCACTGCAGCACATTAAAAATTACAACATCACCTAGTCTGTACTGTCTGCTGTTGGGGTGCAAAAGTCCTTGGAGATCCATGACTTATTCATCTTGATGAAAGTTAGGAGGTCTACACTTTCAGGGAACAGCCGCCTGCACTTATCCATCAGGATACCACCAGCAGTGCTGAAGACCCGTTGTGAGTGAAAGTTGGCTGCCGGGCATGATAAAACCTCTAAGGTCTGAGAGGCGAGCTCAGGTCACTCATCCATTTTTTAAGACCAAAATGTAAAAGGGTCCAAACCCCCCTTGATGGTATTGATATTGAGTTCTAGATACTCCTGTACCATGAAAATCATATCAGAAAAAGAGCACTAACAAGAACCAAGGTACAAAAGGTAGAATCTTTTATTGAAATGACAATAAAATATATAATGTAAAAGCAGTAGGGAAATGACAGGGAAATGACAGTGGTAAGCCAAAAATATTGATGGAACCATGGTGGCTCAGTGGTTAGCACTGCAAATTCAAGTCCCGCCAAGGACAACATCTGCAAGGAGTTTGTATGTTCTCCACGTGTTTGCGTGGGTTTCCTCCAGTTACTCCAGTTTTCTCCCACATTCCAAAGCCATACAAATAGGGAAATTAGATTGTGAGTCCCATCGGCGACAGCAATGATAATGTTTGTAAAGCGCTGCGGAATATGTTAGTGCTGTATAAAAATAAAGATTATTATTATTTAAACAGGCAAACACCACCACAAATATGAACCCCACTTGCCACTGCAACAGGGCAAATGGGAAGAGCAGAGCAAATTGCCAGAATTGACACATCTAATAGGTGTGACTTTTCTGGGTGGCTGTGGGCTGCTATTTTTAGGCTGGGGGGCAATATCAATGGCTTCTTACGAGCCTGAGAGTACCAGCCCCCAGCAATATGCTTAGCAAGGTCAGTTGTCAAAAATTGGGGGATCCCACGTCATTGTTTTAAATTAGTTATTTAAATAATTTAAAAAGCAGCATGGGGACCCCTCTATTCTTTATAACAAACCTTGCTAATGCTGACAGCTCAGGGTTGCAGCCCCAACTGTGAGTTTTGCCTGGATGGTTGTCAAAAATACAGGGGAACCCATGCTGTTCTTTTTTTTAAATTATTTATTTAGTGTGCAGGCGCCAGATGATGGATTCTTCAATCAGCAATGCCTGCTCTCATGGTTATTAGCAGCAGGTGTAGGCTGATGGGAGCAGTAGCCCCATCAGCCCACATCAGTGACCGGAGGTAAACTTTTTACCTCCGATCACAGCTGCGGGATCCCACACTTTCAAATGACAGATTGGGAATGGTGGCTGTTTCATCAGTGGCAATGATTTTACCACCAATCAGATGCACTGTTTGCTGCACTGTCATGTACATGACAATGAGACAAACACCCGATGTATGGGGGCCAAACCCGAACAGTAACATGGATTTTCTGGTGAAGTCCGTGTTCTGTGTTCATGCCTGAACAGTAGGTGTTCGGTGCGGATGCTGAACTTTACTGTTCAAGTTTGCCCATCTCTAATAGTGCTCTACCAAGTTGATATTTGGGCCACCTGAGTGTGACTGGCAAGTAAAATGAGCTGTTGCATGAGGTACCAGTGCTTCAAGCAAAGAAGGCTTACATCGCACCATTCCCCAAAGTGGATTGGTCATTGTGGGCCAGATGAATGGCCACCAAGTTCTCCCGATCTGACTCCCTTAGACTTTTATCTTTGGGGTCATCTGAAGGTAATTGTCTATGCTGTGAAGATACCAGATGTGCAGCATCTGAAGCAACAGATACTGGAAGCCTGTGCTAGCATTTCTTCTGCAGTGTTTCTATCAGTGTGTCAAGAGTGGGAGAAGAGGGTTGCATTGACAATCCAACACAATGGGCAGCACTTTGAACACATTTTATAAGTGGTCATAAACTTGTAAATAACTCATGAAAGAATAAAGTTACGTTAAAACCAAGCACACCATTGTTTTTCTTGTGAAATTCTCAATAAGTTTGATGTGTCACGTGACCCTCTTCCTATTGGAAAAAATAAAGTAGGATCCAAAATGTCCGACTTCAAAATAGCCACCATGGTCCCCACCCATCTTGAAAAGTTTTCCCCCTCCCATATACTAATGTGCCAAAAACAGGAAGTTGATATCACCAACCATTCCCATTTTACTTAGGTATATCAATATAAATGGCCCACCCTGTAAATTAGTCTTATGGGTGAAGTTCACATACAAGTATGTATTCACTAGTACATCCAAGTTGATAAATAAATAGCTTAATTGTATGTAGTCATCACCATGAAAAGATCACTACATGCATATACATCTATAATAACAGAGAGAGTTTGTTACCAGATATGAAAACCTAGGGACTGGTAAACTGTTTAGTGAATATTCAGATACTACATATGTAACAAACAAGTTATCTTTCAGGCATTGTTGACAGATACTATATTTGCAAACATTATGGGAAAGACCATGCGGCCACATAAAAGATATTAGCTTGCTCTCTGATGCTTAAGCGCGTCTGCAACGTGGGAAATGGTGTAGGTCAATTTTATATTTTAATGATCTGTGAATAAAATCTCAGAGTGTTCAAATTCGCTTTAAACCACAAATTTCAGGAATTCAAACTCAATCCTCTGCAGATGAATCCACTTTACTCTAGTTTAAAGTTTTACCATGGACTATGACAAGAGTGTGCAATATATCCATATAAATTTTCTTCAGGATGAACATTGTTCTATAGGGCTTTTCTCATGATGAAAAAAGGTTAACTGGAAAGGTTCACTCATATGGGTGTGTGAATGGCCTATTCCACATGACCTTTACATGTGGACCATAAATGTAAAAAGTAGCAATTACTATTTTTTAGATCAAACCACAATTTGTATGGAATCCATTTTTAACAAATTCATTGCAATGATTTTACAGGAAACATTATTTTGTCATTCATTACTTTTTCATTTTTAATGTATTAAACTGAGATTATACATGTACAAATGTAATGATGTTCCATATACTAATCTGAATTGAAACGAAGTAGGAAATAATGAATGCATGTTGTCAAAATAATTTTTGCAACATGTGATACTCTATATTCTACAATAGATTGGTCTTTCATCATGTGGTCTAAAAAATTAGACCACATATAAAACAAACTAAAAAAAAGTTAGAAATAGCTCCCACAGCTTAAAATGTATTATTGGAAATAGATTAAAGTACAGATGATTAATAATAGGATTTAATGTAAAGTTAAAATTAAACCTGACATAAATAATTTGCTTGTTTCTAGAGCTTACATTCTTTGGGAAAGCTGATGCTCCTTTGGGAGGCAAAGTTTGAAAGGTTAAATCATCTATACATCATTAAACACATGCACACCAGTGGATCAGCTGCCAGTAGTGATACAACTGATGCATTGAAAGTCAGAAGCTTCTGTGTTAATGGGCATTCATTTGTGTCTATTTCATTGAGTAAAAATTTCAAATGCTTAGAAATAAATGACAAAGACAAGGCTGTTTTAACCGATTCTGAAAAGATCATTTCATTCTTGATTGAGGCTTGACTGTACCATAAATATACATTTTATTTCTAAGTGTTTTCATGAGTCTGTAAATTTTGTTTAAAATGATTCATATGAAAAATTTGAATATCTGTACCATATAATATTTGCTATAAGGAAAATGTTCAATTTCAATTCCAACTTTTTTGCACCTACTAGTTTTAGCAACTTCATGAAAAATATGTCCTTGCTAAATAATTTAAAGGGGTATAATCAAGCTATTAAATTGCTTTAATTAGTTACACAGTATACAGATATGCAAGTTTGCAGTCAACTTCCTTTTTCTGCCAGCCATCATTCCCCTACAATCACAGTTTTTATCTTTCATAGTGTACGGTTGATTTCCATGGTCATTAATGCTTGCCCACACTCTGGCCAAGAGTGTGTAGTTACATTCCAGGAGAGGGGTTAACTCCTTATATCCAAGTCACCTCTTTCCATATCATTGGTTTCTATACAGCAGTTAGCTGCTCACCTCCCTCCCATTCCCTCTCAGATCCTGACAAGCTGCTGTTATAAATTTTGTAAATTTTGTAAAATCACCAGCCTGCAGCGTAGCTTCTTCCAAGTCAGGTCTCCTAATCACCACTCTCACTGAGCCAAGTGCCTGTTGCCTGTTATCTCTACTATATTTAATTGTAGTAATAGCAGTGTAGACTCCAAAATTAATTAATGATAGCTCAATTTATTGCAGAAGAATTTGTACTGATCTGCATAGGTCTATTAATGCTACAGCTCTGCTATTCACAAGAACTTACACTGAAACAGAAGTGCCCACCAGAAAAAAGGAAGTAAGGAGACTGTAAGGGTATGTGTCCACGTTCAGGATTGCATCAGGATTTGGTCAGGATTTTACATCAGTATTTGTAAGCCAAAACCAGGAGTGGAACAATTAGAGGAAAAGTATAATAGAAACATATGCTCCACTTCTGCATTTATCACCCACTCCTGGTTTTGGCTTACAAATACTGATGTAAAATCCTGACCAAATCCTGATGCAATCCTGAACGTGGACACATACCCTTAGGAGTCTGCACAGCTCTTAGCTACTCAAGAGACATCTCAGAGAAACAAATAGGAATATGTGTTATACCTTAGATTCCTCAAAGTTCCCTCCTTTTATTTTGATGACAGCTTTACACATTCCTGGAATTCTCTCAATCAGCTTTATCAGCTAGTCATGTCGAATGACATTCCAATGACAATCCAACAGTTTTGACAAAGTTTCCAGAGATGCTGAGCATTTGACAGTTGCTTTGCATTCACTCTCAGGTGCAATTCATTCCTCTCCTTCTTGGTCACATTGCCCTTACATAGACTTGAGGTGTGCTTTGCTCATTGTCTTGTTGCAATAAAAAACATGGCTGAACTAAAAGCAAACCACATAATTGGAGAATAATGTGGTGGTCATGATTGGTAAATAAGCCACTAATTTGTAATAAATCAACAACTGTGGGCCCTCAGTAGAGACTTCCACTGATCTAATGTCCACTCTTGTGTTGCTTGGCCTAAAGAAGTCTGTTCTTGTTTGCAGTTCTCAGTAGTCTTTTGCAACAATTCCACCTTAAAGGCCTTTTTCTAGACTGGTTAAATGGGTTTCTAGATGAGACCAATGTATCATTTATAAAGACTGTAATCTGAAGTGCTGTCAATTTGCAATTTTTGAGGCTGGACAAGCTTATCCTCTGCAGTAGAGGTAATTCTTGGCTTTCCTTTCCTGTTTAGGTCTTCATGAGGGACAGTAGCGATTGTTGGTATTCATGACTGCACTTGAGTATACCTTCTTGCGATTTTTTGGGGATTTATTGACTTTCATGTCTTAAAGGAATCATAGACTGTCATTTCTCTCTATTTGGTTGAAATTTTTTTTCCATATTGCTACAGCTGTGAAATAGGGCTCAGCACTGTATAGAATTGTATGCCAACATGGTCTTTCCAGATTACACTTGCAAACTCATTTTAAAGGCCAGTGAATCCACAAATAAACTCCTGATGGGGCATATATATTCAATGGATGTCATTTAAAGTGACTAGATGATTAATCTGGTCACTTGAAATGACCAAAGGGTACCCAATGGGGTACTTTGATGAATCTAAGGTTCAATTCATATGCTTATTTGTTTCATATGCGTTTCCTGACTCCTTTTTCCATATGTGTTCTTTTGTGGTTTTGTTGCCTTTAGTATTAATCTATAATGTACACATTTCAATAGGTACAATGAAAACCATTGCATGAACAGGTGTGTCCAAACTATTAACTGGTACTGAGAATGTGGCAGCATGTTCTAATACACTATAGTATGTTAGGTGACAGACACTTATATCAGTCCAGTTTGAGCTTCTGATATTTCTCCTGAATTAAATGTTAACAATTGGTTTTGCTCATCATTTTGCTTCATCTGCCAGACTGCATAACTTGGTAGAAAGTTTATCTCTACTGGTTTTCTTGATGCTGATATTGTTAATTCAAGGCCTTTCCCAGTCACACTGCAGTATCAGCATCTGAGCTGACAGCACCATGTGAACAGAATCTTAGATTCCTTCCATGCAGAATGAAGACCTGAAAGGATGGGTTTAGTGCTGACCAGTAAGAGTCTGTGTGCAGATGCTGGTAATACTGTGTGCTCAGTAAATCTGTCCCTACTGTGATGCTGTCCTCTCCCTTCATCCCAAGTAGCAAGAACAATCAGATGATCAGTCAGATTGCTGTCAGATGACTTTGTAAGTGCTCAGGAGGATCTAGCACTGAAGGTCCCCCATGAATGTAAGCTAAAAACTTTTTAGCAACATTTTTTTTCAAGCTGAAAAGTTTATTATTAAAAATATGATATTTTAAACAAAAAAATAGACTTGAGTATAAATCAATTAATAATAATTTTACAATCATTTTTATTTCTTTAGTGCCAACATACTCCACAGCACTTTGTTTCATAGGGTACTTGTACAGACAATAAAGACATTACAGAGTAACACATAGTTCAATAGATACCAAAAGGAGTGAGGACCTTGCTCACGAGTTTACAATCTATGAGAATTGGCTCTGCAACAGTTCAGAACCCACCCCCTATATGAAGTTGTATATCAGGATTTTGTCAGAGTACACACTTTCACAGGGGTCAACCTGTAGAACAGCGGAGAAAGCCTCTTGGAGGGATAGAGCATAGTCCAATAGGGTCTCTGTTATGATCCTTAGTGGTTGAGGATCACAAATTACTCCAGCTAAGTAACAAACATAGGACAAGCTCTAGGGAGGTGGCAAACTGGACTGACCGCAAATCTGAACCTATCCAAACACACTAGAAGTAGCCGGTGAACGTGCCTAAAAATCCTAGACGTCTCGAGCCAGCCTGAGGAACTAACTACCCCTAGAGAGAAAGAAAAGACCTCTCTTGCCTCCAGAGAAATAATCCCCAAAGATATAGAAGCCCCCAACAGATAATAACGGTGAGGTAAGAGGAAGGCACATACACAGGGGTGAAAGCAGATTCAGCAAATGAGGCCCACTAATACTAAATAGCAGAAAATAGAAAAGGGAATCTATGCGGTCAGTAAAAAACCCTTACAAAATATCCACTCTGAGATTTCAAGAACCCCCACACCAACTAACGGTGTGGGGGGAGAAACTCAGTCCCCTAGAGCAACCAGCAAGCGAGGAAATCACATTTTAGCGAGCTGGACTAAAAACATAATGGACACTGATAATCAAAAAATGATCAAACAAAAACTTAGCTTGTCTTGGAGAGACTGGGAGCAAGGTAGACACAAGGAATCTGAAGAGCACTGAATACATTGATAGCAGGCAAGGAACTGAGTCTCCAGGTGAGCTAAATAGGAAACCAACCAAGGATAACGAACCAGCTGATGCAGCCAACCTGCAGAAAGACAACACTACACAATACTGCTTGTGACCACTAGAGGGAGCCCAAAAATAGAATTCACAACAGTACCCCCCCCTTGAGGAGGGGTCACCGAACCCTCATCAAGACCCC
This sequence comes from Ranitomeya variabilis, assembly GCF_051348905.1. NCBI lineage: Eukaryota > Metazoa > Chordata > Amphibia > Anura > Dendrobatidae > Ranitomeya > Ranitomeya variabilis. The sequence goes on along the minus strand of NC_135237.1, from coordinate 261,184,014 downwards.
CAGGGCGATCAGGATGAGCCGCGTGGAAGGCACGAACCAAATCGGCCGCATGAACATCAGAGGCGACAACCCAGGAATTATCCTCCTGACCATAGCCCTTCCACTTAACCAAATACTGAAGCCTCCGTCTAGAGATACGAGAATCCAAAATCTTCTCCACTACGTACTCCAATTCGCCCTCGACCAGCACCGGAGCAGGAGGCTCAACAGAAGGAACCACAGGTACCACATACCTCCACAACAAAGACCTATGGAACACATTATGAATGGCAAACGATGCTGGGAGATCCAAATGAAAAGACAACGGGTTAAGGATTTCCAAGATCTTATAAGGACCGATGAAGTGAGGCTTGAATTTAGGAGAGGAGACCTTCATAGGAACATACCGAGAAGACAGCCACACCAAATCCCCAACACGAAGTCGGGGACCCACACCGCGGCGGCGGTTGGCAAAGCGCTGAGCCTTCTCCTGTGACAACCTCAAATTGTCCACCTCATGGTTCCAAATCTGCTGCAACCTATCCACCACAGAATCCACCCCAGGACAGTCAGAAGGCTCAACCTGACCCGAGGAAAAACGAAGATGGAAACCAGAATTGCAGAAAAAAGTCGAAACCAAAGTAGCAGAACTAGCCCGATTATTAAGGGCAAACTCGGCCAATGGCAAAAAAGTCACCGAATCATCAGAAAAGACCAAAATGTCATCCAGATAAACAATCATAAATTTATCCAGATATTCTCGGAAGATGTCATGCATGAAGGACTGAAACACAGAAGGAGCATTAGAGAGTCCAAAAGGCATCACTAAGTACTCAAAATGGCCTTCGGGCGTATTAAATGCTGTTTTCCATTCATCTCCCTGCTTAATGCGCACAAGGTTATACGCACCACGGAGATCTATCTTGGTGAACCAACTGGCACCCTTAATTCGAGCAAACAAATCACACAATAGTGGCAAAGGATACTGAAATTTGACTGTGATTTTATTCAGAAGACGATAATCTATACAAGGTCTCAAAGAACCGTCCTTCTTGGCCACAAAAAAAAAACCTGCACCAAGAGGGGAAGAGGATGGGCGAATATGTCCCTTCTCCAGAGACTCCTTTATATAACTCTGCATCGCGGCATGCTCTGGTATAGACAAATTAAAAAGTCGTCCCTTAGGGAATTTACTACCAGGAATTAAATTTATAGCACAGTCACAATCCCTATGAGGAGGCAGGGCACAGGATCTGGGCTCATGAAATACATCCTGGTAGTCAGACAAAAACTCAGGGACCTCAGAAGGAGTGGAAGAAGCAATAGACACCAACGGAGTATCGCCATGAATTCCCTGACAACCTCAACTTGACACAGACATAGCTTTACAATCTAAAACTGGATTATGAGCTTGCAGCCATGGCAGACCCAAAACGACAACATCATGCAAATTATGCAGAACAAGAAAGCGAATCACCTCCTGATGTACGGGAGTCATGCACATGGTCATTTGCGTCCAATACTGAGGCTTATTCTCAGCCAATGGCATAGCATCAATTCCCCTCAGAGGAATAGGAAATTCCAAAGGCTCGAGGACAAAACCACAGTGCCTGGCAAACGACAAATCCATCAGATTCAGGGCAGCACCCGAATCCACAAAAGCCATAACCGGGTAGGATGACAAAGAACAAATCAAAGTAACAGACAAAATAAATTTAGGCTGTATAGTACCAATGGTGACAGGTTTAGATTTCTTTTTTAAGCGTTTAGAGCATGCTGAGATAACATGAGTAGAATCACCACAGTAAAAGCACAACCCACTTTGACATCTATGACTTTGTCGCTCAATTCTGGTCAGAGTTCGGTCACATTGCATAGACTCAGGTCTCTGTTCGGAAAATACTGCCAAAGGATGAGCAGATTTGCGCTCCCGCAAACGCCGATCAACCTGAATGGCTAAAGCCATAGAATCACTCAGACTTGCAGGGGTGGGAAACCCCACCATAACATTCTTAACGGCCTCAGAAAGACCTTCTCTGAAATTTGCAGCCAGGGCACACTCATTCCATTGAGTAAGCACCGACCATTTCCGAAATTTTTGACAATACACCTCTGCTTCATCCTGACCCTGAGAGATAGCCAGCAACGCTTTTTCTGCCTGATTCTCAAGATTAGGCTCCTCATAAAGCAGTCCAAGAACCAGAAAAAATGCATCCACATTAAGCAATGCAGGATCTCCTAGCGCCAGAGAGAAAGCCCAATCTTGAGGGTCGCCGCACAACAAGGAGATAACAATTTTAACTTGCTGAGTGGAATCACCAGAGGAACGAGGTCTCAGAGATAGAAATAACTTACAATTATTCTTAAAATTTAGAAACCTAGATCTATCTCCAGAAAACAACTCAGGAATGGGTATCTTTCGTTCTGACATAGGGCTATGAATAACAAAATCCTGAATACTTTGCACCCGTGCAGTAAGATGATCCACACTAGAAGTCAGAGTCTGAACATTCATGTCTGCAGCTGAGCTCAAAACCACCCAGAGTTCAAGGGGATGAAAGAAGCTAAACAGACTGCAGCAAAGGAAAAGCGGGAGGAAAAAAAAAATGTACTCAGGTCTTCTTTTTATCCCACTTCTGCGATGCATTAAACACTTTTTGGCCTGCTATACTGTTATGATCCTTAGTGGTTGAGGATCACAAATTACTCCAGCTAAGTAACAAACATAGGACAAGCTCTAGGGAGGTGGCAAACTGGACTGACCGCAAATCTGAACCTATCCAAACACACTAGAAGTAGCCGGTGAACGTGCCTAAAAATCCTAGACGTCTCGAGCCAGCCTGAGGAACTAACTACCCCTAGAGAAAAAGAAAAGACCTCTCTTGCCTCCAGAGAAATAATCCCCAAAGATATAGAAGCCCCCAACAGATAATAACGGTGAGGTAAGAGGAAGGCACATACACAGGGGTGAAAGCAGACTCAGCAAATGAGGCCCACTAATACTAAATAGCAGAAAATAGAAAAGGGAATCTATGCGGTCAGTAAAAAACCCTTACAAAATATCCACTCTGAGATTTCAAGAACCCCCACACTGTCATGGTTCCCAATGGCAAGGGAACGTAAAAAACACATAAGTAACGAACGAGCTCTCGGGTGATGGAAACTCGAGTTGACCGTGAGCTAAATCTACCACACAACTAACAGTAGCCAGGGAGCATACCTACGGCTTCCTATATGCCACGCGCCAGCCGGAGGACTAACTACGCCTGGTAGAGGAAGAAACAGACCTGGCTTACCTCTAGGGAAATACCCCAAAAGATGATAGCAGCCCCCCACATGTAATAACGGTGAATTAAGAGGAAAAGACATACACAGTATGAAAGTAGATTTAGCAAAGAGAGGTCCACTTACTAGATAGCAGAAGGATACAAAAGAGGACTTCACGGTCAACTGAAAACCCTTTCAAAAACCATCCTGAAATTACTTTAAGACTCCTGTGTCAACTCATGACACAGGAGTGGCAATTTCAGCCCGCAAGAGCTTCCAGCTACAGAGAATTACAAAAACTGCAAACTGGACAAAAGGTACAAAACAAAAGGACAAAGTCCACTTAGCTGATCAGCAGACTAGTAGCAGGAACATGCAACCGAAGGCTCTTGTTACAATGATGACCAGCAAGGAAATGACTGGAGAGCAAGGCTAAATAGGAAACTCCCAAACACTGATGGAAGCAGGTGAACAGAAGAAGCAAAGTGCAAACAAGTCACCAGTACCACCAGCAACCACCAGGGGAGCCCAAAAAGCGGATACACAACAGCACCCTCCCCTTAAGGAGGGGGCACCGAACCCTCACAAGAACCGCCAGGGCGATCTGGATGAGCCCTATGAAAGGCACGAACCAAATCCGAGGCATGAACATCAGAGGCAGTTACCCAAGAATTATCTTCCTGACCATAGCCTTTCCATTTAACCAGATATTGAAGTCTCCGTCTGGAAATTCGGGAGTCCAAGATCTTCTCCACGACATACTCCAATTCACCCTCCACCAGCACAGGAGCAGGAGGTTCAGTAGAAGGAACCACCGGTACCTCATATCTCCGCAACAACGACCGATGGAACACATTATGGATAGCGAAAGATGCCGGGAGGTCCAAACGAAAGGAAATAGGGTTAAGAATCTCCAAAATCCTATAAGGACCGATGAACCGAGGCTTAAATTTGGGAGAAGAAACTCTCATAGGGACAAAACGGGAAGACAACCACACCAAGTCCCCAACGCGAAGGTGGGGACCAACACGACGACGACGGTTAGCAAACTGCTGAGTCCTCTCCTGGGACAATTCCAAATTATCCACCACTTGTCCCCAAATCCGATGCAACCGATCCACCACCGCATCCACTCCAGGACAATCCGAAGATTCAACCTGGCCAGATGAAAAACGCGGATGAAACCCTGAATTGCAAAAGAAAGGAGAAACCAAAGTGGCAGAACTAGCCCGATTATTAAGAGCAAACTCCGCCAACGGCAGAAAGGCAACCCAATCATCCTGATCCGCAGACACAAAACACCTCAAATAAAGTCTCCAAAGTTTGATTAGTTCGCTCCGTCTGGCCATTGGTCTGAGGATGGAATGCAGACGAAAAAGACAAATCAATGCCCAACCTGGCACAGACTGCCCGCCAAAATCTAGACACGAACTGGGTACCCCTGTCAGAAACTATGTTTTCCGGAATACCATGCAAGCGAACCACATTTTGAAAAAACATAGGGACCAACTCAGATGAGGAAGGCAACTTAGGCAATGGCACCAAATGAACCATTTTAGAAAAACGGTCACACACCACCCAGATGACAGACATCTTCTGAGAAACAGGGAGATCCGAGATAAAGTCCATAGAGATGTGCGTCCAAGGCCTCTTCGGAATAGGCAAGGGCAACAACAACCCACTAGCCCTAGAACAACAAGGCTTGGCCCGAGCACACACATCGCAAGACTGCACAAAAACACGCACATCTCGAGACAGGGAAGGCCACCAGAAGGATCTAGCCACCAAATCTCTGGTGCCAAAAATTCCTGGATGACCTGCCAGAGTAGAAGAATGAACTTCCGAGATGACTCTAGTGGTCCACTCGTCAGGAACAAACAGTCTATCAGACGGACAACGATCAGGTCTATCCGCCTGAAATTCTTGCAAAGCACGTCGCAAATCTGGAGAGACAGCAGACAAAACCACTCCATCCTTAAGGACACCAGCAGGTTCAGAATTCCCAGGAGAGTCAGGCTCAAAACTCCTAGAAAGAGCATCTGCTTTCACATTCCTAGAACCCGGTAAGTACGAGACCACAAAATTAAACCGGGAAAAGAACAACGACCAACGTGCCTGTCTAGGATTCAGGCGCCTGGCAGACTCCAAATAAATTAAATTCTTGTGATCAGTCAAAACTACCACCTGATGTCTGGCACCCTCAAGCCAATGACGCCACTCCTCAAATGCCCACTTCATGGCCAAAAGCTCCCGATTACCAACATCATAGTTTCGCTCGGCGGCTGAAAATTTTCGCGAAAAGAACGCACAAGGTCTCATCACTGAGCAGTCGGAACTTTTCTGCGACAAAACCGCCCCCGCTCCGATCTCGGAAGCATCGACCTCAACCTGAAAGGGAAGAGAAACATCAGGCTGGCGCAACACAGGGGCAGACAAAAAGCGGCGCCTAAGCTCCCGAAAGGCCTCCTGTTGTGAATTTGGATTCTGGGCTCCCCCGGTGGCTACTGGTGGAATTGAACTTGTGACATCATCTTCCCTGTTCACCTGTTCTGATTAGATCTGGGTGTCGCTATATAACCTGGCTTCTTTGTTAGATGCTTGCCGGTCAACAATGTTATCAGAAGCCTCTCTGTGCTTGTTCCTGCTCCCAGACATCTACTAGATAAGTTGGACATTCGTCCATGTTTTGTTTTTGTATTTCGGTTCCAGTTCACAGCTGCAGTTTCGTTACTGTGTCTGGAAAGCTCTTGTTGATCAGGAATTGCCACTCTGGTATTATGAGTTAATGCCAGAGTCCTAAAGTAATTTCTGGATGTGTTTTGTTAGGGTTTTCTACTGACCATGAAAGTATGCTTTCTGTCTTCTGCTATCTAGAAAGCGGACCTCAAATTTGCTAAAACTATTTTCCTGCTGCGTTTGTTGTTTCATCTCATATCACCGCCAATATATGTGGGGGGCTTCTGTCTCCTTTCTGGGCATTTCTCTAGAGGTGAGTCAGGTCTTATATTTCCCTCTGCTAGCATTATTTAGTTCTCCGGCCGGCGCTGGGCATATAGGGATAAAAAGTAGGACATGCTACCTGGCTACTTCTAGATGATGCGGTAGGTTTAGTTCATGGTCAGTACAGTTACATCTTCCAAGAGCTTGTTCCTATTGAGGCTTATGCTAGTTCTCTGGCCATGGAGATCATGACAGTTTGACCGGCCCACTAAAGGGTTAAAATCCTTGGCTGAGAAAGGAGAGAAATAAGAAGTCTGCTGAAATTTTTTTTTTTTTTTTTTTCTCTAGTAGTTAGTGTGCTCTTAATTGGATCACTTGCCAGTCTGTCTATGCTGCAGTCTTTCTTTTTTTTCTCTCTCCTTCTAATCTTTGAATGGCTCTATGTTCACCTGTCTATAATGGAT